>NW_028227267.1:28021351-28621351 GCF_978045245.1 Mus caroli | reverse complement strand
GGTATGTCTGATTGCATGAGGGTTGAGTGTCCTAGTGTCCTTCCCCCAGGAAAAACGGCACGAGAGCAGGTCAGGGTTTCTCTGGGTAAAAACCTGTGAGCCTAAGAGTCAATCCTGTACATGGCCCCTATTTCTACACACTGGGGATCAGACCTCTATCTTCACCCATGTAGCTTGCTTCAAAAAAATATAAAAGGGGGAATTATGGGAAGCCTTTCCGGACTCCCTGGCCAGCCAGATGGAAATCTACTCCAGGCTGTAAACAAGCCCATGTTTGGTGGATGGCATGCCCCCTAATCCCTGATTGGCTGAGCAAGCCTGCCTGGTGAGGTGATGTGACCTGTGGTGATTGGTGGGGGCATGGTTGTGGCTGGAGTGGAGAAAAACACTTGTAACCAGAGAGGCTGGGGGATTTGAAGAAAGAAGCTGCCTGAGTAAAACTACTTTAAGAAGAACCAGTGGTTGCGTCTTTCTTGCTGGCCAAGTTGGATGCAACAGAGGCGAGTGACAAGGTGACCCAGAATGGCTATTACAAGCAGTTTTTATACTTTGGGGGGGGGGCACAAGTTACATCAGCAAGGTTACAGTTCAAACTTATTGGCTAAGCATATTGGCCTTTAAGTCTATTTGGTTAGCAAGCAGGACATGCATTTGAACTCTATCTGAGACTTTCCAGAGGGTCAGGTGAATTTTTTTCACTCAAGAATGTTCCTGTGGTTGGAGAGTGGAACTTGGCTCCTCAGTTCCTTTCCTCTAGCCTCTACTGCCCAGCACCAAGCAATAACAAGTGGCCTTGGTAGAGGTCTTTCACCTAGTACTGTGAGGAAACTATCACTGTTTCCTCTATCATAGTTCTCTTAGCCTCTGACAAAGATACAGATTCAAAGGCTCCAGCAAGCATGGAACATAGATCACAGGACCTCATATCAAGAGCACAAAGGGAAGTGCTAATTTAGAGGCCCTTCAAGCCAGTGGACTTACTGTTCCCAAAAGGTTATAGAGAGAAAGAATTTCATAAAAGCATTACTAATAAAGTTTGAGTGTTATTTCTTGGCCTCATTTTTAAGCTGTGTGGGCAAGAGTTTGATTCTACTTGGTGTATAGACAATTTGGAGGTTCAATCTTGCTAGTTATCCCAATGTCAGCTCATCATAGGATGGCACATACAGGACAAGGATGAGCTGCTGCCAAGGACCAGCATTGGCTAGGTCCAGATTCCTGAGAGAACAGAGTGGTGGCCTAGGTTCTGCTGAGATGGCTTTCACGGGTTTCTCTCTCTCTCTCTCTCTCTCTCTCTCTCTCTCTCTCTCTCTCTCTCTCTCTCTCTCTCTCTCTCTCTCTCTGTGTGTGTGTGTGTGTGTGTGTGTGTGTATTCTGCTCTTCTTGCTACTCTGAAAACTTTGGTTGAGACAGCTCTCTCTGATAGTAAAAATTCTAAAATTTATCTGGGTAGCTCTTGATTTTTCTGACCAAAGTCAGAAATTCTGCTTTAAAAAAATTCTTGTATCTTCTGACCAAATCATAAATCCTGTTAGGAAAATTCTAAAAGTAATTCATGGGCTTTCCAATCAACATCAGAAAGCCAGAAAATTTTTAAAAGCTGTGTTGTCTCTTCAAGAGCCTTCTCTGCATAACTGCTAAAAAAAAAAAAAAAAAAAAAAAAAAAAAAACCATTCTAAAAGAACTGGGTCAGCTCTCTAAGTAATTCTTGGGAATTCTGACCAAGAAATCATGTTAGAAAAAAAAAGAGGTGTTTTTGCTTTCCAGAGATCTCCAGACCCCTCAGCTCTATATGGAGAAAAATTCTAAAGAACTGCTATCTCTTTCTGCTAGTTCATCTCATACTGACCAAAAGCTCAGTTTTTATTTACATATCAATCCAGTTATTCCTTCCAGGTTTCCCTTTGATTATCTTAAGAATCAGCTTCCTGCTATTCTAGCCCCTTAAATCTTCAGAGTCAACTAGCACACATTTTCTTTTAACTTTGCAAAAGAATTCAGAGATCTTCTGGGCTCTTTTAAGCAAGGAGGATAAACTAGCTGGCTGTGACCCTGTCCTGAAATTACCATTTCTACCACACCTGGACCTGGACTCCATGTTTCCCAGGCTGACCTTGAACTCAGGAATCTGCCTGCCTTTGTATCTTTCTAAGCAGCTGGCTCACAGTGTAGCTCTGTCTGTTCCTTTAGATTCATGAAGCTGCTCATAATTCCTATTGAATCCTTATATTTTGCATAGTTGAGAAATTACACACACACACACACACACACACACACACACATCCTTAAGTGCTGTTCTCAAGGTCCCAGCACTAACCATTTTGCTAAGACATTAGCTATACCTTTGCTTCCTGAACTTATGCTGGAGTCATTCTTGTAAACAGGACCTTCCTTGGAGTAACATGAAAATATGTATATTATTATACAGAAAAGTCTTATGCCCATGGCAGCCATTGATATTTATGGATGCCCATGTCCACTGACCCTGTCTTAGGGGCAGAAACCCTGTTATTCTGTCCCCACCAACGTCATGCTGGACCTGGCATTGAGCAACACTGATTATCACTAGAGTGAGCCAACATATTGAGCCTACAGCCTACAGAAACTTACTTGAAATTCATAGCTAGGGCCTACCCAAGTGAAACTGGAGTGTTAAACTTCAACAGCAGTGCTTGCCCATTACCTTCTTCTTTTCCTTCTATCCTTCCTTTCCCTTCCTTCTCCTTCCTAGAATTTACTTATTTATTTATCTCAGAATGTTTCATTATGTATCTTAAGCTGTTCTAGAACTTACTATGTAGCTGTGGCGGTTTGAATAATTATGGTCTCCATAGATTCATGTGTTTGAATGTTTGGCCCATGGAGGAGTGTCATAGTTAGGATTTTATTGCTCTGAAGAGACACCATGACCAATGCAACTCTTATAAAGGCAAACATTTAATTGGGGCTGGCTTACAGTTTCAGAGGTTCACTCATCATCATCTTGGTGAAAATCATGGCATCTTGCAGGCAGACTTGGTGCTAGAGGAGGAGCTGAGAGTTTGATATCTTGATTGAAGGCA
This sequence comes from Mus caroli, assembly GCF_978045245.1. Classification (NCBI taxonomy): domain Eukaryota; kingdom Metazoa; phylum Chordata; class Mammalia; order Rodentia; family Muridae; genus Mus; species Mus caroli. Next base: position 28,618,289 of record NW_028227267.1, on the reverse strand, counting down.
AACAGAAGTAAACTGCGCATAACTTAAGCTTAGGAGACATCAAAGCCCACCCTCAAAATGAAACACTTCCTCCAACAAGGGCACACCTCCTCCAATAAAGCTACACATCCTAATCCAGCCACTTCCTATGGCCAAGCATTCAAACACATGAATCTATGGGAACAAACCTATTCAAGCTACAAGACAGTCTATGCTAGGATATTTTGAAATTTCCTTTGCCAATACAGTTAATCTAAATCTCTTTACTTTATCCTCAGACAGACTCTTCAGACAATGACAAAAAGCAGATACATTCTTTACTGGAATATCACAAGAATAGTCTATAGGGCACATATTAAAGTTATTATCCCCTGAAACATCTTGAGCCAGGCTCCTGCAGTTCAATTCACCCACAAAATCACTGTCTTCTGTGCATCTACTAGTGTAGCCATTACATCCCACTTAAAGCATTCCATTGCTTTCCAAAGTCTCAAAATCCACATTCATCCAAACAAAAGCATGGTCAGGCCTATCACAGCAATACCCACTCTAGGTACCAACTTGTGTTTTAGGTATGGTTTTATTGCTATGGACACCATTACCATGGCAACTGTTTTTTGTTTTGTTTTGTTTTGTTTGATTGTTTGTTTTTGTTTTCCAAGACAGGGTTTCTCTCCATAGCCCTGGCTGTCCTGGAACTCAATCTATAGACCAGGCTGGCCTCGAACTCAGAAATTCGCCTGCCTCTTCCTCCCAAGTGCTGGGATTAAAGGCATGCACCACCACTGCCTGGTCCATGGCAACTCTTATAAGGCAAAATATTTAATTGGGGTTGGCTTATAGTTTCAGACATTCAATCCATTATCATTATTGTGAGAACAAAGGCATTGTGTGAGCAAATTTACTGAAGGAAGAGAGGAGAGTTCTACATCTTAATTTGAAGGCAACCAGAAGGAGATTCTCACTCCACACTGGGTGTAGCTTGAGTTTAAGAGACCTCAAAAGTCACCCCACACAGTTACACACACAGTGAAGCACTTCCTTCAACAAGGGCACACCTCCTCCAATAAGGCCATATGACCTAATAATATCACTTCCCATGTCATTCAAACACATGAATCTATGGGAAACAAACCTTTTCAAACCACCACAGAAAGTGACACTATTAGGAGATATGGCCTTGTTGGAGTAGGTATGGCCATGTTGAAGGAAGGGAAAACTGTGAAGGCAGGCTTTGAGGTCTCCTATGCTCAAGCTATGCCCATTGTGTCACACAGTCTTCTTCTGCTGCCCATGGATCATGATGGAGAACTTTCAGCTCCTTCTCCAGCACCATGTCTGCCTGGATGCTGCCATGCATCTGCCTGGATCCTGCCATGCTGTCTCATGATGATGATAATGGACTAAAACTCTGAAACTGTAAGCCAACCCTCATTAAATGTTTTTCCTTTATTAGAGTTGCCTTGGTTATGGTGTCTTTTCACAGAAACAAAACTCAAACTAAAGACCACCTTGGATACAAGAATACCATAACACAACCTACCACATACTGTGATTAGAAGCATATGAAAACACACCTAGTACACACAAAAACAGGACACTCTCAACAAATACATAACAAGGCAACACAGAGGCAGAGTCCTGAAGTGGTCCTGTTGTTCACATTCCTTGGTGAAGTGCCACACACTCTGGTCGAGTCAGCTTAAGCCAAGAGGCTTGAAAGTCACTCATGAGGCAAAGAGCTTCAAGGAAGCTCTCCTCCTGGAGTCTGGTGTGCCCTCTAACTCATACATTTATTCTCCATTCCTGAGTTAGTCTAGTGTATAGATCCATGTGCTCTCTTTTTAGTATTATCCTATTATAAGTGCCTTTTAAGATTGAATTCTGACATAGCTAAAGCCTTCTGCCAGTGTTCCAACAGTCCTAGAACATCCTTAAGCTAGACAGTGAAATTCAGAATAGCCTCTGGTATTACACTATCACTTAGAATAAAAGCCAAGTCGCTCCCATATACAGGAATTTACAATGGTTTAGGAAGTAGATCGGGCTGTGGTTTTAGAGTATTGCATTATTCATGAGATGGTTAGCTAGAATGGAACTCCCTAGTTAGAACCATGACTCGGGTGTGAAAGCCCTTGCCCTAAGAGAGTAAAGATCTCACACCTGGCTTCTAAGACTATAGCTGAGTTACATCCATACACACATATTTACAGTGGCCTAAAGGGAAGGTGGACTATACAATGGACTAAAATAGGAACTATGGCAAGGGTACGAAGCCCTTGACACTGGCTTCCAAGATTAAGTGAATCTTGGGTGGAGCCCTTGTTGAGCCCAGTTGTTAACTATGAATTCTATCCCAGGTGGTTCCTGTTAGACCTTCTGTGTTTTCACTCCTCTGTTTTATGTAAGAATCCAGTAACTTCTTTGTACCTTGCTGGTGTGTCACCCAACTTCCTTATTGTCTTCTGCATAAAAAGTCTGATACTCGATTTGACATTACATTCAGATTCCACATGACCTCTCCTGTGTGCATCTGGTTCTCATTCATCCGACGCTTTGCCCACCTGAGACTAGAGACACGTTCCACGCAGACAAAGGGGCCCAGAGGGTCTGCGGTAGTGAAGGTTGTAGAGAAGCTGTTGTACAGGTGACTCAGCATGCATCAGTAAATACTCTTGAAAAAAATGATGAGTCAGAAAAATCAGCAAAGACAAAACATGGGAAGTTGGATATAGTGGCACACTCTAGTCATCCCAGTACTTAGGAAACTAAACCAAGAGTATCATGAGTTCAAGGGCAGCTTGGGTTATATACAACAATACCTTGTCTCAAAGAAAACAAAATAAAACAAAAATAAAAATAAGGAGGAAGAGAAGGAGGAGGAAGAGGAGGAGAAGAAAGAAGAAGGAGGAGGAGATGAAGACGAAGAAGATGAAGGAGGAGGAGGAAGGAGGAGGAGGAGGAGGAGGAGGAGGAGGAGGAGGAGGAGGAGGAGGAGGAGAAGAAGAAGAAGAAGAAGAAGAAGAAGAAGAAGAAGAAGAAGAAGAAGAAGAAGAAGAAGAAGAAGAAGAAGAAGAAGAAGAAGAAGAAGAAGAAGAAGGGAAGGAAGGAAGGAAGGAAGAAAGGGAGGGAGGGAGGGAGGGAGGGAGGGAGGGAGGGAGGGAGGGAGGGAGGGAAAGAAAGAAAGAAAGAAAGAAAGAAAGAAAGAAAGAAAGAAAGAAAGAAAGAAAGAAAGAAAGAAAGAAAGAGGAGGAGAAGGAGAAGAGAAAGAAAAGAAAAAGAAAGCTAGAACTGAAGAACATAATAACAAAGTGTAAAACTCACTGCATGGGAAAAGCAGCAACAGCAGTAGTAGAAAGTGAAATTGGGGTGACGGTATCAAAACCACAAAGAGTTTTGTGACATCAACTAAAGAGTTAACTTTTTTAAAAGATTCTATAACATTTGTATTTGTATAAAGGAATTACAACTTTATACAGCATGTTCCTTTTCCATCTCTATTAAGTGTTTAGCTGTCACCGATCCCATTTATTACATGCCACTTTTAGTTCCATGAAAGCAATTAGGATTCATTTTCAGAACAGAGGTACTTGGGGAAGACTTTTGAATTTCTATTTTGTCCCTGACACTCACTGGCTTTATAAATCTATATGATTATAAAAATAGCAATACCTGGTATTTATTGTTGCTAAGTATAATCTGAGTGTGGTGATAAGAACTTTTTCTGTATATTCTCATTCACAGTAAATCTTTGGATCACAGCCCTGTGCCTTGGAGTAAGCAGTGGAGCCTGGTTCAAATTCTAGTTCCAAATCTTTCTTCCAATACATGGTGACCTATGGCTGGTGGCTTATTTGTTCTCAAATTCAGTTTACGAGTTAACTTCTTTCAATTCATAAGAATTCTATTAACAGAGGAGAATTTTCTCTACAGCTTAATGTCTTCATTTCAAGTTTGTAAAATACATTCAGTGACTGAAGTAAAATATTTTTTATTTTATGTGTCATTTCAATGTATGTTGTTGCAATATGCTAAGGAAGCCAAATACGGATGGGAATGTATGTGATAGAGTCTATATAAAGATAAATCTCTGAAATTTCATATGATTGGTAAATATGTATAGACAGTTTACAGAAAATAAGGTAGACATATTAGTAAAAGTGGCCACTAAAATCTACACTTAAAAAGCTGAAATGAAAATGGCATGAAATTCATTCAATGAAATAAAAAAGGAGACAAATCAAAGATAATTAGAGGAAACAGAAAATTAAATGGTTGAGCTAAATCTATTAATAACTATGTTAAATACAATTAGTGTAAGCACAGAATTTAGATGAGAGACTTTCAAAACAGATTTTTAGATGACTCAACTATGTGCTATCTAAAACATGTTCGGTTTAATTATTGCAAAATGGGTGAATTAAAAGCAACAGGCTGGGTTATTATATCCTCTAAAAACATTAACCCAAGAAAACTGGTATGTATATATTATTGTCAGAGAAACAAACCCCAAATCCAGAGTAGAAAACCTTCCTTAAATTAATCAGGGTGTGTGTGTGTGTGTGTGTGTGTGTGTGAGAGAGAGAGAGAGAGAGAGAGAGAGAGAGAGAGAGAGAGAGAGAGAGAGAGAGAGAGAGAGAGAGAGAGAGATGGTAGTAGGAAGGGAGAGTTTCACTGCATTTTGACTAAACATTGACCAAAAAGATATAACAATTCTAAATGCACTCATACTAGCAATGGATTTTTAATATGTAATAAATAAAAGCATTCAAAACAGTAGTTGCAACTTGCATTATATCGTAATGTAATAGAAGTGGAAGATAATGAGAATATTGAATAAATAAAATAAAACTTGTCACTGGGTATGGCGGCACACACCTTTAATCCTAACACTCAGAAGGCAAAGACAGGCAGTTCTCTTTGAGTTCAAGGCCAGCCTGTTATATAATGAGCTCCAGAACATCCAAGACTACACAGAAAGACTGTCTATACATACATACATACAACATGAATAAATAAACAAATAAAATGTCAAAAAAGACTAACTGAAGAGTTCTACCTCTTTCTATTTCTCCAGCTTCCATCCCCCACATTTCTGCAGTAGAACATCCCCTCCACCAACCTCATCTCTAGTAGATCCCACAAATCTTCCCCTCCTTACCTCCCTTTCCCCACTTGTTGCTTTGTCTCACTCCCCAACTCCAGTAGGCACTCTCTGGGGTTGTGAATTCACAGGTCTCTCTGGTCAGGGAAATGGATAGACTAATGCTAGACCTTTAACTCTACTTCCACCAAATCTAGTTACCCAGTCTCATCCCTAGCTCTACAACAGACCACTTTCTCAAGCCCACCACCACTGCACTACACAGATCTACTCTCCTAACCTCTCATGACCCAACTTTAGCAAAGCTGACCTAGGAACTCATAAGTCACTCTGGTTGGGAAGCAGGTAGGCTAACTGCAGGCCTTCACCTCTCCTTCTCCTCCTCCAAATCAAATTCCCTAGTCTCAACCCCAGCTCAAAAATAGAATGCCTCCTACAGCCTCCCTTCCTCACCCACCTCCAATGTCAAGTGGATCCAACAGATCTTCCACTCTTAACCTCCCTCCCTCCATTCCTTGCTTTATTCCAGCTTCTAACACCAGCAGGCCGTCGTTGAAAACTACAGATCTTCACTTCTCCTTCTATTCCTTTAAGTCCAATCCATACCTCTGCAGCTAAACAACTGTGGGAACACCCCCTCCTCCAATTCCCTGCCTCATCTCTAGTGGATCCCAGAGTGCTTCCCCTCCTAACCTATCATTTCCAATTTTTTGCTTTGTCCCAGCTCCCAAATCCAGCAGGTATTTTCTGGGAACCCATAAACTACTCTGACCATGGAAGCAAGTAGGATAACAGCAGATCTTCAACTATCCTTCTAGTCCTTCAAGTTCAATTCTCCAGTTTACCCTCCACAGATTTTTGAGAAATCTTCCACTACAGCTTCTCCTCACACTCTTTCACTATTCCCAGAGGACTAAGTATATCCTGATAGAAGACCTGCCTTCTTCCCTTTTTGTCAAGCCCCTCTATTACCCCAACCCATCCCTATTCTTATTTTTTATTGTTGTTATCTTTTTTTAAACTTTTTCCAATTTTTTATTAGGTATTTTATTCATTTACATTTCAAATGGTAGCCCAAAAGTCCCCTATACCCTCCCCAGACCCTGCTTCCCTAACCACCCACTCCCACTTCTTGGTTCTGGCATTCCCCTGCACTGGGGCATATAAAGTTTGCAAGACCAAGAGGCCTCTCTTCTCAATGATGGCCGACTAGGCCATCTTCTGTTACATATGCAGTTAGAGACATGAGCTCTGGAGGTACTGGTTAGTTCATACTTTTGTTCCACATATAGGGTTGCAGACCCCTTCAGCTCCTTGAGTACTTTCTCTAGCTCTTCCATTGGGGATCCTGTGTTCCATCCAATAGATGACTGTGAGCATCCACTTCTGTGTTTGCCAGGCACTGACATAGCCTCACAAGAGATAGCTATATCAGGGTCCTTTCAGCAAAGTCTTGCTGGCATATGCAATAGTGTCTGCGTTTGGTGGCTGATTATGAGATGGATCCCCTGGTAGGGCAGTCTCTAGATGGTCCATCCTTTCATCTCAGCTCAAAACTTTGTCTCTGTAACTCCTTCCATGGGTATTTTGTTCCCAATTCTAAGAAGGGGCGAAGTATCCACACTTTGGTCTTCCTTCTTCTTGAGTTTCATGTGTTTTGCAAATTGTATCTGGGGTATTCTAAGTTTCTGGACTAATATCCACTTATCAGTGAGTACATATCATATGAGTTCTTTTGTGATTGGGTTACCTCATTAAGGATGATACCCTCCATCCATTTGCCTAGGAATTTCATAAATTCATTCTTTTTAATAGCTGAGTAGTACTCCATTATAAAAATTACCACATTTTCTGTATCCATTCCTCTGCTGAGGGGCATATGGGTTCTTTCCAGCTTCTGGCTATTATAAATAAGGCTGCTATGAACATAGTGGAGCATATGTTCTTATTACCAGTTGGAAAATCTTCTGGCTATATGCACAGGAGGGGTATTGCTGGATTCTCTGGTAGTACTGTGCCCAATTTTCTGAGAAACCGCCGGACTGATTTCCAGAGTGGTTGTACAAGCTTGCCATCCCACCAACAGTGAAGGAGTGTTCCTCTTTCTCCACATCCTTGCCAGCATCTGCTGTCACCTGGATCTTTGATCTTAGCCATTCTGACTGGTGTGAGGTGGAATCTTAGGGTTGATTTGATTTGCATTTCCCTGATGATTAAGGATGTTGAACATTTTTTCAGGTGCTTTCCAGCCATTCAGTATTCCTGAGGTGAGAATTCTTTGTTCATCTCTGAGCCCCATTTTTTAATGGTGTTATTTGATTTTCTGGAGTCCACCTTCTTGAGTTTCTTATATATTGGATATTAGTCCCCTATCTGATTTAGGATAGGTAAAGATACTTTCCCAATCTGTTGGTGGTCTTTTTGTCTTATTGACAGCGTCTTTTTCCTTACAGAAGCTTTGCAATTTTATGAGGTCCCATTTGTCAATTCTCGATCTTACAGCACAAGCCATTGCTATTCTATTCAGGAATTTTTCCCCTGTGCCCATATCTTCGAGGCTTTTCCCCACTTTCTCCTCTATAAGTTTTACTGTCTCTGGTTTTATGTGAAGTTCCTTGAGGCACTTAGACCGTAGTACAAGGAGATAAGAATGGATCAATTTGCATTCTTCTACATGATAACCGGCAGTTGTACCAGCACCATTTATTGAAAATGCTGTCTTTTTTCCACTGAATGGTTTTACCTCCCTTGTTAAAGATTAAGTGATCATAGGTGTGTGGGTTCATTTCTGGGTCTTCAATTCTATTCCATTTGTATACCTGTCTGTCACTAAACCAGTACCATGCAGTTTTTATCACAATTACTCTGTAGTACAGCTTTAGTCAAACAGTGATTCCACCAGAGGTTCTTTTATCATTGAGAAGAGTTTTTGCTAGCCTAGATTTTTTTGTTATTCCAGATGAATTTGCAAATTGCCCTTTCTAATTCACTGAAGAATTGAGTTGGAATTTTGATGGGGATTGCAGTGAATCTGTAGATTGCTTTTGGCAAAATAGCCATTTTCACTATATTAACCCTGCCAATCCATGAGCATGGGAGATTTTTCCATCTTGTGAGATCTTCTTTGATTTTGTTCTTCAGAGACTTGACGTTCTTGTCATACAGATATATTACTTCCTTACTTTGAGTCACACAAAGGTATTTTATATTATTCATGACTATTGAGAAGGGTGTTGATTCCCTAATTTCTTTTTCAGCCTGTTTATCCTTTGTGTAGAGAAAGGCCACTGATTTGTTTGAGTTAATTTTATATCCAGCTACTACACTGAAGCTGTTTATCAGGTTTAGGAGTTCTCTGGTGGAATTTTTAGGGTCACTTATATATACTATCATATCATCTGCAAATAGTGATATTTTGACTTCTTCCTTTCCAATTTGTATCCCCTTGATCTCCTTTTGTTGTCTAAATGCTCTGGCTAGGACTTCAAGTACAATATTGAATAGGTAGGGAGATAGTGGGCAGCCTTGTCTAGTCCCTGATTTTAGTGGGTTTGTTTCCAGCTTCTCTCCATTGAGTTTGATGTTGGGAGCCATTAAAACAACACTATTGTCCTGATCTCTGAATTGGGCCTCTCCCTGCCCCCCCAGAAGAAAAGGGGGTCAAATGCAGGCCACCGACACACCCTTCCGAGAACAACCACAGAATGTTCCAGCCCTAGGTCAGCGCCAGATGTCCTGACCACACCCTGATACCGCCAAGTTCCTGCTTCCCAGTGTAACTGCCTAAAGAATGTGCAATTCTATTGCCCCATCCTTCCTGCTGATAAGTACCTGTACTTCCCCTTTTGTTTGCGCAATTCTACTGCCCCATCCTTCCTGCTGAAAGGCACTTCCCCTTTTGCTTGTGCATTTAAACCTTGGGCCTGGCTAATACATTGGATCCTTGATGCCACTCAGAATGTTTCTGTGTTGTTATTCCCACAAGGTTCTTGTCTCTCTCTATCCCCCCCCCCATTTGGTTCTTAGGAGAAGGTCCCCTCGAGACCCTCGAATAACTGGACCTGCTGGATGGGTCAGTTTGATGTTGGCTACTGGTTTACTGTAGATTGCTTTTATTATGTTTATATATGGGCCTTGAATTCCTGATCTTTCCAAGACTTTTATTATGAATGGGTGTTAGATTTTGTCAGATGCTTTCTCAGCATCTAAAGAGATGATCATGTGGCTTTTGTCTTTGAGTTTGTTTATATAGTGGATTAAGTTGATGGATTTCTGTATATTAAACCATTCCTGCATCCCTGGAATGAAGCCTCCTTGATCATGATGGATGATTGTTTTGATATGTTCTTGGATTCAGTTAGCAAGAACTTTATTGAGTATTTTTGCATCAATATTCATAAGGGAAATTGGTCTGAAGTTCTCTATCTTTGTTGGGTCTTTATGTGGTTTAGGTATCAGAGTAATTGTGTCTTCATAGAATGAATTGGGTAGAGTATCTTCTGTTTCTATTTTGTGGAATAGTTAGAGAAGAACTAGAATTAGGTCTTCTTTGAAGGTCTGATAGAACTCTGCCCATCTGGTCCTGGGCTTTTTTTTTTTTTTTTGGTTGGGGGACTATTAATGAATGCTTCTATTTCATTAGGGGATATCAGACTGTTTAGGTCATTAATCTGATCCTGATTTAACTTTGGTACCTGGTATCTGTCTAGAAATTTGTCCATTTCATCCAGGTTTTCCAGTTTTGTTGAGTATAGCCTTTTGTAGAAGGATCTGATGGTGTTTTGGATTTCCTTAGGATCTGTTGTTATGTCTCCTTTTTCATATCTTATTTTGTTAATTAGGATGATTTCCCTGTGCCCTCTAGTTAGTCTGGCTAAGGGTTTATCTATCTTGTTGATTTTCTCAAAGAATCAGCTTCTGGTTTGGTTGATTCTTTGAATAGTTCTTTTTGTTTCCACTTGGTTGATTTCAACCCTGAGTTGTTTGTTTCCTGATGTCTACTCCTCTTGGGTGAATTTGCTTCCTTTTGGTCTAGAGCTTTTAGGTATGCTGTCAAGATGTTAGTGTATGCTGTCTCTAGTTTCTTTTTGGAGGCACTCAGAGCTATGAGTTTTCCTCTTAGGATTGCTTTCATTGTGTCCAATAAGTTTGGGTATGTTGGGTATGTTGTGACTTCATTTTCATTAAACGTTAAAAAGTCTTTAATTTATTTCTTTATTTCTTCCTTGATCAAGGTGTCCTTGAGGACAGTGTTGTTCAGCTTCAACGTGAATGTTGGTTTTGTATTATTTATCTTGTTATTGAAGATCAGCCTTAGTCTGTGGTGATCTGATAGGATGCATGGGACAATTTCAATATTTTTGTATCTGTTGAGGTCTGTTTTGTTTGTCAATTTTGGTGGAGGTACAATGAGGTGCTGAGAAGAAGGTATATCCTTTTGTTTTAGGATAAAATGTTCTGTAGATATCTGTTAAATCCATATGTTTCATAATTTCTGATAGTTTCCATGTGTTTTGTTTCTGTTTCCAGGATCTGTCCATTGATGAGAGTGAAGTGTTGAAGTCTCCCACTATTATTGTGTGAGGTGCAATGTGTGCTTTGAGCTTTACTAAAGTTTCCTTAATGAACATGGCTGCCCTTGCATTTGGAGCATAGATATTCAAACTTGAGAGTTCATCTTTGAAGATTTTACCTTTGATGTGTATGAAGAGGCCCCCCCTTGTCTTTTTTGATAACTTTGGGTTGAAAGTCGATTTTATTCAATATTAGAATGGCTACTCCAACTTGTTCCTTCTGACCATTGGCTTGGAAAATTGTTTTCCAACCTTTCAGTCTGAGATAGTGTCTGCCTTTTACCCTGAGGTGAGTTTCCTGTAAGCAGCAAAATGTTGGGTCATGTTTGTGTAGCCAGTCTGTTAGTCTATGCCTTTGTTTGTTTGTTTTTGTTTTTTGGCTTTTGTTTTTGGTTTTTTTTGGGGGGGGGTTGTTTGTTTGTTTTGCTTTGGGGTTTTTTGTTTGTTTTTTTTTGTTGTTGTTTTTTGTTTTTTTGTTTTGTTTTGTTTTGTTTTGTTTGTTTGTTTTTTGACAAGATTTCTCTATTTAGCCCTGGCTGTACTGGCACTCACTTTGTAGACCAGGCTGGCCTTGAACTCAGAAATCTACCTGTCTCTGCCTCCCGAGTGCTGGGATTAAAGGCATGTGCCATCACAGCCCGGCTAGTCTCTGCCTTTTTATTGGGGAATTGAGTCCATTGATATTAAGCGATATTAAGGAAAAGTAATTGTTGCTTCCTGTTATTTTTCTTGTTAGAGTTGGGATTCTGTTCTTGGGGCTATCTTCTTTTAGGTTTGTTGAAGGATTACTTTCTTGCTTTTTCTAGGGCGTAATTTCCCTCCTTGTGTTGGAGTTTTCCCTTTATTATCCTTTGAAGAGCTGGATTTATGGAAAGATATTGTGTGAATTTGGTTTTGTCATGGAATACTTTGGTTTCTCCATCTATGGTAATTGAGAGTTTAGCTGGATATTGTAGCCTGGACTGGCATTTCTGTTCTCTTAGAGTCTGTATAACATCTGTCCAGCATCATATGGCTTCCAAAGTCTCTGGTGAGAAGTCTGGTGTATTTTGAATAGGTCTGCCTTTATATGTTACTTGACCTTTTTCCCTTACTGCTTATCCTGGGATCCTGTTATACTAAGATCTTGGGCATGTTAGAGTGTCTGGAAGTGGTGTCTCCTTTGAGGACCATGGCGCTGTCTGGTCTGTTCGAAACCAAGGTAAACCAGCACTGATCAAAAGGAACCCGAGCCTCTGGTCAGGAAGGGCTCTGTGGCAGACACCCCCACAGTCCCCAGAGGACTCTCCACTCAATCTTAGGGTCACGGGTGAGTGAAACACAACATCAGTTCCAATCCAATTGTGACGGGCCTGTGACAGCAGGAACAAGGACACCAGAGCCCTTCCTGACCAGAGGCTCATCCCTAGGATGAAGCCTACTTGACTATGATGAATGATCTTTTTGATGTGTTCTTGGATTTGGTTATGAGAATTTTATGAAGTATTTTTGCATTGATATTCATAAGCGAAATTAGTTTGAAGTTCTCTTTCTTTGATGGGTCTTTGTATGGTTTAGGTATCTGAGTAACTATGGCTTCATAGAATGAATTAGGTAGTGTTCCTTCTGTTTTTATTTTGTAGAATAGTTTGAGGAGTATTGGTATTAGGTCTTGGAAGGTCTGGTAGAATTCTGCACTAAAACCATATGACCCTGGGCTTTTTGTGGTTGGGAGATTTTAATGACTGCTTCTATTTTCTTAGGGGTTATAGGATAGTTTAAATAGTTTACATGATCTTGATTTAACTTTGTTACGTGATAATGGTCTAGACAAACATCCATTTCATCTAGCCTTTCCAGTTTTGTTGAGTATAGGCTTTTGTAGTAAGATCTGATTTTTTTTTTAATTTCCTCAGTTTCTGTTGTTATATTTCCCTTTTCTTTTTTTTTTTTTTTTTCGAGACAGGGTTTCTCTGTACAGCCCTGGCTGGCCTTGAACTCAGAAATCTGCCTGTCTCTGCCTCCCAAGTGCTGGGACTAAAGGCGTGCGCCACCACCGCCTGGCTATATTTCCCTTTTCATTTCTGATTTTGTTAATCTAGATACTGCCTCTTTGCCCTTTAGTTAGTTTGGCTAAGGGTTCATCTATCTTATTGATTTTCTTGAACAATCAGCTCTTGGGTCTGTTGATACTTTGTATACTACTCAGCTATTAAAATTGAGGACATCATGAATTTTGTAGGCAAACATATAGAACTAGAAAATATTATCCTGAGTAAGGTATCTCAGACCCAAAAGGACATACATGGTATGTAAACACTGATAAGTAGATATGAGCCAAAAAGGTCTGAATACCAATGATACAACTCACAGACCATATGAAGCTTAACAAGAAAGAAGGCCCAAGTATGAGTACTTCAATCTCACTTAGAAGGGGGAACAAAACAATCACAGGAGGCAGAGGGAGGGAGAGACCTGGGTAGAAGAGGGAAAGTGAAGGGAAAAGGGGAAACAGGATCAGGTATTGAGATAGACAGGAGAGAAGCTCAGATGGCCAGAGGAATAAAAAGAAAAATGCAGTAGTGTGGGATGGGAGGTGGGGGGAAACCTCTAGAAAGTCCCAGACACCAGGGATGCGAGTAGCTCCCAGGACCCAAGGAGGATAACATTAGCTGAAATGCCCAACAGTGTGGCAATAGAACCTAAAGAGACTACCTCCAGTAGATGAACAGGGTCTACATTTGAGGCATGGGCCCACCAACCCATCCTCAAAATTGTTGATCCAGAATTATCCCTGTCTAAAGAAAATGCAGGGGAAAACTGGAACAGAGACTGAAGGAAAGGCTATCCAGTGACTGGTCCAACTTGAGATCCATCCCATACACAGGGATCTAAACCCTGACACTATTACTGATACCATGTTGTGCTTGCAGACAGGAGCTTTGCATGGCAGTCTTCTGAAAGGCTCTACAAGCAGATGACTGAGACTGATGCAGACACTTACAGCCAACTATTAGACTGAGCTCAGGGACCCTTATGAAGCAATTAGGGTAAGGACAGAAGGAACTGAAAGAGATTGCAGTTCCATAGGAAGAACAATAGTATCAACTAACCTGGACCCCTCAGAACTCCTAGAGACTAAGCTACCAACAAGCATACGTAGGCTAGTACTTGGTGCCTGCTATATATGTAGCAAAGATTTGGTTTGTCTATCATCACTGGGAAAGAATCTGCTCAATCCTGTAGAAACTTGTTGCCCCAGGAAAGGGGGATACTAGTAGGGTGAAGTGGGAGTGCCTAGATGGATAGGTGGATGGATAGGTGGATGGATGGATGGGTGGAAGATCACCCTCTCAGAAGCAAAGGGGAGGGTGGATGGGATGAAGAGGTCATGAAGAAGAGACCAGGAAGGGGGAAAACATTTGGAATGTAAATAAACAAAATTATTAATAATAATATCCACCATATAAACAAACTGAAAGATAAAAAACCACATGTTCATCTTATTAAATGCTTAAAAGACCTTGGGGGTGGGGAAAGGGAGAAAAAGAGAGAAAGAGAGATAGGACAGCTAAAGCAATGCTGAACAATATAAGAACCTCTGGAAATATCACCATTCCCTATTTCAAGTTCTACTACAAATCTAAAGTAATAAAAACAGTATGGTATTGGCACAAAAACAGATACAGTAATTAGTGAAATAAAATTTAAGACTGAGATATAAATCCAAATATCTTGAATTTTGATAAAGAGGCCAGAACCATACACTCTAAAAATAATAATAAGATGAAGAAGAAGAAAATTTAAAAAATCAACACCTTCACCAAATTGTGCTGTCCGTTTCAAATTGGATGGCAGCATGGTGAAGAATCCAAGTAGATTCATAGTTTCCACTTTGCACATAACTCAACTCCAAATGGATCAAAGACCTCAACATAAAACCAGATACAGTGACACCCCCCACCCCACACCAAGAGAACAGAATGTGGGGAATAACCTTGAAGCACAGGGTAATGACTTTCTGAACAGAATACCTTTAGCACAGGCACTAAGGTTAACAATTAATAAATGGGACCTTATGAAAATGAGAAGTTTCTTCATAACAAAGGACATTATCATTCAGAAAAAGTGGCAACCTACAGAATGGAAAAAGATTTTTAGTAACTACAAATCCAATAGAGGCTTGGTGCCCAAAGTATATAAAGAACTTAAGAAACTTGACACGAAAGAAATGAATCCTATTTAAAAATAGGGTCCTGCCTGGGAGTGGTGGTGTATGCCTTTAATCCCAGCACTTGGGAAGCAAAAACAGGAGGATTTCTGAGTTTGAGGCCAGCCTGCTCTATAGAGTGAGTTCCAGGACAGCCAGGGCTACACAGAGAAACCCTGTCTCAAAAAAAGAAAAAAGAAAAAAAGAAAAAAAGATAAAGAAAGAAAGAAAGAAAGAAAGAAAGAAAGAAAGAAAGAAAGAAAGAAAGAAAGAAAGAAAGAAAGAAGGAAAGAAAGACAGAAAGAAAGACGGAAAGAAAGACGGAAAGAAGGAAAGAAAGAAAGGAAGGAAGGAAGGAAGGAAGGAAGGAAGGAAGGAAGGAAGCAAGGAAGGAAGGAAGCAAGGAAGGAAGGAAGGAAGGGAGAGAGAGAGAAGGGGGGAGTGCAGATTTGTTTAAATCTTCAGTATCAGAATAAGCTTGCATCTTTTTGTTTGTTTTGTTTTTGTTTTTGTTTCCGAGACAGGGTTTCTCTGTGTAGCCCCAGCTGTCCTCTGTAGACCAGGCTGGCCTCGAACTCAGAAATCAACCTGCCTCTGCCTCCCAAGTGCTGGGATTAAAGGCATGTGCCACCATGCCTGGCCCGGGTTGCATCTTTTTGCATTGTTGGGTCTCATGGGAACACCCAAACAGCCTAGGCTGTTTCCAAGACTATCAGTGTTCCTCACAAACTAACAAGACCCTATTGCTTAGGGCAACACTCATATAGCTCAATGAGCATGGAGAAGGAGAGCTGCTGTTTACATAGAACCTTCACCCCTTCATTCTGTCCTCTTTGGAACAGAAAGATATTCTTCATGCTATCAAATGAGAAATGTAAAGACCAAACCAACCACAAAACCTTAATATAAAATAGTGTACTACCTGAAAGATACATTGGTCAATGGTGGTACAAAGCTTGGGGGATTAACTGATATCCTGATTTGATTCAAGGCCTACTCCACCTGGTGGAGCCCTACCTGGGCACGGGGAAACTAATAATCTGAGACTAAATATACAAGGGACTTAGTGTAAAACCAAATAACACTGGTATAAACAAACAAGTAAATGCTACAGATTCATAATGATATATATTCTCCTATATTTCTAGACTAGTGCCTTCTTCATCCATCTTTAAAGAAGCTTCCTCTTGCAGTGCATGGGAACAAATATAGAGACCCACATATAGGGATATTTCACAGAGAATGTGAACCTTGGCACACTCAGCTCTAAGTAGGATGTTTTTATCAGATCCCTCCCCTCAGAGCTCAGGGAATACTGGGGAGGAGGAGGTAGAAAGAGTGCAAGAGCCAGAGGGGATGCAGAAAATAAGGTGTTCTAAATCAACATAAGCAAAGCTCATATGAACTCACAGAGACTGAGGCAGCATGCACTAGGTCCTCTATAGTTATGTTATGGCTTCCAGTTTAGCATTTCTGTGGGATTCTTGAATAAATGAATAAATGAATTAATGACATCCTAGCCACAATACCTGCAGAAGGAAAATTAGTTTTCTCCAATGGAGTAACACTGGGTAAATCAACCACTCCAAGTATGCTCATAATCAGACATAGTGGACCAACATATACGAGCCTCCAGAGACTTTTGTCTGCTTTTACTTGGTTATACTTTGCTGTACACTTTTGTATTTATGAGTGAATGGTGTTTTATTTTTGTTTCATGGTTGTGGATTTTTGTTGCTGTATTGGGTTTTTGTTTGTTTTTGAGAAAGAATTTAATGTTTGGTGAGTGTGGAAGTGGAGAAGATTGTGGAAGGACATGGGTAAAAGGAGGAACATGATCAAACTATATCTAAAATTAAAAATTCTTTTAGAATAAGCAAATAAATTCCTTTCTACTGAGTATATATTATAAGGTCTAGAATGCTACACTCATCACTGTTAGAATAGTCCTTCTTTTTCAGTTCATACTCACGGAGACAGTCCATATTCTGAGACATAAAATAAAATTAGAAAGTTTAAGGTAATTAAATTTCCCAGGAACGACCTCAGTCAATACGGAGATCAGTACTGATCAATACTTGACCTGCAAACTGGAGGCCCTGAGTTCAGTTCCCAGAGCCCACATGAAGAAAGCAGCAGTGCTGGCATGCACCTATAGTTTCAGTTCTGGAGAGACAGAAACATGCAGATCCTGAAGCACCACCCGAGGATTGTCACATGAACTTTTCATCTGGCCTCGCCCACCAAGTATACTCACATATGCACGTATTTAGACATGGCAAGAGAGAGAGAGAAAAAGAGAGGAGGAGGGGGATAGAGAAGAGGGAAAGGGAGGAGAAGGGAGGGAGAGTGGGAGAGAGAGAGGAAGAAAGAAAGGGGGATTAAGCTATAGAATCTTTTAGTATGTAACAAACAGAAGAAACATATTGAAAAATGTGAATTTGGGGGAAGGGTTTTTTTTTTTTTGAGACAGTTTTCATCCAGTTCAGAGTACCATCAAACTCACTATATACCTGAGGATGACATTTAACTTCTCAACCCCTTGCCTCCATCTTTTGGGTGCTAGGATCATAGGTACATGCAAAATTATGCCAAGTCTGTGTGATGTTGGGAATCAAATCCAGGAATTAAATACATGCTAGGCAGGTACTCTATCAATGAATAATATTCCAAGCATTTTAGGTGTTAATAAAACTCAACTAAAAATCAGTTATAGAAAGTCTACTGGAAAGCATCCACACATTCATTTATCCAACACCGAACTTCTAAATAATTCACAAGTCAAAAAGCAATCCCCCAGTAATTACACAGTGCATCAGAACTGGAAGAAAATGTAAACAAAAGATATAAACAGTTTCATGATCTGACTGCCCCTAAATTAAATTCAGACTTACAAACAACTTATATCAAGAGGAAGGAAAATCACAACTCATAGTCTTGCTTTTAACTTGTAAAAACAAAAATGACTTCAAAATAAGGAAGGGAATAATAAAGATAGGAATTATTAAAAATGAAGAAGGAGACTGGAGTGATGGTACAGCAGTTAAAAGCACTCTCTGATCTTTCTGAGGTCCTGAGTTCAATTCCCAACAACCACATGGTAGCTCACAACCAACTATACTGGGAACTAATGCCCTCTTCTGCCATTCAGGTGTACGTGTAGATATAGCACTTATATATGTAAAATAAATATGTCTTTTAAAAAACAGAAAATAAAAAAAACAATGAAAACAATATGTAATCATTTGGAAAAGTTTATACATTTTTATAAACACTGATAAAGGTAAAAGGAAATAAGTTAACTGAAATAGGTTCTCTCAATAAAGGGACTGTGTACAAAACTACAACAATAAGCAAATAGAACTTTATTCAACTCTATGGACTATATTCAAATTGTAAGTTATTCCTTTCCTTCCAAACAATAAACAACAATCCTGCATGACAAAGAAGATAAATTAGATGTCCACTAAAATATTACCTTAAAAAATGATGTGGAATATAAGTTTCTAAAATGTGATAAAATTCTGACATTTTCATAGACATATTATACCAAATATTTTTAAATTAGCATCATTTATAACAAAATTCTTTCCTTTAATAAAAAATAAATATTTTCAAATTTATTTCATGAAACTACATCTGAATGGAATAAAAAAGGAGTACAAATTATAACCCTTTACTAAATGTGTAAAATCAATAGCATATCAGCAAATTACATAAAGCAATATGATAGTGACCACATTTGAATATATTATGATCTTATAGAATTCACCCAGATGAAGAAAGCTGATTCCAGGCTTTAAATATTTCAATGTTACAACCATATTGAGTCCAACTAAGAAAAATATTATTAAAACAATTGATGAGAGAGAAGAATTTAGTCAATTTCAACCTCATGAATGTCTGGAAAAAAATTCCTCTTCAGTATTTATTATCCATTTGTGTTTCTTTCTTTAAAGACTTTTGACTGATCTAGCCAAACCAAAATACTTTGTATAACTAAATCTAAACCTTCACCCCATATGTTGAAAACATCTAAAGATGATGAAAAATATAAAAGGTCTAAATTAGGAAGGACTATGTGTTCATGGATTTAAAGATTCTTTATAGTAAATATATATTAATGTGTCCAACAACATCCTCTGTATTGATTACAACATTGACTAAGGATTTAGCAAGACTTTGTAGATACAGAGAAGCTGACTCTAAATTGTCTGAGCTAGAACAATTTTGAAAGAGAAGAATAAATTCTGAGATTCCCATTGTCCAATTTCAAGCATTCCTATAAGTCCATATTAACTAAGATAGTGTTATACAACAAAGAAATAAACATAAATCAATTGTTCAGAATAGAGTGTCCATCTATAGACTCACAAAGGAAGAGTCAATTGGTCTTTGACAAAGCTACATGAGTAACTCCTTGGAAGAATTAGACCTGCCAATACGTGGTAATAGAACACTGAGACATACAGGCAAATATCTTTAAGATGTCACATCTTAAAAATTAACTCAAAACTAATTGTACTTATAAATCCAAGATAAAAACACAGAAATTTTAAAACAAAATATTCATGACCTAGAACAATGCAGAGAATTTGAATTTGTAGTCATGACAACAAAATCCTGAGACATAAAAGAATCAAATGACAACTTGAACTTTGTCATATTTTACAAGTTTAGACTCGCAAAAGACTGAAGGATGAACAGCTATAGGTTGGCAGGAAATAGTCACAAAACACATCCTCAACAAAGGGTTTCAACCTGCAATGAATAACCTCAAAACCCCAAATAACATATCTTTTTTTTCTTTCCAACATGGAAAATTTTGTTGTCAGCTAATTAATCAGAGAAGATATGTGAACAGCACATAACTAAGTTTAAATATACTCAATATTATCAGATACTAAAAGCATAAGGAAATACCTCTGCCATCTATTGTATTTCCAAATCACAAGCTATTGACAGTATTTAGTCCTGGTGACATGTGGAGTTATCTTTTGTATACTGCTAATGGAAATATAAGTGACACAGCCAATGGGGGAAATCATTGACTGGTTTCTTCTAAAGTAAATGTATATTTACCTTGAAGTCCAATGTCTCACTCCTGTTATTGTTCCTAGAAGAATGAATACTTAGAGTTGCACAGAAAATCTCTACAAGAATTTGTACAGCAGGTTAGTCCTTAAGTGCTCCAACTTAGAAGTAACCTGGAGATGAAACATAAGGATTCTTTGGAAAGTCAATTGATGGTGTTTTCTTGGGACAAACACATGTAGGGTTGTTTTCCTAAAGTGTACACAGGTGAAAGACTAAGGCAGATTTGTAAAAGAATGTTTCACTAAAACAGACACAGGAGAAAGGATGTTCTAAAGCAAGCACTTGAAAGCACCCATAATTAAAGATTCTTCACTAAGGACACACATGTATTGGTCTGCCTTACATTGCTTAGTTGAGCTCCATTAGTGGAGACTCCATAGGGAGAAAAGCACTAAAAACCTTCTGGTGGCGTGCTGCAGTGTCTTGCCGCTTCTTTGAACTTGGGCTGATTGGCAGAGTGATGTCAGCTGAGAGAAATACACATGCTGAGGTCATGTGTTGTTTGAAGGAATATAAATAGAACTTGATGGACAGCAACAGAGGCTGAGCGAGGCTTGTTGGAAGAGTTAGTTGTGCAACACTTGTGGGTCTCAAGTCTTCCCTGATCTTTGCTTCACTGAGAGAGGCTCAGCAGAGAACTTCCCCTGGAGTTCCTGTTGGCCCTGGTGTCTCCTGCTGACTCAGGCCTGGCTGTCTCTGCTAGATAGTGCTACTGATGCTGATTTGTATTT
Organism: Mus caroli; assembly: GCF_978045245.1. Classification (NCBI taxonomy): domain Eukaryota; kingdom Metazoa; phylum Chordata; class Mammalia; order Rodentia; family Muridae; genus Mus; species Mus caroli. The sequence continues at coordinate 28,597,616 of NW_028227267.1, read as the reverse complement.
GCTATCCCAACCCTACTAAACTGGACTGCTGGTTTGTCTGTGAAGTGCTTGGGAGTGCCAATTTCCAGACAGCACAGAAGGGAATTGCTCCAAAGAACCTTTCTCACTTTCCCTGTATTCCCTCTTTCCCACTACCTCTGGTGGGTGGTGGGCTAAAAGAGAGGTTAAAGTGTTTAAGAACCATCATTAAAATCAGATTCTGAAAAAAATTAAAGTTACAGAAACCCAAGTTTGTTCAGTTAAGGACTGCATAAGACTAATGTGGCCTACTAATTTGTCCTCAGCTACAAATAAGGACAATAACTGATACATAAGACCCAAGATGAATCACAAGGGCATTATGAAGACCATTTTGCCTCATGCATAATGAGTGATAAAGGCTAATAGAAAAAGGCTAGAATTCTTATTATTTTACTCATATGCTGCTCCAAAAATGCAGAACTATTGTTATGAAGATCAGATCTAATTGATGACTTCCAAAAACTATGTGTGAGTGGGAGGTGTAAGCATATAGAGATAGTATGAGGGAATTATGGGAAGTGGTAGGCCAGACTGTATCTGATCATGTTGGACAAAAAAGGTATGGGTCCATTAAAATTCATAACAATCAATAGTAAAGACAATGTTGTATCAACAGAAATATATAATCCAGAAATAATTTATGCAAGCACAGTCTGCTGATCTTTGATTAAGGAACAATAGCAATTCAGTAAATAATGCTGCACAATTGATATTCACATCCCCTTAAATGAGTCCAAACCCAGAAGTTACATTTGTCTCAAACATTAACTAAAAGGAGAACACAGACCCAAATGGAAATGTAAAACTATGAAATTTCTCAAAGATCACATAGGATAAAATCTACATGGCCTTCAGTTTAGCTGTGCTCTCTTTTGAGGGGTTGGGTAACAACACAAAAGCACAATCAGTGGAAGAAAAACAACACTGAGATAGACTTTATTACAATTAAACCTTCAGTTTTAAGAGACAGCTTAATGTATTGTTCCTCCACAAGACCAGAGACCCTACCTCAGTACCCTCATCAGGAGGCCTCAACAATGACCGTGACTCCAGTTGCAGGAGATCTGATGCTCTTCTCTGGCTTCTACAGGCATTGCACTAAGATACACTTAGTACACATAGGCACACTCATACATATATACATACATACATACATACATACATACATACATACATACTCCTCTTCCTCCTCACTACTGGTAGTACTGGTAGTAGAAATAGTAGTATAGTACCTTTATTTGGTTTTCAAGACAGGGTTCATCTCTGTATCCCTGTCTGAGACCTCCCTTTGTAGACCAGACTGGCCTTGAACTTAGGGATAAACCCTGCCTCTGTGTTCTGAACACTGGGATTAAAACCATGCACTGCCACACGCAGTTTAAAAATTAATTTAGAAAGTTTACTTAAAAATATTCAAACTTCAGCACAATAAAAACATAATTAAAATAATTTTAAATGCCAAAGCCTGGCATAAAATAATTGCCTAGTAGATATCTAATGGCTGGTTTCCAAAATACACAATGAAAACCTAAAAAATATAAAGCAAATAATTAAATTGGCAAAATATTTGAACAGCTAATTCCTCAAGGAAGATACACAGATGGCAACTGAACATATGAAATAAATACTCAACACCATATGCTATCAGATACCACTAAAAATCCAAGATTCTGACAACCTTTGGTGTTGGTGAGACATGAAGCAACTATAACTCTCATTCATGAACAAGAGTGGAAATGATGCACACACTTTGAAAGGCAGCTGGGAAAAAATTTAAGTTCTTTCTTTCTCTCTCTGTCTACCATGTGTGTGAGAGAGTGCATGTGTGTGCATGTGCTTGTGAGTGTGCGTGTATGTGAGTGTGTATGAATGTGTTTGTGAGTGTGAGAATATGTGTGTGAAAGAGTGTGTATGTGAATGTGTATGAGTGTATGTGTGTGTGAATGTGTATGTGTGCATGTGTGTGTATGTATGTGTGTGAGTGTGTGTATGTGTGTGTGAGTGTTAGAATATGTGTGTGTGAGAGAGTGTATATCTGTATGTGTGAGTGTGTGTGTGTTTGTGTGTGTGTGTGTGTGTGTGTGTGTGTGTGTGTGTGTGTGTGTAGACTGAGGACAACTTTAGCTATCAGTGGCTGCCTTCCTCCTTGTTCCACACAGAATCTCATTTGTTTGTTTTTCTACTTCCTATGCCAGACTAGCTGACCCGTAAGCTTGAATAAATTCTTTCTTCTCTGCTTCCAGTCTTCCCAGAGAAGTGGAGGAACAGGTACGTGCTAGCATGCCCTACTCTATGTGTGTTCTGAGGATTCAGCTTCAAAACTTGCTTACATAGCATCACAGTTTGAGTGAGAATGGCTCCCATAGGCTCATATATTTGAATGCTTCGGTATGAAGTTGGTGGAACTAACTGGAAAGGATTAGGAGTTGTGACCTTTTTGGTCTATCACTGAGGGTGAACTTTGAGATTTTAGAAGCCTACCCTGTTCCCTGTTAGTACTTTCTCTCTCTTCCCTCAGGCTCATACATAAGATATAGTTCTCAGATACTGCTCTAGGACCAGGCCTGCCTGACTGCCTGCTGACATCCTCCTGGCTACAATGGTCATGGACTCTAACCATTGTAGACTATAACTCTTAAGTTTTTAACCCTATAGAACTCCAAGACCCTAAATTAATTTCTTTCTTTTATACACTACCTTGATCGTGAGGTTTTTGTCATGACAATAGAAAAGTAATTAAGACACATAGGAAGCATGTTAACCACAGAGCCATCACATCAGTCTGACAAGTTTTTCACAAACTTAGCATAGTCTTTCCATGTAAACCAGGAATCAGCAAGTGAAGTAAAAGCTAATGTCTCACTAAATATCTGCAGAGGACTGTTTACAGCCTAATTCCTAATCACCAGATCCTGAAAACAGCAGAGCTGTCCGTCAACAATATATAAATAAAATGGTATATCCATAAAATGGAGACATTGTTCAGATTCTAAAGAGTGACTGAGCTAGCTGCAAAGAGAGAGAGAGACATGGAGGAACTGTAGAATACACTGCTTTAGTAAAGACATCCATCTGAAAAGACCACATGCCATGTGATTTCAATTTTCTGAGTTAGACAAACAATACAGACAACAATATCAACAATGAGTGTGGATTGTGGGAGGACATAGCTGGGAATAGACAGGAGGAAATGCAGGGTTTTTGAGGCAGTGAAACAGCTCTGTGTGTTACTGAAAAAGCAGATCCATCAATTACCATAAAACTGCATGAAGCAAAGAGTGAACCCTAACGTAAAGTACAGAAATTAGTGATAAAACCCAATATCAGTTGCAACAAATTCATCACACCAATGCAGTGTACAAGGGATGTACTGCATAAGAGCAACTGTAAGATGACATGTGAGAATTCCATTTCCTGCTCAAAAGTTTCTGTAAGCCTGAGAAAATCTGAAAACTACAGTTGATTATTTGAAAAATACACTAAAAATAAAACACCAATTTAATTGTACTGAAAATTAAACAAATCAAATAAAAGCTAATGTAGATATACAACAAAGGGGAAATGTTCTTATAGTACTCTCCTTAACTGTACAAGAACGGTTACAGGGGTTTTTTTTTTGGGGGGGGGTTGTTTGTTTGTTTGTTGTTTTATTTTGTATTACTATAAAAATTAACTAAAATAATCATCTGTAGAAGAGAAAAATTTTTGAAGTGTTTGATTCATGATTTGTTGTCCCTCTTGTTTTGGGCATGTTTCAGTTCAGCAGAACGGTGAAGTAGAGGAAGCCTGGTCACCTTGAGGCAAGAGAAGCAAATAACAAAATAAAAGAAGTTTGGATTTCACAATCTGCTTCAAGACCCAAGACCTTCCATTAGTCAATACCTCAAATGTTCCACCACCTCCCCATAATGCTCTGATCTGGAGATCCAGTATCCAGACCAGAGCCATTTATATCTTGGTAACTATGCCATGCCAATCTAAGACATCCATTCTAAGAATGTTTCCATTTCTTTTTACTTTTCTTCTTCTTTTTTTAATATTTTTATTAGGTATTTTCCTCAGTTACATTTCCAATGCTATCCCAAAAGTCCCCCATACCCTCCCCCCCCCCACTCCCCTACCACCCACTCCCACTTTTTGGCCCTGGCGTTCCCCTGTACTGGGGCATATAAAGTTTGCAAGTCCAATCGGCCTCTCTTGAGTGATGGCTGACTAGGCCATCTTTTGATATGGACATTTTGCCCCTTCTTAGAATTGGGAACAAAACACCCATGGAAGGAGTTACAGAGACAAAGTTTGGAGGTGTGACGAAAGGATGGACCATCTAGAGACTGCCATATCTGGGGATCCATCCCATAATCAGCTTCCAAACGCTGACACCATTGCATACACTAGCAAGATTTTGCTGAAAGGACCCAGATATAGCTGTCTCTTATGAGACTATGCCGGTGCCTAGCAAACACACAAGTGGATGCTCACAGTCAGCTATTGAATGGATCTTTTTTTCTTCTTTCACTCAATTATAGTTATCTGGTCAAACGTTTTTCTTCTTCCACAATATCAGCTGAAATATTTTTTGCTGATAAATATCTGCCACTGTATTATGACTACCTTGTGTCTTCCAGGCCCACCTAACTTCTAACCAGTGTGCAGCTACTGAACAATCTTTCTTCCTTAGGTTAATGCACAGCCCACTGAACACTGCTGGACCAGCCATGGGGGGCCTTTATCTTGGGAAGGAAGTAGTAATTTCATCCTTTCTGATTTCAAGGAGGTAAGTGCTGCTCTTCAATATTGTTCTTGTACTTTCTGTCTGAGATCCTCTTCCAAAATGATGACTTTTAACATTCTCCATTTTTAAGTATCTGACCCTACCACCTTGCCCATTCACAGCAGTTGAAATAGCGTTACAAATGGAATCAGAATCTCCCTGTTACGTCTGCCAGAAATTCCAACTATTAAACTAACAAATGTAGCCAACACTGCAGAACTCTGCTTGTTTGTCACCATCTATTAACATGGAACTCTTGTCCTCCCAGATCTATCCCTGTTTCCTATAAATGTCATCCATGTCTGTTGATGACTTCTCGACTTTTCCTCCAATGCATGTATATTTTCTATATTTGTTTCCCAGTTTTGGAAAAGAAAATCTTAAACACCAGAGCCCCCCACTCCTCCTCATTTTGTTTATTAATAGTCACCTGCTCTCATTATGTCTGGTTTCCCACTTGAACTCACTTCTCACATACTTCTCCCCCATGCTTTCAGAGACTGGAATCAGAAAGACAGACATGTTATGCCAAGTCCATCCTTATTTTCTCATCTCTTCCAGAAAATGTTCTTCTTTGGCTTTTGTGACTACAGGTTCCATTATATCCCTCATTAAAAAAAGATATTAGCTCCTTCACAGACTCCATTGTCAGATTTTATTCTTTTATCTTTCATTTAAATGTCACTATTCACTCTGGACTCATGGCCTCTGAAGGAACCCTTTTAGTCTTATTGAATCAATAAAAGACCTTAACTCTGATGTACTTCCCTCTCCGGAATTTCAGTTTCATAATCAACCTCCAACAAATCTCTTCTATTTTGAAAGATCTGAAGTGAAATGAGTTCTGTATTTAAAATCTAAATTCTTGATCCTAATTGTTGAGTAGTTTCTCTTTATAACTGTTTGTACAATTATCGAAGAGGGAGCCTTGGAAGCCATCCCTGTCACAGCATTCTAGCTAACACCATACATTCAATCAGTTCTCAAGCCCCATTTGCTTTATCTAGTTAAGTACTTAGTATTGGCAGGGCCATATCTGTATTAGAAGAGCATGTTGTACTTAATTCTATAGGATGTAACCAACATAAGTGTTGCTAATGGTTTCCAACCTCAGGAGGAGCCAAGAGTCATTGGCTATGTTGTATGAAAACCTTTCCTTTGATTCAAAGAGAGAAGAGACCAGTGTAAAGAGGACCTTCTCGTTTTCTGGATAAAGGCTCCTGCAATGCTATATGTCTTCTATCACATTCATTGTCACACATTGCTTTAAATGATTGCTTACTCACCTGCTCCTGCACAACCTTCAGCCTAGGAACCACCTTCAGTCACAGACAGGACTGACCATCTGCTCAAAGGGTCAAACTATGCCTTAGAATGGCTGATAGCCTTTCCCCACATCTCTGTAGTTTGATTACTAAAGATTACATAGAACAGTCCTTTAGGATGCCAATCTTCAGTCTTCTCAGATTATTTGCTCTCTAAATAAATCACAGTTTAAAGATACAGTTCTGGTTTTTGCCTATGTGTCAGATGGCACATGCTTGGTGTCACAATCTAAGTCAAGCCATCATTGCATTATATATAGATTTTGAATCCTACCTCTTAATCTTCTCTAGTCTTTGGTAGATTTTTTTTCATATTAGTAAGTAAGATTATCTTTTAACAAGCAGAGTTCTGGTTATATCACTCCCCCTCTTATGTTTAAATTTTATTTCTGTAGCTGAGTTGATAACCATTCACACTTTAGTTCAATAAAACTCTCAATAGAGTGCTCATCTCTTACCATTTCTCATGTCTCCATGCTGCAATGATGGGCCTTCCATGCCCTGAATCCATGTTCCATGTGATGTCTCATGTTGCAACAATGGCGTCTCTACCTGCTGAACCCATGCTGTAATGGTGCATCTCTAGCACTTAAATTCCTGTTCTGTTATTTTAACCACACTAGCTTCTACTCATTCCTTAATTCTCAGCTCAGATGCTGCCTTCTCATTTTCTGGATAAAGGTCCTGCAATGCTGTATGTCTTCTATCACATCCATTGTCACACTTTGCTGTAAATGATTGCTTACTTGCCTGCTCCTGCACAATAGGAACTTCTTAAGGGAAGATTTAAAATGTTCCATCTTATTGATCTCATTATTCTTGCTGTCTAGCTCAGTAGAAAATTAAGAAGTGTGAGAAGGAGAAATCTTAGAAGGAAAAAATGGAGGGAGGGTAGAGATACTAGATAGAGGATAGAGTAAAGAACTAACCAAGTGTATGTCCTATAAGGCTGTAGTTACATAAAGCTACATAAATATTATGAGTTTTTTGCTGTTGCTATGGTATTATAGGTATTTTTTTTCTATGTAAGAAACATTTTAAGCCGGGCGTGGTGGCACATGCCCTTAATCCCAGCACACGGGAGGCAGAGGCAGGCGGATTTCTGAGTTCAAGGCCAGCCTGGTCTACAAAGTGAGTTCCAGGACAGCCAGGGCTACACAGAGAAACCCTGTCTCAAAAAAAGGAAAAAAAAGAAACATTTTAAATCTAAATCATATTTTTCCATAATTTAAACAAAATGACTAGTGTACCACAGGTAGTGACAAGTGCTCCAGGCATGGTAGAGATTTCTCTATGATCCCCAAAAGACATTGACCATACCCAAAATGGATTTCACAGCCTCTCCCTCTCTTAGCTTGATCTGGAGACTAAGTTCAATCACAGAGACTGTGTGAATTGTGATATTCATCACCTTTGGGCCAGTTCCAGAAATCCTTATTGAACATTCCTATGCTCTCTCTATACATCTTGATGGTGTCAGAAATAGCATCAAGGACTTAGGAAGAAGGACTGGACAGACAGATTATCCACTCAAGTGCTTGCCATGAATGTGTGAGGACTAGTGTTGGGTTCCAAGAACCAGTATGAGAAAGCTGAGGGTGGTAGCACATACTTGAAGTCTACTACGAGGGAGACAGAGACAAGTGGATACTGGTGACTCATTGACCAACCAGCCTAGTGGATTAGTGAGTTCAAAACAATGAGATGGACAACTGCCAAGGAATGACACCCCAGGTTGACCAATGGCTACCACATGTAGGAGTTTACATGTGTAAACACATACATACACACATTCACCTATACACTTTATATGCAGAAATATATATTATTTATAAAAAGGAAAATATAGAATTTAATATATGATAAGCATACATAAAATGGAAAAAATAGAATTTAAAGAAAAGAAGAAATATAAGAAGGAAGAAATGTAGATACCTTGATGATTACTTGAAAAGTCATCCTGCCAGAAATACTTGTTCTGATTTTACATAGCTAAGAATAGAATAGTTTCGTTGAATTAAATAACTAAGATTTGAGTATGTGTATAAAGGGTAGTTAAAATAAAGTGACACGTTTGGTATATAGTTTAGTATTGTCCACAAGGACTTTATAAATCAAGGGAAAGAATCTCATCATAGGTAATAGTCCTACTGACCATCTTCTCCATGTTACTTGTGAGCACTCCAAATTACACGCACTGAGTTAAGTTTTGCTTCTAAGTTTTCAAGCTCATGAGTGCAAATGTTATTTACAACAACTCAAATCCTTTGATTGTTCAGGAACCATGAATCCCCAACCCCCCACCTCCCTGAGGCAATCTTTGTGTTTGAGAAATGTTTTCTTAGACTAGGAAGAAAAGGTTTTGTTTGTTTGTTTATTTGTTTGTTTAACTAAAAATGTTCACCTAAGAGTGGTTTTGTCACCTTGGGCTGAAATGAGATTTGTAAACTAGATGTCCTGAAGACAGCATACAATTACTTTTCTTTTTATAAAGATAAATTTCAAAGATGAAAGAGTATGCACAGTTTAAGAATAAACAGCATATGGCCTCCATTCAATAAAATAAAACAACTAAGATTTAATGACAACTGTGGTGGTTTGAATATGCTTGGCTGTTCTGGAACTTGCTCTGTATACTGACCTTGAGATAAACATGCCTCTCTTTCCTGGGTTCTAGGATTAAAGGCATGTACTACTACTATGCCTGGACCCAGGCCTTTTGGATAAGCCCAGAACATCATGTGTGGATCCCAGACCCTGTAACAAGAAGCTGTGAAGCTGAAGTTGTCATGGAGACCCCAAGACGTTAGAGATACCAGATCCATGAGATTACTTGCTGAGGAAAGCTGATAACAGGGAGTGGAACCAGCCCAAGAGAAAAAAATTGTGTTGCAGTCAACAAAGCTGAAAGGAGTTGGACATCAGACATGGAGATGTAGAGTTTGTAGTTGGCCTCGCTAGCTTTTGGGTTTGCTTTGGTCCCCACTATAATGTTTGGAATGGTAATGGATATCCTGTGATGTTGAAGGCATGTGACCTGTATTTTGATTTGGTAGAGGATTACAGTTAGAAGACTTTAAGCTTTTTAATTTTAACATTATTGAGACTGTCATAGACTATGGGACTTTTGAAATTGGGCTAAATGTATTTTGTGTTATGCTATGGTTAGGTATGGCCTCCTTCATGTGTTTGAACAAGCCTACTGGGGCCAGTGAGTAGAATGTGGTGATTTGAATATGCTTGGACCAGGAAGTGAGTGTGGCCTTCTTGGCAGAAGTGTGTCACTGTGGGGGTGGGCTTTGAGATCCTCCTCCTAGCAGCCTGGAAGACAGTCTTTTCCTGTCTGCCTTTGGATCCAGGTGTAGAACTCTTGTCTCCTTCTCCAGCACCATGTCTTCCAGAATGCTGCCATGCTTCCTCCTATGATGATAATAGGCTGAACCTCAGAACCTGTAAGCCAGCCCCAATTAAATGTTGTCCTTTTTAAGAGTTGCCTTGGTCATGGTGTCTCTTCTCAGTAATGGAAACCCTAACTAAAATAACAATTTAATTTTTTTTTTTAAAAAAAGGACATTCAACAACATATCCCCTTATCTCTGTAAAGATTTTGAAACTGATCTGGCCTCATTGATCATTTATTCTTTTATTTGATATTTTACAAACATATATACATATGTATATATTTGTGCAGAAAAAGTACAGTGGTGTTTTTATGATTAAAACTTTGTAGAATGAGATGACACTATATACATAGTTCTGCAACTACCTTTTTACCTCTTGTATCTTCATTTTGATGACAGAGTGATTAATTAACTATACCATATATTACTAGTCTTGTCTTATTGATTGAGAAGTTACTTCAAATTTTTTGACAGTCTAAACAATTTTAATATGCATTTTGTTTGTTTGTTTGTTTGTATGCATGTCTTCTTGTTCATGTGTGGTTCACTCTGTGAGATAGACATACAGAACTGGTATTCCAGTGGCATTTATATTTGTACCTGACTAAAGAACAGAAAGTAATTCTTCAGAGAGACGAATCTTATTTTTATTCCCACCAGGATGTGAAAATGTCCTTGTTCTGCATTTTCATGCCAACACAGGGTATATTCAAGGAATGTTGTTATTCATCATCCTTTATTTTAATTTACCTGCTAGATGTGAAAAATCTTCTGAGCCTGAGAATCATAGTGTCTATTTATTGGCTTTTTTTTTTGTTTGGCTTGTTCCTATCATTTATCCATAAAGAATTTCTTACTGATTTACAATAATTTTTATATGCACTGTACAATAAAACTCTGTGGTTCCATATACTACAAATATCTCTCCTACTTAAGGCTGGTCTTCACAGTGTTTATGTTTTTGCTCCAGAAACTTTTTAATTAAAAATTTAAATCTACATTTCCCTTGATTGCAAACATTTTTCTTACAGTATTTGAGACATATCTTCCAATATCAGGATTATAAAGATATTTGTATTTTTGGCTAACACCTCAAATTTTATTATTCACATATCAATTTTTAATTAACTGGAATTGAATTGTTTCTATAGAATGGATATGAACTCTAATGTGGGGGGGTTGTTTATTTTGTTTGTGGTTTTGTTTTGATTTGATGAATAAATTACTGCTCCTGAAGTATTTACTGAAAAACAAATCTCTTCTTCTCGAATGATTTACAATGTCAGCTCTGTCAGAAAGTGAGTTCCATTCCTTCAACGTATTTCCTTTTACTCTGTCACATTTTCAGTTTTGTTCTAAGCAATAGTTATATTTCCATACTGAAAGAAAAGCATGCACACACCTGTCTGTGGGTTTCCATTCTGCTCCTTATTGAAGTTTGTAGCTTCATGACTAGAACTAAAAGGCTCATTTTCACAATGATTATAATGTTTACTTAGACACACTACTAAATTACCTTCCCTCTTCTTATTCCTCTTTTTCTAAGTATTTTGAGTCTTCTTGTTTTTTACTATCTACAGTTACACATCTGATGCATATTCATATATTTAAGAAAACAAACCTATGTGTTAGACTGAGGTCCCTGAAAAAGAGTGATTCTTATGAAGGTTCTTGACTTGAAGAAAGAACAATGAGAGATAGCAGGATTGGGTAGGAGTGGATTCTTTCACACAAGAATGGACAGCAGACCAGAGAAGGAGCAAATGAGAATCTTGGCAATCAATATTCATAACAACCAAGGAACACAACAGAATAGCAACATGATTTACAACATGGCTGTGTGGAAAATTCTTCTCCTGCTCCATCTTTCTTCCTCTCATTGTATTATATATATGCATCATAATGTAATGTGTGTGTGTGGTGTGTGTGTGTGTTGTTCTTGTTGTTGTTAAAGCTTCCCAAGCATAGTTGTAGCCATCTTGCTCCATGCCTACCAGCCATTTCATATTGTTATTGATGCAGAAAATTAGCTTGATTCAGAGCAGGATCAACCTGACCACATACCCTGTTATATTAAGAAATTCCACGACCATAAACTTCACTCAGGACCAATCAGAATGAAGGTCAGTTAGACTTGTTTTAGCTAGCTAGCCAAAATAGCTTGCTAGCACAAGGCTAGCTGTCAGGGCTGACTACCAGACAGTGCTTCCTGTACCTGTATTGCTCATTGTAGGTTTCTGCCTATATAAACTAGCTTTAAAAAATATTCAGAAAATATCATCCTGAGTGAGGTAATCCAATCACAAAAGAACACACATGGTATGCACTCACTGATAAGTGGATATTAGCCCAGAAGTTCAGAATACGCAAGATACAATTCACAGACCACATGAAGCTCAAGAAGAAGGAAGACCAAAGTGTGGATACTTTGATCCTTCTTAGACGGGGAATCAAAATACACATGGAAGGAGCTAGAGAGACAAAGCATGGAGCAGAAATGGAAGGAAAGGTCATCCAGAGACTGCACCACCTGGGAATTCATCTCATATACAGTCACCAAATCCAGACACTATTGTGGATGACAACAAGTGCTTGCTGACAGGAGCCTGATATAGCTGTCTCCTGAAAAGCTCTGCCAGTACCTGAAAAATACAGAAGTGGATGCTCACAGCCAACCATTGGACTGAGCACAGGGTCCCCAATGAAGGAGCTAGAGAAAAGACCCAAGGATCTGAAGGGGTTTGCAGCCCCATAGGAGGAACAACAATATGAATCAACCAGTACCCCCAGAGTTCCCAGGGACTAAACCACTAACCAAAAAGTACACATGGAGGGATTCATGGCTCCAGCTGCATATGTAGCAGAGGATGGCCTAGTCAGCCATCAATGGGAGGAGAGGCCCTTGGTCCTATGAAGGATCGATGCCTCAGTGTAGGGAAATACCAGAACAGGTGAGTAAATAGGAGGAGAGAGGATGGGGTAGGAGGTTTTTGGAGGGGAAATGAGGAAAGGAGATAATATTTGAAATGTAAATAAAGAAAATTTCCAATAAAAATGTATACATACATATAAAAATATTCAGTGTCTAATCTTAGTTCCCAAGTCTGGATTGCAGCCCTAATCAATCAGTTTCTGCATGTGCATTTAATAAAGCAGCCCTGTTTAACTGAGATCAGTGGCAGATCTCAACATTTGGAGGTTCTACCAAGGGCTGGGGAAGTTAACCTACCCTCTGTCACCCCTCAGTTTTTGAGAGTGGACACCACCAAGCCAGTCAACACCTCCAAGAGGAAGTAAATTTATTTTCTTGGTTTGCCACGTATTTGGTATGGTCTAGACCTTTTGGTGACACAAAGACAAGCTGGACATAACATTCACTGGTATTAAGGTCAGGAAACAAGTGAAGCCCTACTTCACTTGGCTGGGGAGAGCAGCACAATACACCCTTTGGACTTGGATTTTATTGGGACTCTCATCTGAGAGCCCCAATGTTCAGCTCTGACTATCTTTGAAACTAGGTTTTGAATGTGTTTGTCTTCTACTTACCTTTTTCCTCCTCCTCTTCTTCTTCCTCCCCTCCCCCTCCCCCTCCTCCTCTCCCTCCTCCTCCTCTCCATCTTCCTCCTCCTCCTCCTCTGTAACTTTCTCCTCTTGACTGGGAAACTTTCCACCCTCAGTGAGTTTGAATGGCTTCCTTTGGTACTGGCTGTTCTCCTGAGGATTCCTTTCACTCACTTATTCTCCTCAACTCCATTGGTTGTCCTTAGCATGCTAGTGTGTCCATGTCTGTCAGATTATGTCTGTAGTTCTGTTTAGTTGCTTGACTGTTGCTCTATGTTTCATATTCAGAAAAATGGGTCAAACTTCATCAGCCGGCCTTTACCCCTTGAGTTAGTTTTAACTCTTCTCAAGGATTTTTTCAGGAAAAAAGGCAGCTGAGTCGGGATAGGAAAAACTGATAAACTGGTGCTGCTCCTGGAGCCCTGCACCTGCAGCTAGGATTCTATCACTGTTAGAGAAGCCACATCTCCTCCCTAGATCAAGCTGACAGCAAACAGGGAACTGCCTCATCTTAAAGCCCTTTGCTCTTAAAGTAGCATGAGCAATTTCCCAGCTTCTCTAGAAAGGGAGCTGATGCCTAGTCCTGCTACAAAACCTCTGTGCCTGTGAGAATTGGATTCAGCCAGTAGCAAGCTGCTCCTCCCTTATAACTATATCTGGAGGAAATAAGAATAGTTTTGAATCCCAGCACTTGGGAGGCAGAGGCAGACAGATTTCTGAGTTTGAGGCCAGCCTGGTCTACAAAGTGAGTTCCAGGACAGCCAAGGCTGTACAGAGAAACCCTGTCTCGAAAAAAAAATAGTTTTGTCTGTTTTAAATACATATATACATGTAGCCATTACATCTTTACTTCTGACTGTTCTTAAACGTTTAAGTTCAATATGTTCTGCATGTCTTTGTTATAGATTATTGGTGTATAAATTATGGTGTATGGTTAAAAATGTGTAACATCTATAACAAAAAAGTTAGCCTAAAACAAATAACTCAGGGTTGGAGACATTCTGGATAACAACACATGCCATGAGGTGATAAATTATTTTATGTAATTTCTGCCCTGTCTTAAAAAATCAGACTTTTTAAAAAGATTACATTTAAAGCAATGTTTCCTCAATGAAGTATTAAAGCTGCACCTCCATGCATTTGTATACAAGAACTTTTCTTGTTGGCAACCTAACTTTGTAACATGAAAATAACCCACTTGATATTGATATTGATTTTGGAGATACTAAATCGTTTACACTGTTAGAACTTGGTTTGTCCACTAAAAATTGTGGTAATGTTCTATATCTCCATTCTTATAAGTGTACTTTTTAAAAATATTACAAAACACAATTGAGACTTTGAAAAATTTTTTAGAAGTTTATAGCATTTAAAAGGTTAAGAATCACTGGCATAAGAATATGTCTCTCCTTACCTAAGGACTATTCAGGCTAACAGAAACTGATTTAAGTATGTATGTCTAACCTTGCTTTTGCTTACATTATTAAACTATAGCTTTTATTATAAACTGAGTCATACAGGAAACTGTTATGTTCTATAATAACATACCATATAAAGGTCAGAAAAGTTCCCAGCCTCTTTATGGACTACGTTTAAGGATGAAAAGTTTTTATTTTTATACTAGAAGAACTTCAATCCAAAAACATGATTTTTTTTAAGGCTCAAACCTAACAGGAATGGAACCTAAAGTCCTAGTCACATAAAACCTATGATAATTAATGAATGCAAGTTTATAGTCAACAACCTTAAAAATAATCAAATCTTTTAATAAATATATTCAGAAATATATTTGAAGTCATGCTAAGAACTAATCCAGTTAGTTACAAGTTTAAGTTGCATTTAGTCTCCTGTTTCATTTTTGAAAGATACAGTTTAAAGCAGATAACTAAAAATACAAAGATTGTTTAACTCAGACATGTTGAGTAGGTACTAGCTTTTAAACATGTCAGAAATCTGCAGAATATGTCATTTAATATGCATAACCTTCTGTGACAGAGACTCCCAAATACTAACAGTGACCCCCACCAAGGCCTCCAAGAAGACAAGGGCACAACAACAAAGGACACTACAGGAATTGTAATACCACTGGGCATAACTTCCCCTATGCCTTACCCACTACCAGGGCCCAGCCTTAACTGCAGACAAACAGGACACTGGAGAATTAACTGGCACATGTTGCTTAAAACAAGGTGAGGTCAGTGTCTCCCATGTTTCTTGTCCACAGAAAAAGTCTCTTTGTCTTCTGGGCCTGATGGCCAAAAACTTCCCTTGCCTTCAGTGCTATGGAGAACACAGAAACCTGGGATAACTGTCTAGTTAATGGAATATGAACTAGTCTCTGTCATTTTAATTGATATATAGCCATTTAGATTACTGTTTGTCTTTCTCATGTCTCCTCTTGATGGTTAAGCAAGCGATAGCTTGACAGCTAGAGAACAACAGGCAACTAGCTCCTTACCCCAAGGTAATTTACCACTGTGTTAGTTCATTAGTCAATCATTAGTTAGTTAAAACTACCAGGTCTCTTATTTAACAGGGCAAACAGGTTTGCCTTGCTTAGAGGTTTCATTAACATTTAAAGGATTAACAGATTTTTTTTTTTATTTTTGGTTTTTTTGAGACAGGGTTTCTCTGTGTAGCCCTGGCTGTCCTGGAACTCACTTTGTAGACCAGGCGGGCCTCGAACTCAGAAATCTGCCTGCCTCTGCCTCCCGAGTGCTGGGATTAAAGGCGTGGGCCACCACGCCCGGATTAACAGATTTTAATGTTAATTTTTACTAGTTCTTTATTTAAATGGTTCTCATTAAGCCTTCATTTAAATGCTTTCAATAATCAACTCCTGTGTCTCATAGTAAACAATTGGATAGAAAAACATGTAAGTTTAAAGTTTATTTAAGATCTGATGATCTAAGAAAGTGCTTGAAGGCAAAGAAAGATGTCTTAAAGTTGATAAATGCAAATTATAAAGATTGGACGGTCTAAGAAGGTGTTTTAAGATTGGTAGATGCAAATTATG
Organism: Mus caroli; assembly: GCF_978045245.1. Lineage (NCBI taxonomy): Eukaryota > Metazoa > Chordata > Mammalia > Rodentia > Muridae > Mus > Mus caroli. Next base: position 28,581,521 of record NW_028227267.1, on the reverse strand, counting down.
AAGATCAGAGGGTCTAAAAATGTTTTAAAATGTATAAATGCAAATTATAGCGGTATAAGAAAACAATTTAAGACGTATAAAAATTAGGAAATTTTCTATATTTCTCTTTCCCTCTCTACGCTATTATGATACTAAGATTTCAAAACTTCAGAATTTTAACATTAGTCAATGAAATTCTAATAGCTAATGGAGCATTAGCTGTTTATAATGCTGTCACAAGCTCAAGACTTTAAATTCCCTTTGGTTGTCTTATGAATATAAACTTAAAGGTGCTTCTCATCATTATAAAAATATCCTCTTCAATCTGTATATCTAGCCCTCTGGACTGGAAAAAAAAGTTCATGTTTTTCAACCCAAACCTATAGCTTTTAGTGGGTCTTAAAGTATGAATATTCATAAGAGTTGATGGACACAACAGAATAGCAACATGGTTTACAAGATGGCTGTGTGGAAGACTCCTCTCCTGCTCAGTCTTTCTTCTCATTTTATATATTAATGCATTGTGATATATATAGATATAGATATAGATATAGATATAGATATAGATAATCAATATTTGTTGTTGTTGAAGCCTGCTTCTTCATCATAGCTTTAGTCATCTCGCTCCATGCCAACCAGCCATTTCATATTGTACTGACACAGAAAAATAGCTTGATTCAGAGTAGGGTCAAGATGACCACATACCCTGTTATTTTAAGAAATTCCACACCTGTAAGCTTCACTTAGGACCAATTAGAGTAAAGGTAAATTAGAATTGCTCTGCCTAGCTACCCAAAATAGCTTCAGTTAGGGCTGACCACAGGGCAGTGCTTCTTATACCTACATGTAAACTCACTGTAGGTTTTGCCTATATAAACTGCTCCTGAAAAATATTTGATGTCCAGTTTTAGTTCTCTTGTCTAGTCTGTGACACTGACCAATCATTTTTGAGGTATCCCTTCAATAAATCAGCCCTATTTAACTGAGCTCAGTGTCTGCTTCATTTGTGTGGCAATTCCCAACCCTACTGTGTGTGTGTGTGTGTGTGTGTGTGTGTGTGTAAAAGTCACCTTTATTTGCCGGAAGTAATTGTTGTCTCTGAGGCTTACGGCCTCTGTCTGCTAACCTAAGCCTAGTCCTAGAAGATTCTAGCCTCTGTACATTCTAATCTAGACCTAGAATATTTTCAGCCTCTGAGACTTGCTGCTGAATAAGCTTCCCTTTTCTAGCTTTTTCTTAACTCTGGCTGGCTGGTCAACTCAGCTGTTCTGGCTAAAAATCCTCTCTAACCTCATTGATTCAGTCTTATTTCTCTTGCCCCCCACCTTCCAATGGCTCTGCTTGGCCTCATACTAACTTTGGCAATATGTTCTTGTTTTCTGACTCCTTCTCAATCTCTGGTTCATTCTGTCTTCAAGTGTCTAGTTTGTTCTCTCTCTCTGAAAGCTGTCTTTGTACAACTGCCCTAGTAAAACTGCCCTCTCTCCTCTTTTTTCTCTCTGTACTGCTCTCTCAAATAGTTTCTCTTTTTTCTCTTTGTTCTTGTGAGTGTTAGGCATATCCTATCTATCAAATCTTTCTCTGATTCATCACTTGGTCTGCCACTCAATTTGACTTCACTTCCAAACATGGGTACTTCTTTCTACAACCTAATTCTGTCTTCATTGTTTAGAATTTAAGGTGTATACTAACGGCATGTCTGTATTCCAGGCATAGAGATTAAAGGTCACAGCACAACTAGTATCAGGTTTTTCTGGTAAATAAGACATTTTCTGCAACATATATACATATATGTGTGTATATATGTTACAGTGTGTGTGTGTGTGTGTGTGTGTGTGTGTGTGTGTGTGTGTGTAATGACAAAAAATAAATGGCCAGTGGCCACAAATTTGAGAAAGAGCAAGGAAAATTACATGGGAAGGCTTGGAGGAGAAAAGGGAAAGAAGAAATGATATAATTATATTTTAATTTCAAAAAATTAAAACAGGGAGTTTTAACATATTAAGGTTACTGTGGTTGAATAAAATTGTAATTAGGGATGCATTAAAAAAGAAGGAAAGGAAAGGAAAGGAAAGGAAGGAAGGAAGGAAGGAAGGAAGGAAGGAAGGAAAGAAGGAAGGAAGGGAAGAAGGAAGGAAAGAAGAAAGGAAAAAAGAAAAATCCCTTAAGCGATTTTGTATTTGATGGTTGAATGTTTAAACTGCATTAATGTGTATCTTTGTATGTGTGTTACAAGACTGATATAAATAAATGCACAATAATCAATAGCTAGACAAAACCAACCATGAACACAAACATACCCTTTAAAAACATTGACTTGTGAAAATCAAGGAAGCCATATAAACCACTGAGGTCTATAATTTAGGTGTTTTGTTGAGTGTTTAGAGCTTTCTGCTAATGAATCAGTGTTCAGCCGCTGTTCAGTTGTAGCTTTTAATTGCAGACTTTGGGACACTCTAATTCAGGGGTGAGTGGAGCCAGATTCACTAAAACCCAATACATGCTGACGGGCTTAATTTTTTCCCAGTGTGGACTTATTTCTGTCTCGGCTCTTACATGTATTTGCATCATAAAGAAAAATAATTTTTGTGCCCCAGTTTATTTATGTGGAATTCCATGAGCACATTCCTTGCTAAGACTTGTTGGATAGCCATGGTGTCTCAGAGGCTGCACCTTCTGTACTGGCTATCTTTCAACTACAATAAAATTTATGTAATATAGTTCCACTGATCTGTCTCAATTTTAATCATGCAAAATCATTGCCACATTTTTTAAGTACCCAGAAAGAGTATTGCCATCCTTGCTCCCTCCTTTGAAATGCACAAACTAGACTCCAGTATGACTTGTAGAAAAGAAGCTCCTGGGAGAGCGGGAGAGCAAGAGAGCAGGCTTTGGCAGAAATCTCTGTCTCTTGCAGTGTTGCAGAGCAAAGGAAACACAAAAACAATAAAGAAATTAAGTGTGCGAATGAGCTTCATAACTGTTGATGTAGAAACCTTCTATAATAGAATCCATGGTAGGTCAAGCCTTGAAAGTGAGGTCTGGGCACTGCCTCAGATACAGAACACTTAGTAGTGAGCAAAACTGAATCAGGGAGGAGGGTGAACTGAAGCTAGAATCAGAGTGTGGAAGACTTCTGCACAAGCAGCAGATGAAGAGAATAATGCTTGCACCCTCACAACAGGAGCAGAGAAATGCAGAGCAGGAATGCTTCTCTGAGGGCTTTGGAGGAATGAGGTAAAATGGCTTACACGATTCCTATGGAAATTAAACTCATCAGCCTTTTTGTTCATGGGAAAGAAGTCAAATTTCTCTGCTTATACAGGAAAAAAATAGTTCACAAATTTAAGAAAATGTAAAATCCATTCCTAAATTGATAGAGCTTTCCGACTGTTTAGTAAAACTAAATGCAAAGCAAACCATATTCCTATTATACAAAGTAGGATGTGCAAGATGTTTGTAGATAAGACATTCTCTGTTGAAGACACACTGACATAAAATAATGCCTAATCCAGCATGCGTGTGAGAAAACACAAAATGAAAAGGATTCAACCCAGTAAGAAAGTGTGAAGGAAAGGAAGGCAGTTTGCGAGGAAAGAGCAATGGTGAGCATAGCAACACCGAGGATTCTAAAGGACAAAACGTTGAGGCTCGCAGGGTAAAGAGAAACAGGCTTGTTAAAGAGCAAACGGTTTGCTCGGCCTCACACTTTTCTTCAGTTCCCTAGCAGTGCTCTTGTGTAAGAAAGTAAAGCAAGAACTGAAAAACTAATGCTTAATGATCAATCAGAGACTAACAAATTAAACGTAATTATTTTCTGATATGAAATTAAAATCATTAAAGTTCTCAATAGTCATGAAGATGTAAAGGAAAGAACACATTCTAAAACTCAGAAATGAAAAAAAAAGTATATGAAATTCAAAACTGAAAGATATTTTGACCAACATTCAGACAATATTTTTTTTCTCATAACATTAACTATGTTCTTATTTTTCCCATTCCTATCTCCATATAGTTTTGCATTCATTACATTCTTCATGCTCCTTCGGCTTCTAGACTGAAATCATTAGGAGACCAACTGCCTTCAGCTGTCTCTGTTGTCTCTTGCTTCCCTGCCACACCGCAGTGACGGGCTAATCTGAAACTGTGAGCCAAAGTGTTTTCCATTCTCTCTCAAATAGCTGTTTTCAGGATACTTTACTGCAGCAACAAGAAAGAGAAGTAAGATACAGATAAAGAAATTGGAGGGACTTAACTCACATGAGGGAAATAGAAGTCTGATATCAATTATCTTAATTTCCATTCTAAGAAACATATCGGTAAGGGAAGCAAATTACTTAACAATTAGTAGGAAAGGTTTGCAACCACTAAAACACAATATAATAGAATAAGTGGGAAAATATATTTCAGAAATTTACAAACAGTAATAAAATTGTCCAGAAATATAGCAAGAGAGGTAAAGGATTAAAGGGAAGCTGATAATAATACAGGTTTATAAGAGGATAACAAGGAAATACGAAGAGTGTTATGGCAGTAAGTGAGCTCAGCCTTAATTAGATAAGCACATTCTTGAAAAGTCAGAACGTTACACTACCAATATAATAAGAAATCTAATTTTTAAAAGTGCCAATATCTATTAACAAAAAGAAACATTTATACAGCATTCTGCCTGCATGTATCCTGCAGGCCAGCAGGGGGCACCAAATCTCATGATAGATGGTTGTGAGACACCATGTGGTTGCTGGGAATTGAGCTCAGGACCTCGGGAAGAGCAGACAGTGCTCTTAAGCGCTGAGCCATCTCTGCAGCCCCAGAGAAACATTTCAGAAGGAAAGTTTTGTTAGGTCCAACAAAAACTTCAGTGAAACTTTAAAAATCAGTGGTGCAAACCTTACACAAGCTTTATGAGGGTAAAATGGGAACCGTGAATTCACGGCATATTTTACAGAACTGACAAAAACCAATGTTAATACCCGACAGGAAACATTTAAAGGAAAATGGTTACCAATCAATAGCTCTCATGAACATGAACATAAAATCCTTAATAAAATATTAGTGAATCTTTCCGAGGCATAAATAAGGTGGGTAATAAATCATTACCAAGTTCAATTGATCTCAAGGATGCAAGAATATTTTAACACTTGAATGTAAGGGATATAACTCACCATATCAAAAAGGTTAGCAAGGAAAAAAATCAGCATCTCAGTAAATGCAGAAAACTGTTGTTTGATTAAATTTACAACCTCTGCATGATAATAACTCAGGAAAGCAGGAATGCAAGGAAGATTCCTCATCTGAAAAAAAGTGATGTTTACCAAGTCAAAACACAACCCAAAACCCCTGCTGTAGCTCACTCCACGCTTCATGGTGAAATACTGACTGGTTTTCCTTAATAACACGAAGGTCAAAATATGCTAGGAGAAGAGAGGAACAAAGAAAGGCAAAAGAGATAAAGACTGATTAGGGGGAAAAAAGATTATTTGGTGAGATCAATTATATACATAGGAAAACTAATCAATTTTTCTTCAAAAACTATTGACAGTAAAAACAAAGGCCGAGATATAGTTTTGTTGCTAAAGCACTTACCTAGCATACATGAAGTCCTGGGTTCTAATCCCAGCTCTGCATACAACAGATATAGTGCCTCATATTTATCCCACAAGCTCAGGAGACAAAGTCGTGTATATCAGACAATCAAAGTCCTTTTGGATACATAAGCATATCTGAAAAATATCTCTATGTAAGTAAATTAAAAAATGTAAAAACTAGCTGGAGATGCCATTTAATACTAGAGTGCTTGCCCCAAATGCACAGAGCCTGAGTTCAACCCTTAGCTGTCAAAGCAGAGAAACAAACAAATAAACACTGCTCCCCGAGTTTATCAGACTCCAAGAGGGCAATGTTAATAGTATACAGTTCTTAACCATGCCTTGGGTCCTGAGACTTTCAGCCATCAGCTCCTTAGGCTTAGGATACCTCAGGCCCTCCACCCTCATGGCTTGACCACTCCTTGGAACTCTTTCAAGCAGATGGGACCTACAGTGTGTCTTCAGCTCCTCTTCAGCTCTCACTGCCGATGTTGACTCAGATCCGTAGCACTTCTGGCGTTCCAGACAGGAGTCACTGTCACTCCTATCATCTTTTATTTAAGAGACAAAACATCATCTTTAAGAGGGGTGCTTACAATGGGGAGGGTGCTAGCCCTGACAGTGTTCAACTGTCCAGCTCCTTTCCCAGCCCCACAGGAGAGGTGAATCCATCTAATCCACTGCATGGCAACTATTTATCTTCTAGTTTGAAACAGAAACACATGTTGGCAAGGGCCTCAAAGATAGTTCATGATTTGTCCCGGAACACAGAACATGTCATACAGGACCCTGCCCATTGTTGGTTTGATACACTCTGACCAAAAGCAAGTTAGGAGAGGAAAGGACTGGTTTCATTCCATTTTTCCAGCCTCTTACTGAGGGAAGTCAGGTCAGGAACTCAAACAGAAACCATGCGGAAATACTGTTGGCCAGATCACTCACAAGCTCATGCTCAGCTAGCTTTCTTGCAACCTTCACAAGAATAGTAAGTTCTTCTGTGTCAGTTAGCTATCCAGACAACTCCTGCAGACACGCCTCCATCCAATATGATCTGGGCAATCCCTTAACTGAGATTCCCTTCTCAAGTGACTCTAGACTGTGTCCAGATGATGGAGCTAACTGGGACAGAGCTCCAGTCAGCCAAAGGCTCTGAGGGTATATTTGGAGTTTAACCCAGTTATTTGCTTGGAACTCTTCTTGGAGATTCAGCCTTTCTTAAACTCTACTCTACCTTGGGCTTCTTGTGTCTTTGGAGAAGTCAGCTATCATCTAAATTATCCCTTCCCTTTCTGTGACAAATGCTTGCTTTAGCTGTTTTGGGGTCTTCCTTGTTGTCTCTCCCCTTCTCTCTTTCCTTTGTCTTTTCTACATCTCTATCTTTGTCATCCACAGCTTGTCAGAGTGCATATGGTGTGATAGATTTATCCAGTTGATAAAGAATAATCCTTTGGTATGTCAAGTGACCTACTGAGAACCTAGGATTTTTGCCAAGATCATCCCAGACTATTTAAACCACCTGGGACTCTGGTTATTATGCACCCTTAGAAACCTCTATTCAACCTATAGTCTCCCAACAGCATTGCCTACAAGATTAGGTCTCTGACTATCACAAACTGGTGTTGAGTCCAAACCTTAGGAAGCCAGGATCTTTTTAAAGTTTTCTCTTGGCATAATTCTCTTTCCACTGACACCCTATCCTGAACTGTCCAGCTTCTTCAGCCTTTTAGAACCCCCAACTTCTGCCACTTCTGTTTCTTTGAGGCACCAAGCTTTCCATTCTCTACTTTTCTGCATAGGAGCTGCAGAGAACATAGGAACATAAAGGCCAGTATATGTTTTGACAATGTGGTGCTGGTGCAGATATCTAACATGGGACAAGCTGGCTAATGCTGGACATCCAAGGGGTAGATGTCAGCACAAAGTAGCTTACACTAGATGTCTAGGGAGCCTATCAGTAAACAGTAATGTAATGTGTTATATAGTTCTTTTTTGTGTATGTTATATAGTTCTTTCTGAGAAGCACTTGTTTGTGATTCTGCATAAATATGGCCTTATGGTGAGAAGCCTTTGCGTTCACCAGCCTACCTGTATGTGGCTACCTACAGAGTTGAGGGCTATCTGCTATGAGCCTATATCTGCTTGTGTATGTTCATATGTACAAGAATAGGTCTATGTGCCTGAAGGCATCACCTTGCCTAAAAACCTGTGTGCTGGTGAATAAATATGTCTTCTGTCTGTGATTCCACATTTTCTTCAGTATCTTAGCTTTCAATGACCCTTCTTTTCTATCATCAGAACATAGACCTCTCATAAGTGCAGAATACACCCCAGACAAAATATTCGGCAACTACCCAGCTTATGTCATGATTCTACTTACTGTAAAGACCATATCTCTATCCTGTTGCCCCTTTCATAATCTAAAACCTTGTCTTGTGCACTTCTTCAAAACCAGTTTTTTCACTTTGTTAAAAGTAATTTTTAGTTTATGTGCATGAGTGTTTGCCTACATGCAGGTATATGTGCTATGTATGGGCCTGGTGCTGGAGCAGAGCAGGAGAGTACATCAGATCTCTTAGAAATAAGGTTACAGGTAGTTGTGAGCCACCATGTGGGTGCTCAAACCAAAGCCCTAGTCCTATGCAAGAGGAACTGATGCTCTTCACCACTGAGCCAGCTCCCCAGCATCTCATGTCTTAATATTCCAGCAATAACAATGGCCTAGTACCAATTATTCCATCTTGAGTAGAAATGAAATTTTACAAGGTTTTGGGTTTCAAGCCTCAAACATCTAGAAACTGTGAGAGGAAATCTACAATGATCAGCATCTTCCCATGCTTATAAAATTATCTTCATGTGTGCTTTAATCCTGACATTCTTAAGCAAGTGGTAGATCTCACACTTGGTGTTATAACTTCCCTCTGAGTTAAAAGCTTCTTCAATATAATACAGATCGAATAGTCATATAAGAACATCTAGCAATCATTTTATATAAATTTAGCTGTGTTTCTTCAACGTCTCTATTGATGATTTATTTGTTATCTTTGCTTATTTATTTATTCTTAATCCAAAATCTAGCTAAGGCTTGTATATTGCATGGCTTGCTTGTTTTTCCACTCTCCTTTTACATTTACAGTAGTAGTCTTGGTGTTTGTTTATTTACACTCTATGAGTCATGGTCTCATTGTGTATCCTAGGCTGACCTTGAATTTGAAATTCTTCTGCCTCTGGTTTCACCAGAGCATGGATTAGCTGCACATACACTACATCTAATCTGTTTTCTTCTTAGAGTCTGTGACTTGGGGATTTTCAATACTATAAACCTTTCTGATGGTTTAGTTGTGATGCTTTTTAATGCATTTCTTTCCATTTACATTTTTGTAAACATGGCCTTTGATGTCACCTAAGATAAAGATTTAGTTAGATTAAGATAAAAAATTAAATATTAATACATATTTAATTTGATAAATAATGAATATATTTATGTATGATGAATATATAATTTAATTTGGTCTCAATATTTCTGAGACAATATTATAACCTTCATACAACATTGAGAAAAATATGATCTTCTAGTTGTGTCTATTTGATTAGTGTAGCTATAACCATGCATTTTTTCCTCCCTTTAAATTGGTAAATGAGCAGTGAGTTATTACCTTGCATTTATGTAGAAATTCTGTTTTTCTCCCCAAAAGTATTTTACCTAAAAACTTTCCATATATTGCTTAAGCTTGCTTGACTGATTTTTATTTTGGGAATCTGGGGATATTTTTTTTTATTCTACACTAATTAGCTATCATTTCCTAAATATTTCCTTTTTTATCTTTTTCTGGAAAAAAATGAAAACAAATGATAAGCATTAGAAAATTAGTATTTTAAAAACAGGATATTTGAATCATTTGCTCCCTCTAAGGCATCCTATGGAATGATGGCATGCTCAGTATCTAGGCCAGTCTAGCTGGGACTTTCTTCATCAAGACAAGATGACAGCAGTAGGTTTTTATACATTTCCAAAGCCTTTTCCAGGGTTCTCACATGGGCTCAGCTTAGCACTTCCCATAGGGCTGTTCTGGCAAGGACTTTCCTTGTTGACACTGGGGGTGTCTTATTTTTAAGTGAAAGGAGGTAGGTTTCTACCCTGCAGTAGATATGAAATAATATGTGATGCCCCCATTCCCACCACCACAGCTGTTGATACTTTCCCAATAGCTTCAACAAAACACATTTCACACCCAAAGGCACTTTCTCTTTTCTGAGCCAATTGTCCCCTTTCAAAGAAGAAGAAATCATCCTGGGTGAGCACGAGTGGACATGACGATAGCAGATTGCATTTCATTTTATCTCTGCCTTGTTTGCTTTGAATGTTTGGCCAGCTCTCTCCTCAACAGAAACTCAAGGGTAGTTATTTTCTTTCTTAAAAGCTAAAATAAAATGGAAGTCAAACAGGTCAGCTCCTCTGAGACTCATTCTGCATTCTGTAGCTCAAATGCATCCAACCAAAGCACCAGCCATTCTTGTTTTATGATAAAAGGGTACCATTAAACGGCTTTTCCTTGAGGCACATGAACAAATATCTGCTCAGCCCAAATAGGGTATTGATGAGAGACGAAAGGGCAAGGGCAAGTACATGCAAATATAGTTTACTGGACCATCAAATTTACTGTGTCACCCACAGGAGCCTCGGTGACTCAAGAGCAAATTGGCATCACCACATCGTGCATCCGTGCAGAAGCGACACCTTAGAGAAGCTGCATCCTGGAGATCTCTGTACAATTCCTAGGCAGTTCCACCCAAATGTCTTCTTTTCCAGCAGTACTTGACTGCCATGTGACCTTGGGCAACTAAGCTCCTACCTCCTACCTTTTGTAACTTCCCAGGCTTTCTGAATGTTGCAAATTTTATAAGTCTTTGCTCCCCTAGGAAGGGAATGTTTCAATTAGAACAAAACAGCTACAGTTCTATTTCTCACAGATTCATTGGCAAAATAATTCATTCAGCTTTGTTTAACTCATTGCCCCTACAACATGCACTCCACTTTGCAGCCATCCAACTTGAAACAAATGACCCAGTTTCTCCATAAGCAAGTTTTCTATCCAATCAGGGAAAATAATAAGATTATGGCAAATGAGTGCTAAAGAAGCTGCTCCAGAGCATGTGGGTTCGGAGAAAACAAATACACCGTGATTTCACTTCCATGTCCTTCTTCCTCTAAGGCTTCTTATTCTTTTAACTCATGATAAACACAGAAGACAGGCATTCCCTCCCTCTTCATATTTAAAGATCCTGAGAGCATTGACGAGAGTCAGAAGCACTTATTTGTCCTGTCTTCTCTTCTGACCCTTCCCAAGTCTCTCAGAAAACTAGTGTGATGTGTCATTCACCATTTCATAATGAAGGATTGGCCACAGTCTGGATTTTGAGTATTAATCTCAGGACAGATCAGAGTAAATTGAAATTCCCATTCCTGCATGTAACTATGCTTCATTTGTACTTAATTTTTCTTTCTGGGGAATAGGGCATCACATTGACTGTACCCAGTCCTTCAATGAAATTTTTCTGTGTAACATCTCAGGACACTCCTACCTTCTGTCTCAGTGTTGTACCTGTGTCTTCCCTGGGCCTCATCTGTCACCTCAGCTTATTGTTGTTTAGGTCAGAGAGGAAGACGGATGGAGTACTGCTATGTGCCAATCTCCATTCAATTTGAGACTGATAGACCTTGTTCTTTGATCTTCTTAAAACATTGCCCTTTACATTTATCAAGATTATAGTTGATGGAGAGCTGGGCTTTTTTGTTGTTGTTGTCGCCATTTGTTGCCTAAATGCAAAGATCTTGGAGCTCGAACACTCATGTAAAAGTTGGACATGGCAGTATGTGACGACCCCAATTCTAGGGGACAATAGAGACAGGCAGATCCAGGAGACTTGTTTTCCAACTAGCCTAGACAAAATGGCAAGCTATAGTTCAGTTAGAGACTCTGTTTCAAAAATGTAAGATGGATAATAATAAAGGAAAAAGACAGCAAACAGCAAACTCTGATCTCTGTATGAATATGTGCATCTGCATAGACATATCATTAAGATAAAATTAATGGATGAGTAAAAACATATAGACTATATGTATGTATGTATGACACACAGTCACACAGACACACAGTCACAGACACACACACACACACACATACACACACACAAAATATAACAAGTGTTATGGAGTAACTTACCAGATTTTTATAGATTTGAGGCCTGCTTTATAGGAAGAAAGTTCATGCCTGGCACATATAATCCTACTCAAAATCCATGGAGGAAATCATTGACCACAGAGTAGAATCCACTATTGATATTCTGCTCAATGGTAATGCTGTCAATTTGTTTTCTAAATATTTGTTTATACCCATAGATTAGAATTGCTCTCAGGCTTTGCCAGAGAAACCTCTCTTTGTAATGGGTAGTAGTCAACAGAGAAATGCACATCTGGACAAACTGTGGAAAATTAGAGACAGAGTGCTCATCCCTAAAACGAAGATCCCCATCCAACCCCTATCCCTATCCCCTTGCCAAGACTTAAGGAATGTTGTAGAATAAGAAGCAGCACTTAGATGTAAGCTATGGAGAATGAGGAGGAATATGGTAAAATGTTGTCTTCTGAACATGACATGGCTCATATCATGTATTAGTATGAACTCATACCAGCTGTATTCACCAGCACAAGACTGGTGTAAGATCAAGCCATCCAAAATCTCCACTTAAATAGAAGAGAGGCTGTACTGAACGCTACCCTTTACTGAGGTATTGATAGCTATTGTATGAAGTAGAATTATTCACATTTGAGATGTACCCTTGGTAGGTTTCCCATGCTCTAATTGGATGGTCTATACCCATCCAAATAGATGCAGCATTAATTGGATTTAGTGGGTCATAAATAAAATCCCAAAATGAAATAAGATAAAGCATGAAAGGAGACACTTTGGGGGTTGTATGAGAAAATCTGGAGGAGGAAAATCAATGGTAGAGGCCTAAGATATTCTTAGTATTGCTGTGATAAAACATCATGACCAAACTTGACAAGAAAAGGGTTTCTTTCACTTGCACTTCCAATAGTCCATCAACAAAAGAAGTTGGAGGAGCAGGAACTCAAGGAGAGATTTATGCAGAAGCCATGAAGGCAAGCTGCCTACTGGCTTGCTCAACCTGCATTCTTATACCATATAGGACCACCTGCCCAGGAGTAGCACCACCTCCAGTGATCTGTGCCCACCCTTACTAACCATTAATAAAAAAGATGCACCAAAGACAGGCCCATAGGCATATTTCACTGTATACATCTATGAAATTTTCAAGAAACTATATGACAAAATGTACAATGTAATGCACATACACAATGGAATACTGATTAATCCTTAAAATGTATCCTATGCATGGTTGAGTAGCAGAAGCAGAGTGTGGGTTCTGAGCTGGCGAATTACTTCCCCAACCCCTCAGTGGTTTCTTATAGCTTCTATGGAATATTTTCATTGAAGTTTCTAGGGCGCAGGAAAACCATCTGCCTCAGTGATATGTATCGTCACATCCCCAACAGACCCTAAGATGCTAAATGCCCAATACTCTACTGCTAAAGATCCACCTTAGCCCAAGATGTAGTACACAGAGCCTGTCTCTTAAGGTAAAAACAAATAATCCTTTAGGTACTTTGTTCAGATTTTCTAATGGGAACCAAAACAACTCTGGAGGAACATACACAAGCCATTAAAAAAAAAGCTTGGGGGGCAGCACTTAGATTCTCTAATAGCTGTGTTTGTAGTATAGACAGGACATTTACTTCTTGGTGTCTAATTCTCTTTGCCTTGAGACAGGAACAATTAAACAATTTGCTGTCAGTGACAATTTAGGCTAGTATTGGCTAAATGGTACCTGATTAATAATGGCTAACTTCCTTTGTTCTCTGAAAGTGAGAACTGTGTGTTTTCATCCCTGTTTTTAACAGATTGTGCTTAGAACATAGGCTCATGGGTTTTAATAGATTTCTAGGAGGTTTAAGGAACCCTGTGGGTATAGGTATAGTGGGAGGCATAGTGGGAAGCATAGTGTCAGCTTCAATTTCACCTGGGTCCTCACTGACTGCCTATCCTGTGCTGAATGCACACTTAAGTATCAACTGAATAGAGCTTTTTCAATAATCGATACAGCTTGACTCCAAGTAAGCCAGTGATTTAAATAAGCAAAAGGAAAAGCTATTTACTGGCCTCAACTGTTTGTCTCACAATTGCCAGCACATTTGGCTAACTAACAACCAATTTATATGGTGAAAACCAGATAATTAAAAGGTTTCATTATTACAACCTTGGCAGCCTTTTATGCAAATGATGCTCTGTGACATACAGAGATTTACTATGCTCAAACAAAGCTGAACTTAGGTGCTTAAAGACCTTTGAGAGAAGATTCCCATTTGGGCTGAGCCTTGGGCTACCTTCACTAGGTGCCTTATGAAGGGAAGCATGCACCAAGATCAGCATCTCCACCCTAATTGTCGAACAACTAGGTCAGTAATGAAGACAGAGCATGCATGTTGTATCCACTAAAACAGCCACGTGAATCACTAAAGCAGCCACGTGAATGGTCCTCTGAATCCTCCAGCCTCAGTTTCAAGCTTTCCACACTCCAAAATCTTGTACCTCTCTGCCTGTTTGCAGCCACTTCCACTTGCAGCCATACCCTGAGGTCATATCATGCTCATCACAAAAGTAATCGTATAAATACCCACCCACTGCTGCCAAGCTTACTCTGTTCCACACTGTGCTAAGTGCTTCTCATGCATTATCCCATTTCAGTCTCACCCCAAGCTTTTGACACAGGTGCTATTATTATCTCTACTTTACAGATTAAGTAATTGAGCTCCAAGTTCACACAGCTCATAACTAAGAGACAAGGCTCACACACAGGTGTGTCTCACATTAAAGTACATTATTTTTTTTATCAGTTTCACATTTTCTTTTCTCCTTCTGTAATCTCTAGTTTAACCTCTTGATGTCTGACTAAAGTGTCTCCCATCGCCAGCCCTGGTAAAGCCAAGCTAAGGAAAAGCATCTAGAGGAGAAGCTCTTTTACCTTCTTGATCTTTCCAGCCTGTCAACTGACTCCCAGCTTCACTTTCTCCTTGGCAACCTAGTTGCTGTTGTCAATCATTTTAACTACATGTTTACCAACTCCCTCAATTCCCCAGATTCCTTAATCTTTTTTTTTTCTGCCCTGCTTCTGATGATGTCCAGGCCTGCATTAGAATAACCAACCACCTGTTTTCCCCTGCTGTCCTGGGAATACAAAGGCTGCTAAAGAGAGAAAAAAATTCACTGCACATATTTGAAGTCAGTCTGCCTGGAGTCACCTGCCTCAATCAAAATACTCTGCCTCATTTGGGCAGTCAATCTTTTCTATCCCCATCATTGAGGTTACCCAGCCTTGTTTTAGTTTCCAGCCTACCTCCAGGACTTCACCTTATTCTCACTCTCTCTCTGTGTTGATGGATAAGTGGTCTATGCGATCAGAAAATTGAAATCATTAAACATGAACTTCAGCTCTCCTCTGAAAATCCCTGTAGCCTCATTCTGTCTCCACCTATTAGCTAGATTTCAAGAATCCTGGTTTTCAACGGGACCAAGACATATCCTTAGTCAAAAGATCCAGGTCTATCTTGTCAGGAAGTTCCTTTTGTAACCATAGATTTATAGTCAACAGGTCTTTTGCTGAATTCCTGACCAATTTCCATGGTGCTTTAGAAAGTTCCCTCTTTTGATATCTGACATTAACAGATACTTGAAGGTCCTATAAGTACTTTTTCTGACCTTTTGTTAGATATGCCCCTTCCCTTGAGTTCTGTGGAGATACACTATTAATTTTGGGTGATTTCAGGGTCCTCTCTTTGACCATTTTCTCATTTTCCCAGTGTCCACTCAGTCTTGGGTGGGCACTCAAGATCTTCCCACAACTCTCTTTTCCTTACTATAGTCATTCTCATCCTCAAACAGATTTGATACCTCGTATAAATACAAATATTATCTGTATTAGTGTGTTTTGAGTTACTCCAACAGAATACCTGAGTGTGAGTAGTTTATAAAGGAAAGAGAGGTTGGTAGTTTGTTCGTTCAGAATTTCACAGGCTTGAAGTCCAGGAATGAATAGTTTTTTTGGTTTGGTTTGGTTTCTGACAATAGCACCCTGGCTGTGTAAAGACATTGTAAGAAGTTGGAAAAGCACTAGTTGAGTACAGAAGAAAGAATGGTGTGGCATCCCTTTATGACAATCAACTCTTGCAAAGACTGATTCACTCCTGTAGATCAGTGCTATTGCCTTCCGAAAGCAATTCCCTTCTAAACTGTTCATCTTCTATGGTCCACCTCATTCAGGCTCCATTGCCTCTTAATGTTGTCACACTGAGGACCAAGTCTCCAGTATAAGTACCTTTAGGAAACAACTCAAATCAGATTCAAACCATGGCCACAAGTAGGCTAATGAATCAAAAATTAATTTTCTTTTTTTCACACTCAGATTTTTAACTAAATGCTAGAAATTTCCACTTAAGTTGGAAGAATTCCATGTCAAAATTAAGTCCACTGTCTCTTCCTAAGCCTAGATTTTGACAGTCTGTTTTAGCTAATGGTGCTGCTAGCATAATCGAGTTTCTTGAAATGAAAATTTAAGAATCAAGTTACAATTTTTTAATCAATAAATTACTCCCATATATATGGAGAGAGAATATCTTGTACACTGTGTAAAAGCATCACCTATCAATAAGAAGCTTATTAGTGTAGGCAGGAAATAGGTGGGAGTTCAAGCAGGGAGAGGGGATTCTGAGATAGAGTCAGGTGTAGAAAGAATTCACCCCAAACACTGATGGAGACAGATTAATGAAACTGAGAAGAGGTAACCAGCCATGTGGCACTCATAGAATAGAATAAACGGGTTAATTATGTTATGTGCTAGTCAGGGAACAAGTCCTAGCTTATGGCCTAGACATTTATTTAGAAATAATTCAGTCTCAGAGTCACTATTTTGGGAACTTGGGCACAGGTGGAAAAGTCCACAGTTAAATATTCAATACCAGTTGAAAAGAAATAACTCTTATTGGAAAAAAAATCTCACTCATTAATTCCCAAATATTTATATAAAATCCCACCCACATAAGAAAAAATATTATATCTGTAGTGACGCATTTCAGGGACATCATAGATGTCCCAGCTGAACATAATGACTCTGTCATACACAGAAGGTAGAAGAAGACATAATCTATGACAGACCTTGTCCTCATAGCTCTTAACATTTCATGGAGGGGCGTGGATAGGAATCAGCTAGGTAAAAAGTTGCACACACGATTGAGTTAAGAAATGTATAAGGATAAAAAGTTAAAAAAAATTAACCTTATGCAAAATTCTGTAGTCAAATTCCCAGGGATAGAGACATTATTAAATATAATTGTCACTGAAAAACCAGTGTGACTAAAGCAGAAATTGATATGAAATTGTACAAAATGAGGCTGTAATTGGGAGGAAAGTAGGCCACACAGAGGCTAGACCATATAAAGAAGGTGTGTCTCTGTCCATCACAGGAGCAGTGGTAAGATGCTGAGACAGCTATGGAAGCTAAGTATGATGAGATAGACAGATAGGAATACATACTGAGGACAGATCGACAACAGGAGAGGCAACAGTCAAATCTGAATTTTGAGAAAAAAAAATCGCTCTGGCTACAGCATGAATATCAGCTAGTTTAAGTGAAAATAGAAGCAGGGGAAATGTTTGGGAAGCTGTGACCATATCTATGTCATAATAGGAGTGATATTTCTTGGTTTAGTATAAGAGGAGGGAGTCTGAAGACTGTGGCTAGATTAGTAAATCATGTAGAAAGTAGGAGCAACAGGACACAGGGGTGTGATGAATGTAAATGAAAATAAGAGAAGTACATTGTATCAAATTCTTACAGAGGTTTGTTGCTTTTATAGGGGGCTTGATAGCTCAGAGAACAGGAGAAGGCAATGTGTGATAAAGAAAGGCACTGGGAAACTGTTAGGAAGCCTTTGATTTCAATTCTGGAAAACTGGTTTGCAGAGACTTCCCACCTTCCAAGAGGAGATATGTGTATTAGTCAGGGTTCTTTAGAATTACAGAACTTATGGATAGTTTCTATATAGTAAGGGAATTTGTTATGATGACTTACAGTCTGTAGTCCAACTCTCCAACAATGGTCAGCCGTGAATGGAAGTCCAAGGATCTAGTAGTTGCTCAGTCCCACAAGGCTAGTAGATTCCAACAGATGTGCTGGCAAGTAAATGCAAGCAGGTGAAGAAGAGTGAGTCTTCCTTCTTCCAATGTCCTTATGTAGGTCTCCAGCAGAAGGTGTGGCCCAGATTAAAGGTGTGTGCCACCACGCCTGGATCTAGGACTTGTTTTGTCCCAGGCTGACCTTGGATTCAGAGATCTCCTTGCCTTAGTCTCCTGGGATTCATATCTACTATGACTCAAGATCTCCATGCCAAGATCTTGTATCTCCCAGCTCAATATCTGGATCATAGGTGAGCCTTCCAATTCTAGATTGTAGTTTATTACAGATATAGTGAAGTTGACAACCAGGAATAGCCATTACAATATGCACTAGAAGTCTGAAACATGGAGGAACTAGGGGGCAGCATATCAGTGTGTGTGCTGACTGCATTCAGAGGATCACTGAAGCTGTGGTACTAGCAAGACTATTCAGATGAATGGACAGAGAATTTGGTCTATGAATGGTCAAGCTTGGAGGAAAAGCATTCAGAAAACAAACAGAAGACAAATTAAGAGAAATCTGAGGAAAGGAAGTGTTTATATGTAAGTCAGAGGCAAAGATGCTCTCAGTTAGGAGAAAGTGGTCATCAGAACTCTCCCAAGTTCAAGAACAAAACCTTCTAGAAAAACCTCTATTGAGCCATTTGGAAGTGGGATTAACAGAACCAAAGCTACATTGGAATGGCTGAGAACGAAATTAAAATGGCAAATCAAAATGTTTTCTTCAAAGAATTTTAATGAAAGAGGAGACAGTAAGAGCTAGAGGAAATTTGGAACCAGGACTGGACTCATGTGTAATGGAAAGAGCTTGAACACAATCAAAAGCTAATAGAAAAATCTAGTTAACAGGAAGAATCCATATATGAGAGAATGGAGACATCAATGCTGTGAATTTTAATGTTGCTGAGAAAAAAGAAGTATATAGATGCTAGGATCCAGACTGAAGTGTGACCAAAGCTCTCAGAAGAGAAACTATAGTTATTGTTATAGGCAAAAATGGGGGAAAATTTGGGGTTGATGCTGGCCATTCACAGATTTGCAAATGGAAGTGAAACAAATTCTTGTGGAGATGATTCTGTCATCTGTATTTTTCTATAATGTGGATATGGAATGAAATAAAGTGAGCAATAACTCTTGCTTTCAGAAATATAAAATAATATACTTTTTTCTTATTCAGGTAACATCCTTGAACACTATAAAGGACAAATGAGGCTCACCTTAACGTCTGACAGACGAGACTGGCCTTAGATATGAAGAACAACATGGCACTATACTCCTCATTTAATTTACACGCACACACACACAGACACACACACACACACAGACACACGGAATGAAGAAATTGAAGAAGATGGTACTGGAAATATCAATAAATTCAGATTTTGAAAGAGGTCTCAACAAAAGATGTTCCTTATACCCTAAGTGGCAGAAAACACCAGCCTAGCTAGATAGAACTTCATACAAAGCTATAGCAAAATATCAAGGAAGAACCATGGCCTCTACATGCTCGCACCAAGAAAAAACAAGTAGGAAGCTGAGTTTAAGAAATAATGGACTATTTCTCTAAACTGAGTTGCTAACAAAGAAGGTCAAGCAGTGAGACAGAAGTTCAATGTTCCCTATCCGCTATTGGGGTACTAGTTGGCTTGTGACAAGTCTGGACTGTCATCTTGGTGTCAATGAGGCCAAGAATAGACAGGAAGCTTATATTTCTACCCAGAAATAGTGAATAT
Organism: Mus caroli; assembly: GCF_978045245.1. NCBI lineage: Eukaryota > Metazoa > Chordata > Mammalia > Rodentia > Muridae > Mus > Mus caroli. The sequence continues at coordinate 28,561,913 of NW_028227267.1, read as the reverse complement.
TTTCCAAACCTGGAAAGCCAATGGAGGCCAGGGTGAGAATCTGAACTTCTACTTTTAGATTACAATGATTAGGAGGCACCCATTTTTTTGAGTCACAACAGTGTCAGTAAGTGGAATCTTCCAATTATAATTGAAAATTTAAGGGAGACCTAGAATCTCACTTCACAATACCCCAAGTGTCCAATTTAAAGAAAAAAATATACAAAACAAAACATGTTAATCTTGATCTATATGAGCTAGGATACCAGTAGATACCTGAACTGAGACGGAAGATGTTAAATGTATCTGACAAAGATATAGTACAGGCATTATTTTTAAAAGCGTTCAATAAACCACTAAAAATATTCTTGAAACAGTGGAGAAAATAAGAAAAGAGATAGGATTGGAAGAAAGGAAAAAAGAAGAGAGGTAAAAAGGAAGGAAATTGGGCATAATGGTACAGACTATAATTCTAGCTGCTCAGGAGGATGAAGTAAGAAAATGGCAAGTTTGAGGCCAGTCTGGCATCTATAGCAAGCCATATCTCAGAAAGTAAAAATAAAACAAGACATAAAGTCTTGGGAGGAAGGTCTCCACACTAAATCAGAGGATATAAATTGTAGCCGAATAGGAACATACAGCCTAAAAAATATGATAATATAGATGAAAAGTAAAATGTAATTATGTAAAGCATCTATAGCACATTGGAGTGTTCAGAGGAAAATAATTTGTGAGATTCAATATAGATCCATAGAAATAGACAACCCTAAATAAGAGAAATAAAATAGACTTTAGAAATTAATACAGCGAGGGTCATAAGTCCATTCTGGTTGGCCCCAGCACCAGGTCACCTTGGGCTCAGAGTCAGTGGACACCCCCAAGGTCCACAGAGCACTCTCCACGGGATCTTAGGACCTCTGGTGAGTGGAACACAACTTCTGCCAGGAGGCATGTTCGAACGCCATATATTTGGGCACCTTCCCTGCAAGAGGAGAGCTTGCCTGCAGAGAGTGCTCTGACCACTGAAACTCAGGAGAGAGCTAGTCTCCCAGGTCTGCTGATAGAGACTAACAGAATCACAAGAGGAACAAGCTCTAAACAGAGACAACTATAACAACTGACTCCAGAGATTACCAGATGGTGAGAGTCAAACGTAAGAATCTTACTAACAGAAGCCAAGAACACTCACCATCATCATAACGCAGCACTCCCACCTCACCCAGTGCTGGTATAAAAGCATATCTCATGATGATGGTAGAAGACAGAAAGAAGGACTTTAATAACTCACTTAAAGAAATACAGGAGAACGCAACTAAAGAGTTACAAGTCCTTAAAAAAAAAAAAAAAAAAAAGGAAAACACATCCAAACAGGTGATGGAAATGAACAAAACCATACTAGACCAAAAAAGTGAAGTAGACACAATAAAGAAAACCCAAAATGAGGCAACGCTAAAGATAGAAACCCTAGGAAAGAAATCTGGAACTACAGATGCAAGCATCAGCAACAGAATACAAGAGATGGAAAAGAGAATCTCAGGTGCAGAAGATCCCATAGATAACATCAGCACAACAATCAAAGAAAATGCAAAATTCAAAAAGATCCTAACTCAAAACATCTAGGAAATCCAGGACACAATGAGAAGACCAAACCTACAGATAATAGGATAATAGGAGTAGATGAGAATGAAGATTTTCAACTTAAAGAGCCAGCAAATATCTTCAACAAAATTATAGAAGAAAACTTCCCAAACATGCCCATGAACATACAAGAAGCCTACAGAACTCCAAATAGACTGGACAAGAAAAGAAATTCCTCCCAAAACATAATAATCAGAACAGCAAATGCAATAAATAAAGATAGAATATTAAAAGCAGTAAGGGAAAAAGGTCAAGTAACATATAAAGGCAGGCCTATCAAAATTACACCAGACTTTTCACCAGAGACTATGAAAGCCAGAAGATCCTGGACAGATATTATACAGACACTAAGAGAACACAAATGCCAGCCCAGGCGACTATACCCAGCCAAACTCTCAATTACCATAGATGGAGAAACCACAGTATTCCCCAATAAAACCAAATGCACACATTATCTTTCCACGAATCCAGCCCTTCAAAGGATAATAAAAGAAAAAAAAAACATACAAGGACAGAAACCACGCCCTAGGAAAAACAAGAAAATATTCCTTCAACAAACCAAAAAGAAGACAGCCACAAGAACAGAATGCCAACTCTAACAACAAAAATAATAGGAAGCAACAATTGCTTCTCCTTAATATCTCTTAATATCAATGGATTCAACTCCTCAATAAAACGAGATAGACTAACAAACTGGCTACACAAACAGGACCAAACATTTTGCTGCTTACAGGAAACCCAACTCAGGGGAAAAGACAGACACTACCTCAGAGTGAAAGGCTGGAAAACAATTTTGCAAGTAAATGGTCTACAGAAACAAGCTGGAGTAGACATTCTAATATCGAATAAAATCGACTTCCAAACCAAAGTTATCAAAAAAGACAAGGAGGGACACTTCATACTCATCAAAGGTAAAATCCTTCAAGAGGAACTCTCAATTCTGAATATCTATGGTACAAATGCAAGGACAGCCACATTCATTAAAGAAACTTTAGTAAAGCTCAAAGCACACATTGCACCTCACACAATAATAGTGGAAGACTTCAACACACCACTTTCATCAATTGACAGATCGAGGAAACAGAAACTAAACAGGGACACAGTGAGACTAACAGAAGTTATGAAATAAATGGATTTAACGGATATCTACAAAACATTTTATCCTAAAACAAAAGGATATACTTTCTTCTCAGCACCTCATGATACCTTCTCCAAAATTGACCATATAATTGGTCACAAAACAGGCCTCAACAGATACAAAAATATTGAAATTGTCCCATGCATCCTATCAGATCACCATGGACTAAGGCTGATCTTCAATAAAAACATAAATAATAGAAAGCCAACATTCACGGGAAACTGAACAACACTCTACTCAATGATACCTTGGTGAAGGAAGGAATAAAGAAAGAAATTAAAGACTTTTTAGAGTTTAATGAAAATGAAGCCACAACATACCCAAACTTATGGGACACAATGGAAGCATTTCTAAGAGGGAAACTCATAGTTCTGAGTGCCTCCAAAAAGAAACTAGAGAAAGCACACACTAGCAGTTTAACAACTAAAAGCTCTAGAACAAAAGGAAGCAAATTCTCCCAAGAGAAGTAGATGGCAGGAAATAATCAAACTCAAGGGCAAAATCAACCAAGTGGAAACAAGAACTACTCAAAGAATCAACCAAAGGAGGAGCTGGTTCTTTGAGAAAATCAACAAGATAGACAAACCCTTAGCCAGACTCACTAGAGGGCACAGGGAAAGCATTCTAATTAACAAAATCAGAAATGAAAAAGGAGACATAACAACAGATCCTGAAGAAATCCAAAACACCATCAGATCCTTCTACAAAAGGCTATACTCAACAAAACTGGAGAACCTGGATGAAATGGAGAAGTTTCTAGACAGATACCAGGTACCAAAGTTAAATCAGGATCAAGTTAATGATCTAAACAGTCCCATATCCCCTAAAGAAATAGAAGCAGTCATCAATAGTCTCCCAACCAAAAAAAGCCCAGGACCAGATGGGTTTAGTGCAGAGTTCTATCAGACCTTCAAAGAAGATCTAATTCCAGTTCTACAAAGCTATTCCACTAAATAGAAGCAGAAGGCACTCTACCCAATTCATTCTATTGAGCCACAATTACTCTGATACTTAAACCACAGAAAGATCCAACAAAAATAGAGAACTTCAGACCAATTTCCCTTATGAATATCGATGCAAAAATACTCAATAAAATTCTCACTAACCGAATCCAAGAACACATTAAAACAATCATCCATCCTAACCAAGTAGGTTTTTTTCCAAGGATGCAGGGATGGTTTAATATATGGAAATCCATCAATGTAATCCATTATATAAACAAACTCAAAGACAAAAACCACATGATCGTCTCGTTAGACGCAGAGAAAGCATTTGACAAAATCCAACACCCATTCATGATAAAAGTCTTGGGAAGATCAGGAATTCAAGGTCCATACCTAACCATGATAAAAAGCAACCTACAGCAAACCAGTAGCCAACATCAAAGTAAATGGTGAGAAGCTGGAAGCAATCCCACTAAAATCAGGGACTAGACAAGGCTGCCCACTTTCTCCCTGCCTATTCAACATTGTACTTGAAGTCCTAGCCAGAGCAATTAGACAACAAAAGAAGATCAAGGGGATACAAATTGGAAAGGAAGAAGTCAAACTATCACTTTTTGCAGATGATATGATAGTATATATAAGTGACCATAAAAATTCCATCAGAGAACTCCTAAGCCTGATAAACAGCTTCAATGAAGTAGCTGGATATAAAATTAACTCCAGCAAGTCAATGGCCTTTCTGTACACAAAGGATAAACAGGCTGAGAAAGAAATTAGGGAAACAACACCCTTCTCAATAGTCACAAACAATATAAAATACCTTGGCATGACTCTAACTAAGGAAGTGAAAGATCTGTATGACAAGAACTTCAAGTCTCTGAAGAAAGAAATTAAAGAAGATCTCAGAAGATGGAAAGATCTCCCATGCTCATGGATTGGCAGGATCAACGTTGTAAAAATGGTCATCTTGCCAAAAGCAATGAACAGGTTCAATGCAATCCCCATCAAAATTCCAACTCAATTCTTCAACGAATTGGAAAGAGCAATCTGCAAATTCATCTGGAATAACTAAAAACCTAGGATAGCAAAAACTCTTCTCAAGGATAGAAGAACCTCTGGTGGAATCACCATGCCTAACCTAAAGCTTTACTACAGAGCAATTGTGATAAAATCTACATGGTACTAATATAGCAACAGACAAGTACACGAGTGGAAAAAATTGAAGACCCAGAAATGAACCCACACACCTATGGTCACTTGATTTTTGACAAGGGAGCAAAAACCATCCAGTGGAAAAAAGACAGCATTTTCAACAAATGGTGCTGGCACAACAGGTGGTTAACATGTAGAAGAATGCGAATTGATCCATTCCTATCTCCTTGTACTAAGGTCAAATCTAAGTGGATCAAGGAACTCCACATAAAACCAGAGACAGTGAAACTTATAGAGGAGTAAGTGGGGGAAAGCCTGGAAGATATGGGCATAGGGGGAAAATTCCTGAATAAAAGAGCAATTAATGGCTTGTGCTGTAAGATCAAGAATTGACAAATGGGACCTCATAAAATTGCCAAGCTTCTGTAAGGCAAAGGACACTGTCAATAAGACAAAATGGCCACCAACAGACTGGGAAAGGATCTTTACCTATCCCAAATGAGATAGGGGACTAGTATCTAATATATATAAAGAACTGAAGAAGGTGGACTCCTCCATTTTTGGTGGGATTGCAAACTTGTCCACCCACTCTGGAAATCAGTCTGGTGGTTCCTCAGAAAATTGGACATAGTACTACCAGAGGATCCAGCAATACCTCTCCTGGGCATATATCCAGAAGATGTTCCAACCGGTAAGAAGGAAACATGCTCCACTATGTTCATCACAGCCTTATTTATAATAACCAGAAGCTGTAAAGAACCCAGATGCCCCTCAACAGAGGAATGGATACAGAAAATGTGGTACATTTACACAATGGAGTACTACTCAGCTATTAAAAAGAATGAATTTATGAAATTCCTAGGCAAATGGATGGACTTGGAGGGCATCATCCTGAGTAAGGTAACCCAATCACAAAAGAACTCACATGATATGTACTCACTGATAAGTGGATATTAGCCCAGAAACTTAGAATACCCAAGATAGAAGATACAAAGCACATGAAACTCAAGAATAATGAAGACCAAAGTGTGGACACTTTGCCCCTTCTTAGAATTGGGAACAAAACACCCGTGGAAGGAGTTACAGAGACAACATTTGGAGCTGAGACAAAAGGATGGACCATCTAGAGACTACCATATCTGGCTATCCATCCCATAATCAGCTGCCAAACACAGACACCATTGCATACACTAGCAAGATTTTTGCTGAAAGGACCCTGATATAGCTGTCTCTTGTGAGACTATGTCAGTGCCTAGCAAACACAGAAACTGATGTTCACAGTCAGCTATTGGATGGATAACAAGGCCCCCAATGGAGAAGCTAGAGAAAGTATCCAAGGAGCTAAAGGGATCTGCAACCATATAGGTGGAACAACAATATGATCTAACCACTACCCCCTGGAGCTCGTGTCTCTAGCTGCATATGTATCAGAAGATGACCTAGCCGGCCATCAGTGGAAAGAGAGGCCCATTGGTCATGCAAACTTTATATGCCTTAGTACAGGGGAATGCCAGGGCCAAGAAGTGGGAGTGGGTGGTTATGGGAGTGGGGGGGAGGGTATGGGGGACTTTAGGGATAGCATTGGAAATGTAAATGAGGAAAATACCCAATTAAAAAATTTTTAAAAAAGAAATTAATACAGCATCAAACATTAGTGGGATAATACAAAAGGCATCTAGCATTCATGCTAGTAAAACAACAGAACAAATAAAGATGGCATTAGATAGATCCTCAAAGAAATACTGCATGAAAACTTTAAAATTTCACAAAATTTAAAAAATTATAGCTGTAGGATTATGAGCAAATCCTAAACCAGACAAAACACAAGTATATATACAGAATAGTCTAATAGTAGGAAACTGGAGGGGTAGAAGTTATTATCAAAGATGTGAAAGCAACACCTTATGTTTGAAAGAGAAACAATTTGAATACAGAAATATTCTTTTTTGAAACTTTGAAAGCAAAAAAATAAAATAAAATCTCCAGTGACAAATGAACAAATGCATCATCACTGCAAAGTAGTTCTAAACCCAGCAAACCCAGCATCTAGTAAATGAGAGGAACTCAAGAGAGTTAGATTATAAAACAAAACCAACAAAAAGATTTATCACGAGACCCACTTTAAAAACCAAGTAAAGGAAGTTCTCCAAATGCCAGAGAGAGAGAGAGAGAGAGAGAGAGAATGAATACTGGGACACAGGCAAGAAAGTGTAGCAGCAAGCAGATAAAAACAGGTCAATACATAGCTTTCTCCTTAAGTTTAAACTATACTTGATGGTTGAAGAAAAGAAGTTAAACATGTATCTACTTGTCTTCCTTCTTTTCCTCTTTTTCCTTCCCTCCATTCTTCTACCCTCCCTCTCTCCTTCTTTTCTAACTTTATATTGGTGTCCAGCATATTCATACATACTCCATCCATAGCTTTTTAACATAATGGTTATGTTACAAAACTTTATAAGAAAGTTACCATCTGTCAGAATGTATGTGAAGGAAATATTTAATGTGAAATGTAAAATAATTATATAGTCACGTTCACAGTGAAAAATGAAACATACTATGTAGGCATTAAGGGAAAGCAAGGAAACCAATATCAGTAACAGATAAAGTATAGTTGACAGTAAACAAAGTTGATAACAGGCATATAATGTCATTATATAATGCAGACAGGGTCAACCCACCAAGATATGGTGATCTTAAATGAGAATCTATACACCAAACAACAGAACTACATGTAGCTCTGTACAAAAGCAAAAGCTGACAAATCTATGAGAGGAAATAGATAAAACCTTCTTTGCAATTGAAGTTTCCACTTCTCCCAACATCAATAGCACATCTAGACAACAATAAACAAGGATTTAGAAAACTGAATGGCATCATCAATCACAGGATCTAATTAACATTCGTTAACATATCATCCAACAGCTGCAAAACATATACACTTTTCAACTGATCATGAAACATACATGAAGATAGATCAGATGCTGGACCATACATTTAACCTTAATAAACTCCAAAGAATGTCAATCAAATAGAGTATTCCTTGATTCTAGTGAAAATTAAACTGGAAATCCATCTCACAAATTCAGCAGGAAAGAAATCTCCAAACACTTAGAAACTAAACAACACATTTCCAATTACCCGTACATCAAAGAGAAACTCTCTATAGACAAATCTTAAAGTTATTGAATTAGAAAATATAAAGTCTGAAGAATTCAGCTAAAGCAGTACTTAAGGGGGAAAAAGCGAACTGGGGCACATTAGGAAAGGAGAAATTATAACTTATGTATTCATCCCAAGACTTAGAGGAAATGTCAGATTCGAAGCAAGAAACAGGAAGGAAAAATAAGGGTAACAACCAATATAATTTGATACAAAAGTAATAAATAAAATCAATGAAATAAAAATCGAGTTTTCTGAGATATCAATAAAATTGACTAATCTTTAGAAATGTTGACTAAGAAAAATAGAAAATTCCCCTGCAGATTTCTAGCATTAAGGATGACTTAGATGACATACTCCTGGCATTGCTGATACCTAAGGACATTAAAGAAATGGTCCAAACAACTCAAAGACACACGTTAGGCAACCTATGTGAGATGTATCAGTAAAGCATGCAACACAGAAATCACAGTTCATCCAATGGGAAAGAGAGCATCAGCTTCCCCAAAAACATAGGTCAGAAAACTGGTAAATTTCACTAAGCATTTAGAATAAACTAACACAGATCCCACAAATCTCTTTCTGGAAATATTCCCCAGTTCAACAAATTAGTGTTGCTAGAGGTAGAGAATGGGCAGTCTGCTGCACCCTGCTTTTGATATTTTGGTATAATATTGCAAGGTATTATTGGAGGGAGTAAACGAAGAGTACAAGGAAGCTGTATTATTCCCCACAACCTTGTGGAATTTGATAATTGTCTCAAAAATGTTTACTTGCAAAAACATAGTAAGGGAGAGGAGGTGTGTTTATACATTTGATAAGGATGAGGAGTTTCTAAAGAATGTCAAGATTGAACTGGCCAAAATTCCTAATAGCAACCCCAGTCCTCTTTGAGACTGGTAATCCTGACTTTATAAAGACAGACATCTGCTCTCGTCGGAAGCTCTCATAACCTGTGCTCTGCTGTCTGCGTAGAGAACTACATAAGAAGGTGGCAGAGTTTGCTCAGTATACAGATGTCCAAGCAGGTGCCATCCACCCTCTGACTGCTCCACATCCTACACCTCCTCCCCACACCCCTGTCTCAGTCTGGATGACCGCATCCCCCACCCCATCTGACCTCTAAACTCCCTGGGGCCTCCATTCTCTTAAGGGTTCGGTGTATCCTCTCTGAATGAAAACAGACCCAGAAGTCCTCTATTATATGTGTGTTGGGGGCCTCATATTAGCTGGTATATCCTATATGTTTGGTGGTCCAGTGTTTGAGAGATTTCAAAAGGCCAGCTTAATTGAGACTGCTGGTCCTCCTACAGGATCACCGTTCTCAGCTTCCTTCAGTCTTCCCTAATCCAACAACAGGAGTCAGCTGCTTCTGTCCATTGGTTGGGTGCAAATATCTGCATCTGACTCTTTCAGCTGTTTGTTGGGTCTTTGTGTGTGTGTGTGTGTGTGTGAAGTGGGGGGGGGGGCGAGTCATAATAGGTCCCTTTTTGTGAGCGGTCCCTAGCCTCAGTAATGGTGTCAGGCCTTGGGACCTCCCCTAGAGCTGGATCCCACTTTGAGCCTGTTGCTTGACCTTTTCCTCAGGCTCCTCTCCATTTCCATCCCTGTAATTCTTTCTGACAGGAACAATTATGGTCAGAGATGTGACTGTGGGATGGCAACACAGGATTACTTGATGCCCTGTCTTCCTGCTAGAGGTGAACTGTATAAGCTCGCTCTCCCTACTGTCGGGCATTTCATCTAAGGTCCTTCCCTTTGATTCCTGAGAGTCTCTTACTTCCCAGGTTCCTGGTGCATTTTGGAGGGTCCCCCCATCCTCCTATTTCCTGAAGTTGCCTGTTTCCATTCTTTCTGCTGGCCCTCAGAGCTTCAGTTATTTTCTATCACCCAATACCAGATCAGGTTCTCCTCTACCCCCATTCACCCCTCTGCCCCATTTACTTTCCCTCCCAGGTCCCTCCCTCCTTTCCCACTTGTGATTGTTTTCTTCTCTCTCCCAAGTGAGACTAAGGTGTTCTCACTTGGGCACTTCAGCTTGTTGACTTTTTTGAGCTCTGTGGACTGTATCTTGGGTATTCTGGTTGGGTTATTTTTTTGTGTTTTTGTTTTGTTTTGTTTTGTTTTGTTTTGTTTTGTTTTGTTTTGTTTTTGGCTAATATCCACTTATTAGTGAGTACATCCTTTTGGGTCTGAGTTACCTCACTTAGGAAGATATTTTCTAGTTCCATCCATTTGCCTGCAAAACTCAGGATGTCCTTGTTCTTAATAGCTAAGTAGTAATTGTGTAAATGAACCACATTTTCTGTAACCACTCTTCTGTCATGGGACATCTAGGTTGTTTCCAGCATCTGACTATTACAAATAAGGCTGCTACGAACATAGTGAGACACATGCCCCTGTGGCATGGTGGGGCATCTTTTGGGTATATTCCTAAGAGTGGTATAGCTGGGTCTTCAGGTAGATCTATTTCCAATGTTCTGAGGAACGTCCAGATTGATTTCCAGAGTGGTTGTACCAGTTTGCAATTCCATCAGCAAGGGAGGAGTGTTCCTCTTTTGCCACATCTTCTCCAACATATGCTGTTACCTGAGGTTTTGATCTTAGCCATTCTGATTGGTGTAAAGTGGAATCTTGGGGTCATTTTGATTTGCATTTCTCTGATCACTAAAGACTTTGAACATTTCTTTAGGTGCTCATAAATGGGACCTTATGAAACTAGAAAGCTTCTGTAAGGCAAAGGACATATTCAATAAGACAGGTTGGCAACCTAAAGATTGGGAAAAAACTTCACTAACCCCACATCCAATAGAGGACTGATATTCAAAATAAATAAAGAACTCAAAAAGTTAATCACACACACACACACACAAAAAAACCAACCCAATCAAACAATGGGGTATAGAACTAAATTGAGAATTCACAACTGAAGAATCTCGAATTGCTGAGAAACACACTAATCTATTGAATTAGGCTTTCCTAAGACACAGAACCAATAGGAGGTGAGTGTCAGTAAACAGATGGCATATAAACAGACTTGCATTTATTTAAGTGACTATCTCATGTGAATTTGCACACTCCCAAGTACATGAGGCAAATCATAGTTGCTGTGGACAATCTGAAGCAGCCCTATATCTCACTCCTGGGATTAAAAGAAAATGCATTCACATAACATTTCTATGTTTTAAAAGAAGCCAAAATTCCCACTGTACCTGCATTTTGAGTCACTTATACTCCTATAAGCAATACCTCCCCCATATTCCTGTAACTTCAGTCAAACTCATTGCTTCACCATGTACAGCATCGGTGGTGTATGTACTTTTTCTGTTGTCAACTAGAGAATTGACTTTTGTTCACATCTCCCCAGGCATAGTGTCATGCAGCAGTTATATGACACATCTGAAATACCTCTGATTACTAAACAAAACAAAACAACCCTTCCACCCACTCCAAAAAAAAAAAAAAAAAACAGGGAAGAGAAAGAAATTTTTTACCTCTACCTAAGTACACGTGGGAAATGTCCCAAGCTCATGCTCATTGATACTTGAACTCTCGATCAGATTAATCTCAGAGTCACACCATCCTTCCAACAGTTACCTTAACTCCTTGTCCCCTTACGTGGCTTGCTCAGCTCTCAGTGTTGGATGACCCCTGTGCCAAAGCTCCAAAGTTTTTAAGCACTAACTATCTCTGTCTCTCCATCCTCCAAAATTTGGGGGCTCACTTAGCATTGTGAATGCTGGTACTATTTTGATCAAACTGTGCCTTCCCTAGCATGATCCCATTTATTCCCATTGTGAGTCTGAAAATCCTGCCTGAAACTGAAAGGATAACTTCTCCAAGACCAGACCTTGCTCTTGAAAAATCCCTTACTATGAATGTAGTATCATCTCCCAGACCCATGAATAGGCATCTAGTGACTTCTGGAATACACTTTGCAGTCAGCATGGGGTACCTAAAGCTATCCATGGACTCCCAGCATCCTGCAACTTGAACTTTCCTGAATATATACCCACAGAGTCTGGCTCAGAGTCTCTGAATTTTTCCTGTGGGTCCAGTCTGTACTCATTTCCAGTATCAGCCCTTGGACTTCACCACACTGTTCTGCCTGATCTCAGTAACAGGAAATCTGCCAATCCTTTTAGTCTAAGATCCGTCCTCTCAGATTCTGCTGCTGATGGGAGGATGTTTAATATAGCAGCTAAAACAAAGGTTTAGGGGGTCAGACTGACCTGGTTGTCATGTGGATTTAAGTAGGGCGCAGAAAACCTCGTAGCCTCTGTGATATGGTGTCACAGTGCTTTTGAGAGAGCGAAGCTGTGGAACATATTCAGAGGTCAACACTGTGTCTATTACTGAGTCAATGTTTATGACGAGCAGAGCTTGAACTCAGTTTCTGGGACGGGCATACTTCTCACTCTCACTAAGCAGCCATTGGATAGGACAAGGCTCTGATTTGTACTGTTATTGGTTGCCATGGTGGAAAGACTTACATCACAGCCAATTTTGGATTACTAATGTAATGTTACACAGTACTGCAGTGAACGGTGTTGAGAAATATGCACAGAATAACCAGTGGTGTGAAGGATGTTAGAGTTTATCTGACCCAGTATTTATGCCTTTTCCAAACCTACTCTAAAGGATCCCTTTTCCCCCCACACTCACCTCCATACTGCTTCTCCTTGGTCATCCATTCCATAGTTTCCTCCTTCACTCTTCTGGGCATGATATGCAAGAAAACATGAGATGGTCTCATCTATTTAAATGAGAAATATTTCAAACGATTCTAATCTACAAAGAAGCATAAGCCTGTCCATTACTTCATAATTTTGATGGTGAGCATTTCCCTTAGGGAATTTCCAGCATTTTCTATATCACCTCTCATCTTGAAATTGTATGAACATCTGCTGGAAACCTTCACTTCTTAGATGTAAGTGGCCCCAGGACTTTCATTTCTGTTTATTAAGACCAATACTTCCAAGAATAGCAGCTAGAAAAGCTGATTTTTAAAAAAGAAACATCTGCTGGCAGGTATTAAGAACATTCTGAAGCAGCCAAGATTAGAGGGCTATGATCCTCCAGGGAACTGTAAGGGGAGTTTCCAGTTGCCACTTGTCACCTTGGTGTGCTGCAAGGAGCTGAGGATCTAGATGCCCTCTGATCCCCAAAACAAAGCAGAACCTCCCAAAATAATCAGCTAAGTTGAGCTTTCCACATGCATAAGTCAACAAAAGTTATAATTTAGGCTAATGAAGGCATCCAGACCCTGGAGATCCAAAATGGCCAAATGAACAGAGCATAGTGAGACAGGATGCACACCCTGTGCCTGCTTTCCTAACAAGGAATCAAGTTACTTTAAAAATTGTGTAGGAAGAGAGACTAAGAGGCAGAGGGAAAATAAAGGGTACAAAAGGATAAGCAGTGATTTTGTCTGACAAGGGTAAAAGACAATATGTGTGAGAAGAAGGCAGGAGGAGGAGGAGGAGGAAGAAGAGGAGGGGGAGGAGGAGGTGGAGGAGAGTTAGTAACATGCTTTGGTTTGTGACTCCTATAGACCAACAGCTAGAAGCTGGGAGAAATCCAGAGCAAACGGTCTTTTCAGAAATTAGACAGATGCTCAAGTTAGTCTCATCCCTGGATAATGGAAGTTATATGTCTCATTGTACATGCCTAGTGGAAGAGAGTCATTCGTTTTTAGCCAGAGACTACCAATTGTGACTCTGCAATTTTTTCATATACAGTGTCTAATTTTGAACACAGTATATTTACACACACACACACACACACATACACACACACACACACACACACACTTCACTTCTAGTGCAGCAATATATAATAAGCTTGGAGATCATTCCATCCATAGTAAGCAATGTACTGAAGAAACTGAAAAAAAAAAAGTCCCAACCAATTATTAGATTCATCAGAGAAGTAAGAGAGATAAAGTCTTACAGTAAATCACCCCGCTCTAAATGTTTAGAGAGAAGCAAGCTGATGCAGGGAATGGGAATTCACCAGAACAGACACCTCCATGTAGAAATTTATGCAGAAAGCAGCCTGGGTGGAACAAGCTAAACCAGACACTGGAGGTTCAGAGTAGGAAACTGAATTAAGTGGTGAGCACAGGGGGAACCCCTGAGTCCTTGTGACTTTTACCTTCAGGAGCTCTGTCTGGTTCTTAAATTGGGTATCAGGGTAAACACCTTTCATGCTTCTGGCAGCGGCAGAGAAAGAACAACCATCTGAAAGTTATGTCAAGAGTATTCCATTCGGAAGTGGATGGTCTTGTTACAACAAATGATTTTGTTCAGGTCTGAAATAGTGAGGTCTTACCGGAGTCTAGTCAACTAGAGAAATACACCACTTCAGAGTGCCTCTAGGATTATCTGCCATTCCTGGGAGGAGAGGAAGGGTAATTGAGATGTACTTAGAAAGCCAGTAGCCAAGGAGGGATAGGCTCACACCAAGAGAAAAACCTGGTCATATGACTACACAGTGTTTTTGCTACCTATACACACCTTGCCAAATTCCTAAAGGCCTCTTTCCCAAAGAAGCTATTATTGTGCATATCCTGTCACTCTTGCAACAAAAAGTTGTAAAACATAGTAATGCCCCAAATACACTTTTTAAGAGACAGCAAGCACGAGTATCTGTCTCATGTGTGTCAGGAACATTGGAATAATCAGGCCAAGGATTTTAAATCACTGTGATGAGCATGGTGTTCTATGTTGCGTTCTATTGCTGTGATAGAGCCGATGCCTGAAAGTAATCTGTGCAGGACAGGGGCTATATCTATCACCCCACAGGCTACAGTCCATCACAGAGGAGAAGACGAAAATCATGCCTGGAACTTGGAGGCAGGAACTGAAGCAGAGGCCATGGAGAACACAGAGAACAGGGCTTCCTGTCCTTCCACGGAAGCTCAGCTCAGGACCACCTGTTCAGAGGTGACATCACTCACAGTGGTCACAGTCCTCCCACATCAATCATTAGCCAAGAAAATGCAATAAGACTCAGCACTAGGCCATTCTGATGGAGGCACTTTCTCAGTTTCGGTGCTCTCTTTCTAGATGATTTTAGTTTGTTTCAAGTTGACAAACAAAGTTAACCAGCAAATATATATGCTAATGATTCTTATGCAAAAGAGCATACATCATGTAAGAACAGAGAAATAATGAAGGCAGAGAGATAGAATTTTTCTTAAAGACAAGAATCAAAGGGAAATAATAGGGACCAAAACCATAGCAAACAGAAGTGAAGAACATCTTTGAACAGCTAATTAATCAGCTGCATCTGCCTGAGTAGAAATTATCTGTGAAGCTTGAGAAAATATCAATGAAAACTTTCAGTTCTGGAAACAGAAAGAAAAAAAAAGACAGAATATAGAATGGAATGTAACCTTGCAATAGTTACCAACGGTGTAGCCTATGGCTGATGGGATGCTAATAAATGATCAGAATACTTAAAGCAGGGGTAACTGAGCACTTCTAATGAATGTCAGGTATCAGATCCCAAACCAAAGAATTCCAGAGACCATCAAGCAGGACAATCCTCACCCCCAACATCACACTTAGGAATGTCTTAGTCAAACAAGACAAAATCAAAAAGAAAGGGGGAAAGTTGCTCAACAGAGCTGGAGGAAAAACAACACCTTGCCTATAAAGGCACAAAAGATATTTGCTAGTTGGATTATGTTTAACTTACTCTTAGAGGTTGTGAAAGTCAGAGAATGTGTGAAATATTTAAAATGTTGAGAGGGAAAATAAACAATTGAGAATTCTATATACCTAAAATTAACTTTCAAAAGTGAAGGAGAAATAAAAAACTTTGTCACACAACACCGAGAGAGAGAGAGAGAGAGAGAGAGAGAGAGAGAGAGAGAGAGAGAGAGAGAGAGAGATTGCAAATAGAAAATAAGATGACATAGGTCAGAAAGTTGTATCTAACAAACAAGGAAAGATCATGAAAGAAATAGAGGTAAAATAAAAGCCTATTTTCTTATTCTTAGCTGAGCTAAAAGATAATTTGTATGAAATAATGCTAGTAACAATGTTTTTTCAATAATTACATCTTATATATGAATGGTATGAATATCAATGATGATGCAGAGAATAAGAAAGAGAAATCAGATAAATTTTCTGTGACCTGTGAGTTTGTGAGGTGGTCTGACATTTTTTGGAAGTGACCATGGATTCGTTGTAAATGTAAATCACAAACTCCAAGAAAACTAATGAACATTAAAATAGAAATATAAATGATATGCTAAGCAGAAGTGGATGCTCACAGTCAGCTATTGGATGGAACACACGGCCCCCAATGAAGGAGCTAGAGAAAGCACCCAAGGAGCTAAAGGGGTCTGCAACCCTATAGAAGGAACAACAATATGAACTAACCAGTATGCCCTCCACCCAGAGCTGTGTCGTTAGTTGTATATGTAGCAGAAGATGGCCTAGTAGGCCATCAATGGGAGGAGAGGCCCTTGGTCTTGCGAAGATTATATGCCCCAGTACAAGGGAATGTCAGGTCCAGGAAGGGGGAGTGGGTGGGTTGGGGAGCAGGGCAGGGAGAGGGTATAAGGGACTTTTGGGATAGCATTTGAAATTTAAATGAAGGGAATATCTAATAAAAAATGGATGAAAAATTGAATTACATAAAAATGCTCAATAAAAACATCAGAAAAAGTAAAAAGGAAAGAATAAAACAGTAATAAATAAGGCAAACAATCCAACCATGACAGTGATTTATTTTAAACATCAATGATCTAAATATATAATTACAAGGCATGTTGTCAGAGTAGATAAAGACCTAATTAAACACTCTCTAGAGAAAACCTACATAAAGTTTAAAGCATGTATGAATTAAAGGAATGAAGAAAGATATACCATGCTAATCCCAATACAAAGAAAGCAGCTGTGTTCATTTTAGAACATACATCCACATAATTAAAATTATCAGAGATAAAGAAGGGCATTGAGTAATGATAAGGTGATTGGTTACAAAAATATTCAGCAACTCTCACCACCTGAACATCAGAATACATGAACCAGTAAAACTTCATGTAGGAATAGATTAACTCCATGTTCTACCTAGAGACTTCAAATCTCCTTTATCAGAAATGTGCAGAAGCAGCAGGCTGCAGATCAATAAAGACAGTTTTAAAGTCAGTAGCCCCATGAGGCTACAGCAGAAAATTCATATCCATAAACGTTATCCAACAAGAACTGAAGGAAGATTCTCCTTAAGCTCTGGCAGAAAACCATCAGGAAAACCCAAGATCTGGGTATATAAAGGAGGAAATCATTAAAAGAAAATAGAAACTAAACTAGAAATCAATAGAAGAAAGAGATATAGGAATTCCCAAATACTTGAAAATTAAACAGTATAGCACATTTCTAAGGAACACACAAGTCAATGAAGACATCACAAGAGAAAGTTGGAAGTGTTTTAAACTAAATGAAAATGCAGTTTCACTAAAGCATCAGGGTGCAGCAGAGAAAAACCAGACCTCCAGAGAAATGCTCAGGCCTAGAGATGCATGTGAGAAACAAGGGAAGATTGAAAGTGGACGATCTGTGTCTCTAACAAGAAATTGGGGAAAGAGA
Organism: Mus caroli; assembly: GCF_978045245.1. Lineage (NCBI taxonomy): Eukaryota > Metazoa > Chordata > Mammalia > Rodentia > Muridae > Mus > Mus caroli. Next base: position 28,544,301 of record NW_028227267.1, on the reverse strand, counting down.
GGTGCATCTTGAAACAACTTTAAGAAGGGAGAAAATACAAATTAAAGCAGAAATCGATGGTATTGAAAATGGTAAGTCACTAGAGAAAATTAGCAAGAACAAAAGCCAGTTCTTTAAAAAGGAAAAGAATTGATAAACTGTTATTAGTTAGGACTAAGACAAAATGAAAGACAAGTGGAAAGAGTGGAGGACCACAAGAGAACAGGACCCTTTGCAAACTGAGCTCATAGAAGCTCACAGAGACTAAATCAGCAAACACACGGCTGACATGGCTCTTCATCATGTCCTCTGCATATGTTATGTTTATTATATATTAATAATATGTATATTATATATGTGTGTTTATATATGTATATATATGTATACACACACACACATATATATATATGTGTGTGTGTGTATACATATATGTATACATATATATACATATATGTATACACACATACATATATGTATACATTTTATATATATATATGTGTGTGTGTTACAGTTTTCAGCTTACTATTTTATGGGACTCGAGTATGTGGATGAGTGTGTCTCTGATATTTGTGCCTGCTTTCGGTGCTCCTTTTTTTCCTGTTGGGTTGCCTTGGCCAGCCTCAATGTGATTTTTTTTAATCTTATTTTTATTTGCTTGTTATCTCATAGAAGCCTATTTTTTCCTAATGATTGACAGAAAGGAAGTGGATCCAGAGTGGGGTGAAGATGAGAAAGAACTGAGGTGAATAAAGGGGGGAGAAAGTGGAATCAGGTATTGTAGGAGAAAATTTTGTTTTCAATAAAAGGAAGAAAAATTTTTAAAAGAGTGCTAGGTGTACAAAGTTGATACTCCATAGGAAATAAATTAAATTTCACACTCACCTACCGGGATTCATACAAAGGAGTAGACAAACCAGAGAAAACTAATAATATGAAAAACTGTGATCCTGAGATCCTGGATGTGTCAGTTCCTGGGAGTCAAGCTGCCTCTGGGATCCTAAGATCCTGGTGTGGCCAAGCTCCTGGGATCCTGGAACCCTGGGATTCTGCGATCCTGAGCGTGTTAGAGCACCTGGGAGTGGTGTTTCTTCTGGATGTTGTGGCACTGGCTGAAGAGTTTCTGCCCAAGGTAAACCGGCGCAGACCAGAAGGAACCCAGGTCACTGGTCAGGTGGGGATCCTGCGTCCCTGGATCCCACTGGTCCCAGTTACTCCCAGTGATGTTGGGACAGATGTCATGTCTTTCTCACCTCAATTCTATGATCCTGGATTTGTTAGAGTGCCTGGGAGTGGAGTTTCCTCTGGGTGTTGTGAGAGACTGGCTGTGGAGTTTGCACCTAAGGTAAACTGGGACTGACTAGAAGGAATCGTAGAACATTTTCTTAATTAACTATTGAAACTGGAGGGCCCAGCTCACCATAGACAATACCACTGGGTCCTGGGGAGTATAAAAAAAGCAGGCGTAGCAAACCATGAGTAGTAAGCCAGTGTTTCCCTGAAGGCCTCAAGCATCAGTTCCTGCCCCAACTTCACTTCATAATGGACTACTACTACAAGATGAACTAAAAACTCTTTTTTCCTCTAAGGTGCATTTGTTCAAGGTCTTCATTACAGCAGTAGAGAGCAAGTGAAACAGGGGCATTTGATAAAGAAATACTGTTAAGTGCTAAAAATAAATGAGGTCCTATGCCATTATAAGACATGGAAGGATCTTGAATGGATCTTGTCAAGTGAAAGTGACCAATCTGAAAACGCAACTATGTGAGTCTGTGTATTTGAAAATATAAAAATAGTGTAGATTTAAAAGATTGGTGTTGACAGGGATTGGAATATATGTAGATATGAGGCTATGAGCATAACAGGACAAGATTTCATGGAACTGCAATTATATGACCTTACAATGGTTGATCCATGTTTGGATGTGTCTTCTAAAAACATTATTCATAACTTAAGACTAAACTTAAACACTGAACTGGGAAAACGGTTCAGCAATTAAGTGCACTTTCTGCTCTTGCGGAGGACCTTGTTTTGTTGCTAGCTTCCCAACCTTACAGAAGCCTGAAACTCCAGTTCCATGGTATCTAACACCCTCTTCTGTCCTCTGTGGTTACCTGTACATGTGAGTACACACTAAGTCACTCAGACATACAAGTATATTCATAAAAGTAACTAAAGCTTTTATTAATATTTAATAGCCAGCATGGATGTATTCAGAGGTTAAGGCTTTAAGGAATGATTAGATCATAAACATTCCTTCAAACCTAAGTGGAACTGGGCTTCACACAGCAGTTGGTTCATTCACAAATGCAACAAGAAGAAGCCACCTTGTAGTCAGACAGCAGCGCATATTCACACCACTGAGCCTGCAAAGACCTTAGGGTTGAAATCTCAAGACTTCAGAATTGTGAGAAATGCATTTCTGTGACCAGTTCCTGAGTCTCCAGTACTTGATACAGAACTTCTCACAACACAATCACGAGAACATCAAAGGAAACTAAACCTAACCACATGCTAGTGATATGGCAAAGCTGGCCCACAAATCTACAGTTCAATCCACAATTTCATCAAAAGAAACCAAGAACAGAAAATGTGGGAAAAGCAAGCCATGGAAGAAAAGAAGCAGGTCACTAGATGGTACCCAAATAAGAACAACAACAGTAAGATGAAAATGGCAGCTCACACCCTTAATCCCAGCACTCAGGAGGCAGAGGCAAGTGGATCTCTGTGAATTCAAGAGCAGCCTGGTATATATAGAGAGTTCAAGGGCAGCCAAAGCTATTCAGTGAGACCCTGTCTCAAACAAACAAAGGAATGAATGTGATCATAGTTAATGCACATTAAAGCCACTGTTAGGTTCCCTGCACCTCCTAATGCTTGAGAATAAAATACATGATGGAACACTCTGAAGAGATGTGGGACAATAGCAGCTGTCAGACAAGGACATCAAGGCCTGGAAATCGGTACGGTTGCCTCTGCTGTCTGAGAACTCAGGGGTCTAATAGAAAGGTATGCACAAACTCACCCAACCCAAGTATAGGAGTCAGTGCTTTCACAGTAATCCCAAACAAAAGCAGATGTAAAACCTGCTAATTAGAGAATTCATGAATTATGGCACATTCATGCAATGAAATCCTCCACAGAGATGAAAATGAACGTCATGAACAAATGTTAGTAAATCTCTCAAGTCAACATTGAAAGAAAAAAGTATATGTGTGTGTATACATACATATATATATATATATATATGCGTGTATATATATATATACATATATGATTCTGACCATATATATTTCAAAAATCTAACAATGGCACTACTTTAGGGTCCTTCAGGTGTCACCTAGAGAGGAACACAGGAAGGCTTTGGGAGGTCTGCGTATATTTTATTCTTATTTTTATTGAGGGTTACACAAGAGAACTCACACTGTAAAATGAATTGGGCTGTGTGGTTTTGATTTGTGAGCTTTTCTGCGTATATTTTAAAACTTCTTTTAGTCATATATTAAAACTATGGCATTGAAACTGGGCACTTTGTGACCATATTTCCTATATCAAGAATGGTCACCAAGGGTTGAGCACCTGATATATACCAAACTCTAATGGCAGCTGGAGGTGCTTTGCTTCAAGCTTTCTTCATTCATACTTTAAAACAGAATTTCTGTCCCATTGTAGAGATTCCATAGATATGTGAGCTGATGCTCAAGAGGCTAAGGGGTCTGCTTATGGTTATGTAGCTAGAAAACAGCAGAACCTGCTTTCAAGGGCACACCTTTGTGCTTTCACGACATGGTGTAGTATGGAGCGCCATGCCTCCTCATCCTTCTGGGCCACACACAGAGGAACAGTCTCACAAGTTCCTGTTCCATAGAAGCTCAGACAACTATTTCATCTGTACATTGCCATGCAGAATGCTTGCTTCCAGTTTGGGTAGAGTTTTCTTTTGGGACAGAGGAAAGTAGTGGTTTTGTTTATATCCCAGGGTTGGTGTGCTAGCTTTATACCCAGTTGCTTTGGTAGGATCTCACCATATCAGCCTGACCCTCCTCCCTAGACCTGAGACCTGCTTGCAGGTAAAATTACTGTCACACACCCCAGTATGAAGGGGCAGATGTGTGCTTTCTCCATGAATGCCATGCAGGTCACTTTTGCCTCCTCTCAGTCTCAGGTTCACCAGGAAAAGAATGGGTTAGTTCTAGGAGGTGATCAGCATATAATCCAGGTGAATCTGAATTGCTATCCTCTCTCTCTCTCTCTCTCTCTCTCTCTCTCTCTCTCTCTCTCTCTCTCTCTCTCTCTCTCTCCCCTGCTATGTTAAGTTATTTTGATCAGATATGGTGATGGAAGCCAGTAATTTTTGATTTAGGGACTGAGGCAGGGGGCTCGTGGGTTTGAGAGAAACCTGGGTTATACAGTCAATTCAAACCCTAGTACAGGGGAATGCCAGGGCCAAGAAGTTGGAGTGGGTGGGTAGAGGGGGCCTGGGGGGGGGAGGGTATAGGGAACTTTTGGGATAGCATTTGACATGCAAATGAAGAAAATATCTAATATTTTTTTAAAGACCAATCTGATGGTGTAGTGAAACTCATTTTTTTTTATCCTTTAATTTCTTCTATCTCTTTCCTCATTCCTTTCCATCTTGCTCTTAGAAAGTTGGGCATCATGAATTGCCTCACTGGGCTCCTTGGTCTGTGGGCTCATTAGACTGTTCTTGGGCCTTACAAGAAATCAGAGGACACTGGGATCAATGTAGACAGAGTATTTTTTCCCTAGCTTGTCCCTGTGTATTAGTCACCCTTGGAGTCTCATTCTTAGAGTAGAACTCAGTAGCTCATCAGCCTTATCATAGTGGCAAGACCTCCAGGACTTTAAGCCCAGGACTTACTGAGGACTTCTCTATGTGCCATGGGGTTTTATTTGTGTTCATCTTTCTGAATATTTTCTCTCTTAAAATCCCTCCTTGTCGAGGTGTCATCTCTGTTTTTCCTCCTGAATCACTACTGTGAAAGCACAGCCCAAATACAGCTTTCTCCTGCATACCACCAGCACTGTCTATGTTGGGTAAGTTAGCTGCATCGGATGATAGGTTTCTGAGTGAAAAACATGAAACCAGTAAGGGGTTCAGTCCAGGAAGGAGCTGAAATACAATCTGGGGAGAAAAATAACTGTAAAAAGACCCCAGGATACATATTCTTTTAGCTCCGAACATGGGCCTTTATTTTCCCCCCAAAGAAACAGTGGGGACAAAAAGAATGTTTCCCACTGTACCCATAAATGGTGGTCACCTCAGGAAGCTCCTTAAGATCAGTTGTAGTGCAGAATATAGGACTATGAAGCTTACCCCTCAGAGGACTCTTACCCCTTAGACCCCACCCCAGGAGCCCCCATTAAGGCTCCTGCCCATGTTAGAGATGCTGCCTCCCAAGCCCCAACAAAATGCAAACTGGCTTCTTCTCTGCATTCTACCATAAGCATGCTGGGAAGTTGAGAGGGCACTGGTTGATCTGCTCCCAATCAAGCCATCTTCCCCCAGCAAAGACAGACTAGTATTTATTCACTATCAGTCACATGGAAGCAGGTCTCAGGACCTGGGAAGAAGGAACTGGCTGATACCACACCAGTATCTCACTGGGTGAGATCCCACCAAAACAAGGATGAGGCCCAAGGCTAGCACACCAGTTCTGAGTCTTGAAGAAAAAACACTGCTTTTTCTTATCCCTATAGAACACTCGTAACATCTGCCTGAGTACTCTGCGTGGGAAATGCAGTGACAAAATAGTTGGCTGAGCTCCAAGATTGACACCTTATGTCCAAAGACAAGGGCTCTGGGTGGGCAATTCACCATGGGAACACTCAGCTGAGAGGGCCAACTTAGAAAGGTACCTTACAAGAACTTCAAACAAACTCAAAGCACCAGAAACATCCTATGCTGAGAAGACAATGGAGAGGGTACAGAATCAGGACAATGGATACTCAGGTGCTTAGTGACAAAAGATTTTAGGCAAAGTCTTTCTGGTTCTAGTCCGACTTACTGTATGGGAAAAAGCTATACTATTTCTCATAAGAGTTCACTAAGCTCTACCCTGATGCAGGAAAAGAAAATCCCCTCACTTGCAGGAAGTAGGGGACGTGCAGCTTCTCTTGTCTAAGTCTACACTGTCATTTGGGATTGCTAAGTTTCCACAAAAGTTGTCAGAGGACAGAAGCGTGTATACTGAGGCGGTTGTATTTTAGCAGTTGTGGATCATTCCAGTTGAAAAAGTCATACAGTTGTAAAGTCCAAAGCAAAATGTAAAACCAGGTCACACATTGATATGTGATATGTAATATATTTTCACCCAAGGGGCATGGATATATTTTCCTGTTCCCCGTGTGTTCCAGGCATGGTGCTGACACTTGCATCTATGAAGGTGCCTGGTGTCTCTGTCCTTCAGCTCCTCTCAAAATTTGTGAGCTGAAATCTTAAGTCCACAAACTAATTCTATTAGGCGACAGTCCCCCAGAGGCCATAAATGGGAACACTTACAACTCTTACAAAATAAATCTCCATGTTGTAAGTAGGTAACAACAATGAGCTGGGAAATAGACACTCGCTAGAAACACTAGAACTGGTGAAATACATTTCTGCTGTCTGAAGCCACCTAGTCTCTGGCATTTTGTTATAGCCACCAACCTCACTAATATACTATGTATGGCAATCAGAAAATGTCTCTGAACCTCATTTTCTCTCACTGGTAACCATAGATGACAGTAGTAAGATCCAGTGAGATGAAATGGAAAGTCCTAGCACAGAGAAAGCATTCACTGAGGTCTACTTATTTTTGTGGTTCCTAACCATAGAATAAAAACAATGAGATTGTTATCATTATTATCTGAGTGAAACAGTGAGATTCAGGGTAAGCTAGGATATGCTCAGGTTGTCACTCTAAGTTACAGAAAGAGGCTTCTAGACTTTACTATCACATATTTTATCACTTTTTATAACTTGGAATCCCAAAATATGAGATTCATTGGGACATTTTAATACATACAGTTCATTGTAATTTATTCATATTCACGTATCTCCACGTCTCATTGTGACCACCTGTTTTTGTTGTGGAATTGCGCCACAGGCCCTCTGTTGGCCAGTTCCCATACAGCCTGACAGTGGGATCCGTGTCCCAAGGGTCATTGCAGTCCCCACACCTCTCTCACACTTGTGAAAATTTTTCTCTTCTTCACTTCTGATGACTACCAACTAAAATGGAATTATACTCAGACACTAATGCAGGGAGGGGCTGCGAGGTGCAGGGGCTTGCCTAACATTCAACATTTAAGAACATTAACTTAAAGCTTTGATAGGAGGAGTTTAAGAATAAACAGAGATTTGAAACCCTATTCTGGGGGTGGGGGATGTGCTCAGCATGTTCAAAGAAAACCTCCTCAAGGATTCTTGGCACCTCTAGGTTCCCTGTGGGGCCTTCAGGGGGAATTCCTATTATGAGAGAGAACTCCAATGTCTTTGGAGGACCCTGGGGTTTCCTGTGGAGTAGAACATAGTTTCTTCTAGAGAAGGAAAGGACACTTCTTAAGAAGACAATAAGAGACACTTGGAGGAACCACTCATTGTCTGGGTAAAGCTTGGAAGACTCTGATGCCTCTTCTGGCTGAGGAAGCCTCTAGGAGGAAAAATACCTAGCCCATTCCAACTTTGAGGACAGTAATGAGGCTTTTACTCTATGTTAGTCATTATAAGATACAAGTGGATACTTGCTATATTGGTCAGATATTTTATTGAAAAAAAAAACCACCTAAACAAAACAACATAATAGGAAATGGGTTAATATTTAGGCCCATTGCTTTAGAGATTTCACTCTATCATGGCAGAGAAGAAGAGGCATAGCAAGGCAGTATACAACATGTCAAGGAGAGAGAGAGAGAGAGAGAGAGAGAGAGAGAGAGAGAGAGAGAGAATAGGTTTCTCCTTTCACTTGTGCTCCCAATATGCTAATGTCCATCTCATAATGAAACAATCTTCAAATCATTTTCAAAATTAGCTATCATCTTAACAGGTCCAACATTGTTCAAAGTCCCAATCTCAGTCTTCTCTAAGATTAAAGTCATTCATAAGTCCCTGTTTAGGTAGAAGCAAATAACATATTTTCAATATCCGATGGCATAACCCACACACTCTCATTCCAAAGGGAGTACACAAGAGTGTCCATTAGGGTGTTTGCAAAAGGGTTTAGCTGAGAAGAAAGATGTACCAAGAGTACTGATCGCATTGGTCCACATGCTGGAACCATGTATTTAATAAAAGAAGAAAAGGGAAAATGGCCATTAGTGTAGGCACTCTCAACAGAAATTAGGGGTGAGACAAAAGGAATGCCAAACTCCAGCAGGAAAACCATTGTTTCTCAAAGCCCCACGGATGGAATCTGGAGTACATTATGATGTAGTACGAGTCCCAGGCCTCCAATGCAGCCCTGCCCCTATGGCCTTGCAGGTTACAATCTATATGACCCCTCTCTTGGGCTGGGCATGCTCACTGCCTGTAGCTTTCTTCAGCAGATGTTCCCTGATCCTGCCAAGGCTAATGCCTGTTGTCATCACCTTGAACTCAGCCTTTCCTTTTCACACTGCCCTATCAGTGGCTGCCTGCAGGAGTCCTGCCTCCTTGCTTGCCTGTCTGGCTTTCCTGGGAAGTTTGGGAATATCCTATATGACCTCAAAACTCTTGAATTGTGCACACACAAAAAATTTAACGTCAAATGGATGACTTTAAGGCCTGCCACTAACCAGGTTGGGCAGTAATTAGACCCTCTTGGGCCACAGCCATAGCTGTAGGGATTTCTGAATAGCTAGTTGCTGAATACTAGGGAACATTTTCTTTTCTAGGTGGCCCTGGGCATGCAGGTGTCTGCAGTGTTCTCTTTTCAAAACCAAGTCATCTTGCAAAAAAGTTAAAGCTTCTATATCATTGAGTTTAAGATGGGTGGGCTCCAGCCTGTTCCCTAGATGCTCTCGGGTATCAGCCACACTGTTCCAGGGCAAAGTGGTCAGTTGGCTTCTTTATCGTGGCCTCGGTCTCTTCAGCATACACATTTTCCTTGGTCCCAACTTTACATTCACTTCCTTTCTAGTCAAAATGAATGCCTTCAAATTCCTTAAAGATGTTTTTATTAAATTTTACTTATTTTATTGTGTATTATGTGTACACCATGGCCCCCTTGTAGAGGCCAGAGGACATTTTGTGAGAGTTAGTTCTCTTCTTCCACTATGTGGGTCCTGGGAATAAGATTCAGATTATCAGGCTTGGTGGCAAGCACTTTTACCGATGAATCACCTTAGCAGTCCTTGGATTTTTCCTATGCATCCTGGTCATGATTATCTCTGTGGACCTGGCTAAAACCAGCCAGCAACATCCATGTGGCAGCCTGCATGCTGGCATGCTTTGAAATTTCTTCCATCAAATAAAGTAGCTCCTTTGTCTTTAACAAGGTCTTGTGACAAAGACAAAGTGCAGACAGACCATCCTTACCAGCTTATGAATAGCTTCTTTTCCAGCGTGCCACAGTCTTCACCTCCATCTGAAACTTCACAAACACAGTGCTTTTGGTTTGCAACCCTATTGGCATTCTGGTCTTTGGAGATCCCATCAGAATTGCTAAGCTCCTCTCCCAACACCCTAGAAATTCTCTATCCATCATCTTGAAGCTTTTCCATGTGCTACCCACCCCTCCCACACCTCACCGCCAACAAACTTGTTCCTGAGACTTCTGAATCACATGGTCAGGTTTCATCACAATGACTTCATTTCTTTGGTACCAATTTTATGTGTTATATATTTCATTGCTGTGGCAAAATACTTGACCAAACAACTTAAAAAGAGGAAATACTTCTTAGGGCTCAGAGTTTCAATCAACCATAAAAGAGTATAATGGAGCACAACTGTATCCATAAGTGGCTAAGGACAGAGTAACAGACTCACTTCAGAGTGAGTGTTTTTTTTTCTCTTTTTCTTTCTCTGTTAAATATAGACTCCCAATCTAGCAAAGTGACCACTGATATGCAGAGCCTATCTTCGTCCTTAGTTAATGTCCTTTGGGAAGAGCATACTTTGAAGTATGTTGCACTAATCTAGGTGCTACTCAGTATAACTAAGTTGGCAACCAAAATTAGTCATTGCCATAACCTTTACCTGTACACTCTGGGGCCACCAAAGAGAAAGCATTATATGTAGATGCTAAAAACACCTTTTGGTTCCCATGACACTATGTTTTGGGACAGAGAAGATCAACCTGGGTCCAGTGGATAACAGCATCTTCCTCAGGAGAGTAAGTATATTCACTAACCAGGTACCACACCTTTCAGTTTAAGTTTTCCTCTCTTTGACAATATCTGTCTTGAATGGATGATCTAGAAGGAAGAGAATGCTTCCATATATAAAGTATAGTAGGCTCCCTGGAAACGGATACAACACCAATAAAATGATTACTGATATGAATATGACCATAGAAAAGAGATAGCTTGAAGAATAGGCTTTTTTCACATTTTGGAGATTCTGGTAAGAAAATCAGAATTCTTAAATTATTTGTTGACTTTTTAAATTATATTTAATGTGTGTGTGTGTGTGTGTGTGTGTACACCATGGTAAGTGTGGAGGCCAGAAGGAAAGAACAGTTGGTTCTTTCCTTCTACTAGGTTGTCCTGGAGATTGGGCTCAGGTCTTCAAGGACTAGCAGCAAACACTTTCTCTTTTTGAGCCATCTCGCTGACCTGAAAAAAATCAGAATTTTAGAGTAAGAAAGTAAGCAATTAATAACAAGAGGGTTGGCTGTATATACCAAGATGCCTGGCAGGAATGAAGCCACTTTTTCAGAGAAAAGCCTTGTACCTTAGCAGTTGACTGCATGGAACTGCTTGGTTTACTATTACACTGAAGCTGTGCACTGGGCAGAAACGCCCTAAAGCAGCATCCATGGGCCCTGTTTTCCAGCTCTGGTGAGCATAGCTCCTCTGCCTGCATTACTCAAGCCTATGACTCTGCTTTTTAAATGCAACATATGTACTGATACGATGAACATGTCTGCATGGATCTAGGTCCTTATACCTGAGTATGCACATATGCCAATCAATGTGTCTGGGTACATTTTTGAGTGTAAATAAATTTCAATTTATTGGTGAATACTTGGTTTTTCTTTGTGCCATGCCACTTTCTTCTCCTGGAAACTCCACGCTAGAATCTGCCATCATTAACTGTTCTTTTTTTTTTTTTTTTTTTTTTGGTTTTTCGAGACAGGGTTTCTCTGTGTAGCCCAGCTGTCCTGGAACTCACTCTGTAGACCAGGCTGGCCTCGAACTCAGAAATCCGCCTGCCTCTGCCTCCCAAGTGCTGGGATTAAAGGCGTGCGCCACCACGCCCGGCTCATTAACTGCTCTTTGAATACCATTGAACTCCTCACCCGAAGTGTTCAGGGGTACTGTTTGATAGTCTTTCTTTCAAACTCTGACCGTTGTCATTTCACCTTTCCATGGCTTGAGCTGTTCTCACTGCAAAGAAGATCCCTGCTGTCACTGGAGCTCAGTATCTGGTTCAGGCTGTGAGGCTTGAGGGCTATCAGACAACACTGATAATTACCCTTTCCTTTCCTAGGCCGTGTCTAGAAGCTCACCTACTATATTGGGGCCATGTGCAGTCCTTTCATAACTTATCTATTCTGACTAAAACACTGCTAAGAGAGAAAACAATATAGCAACGATGAAGATTACTGACAAGTAAAGGAGTTATTATCTAGAATCTCTTTGTCTGAGGAGAAGAATCAAGTATAAATTCATTCGCTAAAAATCTGTAATGGTATGAAATAAGAGAGTGTTTTAAGAATTAGAAAGTCCTGCATGAAGACATGTTACCTTGTTTATTATATCCATAGCCAGGAAAGGTGGGTTAATATTTTTTTAGTCTTTATCTAATTTGGTCTTGTCAAATCTAAGAGTACAAGACAAGGCTTTAAGATATGGGTGTTCATTCGTAAACACTAATATTTGAAAATGTAGGCTTACTGAAAAAATAACCTATGAAGGTAAAGGCACAAGAGAGCCAAGTTACCCAGTAGATGCTTTCCATACCTCTTATTATGTGAGATACTTAAGTATACTTAAGATGTAATTATAATATTTAATAATGTTGAAATATTTAATATGGTTTCTTTGGAATTATTAAAGCAAGAGGTTATTAGATGAAGAAGTAGATGTGTGTATTATAGAAAATAAATACCAACTGTGTCAAGGCTGTGAGACCTGGTGGTCTTTTCCCCTTTTTTATATGTCATTTCTCCTTTTCCAGAACTTGACTAAGTCGAGAATTAACTTTCCCCTGACCTCGTTTGTATGCTATAGAGTTTAAGAGTGGGGCTTCATTTTTTTTTCCTTGCAAAAGCAGAGAACTTTAGAGTATTCTTATAGCTGGCCCTGTCTGTGTACATAATGTGGGAGAGTCTCCACTCTGTCCACATCTCCTGTCTGAAAACCATGTCCCCATATGGGAAAAGCTTACAACTTCTTCAAAGCTGGAAGAGTAAGGGCCTGGTACTCTTCTTTGGGTTTCCAGAAATTGAGTCCTTTTTCATGAAAATTGACTTCCTTGGATCATCCCAACTTACCCAATGTTCTTTTCTCCATGAAGCTCCAGAAATCAAAGAGAATACTGAAATGTAGGTAAGGCTGGGAAATACAAACATCAGGAAGGTTGTAGGGAAGGAGTCCAGTCAGGGAGACAGCTAAGTATAGGGCATGCCCTTGAGAGAAAGGAAGACACAGACCTCACAAATGGCATACATTGAGAAGGCAAATAGTAATCCCATGAGAGATAAGCATGCAGATGGATGAGTGATCTGAGGCCAGAGAGAACACGGAGATAAGAAAAGCAAAGTAGCTAGCTGGCATGAGAAATAATGCCCATATACAATGTGTGTTATGGCCCAATTCTCCCCAAGAGCTTTCCAAGAACTCAATCTTTTAAAGGAAATTGATTGACTAACCAAAGCCTGGAATTGCTATCCAGTCTTTTCTCCTACTGTCTACTGTCCGGTATCAGTGGACAGCAGATATACACAGGGTAAAAAGGACAAGGTCTATCCCCATGAATCTCTGAGTAAAGTTCCCCAACAACTGTGCATGGCCACAGGCAGAAGTCAATACCTGGCTGCAGCACACCCAGAAACAGACAGAGTACACCTCATCCCAGAGAATAAGAGCATTAGGAGTAGACATGTTTTATTATTAAACAACTTTAATCCAAATGCTGATTATTATTTGCAGTGTCTGAAGGCACAAAATATACCTAAAATGTATGGAAGAGTCTAAACAGTTATAAATCCACAGAGCAAAGCATGAAAAAGATACATTCTGAGCTGACACAGATATCTGAGTTGGAAAGAATCTGGCTATGGTTGTTGTCTCCCCCTAGAGAACTTGCTTGAATATCAATCATTTCCCCTCATACCAAGGGTAGGGAAAAAAGACATAAATACAGTGACTAAATACTGTGAGGAGTTACTAATGTCCCGAGGCATTACACTGTTCCTATAAAGATTCTCTCTCTCTCTCTCTCTCTCTCTCTCTCTCTCTCTCTCTCTCTCTCTCTCTCTCTCTCTCTCTCTCACACACACACACACACACACACACAGAGTCTCTTACTCTGAACCAAAGACATCCATATCCATGATATACCAAAGAAACTAAGTCATCTTTGGGATACAGACAGGTGTAAGATAAGGCAGTGAGACCAGAGTTTGATTTTTAAAATAGAGATTATATATATGAAAATTAATCCTCCAGTGCAAGCTGCCCAACATGTTGATGAAATGAAAGCAAAGCCTGTACATTGTTAGGGTGATGGGAGCCCACCCAGGCTTTGCCATGTACACCTGTCTCCAAGCTCTGCACACCAACTGGAGAAATGTGAACAGGTCTCTTTAGTTATACTAGCAGCATGGCATCCCAGTAGCCAAAGGTAACATACCTATAAACACCCTCTTCATCTGGTGCTTTTAGTTGATTGTGTGATATAGCCACTCTTTTATCCTCACTAACATCATTATGGATTTGGGGAGGTAAATTCATCTTAGGCCAGTTTTCACCCTCATGGTTATACATCTCTCAATTAACTCTATATGAGTACAGATAGAAGCAGCAACTGATAGGACTTCATATTTCTCCAAGATCTCTACACCTCGATTTGTGATTGGGGGATGAGTCCTATACCCTTGAAGCTGGATGGGGTCATGTTCTACATCCTAGCAATGTAGGCATTTAGAGACGCTTTGGTCTTCAAAAGGGGAGGGAGGGACTTTTAGTGGCACAGCTCAGGTTACTTTTGATGGATCATTTCCAGTTCTACAGTTTAGTTACCCCACAAAGGGCAATATAGAGATCCTTAAGTTAGCCTTGTTTTATGAAACAGGACTTCCCAGCAAATTCACCATCTCAGAGAATGTCAGATGCCTTCGCTTGAAGGATCCCTGCTGTGGTCTGGTTCATTTAATCTAGTGGTGGAAAAAAAGGCAGTAAAGTCTGAAGAAGGGGCTTGTGCCGAAACCTGGTCCTGTTTAGCTGACATCATAAAGAGCTAAAGCCATGGCTTTAAGGATTCTGGATAGCTTCATTAGGGCAGACGAGTCTTTTGCTTCAAACATTACCCAGCTATGTTTCTCAAAACTGTCAAGCTTCTTCTCTATGTAGTCCCTCTTGTTTATTCTCAGTCTGCCCATCACGTGGAGACACTTCCACCAACACTTTTCTATAGAAACCTTTACCTGGGACTCTGATGTTTCTACTCTCTGCGTCTGTAACCACACTTTCTCTCACTCAGAGCTGTGGATCCTAATTCAAGCAAAGAATCTTCACCTGGTTTCACATCCCTCCATCCCTCAAATTCTCCCCAAAGATGTCCCACCCAGGCCAGTCAGATCTCTAACTAGATGGGGTCTGCCCTCCTTTTATATAGTCTCTTCTAATTGATTCTTCTGAGTAGAAAAAGAGTTTTTTGTTTTTTGTTTTTTTTTAAAAAGACCAACAATATGCTGTTCAAACACATCGGTATCAAAGCCTCAGAGATTGTGACCTCAATATGGGCATCTTTTCTGAGGCCCTGGGGACAATTGCATGCTACACACTGTGACACACAGTGACCTTACCATCTTGAGCCTGATTGTCTAGGGCCATGTCTAGGGCAGGTTGCCCTACAGCTCGGGGAACAGATGGGCCCACCCAACATGGGCTCCAGACTCAGACACATTCTGAACCTACCCAAGGACACTGAAGGAGGAATGAGGGGCTTGTAAGACAAGGACACAAGGGAAAGCTGTGGGTACAGCAGCAAGCAGCATTCGGGGGCTCTTCCATGTCTTCCTTCTCCCCAGCAGCCAGGAGCTTCTCCGATGATTCTTCCTGCCCTCAGAAAGGCCCAGGAACAGGGGGCTCCTTTGGCACTTCAGAATGATCACAAGTAATTTGCCTTTTTATTCATATAGAACAAAATTTACAAAGTCATTCATACAGTTTTTGTTGTTTTGTTTTTTTTTTTTACTGACTTCGAAAATTGGGAATATTCAAAATACACTTTTACCCCACTCCATTCTGTCATTATTTACACGTATGTACAAGAAAAATGAAAGAGTCTGTGTGTGTGTGTGTGTGTGTGTGTGGTGACTGTGTTGTCATTTTCTTGTATTAAAAAGCTCTGCTGGTCGGGTGGGTGGGTGGGCGGGCAAGAGGGCAGGCGACACGGTCAGATGGAGGTGCCATGAGAGGTGTCCAGAGCCTCTGGAAGGACGCCTCCAGGCACGGGCTGGAAGGACATAGGGATGGGGGTCTTCACCGGGCTCTGTCGAAACAGTCCCCCATTGGGTGACCTGTGTTTGCACTGAATTGAGGGCATAGTGGCTGAGCTGCTCAGTGGCAGTGGCAGGTTGCTGCTGGGCCCTGACGACAGTGTCCGGCTGGTGCCATGGCTGCTCTGCTCCGGCAGAAAGGTGCTGACTGAGAGCTGGGTGTTCTGGTACTCCCTCGTGGGCTCCAAAGCTTGGCTTGGAGCCAGGCCCCCCATCTCCAGGGCAGAAAGCTCAATGGACGCTGGGGAAATTTGCTTGTGAGCAATGTCTTCATCCATGAGGCTGTTGATGCGCCGGTGTACCTGTTCCAGATTCACTTCTTTGTCCTGGAGAGAGAAAGTACAGGGAGGTCAAAGGACATCCTAAGAGTGTGTTGAGGACAGCTGGCTGCAAAATTTGGAAACCTGGAGGTAGGCCTATTGAGCTTGCCATACAGTTTCCCCTATTGCTCCCACCTTCCCTCGATCAGATGGTCAACCCTGGACTATCAGGGGAATCCATACACTAGAACACTAATCTGTATATAGCAATGACCCAGACAGCAAGCATCAGAATTTCCTCCACACCCCCACACTCAGCTGAGGATCCCTGACATGCCCAGGGGCAACCCCATGACAAGATGCTCTGAAGAGCTGTCAGACACAGGAGGAGATAAATAGAGTGCCAGGAAAATAGAGGAAATGCCCTGGATCCCCTAATGTGCCCCATGCATTTGCAGTTTGAATCCACATCCCTCCAAGGCTTGATACTGCCACCCCTGCCTTACACACAGAAGATCGGGTTTAGAATAATGTCATTGCTTGATGCCACAAACCCCATGAATGTTAGAGGCTCCTAGAACCACTGCAGTCTGTGTGCAAAAGCTGTGGGAAAGCAACTATGTCCCACCTGGCAACCTATTTTTTTTTCTGTGGAGAATCTTTAGTTCATCCCTGGGAGGAAGGATATTCCCATTCAGCTAATGGGACATTGGAGCTTAAGTGGGAGGAGGAGCAGGGACAAGAGGTGTCAAGAGGACTTATGGCTTCCCAAATGGGTAGCCTCACCCTTGACCCTGTCTCACTACAGTGGGGGACATGACAGAAGACCTTTGGTTTATTTATCTGCTGAAGAATACAAATAAAGAATATAATGACTACAATAATTCTTCTCAAGTAAACTAATGTTGTATCATCAATGTTCAAATGAATTACGGTGGTCACTATGCTAGAGAGCTTAAGGAAGATGTCATCTGCTTCCCTAGTCCTCCCTCACACCCCCCCGTGAAGTGCATAACTGTCCAGAAAATGAGCTACCTCATCTCCCAAATAAGGGTAGGAGCTGCAGCGCCATTTGTGACTCTCTGGATACCAACATTTCAGGCAAGATGGTGGCTACATCTGGCCCTTTCTGATTTCAGACTCCAACAAAAATACCGTGTCAAAGCTCATTTCTAAAATACAATCTTGCCAGCTTTCTAGTGCTCAAAGCATATGTCAGAGAAAGGAACAGAACCTGTTTATGTTGTAGGTATTTTAAATATATCAAGAGATGTAGAAGCCTTGGCATGCTTCCAAAAGGAAGAAGAAATGACCATGCAAAGCCGAAGTTACCCCAGAGCTTTGAGCTCCTATGGGGATAAAGGACAGGGCCTCCCCATCAGGAGGCCACTTGGACCAAAGGGCTTAAGCTCTCTTCCTTTCACATGATGCCAACCACAAAGTCAATATTAGGAAGAGTCAGTCATTATTTCTCACCTGGGCAAAGAACTAAAATACCCTGTAATTCAGTCCTTGTGTCATCACTCCCTGCCTTATAGAAAAGTAAATCATTACTGCCTAAAGGTCCATGAGTTCACAGCTGGCATACTGTTCTTTTGTTTTGTTTTGGTTTTTGGTTTTTGGTTTTTGGTTTATTTTTGGTATTTTTGGGTTTTTTTTTTTTTTTTTTTTTGGTTTTTGGTTTTTGGTTTTTGGTTTTGATTATTCGAGACAGGGTTTCTCTGTATAGCCCTGGATGTCCTGGAACTCACTTTGTAGACCAGACTGGCCTAGAACTCAGAAATCTACCTGCCTCTGCCTCCCGAGTGCTGGGATTAAAGGCGTGTGCCACCATCCCCGGCTTGGCATACTGTTCTTAACTTCTGGTAAGACACATACTGTGGTTTCCAGAACATCTCCTAAGACAAGAAAATTGACAACTTCCATGGATCAATGAAGAACTCATTTCAGGCCAGGAAGAAACTGAATGACAGGGAACAGACTGGTCAGAGGGTGAGGGAACACTACAGAAATTGGCTTGGTGTCATAAATGGAAATGACATTGGAAGTAATTGAATAGCCACTGAAAAATACCCATGATTCCAGTGATGTGCAACCTCCCAGAGATATAACTTAGCTCATCAGTGCTGGGAAGTACTTCAAAGATAAGAATACCTCTGAGTAGCCAACACCAGAGGAAAAGTGGTGGGAAATGGGTGGAGATGTTATCCTTTGTTCTGCCTAGCTCAAGACCATTCATGACATTCCTCTATCAGCTCCTTCCACAATGTGAAAGCTGTAAATGCTCATCAACTTATAATGTTAAATCATAACAGTCTTACTGCAAATTGAAACTATTACCAGTCAACAATATAGCTACCTTATCTACCAGGCATCCTCACTTAGCATAGAGGATTGGTGCTTTCTGCTGATGTTTTGCAGCTGTCTAAGAGAGTAGCTCTCTTCTGCTTCTCATTATTATCAGAAAATAGGACCACAGAGGCACTTTCTCAAGAAAAGACTAAAAATCTGAAGGATTAAATTCTGCCGATGGCATGTTGCTTTTGCACCATGGTAAACGTCAAACATCATAGTTGAACCACAGTAAATTAAGGGTAACCTATAGATATAGCAAACCAAATTCAAGTTATTTGTTAAATTATTTCATATCAGGGTTGAGGTAGCTCTGTAAACAGTTCTCCTCAGTGTGTGCCTTATCTGTTTTTGTGGGTTTTTTTTTCTTTATATAAGGAAAAACTTTTCCTTTCTTTGTATAAAACTTTTACAATAATATTTTATACTTAATATTTGGGCTCCAGTACCTTGGACTCTATCACTGTTGATGACTTCTTAAATAATATACAGTTGGATTGCTTTAGATAGTTTTTTTTTTTGGAAATGGCTATTTTCATTGTATAATTGTGTGGCAGTGGCAGGTAACATTCCCCACTAAACAGACAGACTCAGAGAATGGTGGAAGGTTCATCTCAAAGCAGTTCTGCCATACCTAGCATTCTGTTCTGTGGTGTGGCCTCAGAGCCGGGACATCTGGACAAGGCCTGGCTCTACTCATCATGAAGCTTGTACCTCCAGCCATTCACTGCTGCTAGGATCTCCTATGCAGCTTTGGCTATGGGAAATGACCCTTTTGTCTTCCCTAACCAAAGTCAGTTCCACAACTTGGCTGGTGAAGGTATTTATACACCATCATCATCCTCCCTAAAAGGTATAAAGGCACAAGGAAGGGTGTAAGGTGGAGACCCTTGGATAGAGTTTCAGATGCTTTTAGGGCTTGAGGAAACAATATTGTCTCCCTTGCAGCCAGCAAAACTTGTAGAAGTCTAGAGGAGCCAGTTGCCTGCACTACAGCCTATGGTTTCCATAGGAAGAAAGCTATTGAGTGATGTTTCTGAGTTCCCTTCAAAGAACTGCTTAGTTCGATAGGCAATTTTTCTTCCTTTCTGTTTTCTCTTCAGTACTGTAAGATACCCATTTGGAATGGAAGAAAATTAAGTTGTACCATGGACTCAAGCAAGTTGTCTTGGTTCCAGATCTATTAACTCTGGATTCTGAGCAGCTATAGGGAAAGCCTGGACCTTTTACTAACATCATCTAAGTCCTGGCCCAGGCAGGTGCTCTGGAGGCATGTGTTGTCTTTCAGGCATTGGAGAGAAAGGATAACTTCCTGTATATGAATGCCCTAGGGATACAGGAATTTGAGAATCTCTTATAAAGAGACAACACTTTCTACCTAGTGCCAGAGAAAAAATATAGCTTGGTGGGGTGTTCCAATCAAAGTCCTATGGAGAAAAATGTGAGCAGGAGAAGCCTTTTAGTTCAATGCCTACAGCACTGACATTCAAAGCACAAAATACCTTGCTATTCCTGTATATGTGGAGTGGAGGTAGGGCACAGGTAATAACTTAGCCTTTAGTGCAGCTAGGAGGCCATGCACCATCTAAGTATTTAGGATGAAGACTAACCCAAGGAATGGATATTTCTTTTTATCTTTATTTATATGCTGAGAATTTCATGTAATACATTTTGATCATAACCTTTCACCTTCTTCAACACCTCTGAGATCTTCCTTCACCTCAGGACCCACCCACCTTCAAGTTTTGTCTACAAAACAATAAACAGAAAAGAAAAAATCAAAATTGAAACCAAAACAAAACACATGAGAACACATAGGAATACATGTTTTATTTTTCTGACAGAACCCCAATAGCATAAAAAAATAGGCCCAAGATATGACAAACAGGGTTACATAAAATTAAAAGGTCCTGCATGTGCACACATGCACATGCGCCACTGCTGCCACCACCGAAAACCACAACCACCACCGCCACCACCACCAACTAAAACGTCGAGTCTGATTTGTGTTGGCTTGCTACTCCTGTATATCTGAGAGTAAGATCTTGAATAGTTTCTTAACCTAGTGTATTTTTAACCTGCCTCAAATTAAGGATGGATGAATCAGTTGCAAGGAGTGTGAAGCCGTGCAGTGCAAATCAACTCCCAATTGTGGTTATCTATTAGCCTCTAACCTTTCCATGTCAGGATACACAGAACATGTTCACACCAATTGAACAAATTTTCCAGAGAGAGCTTCCCATGCCAAATGGCTGTCAAGAATCCAACTTTCTCCTATCAGTAGGACCTCTTTCTATTCAAATTCCATTACCCCAGGAGCACCAAGATTAAGCTAAGCCCTGGGAGAAAAGGGCCCCATCAGGAGTCTCCTGTACTGGTTGGTTAACTCTATGAAAAAAAATGAGCAGAGCTACTCTAAATGCATTTCTCTCCCTGGAAAATGAGTGCAGCCTGCCTCAGAATCTCCACACCTTAAGCTGTCTATGCCTGCTCCTTAGTCTATAAGCTAGAACTGAGGGGCAAGAGGCACAAAAGCACCGTGGTCGGGGCCTTGGAAGATGTGTTCTCTGGTATTACCTGGGGCTACAGATTTAGCATGTGCAAGGTCATGTCCATTCAGAGCTTGTATGTCTCTGGCCAAGGAAAAAGGAGGCGGAAGTAATCAGCTTAAGCAGGGACAGTGGCAAGAGTGATTTGAATAACAATCCTTTCAGACAAAATGATTTATTCTACAATGTTATGCAAATCAAATAATGGACTGTTTTATGTGAACTACATCAGTTTACATCCTCATTACCCCAAGGCTTCTGTGTTCAAACAGGTAATGACAGTTGTGGAAAGAGACCTGGAACTTGCGGCTCCTTTCATTAATATACCATAGAGAACTGACCTAGTCAAACATCCCTGAATATGACGGAAGCTTCACTGACTGCATTTGCCCACAAATTGCCTGGAATCCAGCTCTGTGTTCCTCATCCCATGTTAAGCATGATGGCAGATGCAGAAACAGAGGTTACCAGAGAACCTCTCTCAGGCAGAGATAAAATTCTATAATTAAGTCGCTGTTCACCAACGTGGAAATAATACCGTGTATTGAAAAACGGTAATTTACTAAACTCTCATCTATGTAACAGCTTGTTACATGTGGGACTCATTAGAGCTGACTTTGTTTGGAATCCAACAGTTCCTTCTTTAAAGTAGTCAGGAACAAAACTAGGGTTCAGGGATTCCCTGTCTGACCTGGATGGTTGCTGGAAGCATTCTCTTGCTACCATTGAGACCCACCAGGGAGTGAATGACTCCCAGTAGATGGGAACAACACCATCTTCAAGAGTGCTAGAAACTGAGTTTGGATCTGGGTGTTGTGATTAGGTGAAAACAAAGAGGTTGAATTTCAAGACAAGGCAATGAGCCCAGGGGATGATTGGTCACACATTAAAGCATTGTGGGAGAGTGTCCAGTCACCTCCCTCACAAGTATTCCTTGGCAGGGAAATGAGAGGGAACAGTCACCTCACACACCAGATGGGAAGAGCAGGACCCACTGGAATGAGCTGAGACTCTTGCACTGGAGAGATCTGTTCAAGGTGACCCATGGAGAGTGTAGCACTGAGAACAGTACCCACACCCACCTAGTTCCAGCACTCGTGTTCTTTCCTACCATACCAGGCTCACCTTCCTCACCTTGATAGAAAGAGGATCTACAGTTTTAATCCTTGGTAGGATATCAGAAACAAATGCAGAGACTTTGTAAATTATAGTTTTCCAGACTTTCTTAATCTAACCCTATGGAAACTGAGCCCAAGTTCCAGAATTAATCATCTCTGATATGCAGCCAGAATTGAAAGCCATTGATCCAGCTGCAATGATTATACAACAATTTAACATTTAATAGCATTTTCTTTATAGGAGCCCAGACTGGTTCATTCATTCAATAAATACCTTTGAGCTTCTACGACCAGATGAGCTAATGTTCTTAGTAAAACATTCATCCTTGGTTCCTGGCATATAGGAAATGTTCGATACCTCAATTATATTCATCACCCCCTAACAAGAGCTCCTATGTTCCAGAGAGTGGGCACAGCAATTCAGATGCAGAGGTAAGAAGGTACTGGAGGCCTGAAAGGAGATGGGCGGTGGTCACAGGCAAAGATGGCTCCATCAGGGACCTGGTTCTAAGATACTCAGCAGTGTGTAGGTGCTCTTTGCCTTCTTACTGGGATGCTCTGAACTAATTGCTGTAATGTACTAAACTGTCTTACAGCTAGTCTCAGTTTTCAACAGAAGACAAAAAAACAGGGTTAAGGGATGCTTTGCTAGAATCTAATGCAAGAAAGAATCAAGTCTCATCTCATATTTTTAAAAATCTTCCAGAAAACATTAGGTAGAAATTAATGGCCCTGTACACCTAGAGAAAGCCCAGTGTTCTTGCCCTGTGACAAGCCCACCTAAGGAGGTGGTGGGTGCTAGGAAGCAGATGTATCATCCGTGTGCCAGCCTTGTTTTCTGTCATTGCTGAGTAATAATAAGGACGCCTTCCTTAAATGTTGTTGATAAGGGTTAAGAAGACAGTGTTCTATTTGTAAAGCAAAGGAGTGGAGGTCAGGCAGGGTATGAAATTAAAGAGAGGTCTCCTAGTCTCTAATCACCCATAAGGAAGCAGCCTTGAGGGGCACCCATACAGATGCTGGTCCCTAGGTCAGAAGGGGTTGCTGCTAAACTGTCTCCCCCTGCCCAGCTATCCTGGCCTCCATCAGCCCCCCTCTGCCTTGGAGACATGGTGCAGGGCAAGCAAGACAGGAAGAAACCAGAATTCCAACTTGCAGCCCAGTGATGGATGATTCATCCCTCACTCTTCATGTCAGCTCCCATTTGTGCAGTTCTCATCTGTATTTCATGAATATTTCATCCTCAGAGCAACGATTCCACATCCCCCATAAATCTAGCGGGTGGCTCTTAACTGCATCCCCGAGCGCTTGGTGCACTAACCTGCATTGGGTAACTACATAATTGTCTGATTCCCCCGAAAAAATATGAGCTCAAATGCACATGAATATTAAGAGGTTGATTGCACATTACTACTCTTTCCCAAAAAGGTGTCTAAACTCTGAAGACATCGCAGCACAACCCATTAAACACAGCTTGGGCTCCACCCAAAGACAGGTTTTCAGCTCTTAAGAAATATAGCTGGCATCCCAAAACGAAACATTCCAAGAGTTTCCAGATAGCCTCATCTAATTGCAATGCTGCTCCATAAAACATGGGCCAGCAGCAATGTGAGAGGGATCTAAATTAAACACCTTCATTATTTTACCACAGTTTTAAAGATACAATTCTAAAATATTGCCATTTTGGGTCCATTCTCTGCTCCTAGATGACAGGTTCAAACCCCTCACCCTGGCATTGATACATTGGAAGGAAACCCATTCCTCCTTCCTCAGATTCTTCTACTGGCTTCTCCTTCATGCCCTTACTTCCTGTTAACCCTTTGTTTACCTTGTCCAAAATACAACTCTTCCATCTCACGTCCAGCTCAATGATTTCTACCAATTTCTCATCTCTCTACACTAACATCCTCAAGCCACAATAATCTTCACTAACCACTACTCACCCCAACACCATAGCCCTATTATGTGCTGGCTAGGATGGGGCCCCCTGTACTCTAGTGGTTCTCATTGCTAATGTCAGGACAGCTCAATCTAGAGGATGGAGGCTGGTGAGCTATGTTGTAGCCACCCAAGAGGTGAAGAAATATTCCGGGAGGGAAAAGAAGGGTTCATGCAGACAAGATTGTTAAAGGAAGCAAGGAGGAACACGGGATAAACTTCATCTGGATGGTGGATACTTATAAAAACAGGGAAAATCTCTCATATAGCTTATTTGAATAGGAGGGGAAGGTGGAAAGCACCTACTGGGCTGCCCCCATGTCTTCTGTCATTCTTACTTCTATCTTCCTGGACTGAGAGCCCGGCAAGGAAGCCCACATTGTGGAAGAACAAGCTGAAAATGTATTCCTCTATATCAGAGGATGTGGATTTATGCAGAAGTGAGAGAGTAGGAAAAGGTGATGGGAAGAAAGAAGCAAGCAATGTGTGCTTCCCAAGCTGGCCATCTTGTGGTCTTCTGTGGTCTTCCTTTGCTTATACCTTTGTATTTATGACTCTGTCTTTTTGTCTCCCTCTATCTTTCTGTCTCTCTCCATCTCTGTCTCTGTCTCCCTCCCTCCCCCATCTCTCTTTCTCTAATTCTGGGTGACCACAATTGGAATGATCACTGCACTAGAGGCTCTAAAGGGATGAAACTGAAAGTAGACAAGGCCTCCCAGTTTAAAAAACACAATGAAATTGAGCCCACATCCCTGCTCACACCAGACAAGAGAGACAGTTCCATGTCACTGCAATGTACACCCACAGCAACCAACCAATCACCCAGCTCTGCCCTCTCCTGCCTGCTTGGGTTTCCTGTTCCCATTTATTTTGCTTTTCTCCTTGACCTCTGAAGCCAGTTGATGAACGTGTGTGTCACCTTGGCCTCCAGTAAAAAACAAAACTAGGAATACCAGGCAAAATCCTTCAGGACTGCCTTTAAACAGAATGCCAGCTGCTTTACAGCTTCCTATTTAAGATTTATCTCCAGAAGCCTCTGCAGAATCTATAAGCTAAAGTCTGATTCTTAATGAAGCCAGGGGTGTGTGTAGCAGGCAGTGACCACAAATGTATGAAGTGCCTAGGCTTGTCTCATAGATGCCTATGTGTATGTTTCTGTTGGCAGAGGATCATCACAAAGTGATACTTTTTGACACCTCTTTTAGGGGAACTACCTCACAGGAGTTCATTTCAAAAACCAAATCAGAAACTGGCCTTAAAGAGCAAATACCCAATAAGATGCACATGTCAAGGGACAGAATCAGCATTGGTTGGTGTGCAAAGTGAGAGAAGTACCCAGAACTTAGTCTGGACAGAGCTCCAGTGTCTCCCAGGGTGGCAAGGCTATGCCTTGTAAAAATGAGGGAGAGAGGAAAGGCAGGGCGACAGGGGAATCAGGGAAGCCTGGCTTACTGGGGTCACTGGGTCTATGGCTCTATGTGAGACACCAAAGAGAACCAAGAAGGAATGGGGGCTCCTCTCTTACCCTACAGGTGGTCTCTCCAGGTCAGGGTGGAAGCACATGAGCGGGGCAGGGTGGGGAAGGGCTCTCTGGCGCTGCCTACGCCGTACCTGCTCTATAGATAAATACAGGACTTTAGTGGCCTTGGCCGGTCCTTTGGCACTTTGTTCAAACATGAAAACACCCACTACATTTTCTCTGTTTATTTAAAAACAAAATGAAATATGACATATATCCCCAATATACAATGCTGCTGTGTCCAGACAAGGTGACTCAGATAAATACTATCTGAAAGGAAACCACCCACCAAATAAATGGCCCAGGGAGCACCCTACCACTGGACTACGGCAAGACTATGAAGACACCAACCTCTTTGGGGGTCTCCTGGTGGCACCGGTTGCTGTTCCACCACAACTCTAGAGCAGCCACAAGGCAGGCAAGAAGGAGGCCAATGGCCAAAATGCAGAAGACCCCAGCAAAGCTGTGCAGCTTAAGGGATTTGCCTTCAGTCTGGGTACTGGAATGGCTGGTGAGGTCACAGCGGCCTGTGTGTGGCCACCACTTCTGCTTGAGCACATCCAGGTCCCCTGTGTCTTGCAGCTCCAGGATCCTGCAAGATACAACACAGGTGAGCTCAGTACAGAGTAGGGTTTGATCTCATCTGTGTACTACTGGATGAGGGCCAAGTCCCACTAAGCCTAACAGATTCATGGTTACCATTCTAATGAATAGGGTTAGCAACTTTCCATGTTTTTCATGTGCAAGTTTAGTAGATATCAAAACAAAAGCTACTTGTTAGCAGATATTTGTTCTGTCAACCAAGGTGTGAATGTATTGTTGAATAATGAAAACAAACAGAAGATGAAAGGGCTATGGTAAGATTATAAAAATATCCAGCAAGTGAATTAAGATTATAAAAATATCCAGCAAGTGATTTAGAACAATGATAATCCCAAAAGGCTTGGAATGTGGCCATGCCTGGAACACTACAGTACCTGAGGTCATTGATTTACATGTACATTTGTGTGTTTTGTGGCTGTTCTCAGAATGTCCCTGAAAACCACAGCTATCTCTAATTGTGTGTTACACGATGAACGGAGCAGCTAGAGTCCTTCTAACTACCATGTGTGGCTTTGCTCTGGCCAGGAAAGCTTCATGTGTAGCTGTTTACTGGCCTTTGCTAAGTCTCTGGTGACTAAGATGAGTAGGGTGGGATTACTGTAATTTATAGAAGCTGATATGCAGATATATAGGCTGCCAGGGACCAGGAGGAGGCTAGTGATTGAACTACTTGCTCAGCATGAAGAAATCAGAGATTTGTGTCTATAAATATGATTCTTCACTGATGGAGATTTGTTCTAATCCAGATTCTGAATTTTTCAACCTTAACCCCCCCATCATCAATATCTGAGAGTAAATAAGGTACCCATCTCAGTGGCCATTAGGTTATAATCCAGTGGATACTAACAGCTTCCATAAGAACTAGTTAGTAGCTGTACAGTCAGTTGGCCATATTGACCAACTTCTTCTCACGTCACTCTTTGCAGGAGCTCCCTCTTACTGAGTGAACACTGTAGGGTCAAACCATTTATAGTGCTTCAATCTGCCTAACTGCATGCAGAGGAATGCTTAATATATCTGCTTTATTTCCTGAAGGCCTCAACAGAGAATCTACCTGACTTGCCCAAAGTTGTAATTAGAAAGGATTAATGTTCTTCAGCTCTGGGCCATTAGTGATCTGGGAGGCCATGTTCTTCCTGTGACAGCAGACTATTCTCCAGGTGTCAAGTTCTGACCTGGGAGATGGGAGACCCTGGATGTACTGTAGGGTCTGATCTTCTCACAGGTTCTGTGCAGGGGGTGATTCTGATGCCTTGATCTGTGTGTGAACACTGAAGGTCTTAATCCCCAATTGGTTCTTGATCAATCCATAAAGCTGCTAGTAGCCAATGAGCTGTGTGGAATAGGCAGGACTTCCAGTTTTCCTGCAGGCAAGCTAGCAGATGCAGGAGAGGAGAAAAGAATTTGCCATGCTTCAGAAGGAGAAAAGACACGAGTCATGTGAGACCTAGGGTGGAGTGGCCATTGGCCAGTTCCCTGACTGTGCCTGAGTTAGCAGGCAGGACGTGAGAAATGTAACTAAGCTGAGGGCAAATTTAGGGTGCTGAGCTTGGACTAAAGATAAATGAGCAACTAAAGTTGAGAACAGATTTTGGGTGCTGAGTTTGGAGTGAAAAGAAGGGTGTGATTGCCAAAGAAGGCTTAGAAGAGCCCAACCATTGAATTAAAGCTTATAAAAATAAGCTAATGTATGTGTATGTCTTTCATCCGAGGATACAATAGAACCTGAGTGGGGTTGGTAGATTAGTCTGCCTGGAGCTTAAAGCAGGGTAGCAAAAACTACATGCAACATTTCTGGGCAGTATCAGGTGGGCTGCTTAAAATTTCCGACCTTTTCTCCACATAGTTGTATGTGTATTTTATGGCACATCTTATTTCAGGAAGTATATATGGCAATTTACAGGAAAACAGAATAAAAAATAAAAACCAACAAAACAAGAAAGTGTAAATATAGAAGCAACAAGACAAATAAGTCATAGGCACAACATGTCTTCAAGAATGAGGCTAACCTAACATGCACTCTAACAATTTATATTCTTATTTATGAGGAACCAGAGCGATAAGAGCCATTTCCTGAAGCCAGTTTTTCTATTTTCCAGACAGATATAATTGCAGGTGCTTTCCTTTATTCAATAGTTGTGGAGCCTGCTACATAGTAGGTGCTCAATAAATGGCTATTAAGTTGCTAAATGTTTATTGAATGCCCACTCTGCATGCTGTGGTCTGCAAAACTGTTATAGGACATAACATAAACCCACAGCATATATACTTACATCTATATCCTAGCCTCTGTCAAAGCAAACAAATAGCTTGACTCCTAAGATGAAGGGAAAGGCAACCACAGAAATTCTAGATAATCCTGGAATCTACTACTTATACAATGCAGGCCCTTATTCAAATGAAAAAGTGAAGCAGCTCTCTTCATTTTTCTGAGGCAATTTGAGCTTAATGCAGCTCACAATGAGCTTGCAGTATTCAACAGAACCCCTTGTAGAACTAATAACAACAGAAAGTTAGAAATAAAGACTGGAGCATTCCCCTAAAAGGCAGATGCCTGTCTGTTGGAAGGAGGGATGCTACCAGCTCATGGGGAGACATGACAATATTGCAGACAGCACAGTCTTCTGAACACATAGTCTTCTGATAAAACTAAGAAGGGGAATTATTTCTTGCAAGAAAGACATGGAATCTGGGAAGTACACCACTTTTTTATTGAGGTAACTGGCATGGGAGGGAGACCACATGCTGGCTGTGGTCTACTAACCAATGCAGCCATATAAAGAACATCTAACTCCTTAAGCAGACAACCCAACTCTTTAAGCATACAACACAACTATTGGTAATAGAGGAGAGCAACACCACTTCTCCTGACTCATCTCTGTCTTCTCCGTCTTCAGAATTTTCACTTTTCCTTTGACCCAATCTGTGTATTCCTAACTTCATGGCTGCCTCGAGTCTCTCTGACTACCCTGTAGAGATCCAAGCTTTCTAGCCAACATCTGCTTTCTTCTTTCCTAGGATATTGATACTTTTTTCCTTCAGAATTAGAGAAGAAACTTAACAGTGCTAGCTCAGGGGCCTCTATCTTCCCACTAATGGGTCCCATACATCCATGAGCACCATCTTGAGAGTCATTGGCTGTTTGGGTGTTGCTGTTACACTTCCCTTACCATCTGCTCTACAAAGATCTTTGCAGGTTGATGGTCTGTGCAATCACCCTAAAACTCCTATCTGGAAAAAAACCAACATGCATAAACTTCAGAAATGCCACTGTATTCTGAAACCCAAAGAGAAACCATAATTTTTCACACTTTTAATTTGAAGAACTGAAAGATACCTCTTTCTCTCTTATCACTGTTCTCTACTCCAGAAGGCAAAGGAAGGTATGAAACATGTTCTTGACGTTCTGGAGAAAACCTAAAGCCTCACTTAACTGCTCCTACATCTTCACTAAGTTTTGAAAGCACAATAATGACTACATTGGTTGCAAACCCTACTTCTCAGCCTTCTCTGGTGCATTTGAGGCTTAGCTGATCCTGAGCAAGAGGATCCAGTCTAGAAATCCAGGGAAGGGCAGGTAGTAAGGTTTGCAGATACAATGGTAACATGGTCCAGTGCTGGACTGGAACTCAGGAGAGCTGGATGCTGGAAGAGCATAAAGCACAGAACACACTCCCTTTCTTTCTGAATTACAGGGTAGAAAGTAGGAAGTCTTCAACAATTTCCCTGTATCAACCTGGATATTCTCCAGATGGATATTCTTCACGTGGATAACACATGAAGGCTGCAATTCATGTGTTAATCAGGCAACTGGTGGTTATCCCTAAGCTTGGCACTGAACGGATTTGTTCATGATAACATTCCTGCCACCTCTTGTTGGGTTTCAATGAGCCAAGGCAGAGCCTTCCTTTAGAACTTCCTCAATCACCTCAGTTCTAATTCCTTCCGTCAGCAGGATTCCACATCAGATATGTCCAATCTGAGGGTCCAAGGCTAGACTTCTTGTGAGACAAGCTCCTTGGCTGGTTAACTGGCTACAAGAAAACAAGCATTGAGTTTACCAATATCATTCAGTTCTACCCTCCCTGCTTAAATCCATATCATTCAAACCATATAAACTACTATAACAGAGAACCAGTATGGGATAAGGAAAGATTGGTATTCTGAGGGAGAACAGCAGTTTGGAACTTGACCATGCCCAATAGTCTAAACCTAAGCAGGCTCAAGGGACAAACTCATACCAACAATCACATGGGAAATGAAACTCAAGAACAAAATAGACATGCTGCATTGGTTTCTGAAGGAGATATCCATTCAGTTTAACATAGTTGAAAACTTTCTCTCTACTTAGACATCCCTCCCCTTTCTCCTGAATTTCCCTAATATTAATGAGAAGAAATCAGAATTAACTCTCAGAGGATGGCACAGAAACCCAGAAGCCTACTTTTGACATGAGGAGAATGGAGAAGAAACGAAATGAATCATAACAAAAAAAAAAAGGCGAGGTTCATCTCTTGCCCCAGTGGTCAGCAGCATCTATTTCATCCAGCCAGGAAATTTGATCCAAAGTCCACAGGACTCATCAGGTCACCTTGCTACAGATGGAGACAGTGCTTCTCAACTCTATTACTTTGCATCTCCACATGGACAACTCACACTTTGAAGATATACTTTAAAAAAAAAAAAAAAAAGACTGTTCGGCTTCCCCAGATTCTACTTAGTCATTTATCTGACTGACTCCTATGTGCCTTGGATATCACTACCCATGAGAAGTCCTTCAGGGTCCTATCAGATGCCCTCTTCTGCCCAACCCCACTCCTGGGACACTGCTTGACCCTACACTGATATTATCTACATATATCATAGTTCCACCCACACTGCTGTCTTCCTACAAAGAGGCCATGAACTTCTTCTTTTCACCCTAGTACCTATGCAGGGCCCGAGAAGAGGTATAGAGAAAGGCACATTGATCCCTAGCTAGTACTTTGGAAGATGGGAAGAATTAATGCATTGATAATGGCTCTTATGTCATAGCAGGAGGTTCTCCTTCTATTCCAGCTGCCAAGGCTGCTAGAAATGACTTCTTGTTATGCCTACCTCTGGGAGAAGAGGTCCCTGTAGGGGCTGCCATGTTGCAGGGCAATCCCGTAGCCCTTGCTGCTGATGCTGTTGCCGATGACAGTCACTGAGCAGTCGTCATCTGTTAGGGCTGCATACTCCACCACGGCCACATCCCATAGAAAGGCGTAGTTCCCCTTCTTTGCCTGAAAGACCCAAATCACCATGAAGCCAAGCATCCTATCTAGCTATATAGTTTCAAGCACTGTGACATCTCAATAGTTAGGTTCCAGGGACTCCTCTATGTGGTCCCACTCACACTGTACAATTAATTCTCTTAGCATTTGTGACTTGTAAATAAACCACCAATTGAAACCATTCATCTTAGTAGATCCATCTACAGTTCATAGAGCGGGTGGAGAGCATGAGCTAGACGTAGGTCACAGTGACATTGACTCACTTCTCAATTTAGTATACTCACCCCTGGGGAGTAAAGAGAGTAACATTTGGGGAGTAAGATTGCAGAGCAGAGTTTTAGGGGCCACATAATACCATATAATAAATACCATATAAATGTTGAAGGGATTGTGATAATCTTTTATTAATAATCTCCTGACTGCCAAGTCTTGCTTACCATGAACATGTGCATGGGTTCCATGTCTCTGGGTGGCCAAGATGAAATACCAAGCAAAAGCACGTCTAGAGTTTGTTATGCATGGGAAGATCTCATTACGGAATGGGAGGTGATGGTTACAATGAGGATAAATATACACACTCATACACAATGCAAACACACATGCATCTTTTAATTTCTTTGTTGTGGGCAGACAGGATTGAAACAGAACCTTGCTGTGCTGCCTAGGCTGCCTTCAAATTAGATTATCTTGCTCTAGCAAGAGCAGGTTTCTGGTCCCAGTACTTCCATACTGGGATGGTTGCAAATTCTTCCACTGCGAATCTAGCTGCATCCCTAGCTGATACCTCTCAAACTCTTCCACAGCAGACACTCAGTTCTATTTTGATCAGTGATTCTAAATTGGACTAAAATTTGGGCACTCGGAAGGAATGTGAACGGCTTTTCTTCTTCCAAAGAGGCATTGTCACTTGGTTTTCTTAAAATACTGTATAACATTCTTAATGTATCAAAGTGCCTAGTTTCCTTTCTCTGCTTAACACACAGATGCTTCTTGCCTTGTTGTCCTTCCCACTATGGCTCACATTGGATGCTGTAAAGCATAGCTGTAGACTTGGTAATAGGGCTGAAGCATCATAGACAAAATTAAACCAAGTTGGCAAGCTGTCGGCTCATTGGTACTGTCCAGGGCATTGTTCCAGTTCCTGCCTTTGTTGGCTTTTCATTTCCCCTAAGATTCTCCAAGAAGTAAATGGATGCTGAAAATCAGGCTTTTATTTCTTTGCATTTTTCTTTTTTCCCTTGGGTTGGGAAGATTAGGTTTTGAGAAAGGATCTTATGATATGGCCCAGGCTGATTTTAAGGCATGATGACCCAACTAAACCTCCCAAGTAGTAGGACTATAAGCAAACAACACCACACCTAGCAGGAGGTTTCTTTTCTCAATACCCTAAGTATCCACAACCCAAGCTGTCTTATTTCCTTGGCAGTTCTTTCCATTAGAAATAGTTGTGGGCAGAATATGACCTCCTGCACTGGGAACTGGCTTCTTGCAGCCTTTCACATAACCTTGTAAGAAATAATACACATCTGTGTCACCTACTGCCTGTCACCTGCAGCACCATTCAAATATTATGTCAAGGCCTCATTCCTTGGCCAATCCAATCTCAGAAGTCTTAAAGGACTTTGACCCAGGTTGCAAAATGACACACATCTCTCTCCATCCACATAGGAAGATAACAGTCTTTGTAATTCCCCCACACACGCGCACACACACACACACACACTGGCAAACAAGTTTTCCCATGAAAAGGTATAAATTTTCAACCTCTAGTTCCAAGTTTCTCTGCAAAATGTTGACTTATGACCTAATATTTGGCTTCAGTCAGACAAGGGAGCATTTCACATCCACGCTTGCAATTCAACATGACAATCAGACACGGTTATTTGTACGATTTCAAAAGGGCATGTCATGTTGAAGGAAGAATTAAGATCAGCTTCCTTTCTACTTCTCAAGTGATGTTTCACAAAGAAAAAAAAAAACAGGAAGAAACTGGCTCAGGCCAACTGAAAACTGACTTTAGAACAGACCCTGTGGTCTCTCAGAGAGGGTGTCTGGAGTCCTTCAAGTCACAAGTCCATGCGCATGCAATGTGTAGACTCACAGATAGGCACACACAGCTACTGGGAGAAAGCCTGCATCTACAGCATTATTGGACAAAGCTGTGCAAAATGCAACATCTGAAAACCATGTAGGCAATTTCCCTGCCTCTATTTTAAGCTACACACGAAGGATTTTCTCTAGAAGTAAGAACTTGCCTTCTTGATCCTAAATATCCACCATCTCCATTTGTAAACAATAACCACTGTCTTTCTTGTTTGTTTGAAGAAGC
Organism: Mus caroli; assembly: GCF_978045245.1. NCBI lineage: Eukaryota > Metazoa > Chordata > Mammalia > Rodentia > Muridae > Mus > Mus caroli. The sequence goes on along the minus strand of NW_028227267.1, from coordinate 28,510,533 downwards.
TTGGCTAGACCTCTAGTCTACATGCTCAAACCATAACATGATGACTAGTAAATGGTAATGGGATACTTGCTGTGACAGGACCTAACTGCAAAGTGGCAAGCCAGCATCTGTATCAATTTGTACAAAACATATTCTTAGTGAAAAACAAACAAACAAAACAAAAAAAATCTTTTTGCCATCATAAGTACCCCAGAACTCTCTGGCCCATGTCTTTTAGCCCCACACTGAGTAAAATGCAGTACCAAAATTTCCCTCTAAGGAGGATATTTTGGACCTTGAAGGTATCTCCACAATCTTTCTGGTGTATCACCAGGGCTATAGGAGACACAACTATCTTTAATGTGACTGTGCAACATGAACATTTCAGAAGTAACTAAATAGAAGTCCAAGTGTTTAGAGAGATTGATCAGTCAATAAAATGTTTGCTGGGCAAGCATGAGGACCTGAGTCCAGATCCCAAGCACTTGTGTAAAGAAATCACAATACAACTGCAAGCACCTATAATCCCAGTGTTGGGGAAATAAAGACAGGAGGTTCCTAGTGCTTTATTGGCCAGCCCTTTTGGCGAAAGAGGTGTGTTCCAGGTCTCAGTGAAAGACTTTCTCTTAAAATATAAGGTTGAGAGCAATTGAGAATGAGACCTGCCAGTGAGTTCTAGCTGCCACACACATGTAGATACATGTATCTATGCCAAGAAAAATAAAAATCAAAACAACGCTGAGATTCCACCTCACACCAGTCAGAATGGCTAAGAACAAAAACTCTGGTGACAGGAGATGCTGGCAAGGATGTGGAGAAAGAGAAACACTCCTCCATTGCTGGTGGGATTCTAAGCTGGTTCAATGACTCTGGAAATCAGTTTGGTAGTTCCTGAGAAAATTGAACATAGCAATACCTGAGAACCCAGCTATACCACGCCTGGGCACATACCCAGAAGATGTTCCAACATGTAATAAGGACACATGCTCCACTATGTTTATAGCAGCCTTATTTATAATAGCCAGAAGCTGGAAAGAACTCAACAGAGGAATGGATACAGAAAATGTGGTACATTTACACAATGGAGTACTACTCAGCTATTAAAAATGATGAATTCATGAAGTTCTTAGGCAGATGGATAGAACTAGAAAATATCCTGAGTGAGGTAACCCAGTCACAAAAGAACACACATAGTATGCATTCACTGATAAGTGGATATTAGCCCATAAGTTCAGAATATGCAAGATACAATTCACAGACCACTTGAAGCTCAAGAAGAAGGAAGACCACAGTGTACATATTTTGGTCTTTCTTAGAAGGGGGATCAAAATACCTATGGGAGGAGATACAGAGACAGTGTTTGGAGCAGAAACTGAAGGAAAGGCCATCCAGTGACTGTCCCACCTGGAGATTCATCCCATATACAGTTACCAAACCCAGACACTATGGCAGATACCAACAAGTTCTTGCTGAGAGGAGCCTGATATAGCTGTCTCATGAGAGGCTCTGCTAGTGCCTGACAAATATAGAAGTGTATGCACACAGCCATCTATTGGACTGAGCACAGGGTCTCCAATGGAGGAGCTAGAGAAAGGACCCAAGGAGCTGAAGGGGTTTACAGCTCCATAGGAGGAACAACAATATGAACCAACCAGTACCCACAGAGCTCCCAGGAACTAAACTACCAACCAAAGAGAACACATGGAAGGACCCATGGCTCCAGCCACATATGTAGCAGAGGATGGTCTTTTGGGACATCAATGAGAGGAGAGGCCCTTGATTTTGTGAAGGGCCCCAGTGTAGGGGAATGCCAGGACAGGGAAGCAGGTGTGGGTGGGTTAGTAAGCAGGAAGAGGGGGATGGGGGAGGGGAGTTTTTGGAGGAGAAATGAGGAAAAGGGATAAAATTTGAAATGTAAATAAAGAAAATATCTAATAAAAAATAAAATGCTGGGAAACACATTTTTGTAATGTCAGAACTATTTTTGTTTATTTGAGAGGTTTTCTCTGTGTAGTCCTGGCTGTCTTGGAACTCACTTTGTAGACCAGGCTGGCCTCTAAATCAGAGATCTACCTGCCTCTGCCTCTGCCTCTGCCTCTGCCTCTGCCTCTGCCTCTGCCTCTGCCTCTGCCTCTGCCTCTGCCTCTGCCTCTGCCTCTGCCTCTGCCTCTGCCTCTGCCGCCTCTGCCTCCTCTGCCTCTGCCTCTGCCTCTGCCTCTGCCTCTGCCTCTGCCTCTGCCTCTGCCTCTGCCTCTCTGCCTCTCTGCCTCTCTGCCTCTCTGCCTCTCTGCCTCTGCCTCTGCCTCTGCCTCTGCCTCTGCCTCTGCCTCTGCCTCTGCCTCTGCCTCTGCCTCTGCCTCTGCCTCTGCCTCTGCCTCTGCCTCTGCCTCTGCCTCTGCCTCTGCCTCTGCCTCTGCCTCTGCCTCTGCCTCTGCCTCTGCCTCTGCCTCTGCCTCTGCCTCTGCCTCTACCGCCTCTGCCTCCTCTGCCTCTGCCTCTGCCTCTGCCTCTGCCTCTGCCTCTGCCTCTGCCTCTGCCTCTGCCTCTGCCTCTGCCTCTGCCTCTGCCTCTGCCTCTGCCTCTGCCTCAAGTGCTGGGATTAAAGATATGTGCCACCACTGCTTGTGAGAACCAATTTTCTGCATGCATTCTAACAATTATATATCTACCTTCTTACTTGATGCTATTTGTAGACAAGATAGGTTTAATCATATCAGTAACATTAAGTATTTCAAGTTCCTGAACCGCAAAGGAACCAAGACTCTTCTCTAGTTTCTTTTATAACCACTAACCCTTTAAGTGTTTTGTTTGAATGTAAAATGTCCCCACTAGACACGTGCTTTGAATATCTATTTCCTAGCCAGTGGTACCATTTTGAGATACTTTGGAACCTTTGCAAGACAAGGCCCTTTACAGGGCCATAGATTACTACAGAAAGCCTTTGAAGGTTATATGCAGTCCCTGGCTCTTGGCTTGCTCTTCACTTTCTGGCCCACTGTGATGTGAATGGCAACCAGAACATGACTCCATCAATGAGTTTAAACACTGTCATTCCACTTGCTATAGAATGGAACCCCCTGAAACTGAGGGCTAGAATAATGTCCCTTCCTCAAGGTGCTTATGTCAGATGCTATGATCACAGCAGTGCAAAAAGTGATGAACACACCAAGCCAGGGTTTCTTCCCACTCTGCTCTTGGATCCAGCTTTTCAGTCCAGCCTCGGTCCTGTCACGTCTCTGGTTTCTTTGAGACAGTGTGTCGATCATGCTCCCTCCATCTTCCACTCCTGAAACTCCATTTCAGAAATCTGTCACACTAGTATACAACACCAATTCCTTATCAGCAGTAATTTCTTTCAATAAGGAATGTTTTTAAGACTCCAAGAAGAATGCATAGATGTAGGGATTTAGCCTGTTCTCAACTGTGCAACATTCACATAGAAGATGAACACAGCCACCTCCCTGCCGTGTCCCAGAGCTCCTAAATGTCCCTATGGATCTTTGAATTCTCTATTTTTCCCACATCCTATTTTTTACTTCCTTCTGCCAATATCCCTAGGTGTGGTCCTTTCCCTACCCTAGCAAGAGGCTGTGATGAGCTGCAGGAGGCAGTATCTGAGAACAGGCACAACAGGCTGTGAGGTGTTTTGAAGTAGAGTGTTGACATTATTTCAAAATGTCTAAGAGATCAAAGTGATACTACCACTTTTGTTGTGCTATTAAAACAAAACCAATCCAAAACTTATTTTTACTCTTTTATTTGGTTGAATTTTCTTTATCTGGCTGTCCATTTATAATGTTAAACCTACTCTCAGTTTCTAACCATTGATTTCCATGTATCATTCAGGTGTTGAAAAGCTGGGCTGCAAACAAGGGTCTCAACACGTTCTGATGTTCTTCTAGCCTTTGCCTATGCATGAAGCTTAGATGGACATATATAGCCAGCTCCCTAGTTTCTTGTGATCCTGGAAGGCCCCTTAGGGTTGGGGTCCTGGGACTCCAGTCCAAACTTCCTCTAGATGCTATAGTGGAGATTTATAGATTGTAAAATGGAGAGATGGCAAAGTTAAGATTGCCTGGAAATATAATGTGATTACCTCTACAGTACAATTTTTAATTAATAATGACCAATTTCAGTGAAACTACTGTAAAATAGGATTGTCTTTCATAGTCACTAGCACCAGAAAATGATACTGTCCTTTGGAAAGTATGATAGCATCATATAATAGACATTTCAAGTTCTTATATATCTTATCTTGGCAAATTAGAATTTAACCCAAGTGACCCAAGTATATCTATAAAACATGAGAAATATTTAAAAAGTTGATACTAACATAAGTGTGAATATTTTAACTATTCAAAGTCAGGGGGATAATTTAGTAAATGTTGGTTCATGAATATGACATCAGTGCAATACACACTAGGTTCAAAGACTGAAGAAAAACTGTACACACAACCCTGAAAGTCTTGGAAAAATTTTAATGCCATATTAACCTGCTTCTAAATATTTTGCCTGCTGTATTTTTCTTCTCCTATATACAAAATTGATTGATTGGTTAGGACAAACCAATAATCATTGGCACAGGCTTGAAGAACATACACATGAAGATGTTAGGGAAAGGAAGCAGAGTATCTTTGGCAATCAATAAGGTCAATAAAGTCAAGGGCCTGTGGGACTCAAGTTATCAGAATGCTAAGCAGTAGAAGATAGAAGATAGAATCCTGCTCCTTCCCCAAGGTTCACTCCCTTCCTAAACTACCTGAAACCCTGGAGGCTGTCATTGAGAACAGAGAAAAAGGGTTGCCTGGCTAAGTCTTTATTGACCATCTCTCTCCTAATGTTTCTTACATCATGATCAGAGACTATTGTTGAGGAAGGCCAGGCATATAGACAGCCACCGGTGAGCTGCAGCATGGTAACTGGCTTTCTCGCCCCTGTACCACACTGGTAATAAACTGAGATTACATTGCAGTCCATTGCTCCATTGCTTCCATCCTTACTAAAGCTCACCCAGGAAGCAAACTTCCAGAGCCATCAGCCTTGGAGATAAGGATCTCATTATGTTCTTCTCTTCCATCCTAACTGCTTAGAGAAGGGAGAATGCAACCACAGTGCTATTCCAACAAGCAAGAACAATGGTGCTGCCAAGCATCAGTTACAAATGCAACTGGAATGAAGAGTTGAGGGAAGCTGGGCATCTGTAGTGCCAGGAGCAAGCTGCTAGATGCCAGTACTTACAAGTCCAATATCTTTCAGCCATAGAATTATCCTCAAGAGTAGAGCCTTGGTCTCCTTTTATAGAAGACATGATCAGGGCTCTAGAAAAGAGTCTTATCCCTGACAAATGAAATCTACAATGACGTCTTTGCTTTCTCTGCCCTGCTTAAACCCATGAAATGAGGACTGTGGAAAAGAGTCCATAGGTCTATGCATTTGAACCATTTCCTGAGGGAGTACACTGGTTACAGTCCACATGTGAATGACTATGCATGCTTTCCAAAGATGCTTGATGGAACTTTTTGCTATTCTAGGAGAAAGAAAGACACAGGTGGGTACCATCCTCAAAGATTCTTTCGACACTTCATTTGTATTGGCCATTCATGGAACATGCTCCCTGCCCTTTCCTGCATCCTTTCTCTAGCAGAGCCTGGCTTTTGCATATCTAAAGAGTTAGCTCTTATGGCCATAGTCACAAAATGGTGATGCATTGCCAGGCACAGCCTGAACACTGGCTGCTGCTATACCTGCATAACTTACTGTGCCAAGTCGCAAGAGGCACAAGGAAAACCCAGAGACCATCTGCCAAGAAAAGGACAATTTTACAGCTTGCTGGTAGGAGTGTGGGCTGGCATGATATTTCTGGAATGGCAATTCGGTGAAGAGAATTGCATGCTTTTCAAATCTGCATATGCAGCAGTTCACCCCTTGGAGATGTATTCTATACAATTACTTATTTGCTGAAAAGATGTTTGTACAAAAAAAAATCAGAACAATACTGTTAAACCTTCAAGAAACTGGAAACTAAATGCATATTACTTGAGAATCAGGTAGTATCATTAAATGATAAAATATCTTTCTGGTAATATAGTACTTTTAAAAAACACTGAATATTGAGAGAATTGTCCAGAGTAAAAAGAAAAAAAAAAAAAAAAAGAGTCAGCCCCAGGCCATGCATTAGGCTGAGCTTCAGAGTCTAAGTACACGGATTGGATCCCAGGTACATTGCTTGCCAGCTGTGTGAGTGCTGATAAGTTGATTAACACCTCTGGGCTTTGCTTCTACTGGATATAAAATGGACAGAGCTCTGATGAAAATTAAATACTTCAATATATATGATACGCTTAGGGCTTTGCTAAATGAGTTACAACTAATATTAGAATATTTAGTGAAAAACAGCTTGCTACAATGGATGATATCTCTTTTCAGCGATTATGGCCAAAGAGCATATTTATGAAGAGTCAAATCCAGTACCAAATACTAACAATGGCCATCTCCGGGTAGAGCCATGATAGGAGAACACTTAAGATTTTTTTCTTCTGTTGTCCATGTTTGTGCAGTGCAGCAAGCCTTTCATTTGTGATTGCAGGTGTCTAAGAGGGTAATTTTTCGAAATTCAGTCTTACATCTTGAGCTCTATGCAGTGAAAAGTGCACAGTGCCAGACAAAGCCCACCCTTACTGCATATAGCTCTGAAGTGAACCCAGATTTTCAAGTGCTGATTGCTCTTAAGAGACCTGCCACTCATCTACCAGCTCCACCAAGTCAGCAACATGTGTTCCCATTCTCTTTCTTTCTCTCTCTCTCTTTTTCCCATTCTCTCTCTGTGTGTAGAACATGTGTGCAATGTGTGATAATGTGTGTAATCAAGTACCTGAGAACTACGTATGTATTCATTTTAGTGTAGGAGGAATTATGACAGTGTATAAAAGCTTGCATGTATATGGGAATGTATTATGTGTACATGTAAAATAAATGTCAACATGTATGTCTATGTGAGTGCATTGTGAGAATTATTTAATGTGTGAAGGTACATAAATGTGAAGAAATGGGCTACATACATATATATATATATATATATATATATATATATATATACTGTTATGCTGTGGAAATATATGTTTATATGAATGTGCATGAGTATATGTGTGACTGTGTGTGAGAAAGTGTGAGTCATGTGTACTGGCTATTTTTGTGTCAACTTGACACAGCTGGAGTTATCACAGAGAAAGGAGCTTCAGTTGAGGAAATGCCTCCATGAGATCCAACTGTAAGGCATTTTCTCAATTAGTGATCAAGGGGGAAAGGCCCCTTGTGGGTGGGACCATCCCTGGGCTGGTAGTCTTGGGCTCTATAAGAGAGTAGGCTGAGCAAGCCAGAGGAGGCAAGCCAATAAAGAACATTCCTCCATGGCCTTCTGCATCAGCTCCTGCTTTCTGACCTGCTCGAGTTCCAGTCCTGACTTCCTTTGGTGATGAACAGCAATATGGAAGTGTAAGCCGAATAAACCCTTTCTTCCCCAACTTGCTTCTTGGTCATGATGTTTGTGCAGGAATAGAAACCGTGACTAAGACAGTCATGTGACCAGGTGAAGTTGTATAAGTACAAGCAAGAATAGTGTGGGTCTGCAAATGATGCATGGAACTGTAACTGTGCATATGTTTATATGTGTAAATATGAATGTATGAGAGAGAAAGAAGAAAAGGAGCAACTCCTTTGGAGATAGCAAAGAGAACTCAGGCAGCCAATTACCTTGAGAATCACAAGAGGTTCAGGGACATTCTCTTTCTTCTGGAAATAAGGAGCCTTTTTCTCTGATTTTTCAGAATAAGAAAGAATTCATCTTAAATGACATGAGAACACACATTAATGGGAGGCTGTTCACAAAGCCCAATTAAGGAAGCAAAGGAGAGCAAGTTTTTTAATGAGTACAAGACAAAGACCTTTACCTAACTTGGACCCAGGTCTAGTAGAAGGGAAAAACCAGAACAGGTTCAGTGTGAGGGAGGGAGATCCATGCTGGGATCCACACACCTGCTATAAAATTGTTTTCTCAACATATTCAGAGAGTGCCAAGTCAACTTGTCCTGTCTTCATACCAGAGTGGACAGGATGTAATTAGACAAAGAGGTCTCAACCAAAGGAGCAGCAATGTATAGCATGACCTCCATGTATGGCTAGGAGTACAAGCAGAAGGTTACATTGAAATTTGGTCTTGGTGGTCAAGCTGAGCTTGTCCATTCCCTAGTCCAAGGGATGGAATGAGTGAACCATCCAGGGCTACAGCCAGGAAAAGGAGTTCCTGCCCAGTCTGAGGGTAGTATTTCTGCCAGTGACTGTCCTTTCACTGTTTGTATCTATGTGTTCTGAGTAGCATCAATAACAGTAAGGAGCAGGTGACTGTGCACCTCAGTAAAGAACATGATGCTTTTTCTTCTATGTGATCTCTTTTGGAGACTTTAATTTTCTTTCTAGGGTCTTCAACTTCCCCCAAAAATGCAGCATTGGTGTTGGTGATAAGATTTGGACACACCAGGCAACGTTGTGCTTTGGTACTCCCAGCCAGCCATCTGAGCTCTTTGGTTTAGTGGTCTTACATGGAGGGCAAGGATGGCACTGTCCCCTCACATAACTGTTGCAAGTAAAGTCAACATGGAAAGTGCCTGATGCATTAAAGGATCTGGAACAAATGTTAACACATGACCCTGATAATCATAATCATCACCAATATCATAGCATTAAGTTTGGGTCTTGATTAAAACACAATTGCCTTGGGATAAATAATACTGGAAATTGTCTTCCATCATCAGCGTGGTAAATGAGAAAGACTGTTAGACTGGCTTACAGTCTCAACCCAATTACTGACTCATTATCAATTTATGAAAAGGAAGAAGCCCAGATGGCCTTTAAAGTCTTCTTCAGCATCTTCCAAGTCCATGTTACAGGCCATGGTTCTCTAAGTATCTTCTGGAGGCCAACAGTATCAGCACTGATGGAGAAGTTATGAGATGTAACCATATCAATCAATAAATAAATTTTTTTTATCTTTCTTAAAGAAGATTTAGAAAAAAGAAGAATATTGCAGCCTTGTATTTAGGTACTAAGTAGAGAAAGAAAGATCACAGATCAGAGGGACCAATGGTACTAAAAGAAACTGTAAAGGAAAATCACATCAGGCATCTTTTTCCAGGAAGGCTCTTTGCCTAGTTCTTTCCCATTCATTCTCTTATTGCAAAGTTATTATAAAATTCTATGATTTATAGACTGGCCATTTTCCATCAAGAAATTCAAGACTTAGAAAAACCTGTTCCTGAATGTCAGAGAATCCATTGTTGTTGGAGATCAAATTTCTCCCTAGATTTGCACTGAGAATGGACTTACTTCCTTTCATCCTTCTCAAAAAAATTTACCCTAGAAGTCTCAGAGAGCCACGTGGACTTCCTTCAGTCAACAGACAGTGTTCTGATGTTCTCTTTGCTTCTACTGTCAGACTCTGAGGAAAGCATTATTAGGGACACCTATTTCCCCAGTTTGTTCCTAGGCTGTATCTACTTTTGCTTCTCTTGAGATCCAAGAAACCAAGAAAAGGCTCATCACATTTTCAAGAGAAGATGCAGGTTTTGAACAAAGGCAAAAAGAAGACCCCCTAACTCAGAAGAATCAATGGTCCCTGCCCTAACATCTAAAACTGTCTACTGTCATCAAACTGGGAGGAGATCCATAAACAAGTTTCTCATCAAGGCAAGAAGACACACTGCTTTCCAATGATTTGTCAACATTTTATGATGGCCAAAGACCATGATAAATAACAATCTAATCTGAGCTATCCCATGGGAAAAAAATTGAGTGATATAAAAATAAGATTAGATGGATTTACCTAGATACAAATCATATTATAAAAATAATATAAAATATAAATGAGCAGAACTATTGAACACCACTTCTCCCTGTAAAAATGGGTAATTAAATGAAAATCTGTGCCAGTCATAGGTTCTCTTCTTCTCAGTTATTGGATAGAGAGTCCCCGGAGGCATTCAAAATAGTACAATCTACTGCCATTGCTTTTTGTTGTCCATATTAACTAGACACTATGACTGAAGGCAGCACCCACTTTGGCTACAGAACACAGAGATATCCATCTTGAACTAACACTACTGGCTAATTTTCAAAGTGTTAAAAGGGCAATACAAACTGCTGGGAAAGAAAAGATATCAATGATCTTATCAAGCACTAAACCCTGCTTGCTGCAATTCTGACCTGTTGGACAAGATATATCCACCAATACATAAACAGCAAGTCTCTTCTCCTCAAAAGGGAATTCATAAATATGGTCAAAGGCCAAGATTAGAAAAGTCAGGAGTGCTAGGAAATATCATTGATGTTATTTTTCAACATGATAGTGTTGTCAAATTGACTTCTAAATATGTGCTTTTATATTCATAGATCTGTGCTGATTCGAGCCTTGCTCACTAAAGCTTCTGATTTCAGTGGGTAGGGGTTAATGAAGACTCATTACTGTTCAAAGTGCTGAGAAAATAAATGACTGGGAAAGTTTAGCCATAGATGGGACTTCTATATTCATTCCTCCACCAAAAGCTCAGGAAATATCTCTGAGGAGGAGAGGGAAAGAATAAAACAAGCCAGAGAATGGGAAACAGCACAATGAAATGCTCTCTTTGAAACATGACATGGCTCTGGAACAAATGAACCAACAGTATCTGGGAATACTTGTACAAGACCTACATAAGTTCAATATAGTCAACATTTCCAGCAGGGACTGAAGAGGACCTCCCAAATCCCCATGTCTGCCTGAGAAACTCTTGGCAGTTGATAGATGCTGGGAGACAAGGAGTCACTTTTCATTTGGAGTATGGCTCCTGGAAGATTCTCCATGCCAGTGTATACACAGGCAATACAATTGGTGGCTCAAATAAGTAGATAAATAAATAAATAAATAAATAAATAAATAAATAAATAAATAAATAAATGGCTCATGGACCAGTCACACCCAGAAATTAAGAGCTTTTGTAACCCAGGAGGTCACAGATGGCTGCTCCGCAGCTGACATCATGCCACAAAATGAACATATTGAATTGCACAGCAAATGATATGGATACCGTTTGGACTATCATGAGAAAAAGAGAAAGAAGGTCGGGAGGCCCATGAATGTTCAAAGAAGACAAAAAAAAAAAAAAAAGCAAAACAAACCAAAACAAAAATGATTGACCTGAAGGCTAAGCTCTACCATAAACAGCACCATGCCGAGAAAATACAAATGAAAAAGACTATTAAGATGCATGAAAAGAGAAACACCAAGAAGAAGGATGAAGAGACAACTCCACATGGAGCAGTTCCCACCTATCTGCTGGACAGAGAGGCAGTCGAAAGCAAAAGTACTTTCCAACATGATAGCTTTTGGTGGAGGAATAAATACAGAAGTCCCAACTATAGCTAAATATTCCCAGTCATTTATTTTCTCAGCACTTTGAAGAGCAATGAGTCTTTATTAACCTCTACCCACGGAAATCAGAAGTTTCAATGAGCAAGGCTGGAATCAGCACAGATCTATGAATAAGCAGAAACAAAAGAAAAGGCTTGAAGATGGGAGGCCCCTCTACCGAAAGTTCATGCCCAAGGAGAAACAGAAGTATTGAAAGTTATTTGAACAGGAAAAAGAAAAAAGAAGGCATGGAAGAGAATGGTTATTAAAGTTTACTTTGTTGGTGATGGCTTTACAAGAAAACCACCTAAATTTGAAAGGTTCATTAGGCCAATGGGTCTATGTTTCAAAAAAAAAAACAAAAAACAAACAAAAAAAAAACATGTCACACATCCTGAGCTGAAAGCTACCTTTTGCCTACCAATTCTTAGTGTGAAAAAGAATCCATTATTCCCATTATATACAACCCTGGGTGTGATCACCAAAGGTACAGTATTGAAGTGAATGGGAACGAGTTGGGCCTTGTGACACAAGAAGGCAAGGTTATTTGGGGAAACTATGCCCAAGTTACCAACAATCCTGAGAACGACGGATGCATAAATGGGGTCTTGCTGGTTTGGCAGTGATGTCACTCATACACATCATTCCACTCAATACCGAAGACCACACCCTGTCAGGAAAGCACCGTCGCTGGGATCTTTCTGAACTACCAAGCAGCCTTACCCCATGTGCAGTCGTCAAGAAGTATTTATTAAGTTGTAAAGGAAAATAAAATACTGCCCAGTTAAAAAATTAAAAATATAAATAAATAAATAAATAAATAAATAAATAAATAACACATGAAGACTCTGGGAGAAGGATATAATGGAGCTAGGTCCTGAGAAGAGTTATAGAAGAGAGCCAGAAGTGATTATGACAAAGATATATTACATCAATCTCTCCACCCAGCCATATCTCCTACCTCTTATTCCAAGAGTCTATTCTATCAAGTCTCTTTGACCCTCCTCGTACATACCCTTCCCAGTAAACACAAAGTAAGCCAGGTCCCATATACAGTGACCTGGCTTTGTTTGGTTACCGTGCCTATGTCACAAACAAACTCTAGACATCCTCCAAGACTCATATTACCTGCTACCACATGCAGGCCCTCCCCATACTACGTCTAACATCCCCAGCCTTCAAGTCAGGGGGTCTAGTCCAGTGAGTGGGCCTGAGCCACCTCTCCATGTACTATCTCTAAACCATTATAACTAGCTTAGGTCCCATATCCATCGTCCTAGTCTGCAGCGGCTACAACTGCCTGCATGGCAACAAATCTCTACACTTCCACCAGGACCCACTCTGTTTATGCCCCAATCCACAGGGCATTCTTATACCACATGTAACCAGCTAGATCTACATCAAACCCCAGGATTGGGCCAGGAGGCATATTCTGTATATCATCCCAGTTACCTATGTCTACCTGACTTCATTCTTCCCAAGCTATTCCCAATCTCTATACCCAGCTCTCCCTTAAACTCTCTCTTCTGCCACAAGCTGCTTTGTCCATATGAGACTTAGAATTAACTAACAAAGTTCACAGAGTATATCTCATCAGGAGAAAAAAAGAGACCATGAAAAACATGATATATCAAACCAGCACCTTCTCTCCAAAACCTACTAGCCCTGTAGACATGTTTGACAATGAGAACTACTTCAATGAACTACTAGATACAGAATTTTTAAAAAATCCATAAACTTCATCAAATGATTCAAGGAATTAAAGAACACACAGCAAACAAACCAATCAACCAACCAACCAACCAACAAACTGCCCAATGAAATAAGGAAAAAGAACTTAAGGAGAATAATCACTTGAGTGATGCCCAAGGAAACAACTTAATGTTGGTGGAAGTGAAGAGGGTAATCCAGGCCTTGAGAACAGACTTCAATAAAGATATAGAACTGTTGAAGAAGACTCAAGCTTAAGTGAAGATGGAACAAAACAAAAACAAAACAAAAACAAAAACAAAAACAAAAACAAAAACAAAACAAAAAAACACTAGTCCAAATAGAAAACTCGAAAGAGAGGCTTATAGCTAGAATTAATCAAGCAGAAGACAGAATATCAAGACTCAATGATAAAGTGGATGGATGATACAGACAAAAATAACCAAGGAAAATAAAAAATTAAAACCCAGGAAAGGAATATATAAGCAATGTGGGACGCCGTGGGAAAAAAAACCCTTTGAATTATAGGCACAGTTAAGGAAGAAGAATCACAAGCCATTGGCATAGATTAGATCTTTAACAAGATCACAGAAGAAAACTTCACCAAACTAAGGAAAAACACACCCATATAGACACAAGAAGATAATGTTCATGACTTATTATAGTATAAGTATTAAGTATACAGAACAAAGAAATTGTATTGAAATCCACAGGAAAATAAAACACATCACATTTGAAGGAAACCCATCAGAATAACAGCTGATTTCTCAACAGAAAATTGAAAGCCATAAGCCTGGAGCTATGCACTGCAAGCCCTAAAAGACCATACTATTTAGCCTGGACTCTTATACCAGAAAAAGTATAACTGAGGAAGAAAAAAATTTTAACAATATAAAAAGCCTAAAAACACATTTATATCCAACAAACCAAACCTAAAGAAAATATAGAGAACAATATTTCTTCTGAAGAAACAAAGCTGAGAGACTACAGAAAGAAATATGAAGTCAGAAGCATTAAAACACAAAGTACCACTGAGAACACAACAGTACCAAAAATCAATAACACAATGATACAATTAATATACACATTTTAATATTAACTGTAAATGTCAATTCCCTCAATTCTCCAATCAAAATGCACAAGTGGTCTGACTGAATGGACCAAGAAACAGCATCCACCTAGTTGTTGTCTACAAGAAACACACTTCAGGCACTGCCTTAGAGGGAAAGCATAGACATGAATGAGAGGTTTAACAACTAAATATCACAACCAATTGGGACCAGGAAGCAAACAGGTGCCACTGTGCTACTATCTGATAAAAATATTTTATCCCCCAGATAAAAAGTAGGCTTCAAACTAAAAATAATCAAATGAGATAGAGAGATTTCATTCTAAAAAAGGGAACAGTTAACCAAGAAGACCTTACTGTTGGCACTTTTCCTAGGCTCCGCCCCACAGTTACCTGGCAACAACTAGGAGTGCCTGACTCACTCTAAAAGGGACTGCTTGCCCCCTCCTCTCTCTTGCTTTCTTGCTCTTGTTCCTGCTCCCCCCTTTCTCCATTCCCCTTCCTTTTCTTTCTCTATTTGCTCATGGCTGGCTTCTACTCCTCTATTTGAACTCTCTTTCTGCATTTCTCTGTCTCTACTCCTTTAACTCTCTTCCCCACACCCTGAAAAAAGTCTATTTTATACTATACCTTCTTATGGCTGGTCCCTCTAGGGGAAGGATTGCCTCAGCATGGGCCCACAGAGGCACTCCCTTCCCCGACACTTGACTACACATCTACCACACATATTCCTTCTTCCCTCAGCCCTTTATTTTTATAAAACACAACACTTACTATCTATCCTGAACATACATGGGTCAAACTCTAGTGTCCCCAATTTCATAAAAAATAAAATAAAAAACCAAAACCCAAACCAAAAAAACTAATACAGCATTTAAAGCATAAATTGCCATCAGCCCCTTAGTAGTAGGTGATTTCAGTCTCCTACTCTCTCTGACAAGTCCATCAGGCCAAAAATAAGAGAAAATTAATTGACATTACATATCAAATAGACCTAACAGATAGCTATAAACAGTTTTCACCCACACATCAAAGAATATATACTCTACTCAAGAGCAAATGGGGTCTTTTCTAGAATGGACCACATACTGCGACAGAAAGCAAATCTTTACAAATTCAAAGGGACTGAAACGGGCTTCCCCAGGGAAGGAAGGGCATAGCTACTGGTTATCCAATACCAATGCTGAGATGTGAAAACAAACATAGGAGTAACATACAAATGGAACAGGTTATTTTTTAGGATTATACGCATATAAAATATGAATGTAATAACAATGAAAAACAAGGCCATGAATTTGAAAGAGAGCAAGGAGGGGTCTATGAGGCAGCTTGGAGTGAGGAAAAGGAGAGAAAGGGGATATAATTACATTATATTCTCAAAAGTAAAAGAAACAATTTTAAAAATGAATTGTATTCATGTACATAATTTTCTGAGAATAAAAAGGAATGCAAAATAAACAGTAGTATTCTGCAGAACTGAAGCACTCTTAAGAATACATAAGCACAGAAAACATAGATGGTACACCCACAAGCAAATGTGTTATAGTATATTGTGATAGAACTATGAATATACTTCATGCATGATATATAACACACACATACAGAAAGAACCAGACACAGGGAAAATGTGAATAAATTTATCATGTATATCATCATTTCCATTTGAGTAGCATAGTGTCTATCATACAGTTGGTGTCAGATAAACTTGAGAAGCTTTGGATCTTGATAGAGTGGGCTGGCCATATCCCATATCTCCTCTAGAAGTATCCTTTACTCTGCTCTAGGCTTAAAACTTTCCCAGCATTCCAGCATTCAACCTACATAGACAGCATCAATGGACATGCTGAACTTCTAAGAATCAGTCTCAAGACTTATAAATCAAGTACTAGTGCAGCAATCATAACATATTACCATTGCAAAGAGATATACTCAAATCCACGAGGACATGAGACCTACCTGGAAAGTATGGAAAAACACAGATTGCCCTCCACCCTATCTCCTCCCAATCTCTGATGCATCAGACCTGAATCAGAGCCCAAGAACTGACATTTTCAACAAGTTTCCACATGCCCTCTACACTACCTATAATCTCCACAATCATTCTAGGAAGACAAGTTATTCGTTATGTTGTTCAAGAGTTCATTACCTCTCCAAGATTTTATAACTGGCAAAAGATAGATGCGAATACCAAATCTAGTTGTTATTGATTCAATTATCACTTTTTCTCCATTGTATCCTGTTACTGTAACTGGACATTTGACTTCATTGAGGTCTATTTCTGATGAGATCTGAGAACTAAACCCTGAGGCCAGAGTAGTTTGGCCATCAGAAGAAACCTCCCCTTACTGTTTCTCCAGAAACTGTGGACTCTGACGATGCTGTAAGGAGAGAGAGGCAATAAAACCCCATGTGCTTGCAATTGATTCTACAAAGTGTCCTTAATGGACAGGGTGACCATGCCTAGAGTTTACATTCAAGAGCCTTATCCTCCAGCCCACTTGCAGCTAAGAATTTCTTTATGGCCTTTGCTAAAATGTCAGCCTTGATTGACATAGCTTGCACTATACCCTTTAAACACACTAAGGAGCTGCAAAGTAGGTCAAACCTAACTAAAAATGATCCAAACAGACTCTCATTCTGAACAGATGAACAAGGTCCAGGCTCTACCTGGAAGGGTCAGAGCTTTGCCAAGGAGGGGGAATGCTGAAGTTTACCACATAGATGACTATCTGGCTAAGGGGTATGTGTAAACCCTGAACCAATCCTGATAGAGGCTCTGCATACAGCCTGGGGATATAGTATCTGTACACTGTTTAGAGTGTTCTTTTTATTACTTTCCTATGTGACTGAGGTCTGTCACATAGGCATCATTTAGTAAGGCAAAGTTCTTTGCCTTGTGAGGAATCTTCAGTTGTGAGAGGTACCCATTTACACTGGTAAAGGTTTCTCTTAAACAGATAACCATCCATCTCTGCTTCTTTCTCTGACATTCAACAGGGAAGTTTCTCAGAACTCCTACTGCTCCCATTGCTCCTACCTATTTGAGTATTTGAGGTACTCACCATCTCATTACCCTTTGTATTGGTCTACTCTCTTTCTCTCTTTCTCCCTCTCCCCCCTCTCTCACACACACACACACATTACAATTTTGAAATATAGATCCCACAGCAAATCGTAATACCGCTATGATGCTTAAGAGTAAAGAATCATCAACTCTATAAAATCTATCCATTTTTGTAGGTAGAATCACTGTTTCTACTGAGACATATTAGTGTTGATGGTGATATTAATAAAATATAGAATGACAGAAGGAGTTTGATAATTCTATTGATCAATGAAATTCTACTGAGGTTGGCAATTTATATTTACAATATGTGACCATAGCAAATGCACCCCCATCCCTCTGTGAAGATGAGGCATATCAGCCCAGCACCACTCACACCCATTTCTTTGGAAGTATTATTATCCTCCCTTTTCTCTCTTTGTGCTCCTGGACAAACAACATTAAGGCAAGAAAATGGAAATAAAAGTAAGCTTATCAAAAATGGCCGACAAGCTAGCTGATGTAATAAATCAAAATTGTTTTCATCAGCAACTGCTTCTTGATTTTTATGTAATCAAATAACAAAACGATTCCCTTCAAAATGCAAAAAAAAAAAAAAAAAAACTTAAGTCATAAAACCCAAAGCAATAATATTCAGTGGAACAAATAGAACAGACTCTGCCCACATTTACAGCCAGCATTAAGGTGAAGCATATCAGGCTTGGGTACAAAGCAAATTACAGGGCAGAGGAAATCTGTAAAATAAAATCAGATTTAAGGGGAGTGAGCATCCTCCTACTTTCTCTAATGAGGAGTTTGAAAATAATCAAAGTTAGCATGATGGCATGGATATTGGTTTGAGCTTACCCTACCAAATTATAAAAATTGCAAAAGAAAGTAATTGAAGAATTCATAACGAGATTTACTTGGCAATGCTCAAAACCCAAAGCAAAGTAATTTAATAAGGGAGGCTCAGAGGGGGGTTCTCCTTGATCTTTGGACTGTATTATCCCAAACCAATCATCATCAAACAGAATTAAGCAGTAAGGGGTCATACAGGGGCCAAATGAGCCAGTTGTGTGTTAAAGCATCCCAGAGAGGCAGAGCATGCTCCAATAGGTCCAGGGCAGAGGACTCTGGCTGTTCTTGACCATCTCAGACTTCCATGCTATGCTTATATATGAACTGTCAGCCATCCTGCTCATTCATGCTTAAGACATAAATGTTCATCACTGTGCCTATGCATTTCCACTTCTTAGTCACTGAACATTTATTCTGTTTGCTTTATAAAGGCATAAGTAATCTCCAAAGTTCCTCTGCTATGTCCTTAGGTCATTCCTGGGGACAGACAATATAAAAAGGAGCCTCACTGTAGAGAAGCTAAGTCTGGAGGAATAGGCCAGACAGGGCACTGACCAATGGATAATATTCTGTGAGGCTATGCTCTGCAGTGCACAGTGCTGTGAGTGGGAGGGGCAGGAGAGTAGAGGAGAAGGAGGCTGCCACTAATATTTGAGAGACAGCCAGAAGACAGCCTGACAGACAGAAAAAAAAATACCCCCAAAGCAAAAACCAAAAAACAAAACAAAACAACTGTGTACCATAGCATACAAGATTATCAAGATTATGATTTGATCTGGACTCTTGTAACAAGAATTCACATGAATGGCAGGCAAAAGCCAAGGCATTGTTCTGACTACAGTGTCATCTCCCTTTGTGAAGAGTCTCAGGATGAGGATTTGGGTCTAGAAGATGAGCCAAGTTTACACCCTGGTGGGTCACTGCCTCAGTTGGTCGGGAAATCCCATGATATTCATACCACTTCTGTGGTCTCTACATTTTCATAGTCAGAGTATAAGTCCAAACATGAAAGGACTAAGCCTCTGGCTAAATAGGAAGGAAACAGTAATACACAGTCCCAAATCAAACCTGCACCTTCTCTTTGACCTTACATTGATTCTCAGTGTTAGACTGAACATACCATGTCCACTTTTACATATTAATTAATCCCAACACTAGTAAATGAATTAACTAGGGAATATATGAACGAAATACCAAATCCTTCAAACAGAGCTACAGTAATGTGTATCTGGGAAAAGGGGCTTTGTGCTAGCTAGTCATTGATGTTTAATTTGAAACTAAGAGTGATCTGGGAAGTAGGCATCTTAATCTTTTAATTAAAAAAAAAATGTGTCTTGTAGGCAAAGCTGGAGAGCATTTTTGTGATGGAGGATTGGGTGGGAGGGCCCAGTGCGTTGTAGGCAGTGCCATGAGAAAAGAGGCTGAGAAAGCCATGAGAAAGCCAGTAAGCAGCTCTCTTCCTTGGCCTCTGCACCAGTTCCTGCCTCCAAGTTCCTGCTCTGCTAGAGCTCCTGCTCTGATTCCCTCAGTGATGGACCACTACCTTGGAGGAGTAAGATGAAAGAAAGCCTTTTGTCCCCAAGTTGCTTTTGGTTATGATGTTTTGTCACAGTAATAGAAGGCCTAAGACAGGCCTGTATGTGTACATCATGTATCACTTCTCATTATTGTGCAATTGTAGACCTCTAACCACGATCCCACTACATTACTTCTACTCTCCCCAATTTATACATCACAGTTTATGATGGCAGTGCCTAACTTAGTCCTAGGAGATAAAAGTATGTAAAAGAAAAATGTAGTAGAAACAATGTACTTTCAAGAATAATGAACAAAATAAGGAAAATCACAGGAATGCGTGCATACATATGAATATACACACAGACAAAAATTCCAGTTTCTTAAAATGACTCAGCCAGTGAGATGACTCAGGGGATAAAAGGACTTGCTGTCACAGCTGATGGTCTGAGTTTCAGTCCTTAGGAAAACATGGTTGAAGGATACCATAGACTCCTGCAAATTGTCCTCTGACCTTTACATGAGCTCTGTGGCATGTACACACACACAGAGAGAGAGAGAGAGAGAGAGAGAGAGAGAGAGAGAGAGAGAGAGAGAGAGAGAGAGAGAGAGACAGAAACAGAGACAGAGACAGAGACAGAGACAGAGACAGAGAGACAGAGAGAGAGAGAGATCTGTTTGTTTGTTTGTTTGTTTGTTTGTTTGTTTGTTTAGCCAGGGTCTCCGTATACAGCCCAGACTGGCCTGGGACTAACAAATTTTGTTGCTTCAACCTTCAGAGTACTGACATGACAAATGTGAGAGGCCTTACCCAGTTTTGAATTTTTAAAACTCCCCTTAAATAAGATTGTATCCGATTTGCTCAACCTCTGCTTTTAGTAACACTCAGCATTATTTTGTTAAGAGTTTTTAAACATTTATACTCTTTTCTATCTAGGATTTTACCTTTGGAAATTCAACCTACAGAAAAAAATGTAGTAACTGGAAAAAAGATTAGGCATGAAAATGTCCATTATAATAACATTTACATGTATAAAAAGTAGAATTTATCCAAATGAGAACCAAGGGTAGGTTTAGGTAAATTGTCTTATATCTCATTACCAAATTGTTAGCTAGGCACTAAATGACTGAACTTTGCAACAGTAAAGATAATACACATTTTAGAATATAATAAATATATAAATATTTGGTACAAATTTACAAAAGATTAAACATAAATAAAATAATTCCTAAATTCATATTTAGATTACTGTTAAAAAGGGGGGAGTTAGTTAGGCTTATTCTGCTTACTTTATTTTCTGGCTTAAGTTAACTTTTCAAAAACGAATTTTATTATTTGAGTGTGTTATATGTGTGTGGATGGGCACACATGTATCAGGTAGATGTGCAGAAGACAACTTTCAGAAGGTGTCTCTCCTTCTCCCAGTCTGCAAAGATCTACCTTGGCTCATGAGGCTTGCACATCACATGATTTGTATCTTCTGAGTCATCTCCCTGGCCCTAGCATCCTCTTAATTGTTAAATATTACATGTGCAATATAAGCATACAGGCTGTATACTTTGCTTATCAAAACCACTTGTTTTACCAGTGCCACAGACGGGGGATGGCTCTGTGCATGTGGGTGAGGTGTACCACCTCCAAGGTCTAAGGTGAGAAAAGAAGGCCAAGAACCTTTAGTTGCCAAGGCCTCTAGAACTCAGCAGGGTGAAGCCCGAGATCATAAAGAGAGATTTAGACAACGACAGAGAAAATGCCATCATCTCCATTCTCCTACAAGGAAACTGTACACTAAGCAGGAATACAAATGGGCATTGTTCACACCAAGTTCAGCTTCCTTTTCTGCCTCTCTGAGTCCCATTATCTTTCCGTATGTTTAATTTCCTGCTTGACAGTCTTCTCGAGCACTCTCATACTTTTCTCTACAAAACAGGAAAGCACAGAGCCATGTGAACTGTAAAATGTGTGTGTGTGTGTGTGTGTGTGAGAGAGAGAGAGAGAGAGAGAGAGAGAGAGAGAGAGAGAGAGAGAGAGAGAGAGAACTATCATAAGAATTCTCCAACCCCACTCGGTAAGCAACAAAATCCATACTCGGTGCCCCAAGGCCTTTTCAAAACTAAACTACAACCAATGATTTCTGTCTACCAGAATTCAATAGGGACACTTGGACATAAAATGTTGTGTGAGATCACATTTTCTTTTGAAAAAAAATGATTAATGTTTTATTATCATTTTTAAACTTTAAACTGATACATAAAAACAGCATGCACATGAAATGGCATATCATGCCGGCATATACTATGTAATATTTAAATCAAGTTGAATATGTGTATTACCTCAAATATTCATGACAAAATTTTCTAGATCCTTTCTTCCAGCTCTTTTTAAACGCTCAGTACAGTATTGTTACCTACTGATACTTCCTATTTTGAACTCAAAGAGAATTAAAAAGCAGTATATAAAATTTTTAAAGATGTAGTTAAAATGGTGCTCTGAGGGAAATGAGCAGATTTAATGCTTATATTGAGAAAGAAAGCAAGTATAAAATCAATGATCTATAATGGAAATCATAACCAAAGTAAATAAAAGAAAAGATTTTCAGAAAAGATGAAATCAAAATAGAAACAACAGAGAAAAATAATGAAGTAAAATTTGGTCGATTTTGTTTTTTTGGAGCAGACCATACTCAAGTCTCAGTATCATAAGAGGATAGTCTTTACCCACTTGTTCTCTATGTGCCATCAAAACCTCAGCAAATTTCTTGATGAACTTGACAAGACAATTCTAACATCTAAATGAAAATGAAGACTTAAGAGCCCCACAAACATTTTTATATGAGAAATTGAAAGATTGAAAAAAAATGAGGATCTCGTGATCCTAACTCATAGAATTCCTGTAAAGTGTAGTGTTCATTTTTGTACTGGTGTTAGAACAAACTGATCAACAAAGGGACATAGAGAATCAAGAAACAGACCAATGTGTGTATTGCCTCTGATTAACAATCAAGTCTCTCATTTATGTATTGGGTGAGCAATATAATTTTAGCAAATGATGCCCATTTAAGCGACCATATTATAGACAATAAGTAAATGTGGATAATTACCTCATTTCAAATAAAAACATATACTTAGATGAAACATAATACTAGGTATTACAGCTTCTAAGAGAAATTCTGAATGTTAGATTAGTCAATAGTTTTTATTCAAGATAAAAGTATTAACCATAGGAAAGAAAACAAAAAGATATATAGTGTTTTATCAAAATTTAAAATTTCCTCTTCTCAAAAGACACCATTAAAAAAACAAATGGGCCAGTCCCCCTCTGTGAATTATATTTGTAGCACTTACTGTTAATTGAGGACATATATACAGAATACATTCAAAACTCATATAAATCAGCAATGAAAAGATGGAAAGCCCAATAAAATTTAACAAAAGATTTGATCTCCCCCTTCTGAAGAGGATGTATGACTAGCCAATGAGCACATGAAAAACGACTTAACATCAGCACTTGTCAACTTAAAACAATTAATGAGGCAGTTCTTTACATGCAGTGAATTGACTATTTGTGAAAGAGTTAAAATTGGCTATAATTTCAAAGCTGGCAATGCTAATGTTGGTTGGGATGTCTAGGAACCTGAACTTAAGCAAGTTTTGTGGTGCTGGCAGGTGTGTGGAACAGCACAAGACCAGACAGGCCCTTCTGTATGACAGTAGATGCATACCTATTTCAGGGCCCTGCAGGTCTACACTTTGTATCTAATCAAGAAAGAGGAAAACCCAACTCTACATAAGATTTGAGTAAATATTCATATTGTCCTATCCATAGTAGCCCTAAATTGTTAATGACAGCAATGTGCTAGATCTAGTCAGAGTACATAAACAAGCTGAGAATTATTTTTAAAGTATAATAGCAAAAAAAAAAAAATGAAGGAAGAAAGTTTAATACAGAGAGCCACAATGTCACAGGTCAGTCTTAGAGAAACTTTGTTGAGCGATACAGGGTGAACATGGATATATTTATATTTCCAATTAATATACATGTGAACCACAAGAAAGGAGAATGTAATCCGTCTGTGTATTCTGAGTGTTAAATATGGCTAGAGAATGTTTGAAGGTAATGAAATGGATATTTTTGCCCACGTTCATGAGATGAACAAGTAGTGTGCATTTTATTCTATGTATACCAGTTGTTTTGTATGAAGGTCTGGGGGGTGTTTGTCTGTATCATTCTCTTCCTAGCATCTGGCAGATGCTAAGACAAGGCGCTGACATCTACTGAATACCTTGAGCTACAATCCTCAGGGTTTCTTTCAATTTTACATATTGGTAAATTGCAAAATACACATTTCCATCACCTTCCAATGTTCTCTGGTCATGCTTTACACACAGAATACATAGCAGGATAACATTTACCTTTCTTGCGGTTCATATAAATGGATTCAGAATATAAATAGGCATGTTTACCTAATATTACCCAACAAAGGTTCTATAAGACTGACCCGTGACACTGTGGCTATCAGTACTGCATCTTTACTTCTTTTAGTTTTTAACTTTTTGCAAAGTATTCCATTTTAAGCATAATTTCCAGCTGGGCAGACATTCCTAAAGTCTCACCAATGATTCACCAAGGTGAATTTGATTGCTCAAAGCCACAGATTAAATTACAGGCAATTTATACTCACATGTAGAACTCCTAGGCAAAATCAATTCAAACCGCACTTCTTTAATGAATGAATAAGGGAATAAATGAATAAATGAATGAGTAAAGAGAAGATACTATTCAACCTGCAAAATGGAGAAAGTGCTTTAAAGCCAATACAAAAGATATAGAAATGAAAAACTGATCATCCATTGTGAGTGGCTTAGGAAGGAGGCGTTCAGAGACTCCCACTCCATACTAACTTGGACACAAATAAAAGACATAATTTAGGTCCTAAACCATGCAGCTGCTGTGTTACTGCTTTCCAGTGCAGAGAGCTGCCTGAATCTTGCCATCCATTTGGGGGGGGGGGTGGAGGGGGTCAAAGTACCTTTCTTATTATCTATGCCAACTATCCTGGTCTTTGAATCAAATATCCCCAGCACACAAGGAAGGAACCTCTTGTGGCAACTTTTCTCTCTTCTCAGTAGGAACTCCCATTATGCCACAGAACCAAGATGCTGCCACATACATGACCACCTCCATCACCTAGCTCCTGCCAAATGCCGGTGCTCTGGACTTCTATAGCTTCTAATTATTCAGTGGAAGACTGCAGTCCTTCCAGGGATTACCTCTTCTATCCCCCATAGAATTGATGCTTGACACACAGTGAGAACAGCCCTTGCCATAGAGCAAAAAAGAAGAGGGCAGTTGTTGATAGGTGGTACCCAGACAAGCATTAGGTAGGTGCAAAAGTTAATAAGATGCATGAGTTATGTTCTCCTTGCATTAGTATTTTTTAGTTTGTGACCTCGGTGATACACACAAAAAGGGACAAAAATTTTATTTGAAGACAGTAGCCTCCAAAGCTACCTCTCTGAAAAAAATTACTGTCTCTAGCCACAAGGTTTGAGACAAGCTTCTCATCTATTTATCCAAAGGGCTCAATGAGCTGTAAAGATTGACATTTAAGCTATTAACACTATATTCTGTTTGACAATGTTATTAAATATTAGGTCTGACTTATGGAAAGCCTTAATCATTTGGCAGTCCAGAAGAGCATGGCCCTGTACAGACATTGGGCTATGTTGAATGTTACTTGGTGGAGTTGATTGAACTCAAGAAAAATATTTCCACCAGCCACACTAGAGTCTGACTTCATGTGACATATTCTTATCACATAAATTTGAACCCCTTGCAAGCTCAATTCTATTATCTCAGAATTTTCCAATTGATAATTTTAATAGTTTGGAGTTAAAAATAAAATAACACATCTAAATAATCTTTGCTGTGGAAAGGATTGATAAAATTTAAAAATGGAAGCTGGGCATATAGCTCGCTATGTTAGTATGGAATTAGGAAGGAAAGAAAATCATGTGCATATGTAAAGGACAAACACATTGGGGGATTGAAATGGTAGGGCCAGCCTGTAGGAACTGACAACACTGGCTTGCTGACTGTTTCACTATTGTCTGTGTAACACTAGGCAGTCACCATTTCTTAGGAGACAATCTATTTAGAATGTAACAAAAGTATATGGAAGTCATTTGGCATCTCTAGTCCTCAGATAGTGTGCAATGGATTTTAAGGTTAGACTATCCAGGTAAGCACAAATTTGGGTTCTAGTTCAGTGATGGAAATGTTCCTAGGCCTGCAATAGACTGGAAAGAACAAGAAAGACAGAAACCACAGATACTAGTTGGGGTAAAGTCAGACAAAGAGCTACTAGAAGTGCCCGAGAGACCCCAGATGCTGTAGAGATAGATGTGGCTGTAATGTTGTAGAGTGAAATCCTGTACTATGCAAATGGCTATGAGTTATTAGGTGGTGCAGAGACATGCTGGACCATTTTATGTGTATTTGACATAAGCTAAAGTTATCTAAGAGGAAGGAACTTCCATTTAAAACATGCCTCCATAACATGGGGCTATAGCCAAGCCTATAGGGTATGTTCTTAATTAGCAATTGATGGGAGAGGCTCTAGTCCACTGTGTATGGTGCCATTCCTGGACTGGTGGTCCTGGGTTCTATAAGAAATTAGGTTGAACAAGCCATGGGAAGCAAGCCGGTATGTAGTGCCCCTACATGGCTTCTGCATCAGCTCCTGCCTCCCGGTTTCTTCCCTGTTTGAGTTTCTATCCTGGCTTCCTCCAGAAGCATGGAAATGTAAGCCAAATAAACCCTTTCCACTCCAAGTTAATTTTGGTCATGATGTTTCATTGCAGCAATAGAAACCCTAAGACAAGAGCTGCTGAGTAATGAATACAGAATGAATTACTGAATGTATCTCTGAGCTCCTAGGTGGTAGGACACTAGCTAATGAGCTACTTGAGAAAGTTATGAGCTATAAAACGCTGTGTAGATAGATTGAAGCACTTAAGAGGTCCCTGTGAACTTCTAGATGATGTGGAAATCTAGATGGTGAATAACTAGCAGTGCCTGTGAGCAGACGGATGGTCCACAGCTCTGCTATAAGCCAACTGTCACGCATTTTAGGCTTTAAGATCCATATAGCCTCTATCAACTTTGCTGGATTATCAGAAAAAAAGATAGAAGGAAAACGTATATGAATGGATGATTGTTTAGTAAGTTGTGTTTACAAAAATATATTTGAGTTATAACCATATGGCAGAAAATTGCCAATCTTTGATAAGTCTTTATGTTAATTTTTCTTTAATTTTGAGATTTTCCTATAGGTATACAATTAAATATTATCATAATCTATTATTTTTCCACATTTCAGCTCCTTCCTTTTCTTTATAATATGCTTCCTCCCACTTCATATATCCTTTTTTTTTTTTAACAATCCACTGGGTCCAATCAGAGCTGCCTGTAAGTGCACAGTGGTGGGACGTTCACTGGAGTATGAAAACCCTACTAGTGACCACACCCTCAGTAAAGGGCGATCCTCTTTCCCCTAGCAACCACCCACTGCCAATAGTTTCTCAGTGAGGGTTTCGTCTGGAGATGATCAATCCACCTACACGGGAATTTTTGCCAGCTTGCCAGATCTTGAGCAGATCTGTTGAGAGATCATGATTGCAATAGTCTCCTCTTGCCTAGAAGAAGCATTTCACACCACATCCCCCTATCCTCCAGTCCTCACATCCTTCTCACCACTTCTTCTGCGTTCTTCCCTTCACCTTGGTGTTGGTGATGGGTTTATGAATGAATGGAGTGCAGTTGAATACTAAATGCAGAAAGGCTTGTATGCATGGAGGAGCGGGCAACTATGGGGGAAATCAGGAAGTGAAAGGCAGGTATAACTCAAAGTAAGGATATTCAAGAAGCCATAGACATGACTGCTATCATGCATTCCAAATAAAGAAGAAGGAGGAGGAGGAGGAGTTAAGTCAAAGGATAGTAGACCACATGTGAGAAGAAGAGGGAAGAGCAATGAGCACAGGGCTGAGCATGGATAGCACAGGTGAGAAGGTATGAGAGAGGGATTTACCAAAACTAAGGCTTCATGAAAGAGCCTTAAGGAAACCAACTATTTTAGTGAGTTAATTTCAAAATACAATTTAAAAGAGAATGTTAACAAATCCCCCCCACATGTGTGGACAATGTTGCCTAGTCTTCCTTTGGTCTGAGAAGTTTATGGGTTGAGAAGAATGAAGGCAGTCCCTCCTACCTCAACCTGCCAAACATCCTTCAGGACCAGAAGGATTCCCTCCTGAGTGAAGGCTATCAAGATGTAGGCCTAAAATTAAACTTGGGCATGTTTTCCTGCTTTTCCATCCAACAACCTTAGGTTAGTAACCTGCTAACAGAGAGCAGAAACTGTGGGCTTAATTCATCTGTCTCTTCTCCTATAGACAGCAAACAGTGACTCATTCAGGATAAGTGAAGTATTTATTGAGACATACCAGATGCCTGGCAGATTTCTAAAAAACATGTATTGTACTCTCTTCATAAATAAACATTTCTTCTCTTTCCAGATTGCTCCCGTTGTCTTCTGTATGGTCCAGGAAGGTTTGTGCTCTTATTTGCCTATGTAGTACTTGGCATGAATCTATAGACTCAGCTTTGGGGTAATCATGACATAACATTTTTTAGTTCTGCTACTATAAAAAGGGATTGCTTCTTGCTAAGCAATATTCCATCTAAGTTGGTTTTAGGTCATTAAAAGCTGCAGTACTTTCCAATAAAAAATAATAGCACTTCTCCACCATTGCCCAGACACTAAGCACCTTGACTTTAGTGTCAATTAGACATTGCTCCAGTATTGCACACTGTCTGGAAATGAAGCTGGAATCACCAAAGAGCAACTGGAAATTAGAAATGTGATTGCCCTTCTGTGGCTAAAGGAGGCTCCAGAACAAGTCCCTTAGTAGGCATCTCTTAGCCTCTGCAGGGCTCAGTAGCAGGCAGGCTGTGAGTGGTGTTTGGAGAACTGCTTCTATTCAGATGCTAGGCTGTAACCCACATCTTCCAGTTTGTCAATTTTCCCTTACAGTGTTTAGGTTTAGGGCACAGTCTTCAATTAGGGCACAACCAGGTAAAGTCTACTCTGCTGTAGTCTAGTGACCCACAAGGTTACCAAATGTGTCATCTTCATGCAGGGAGAGAAAGCTTCACAGGGGCAGAGAAAAAGCTTTTCCATTCAGACCTTGTATATGGACAAATGAAGAGGAAGAATATCATAGAATATCTGATATCATTGTCCAATAAAAAAGAAAAAAACAGCATTCTTTATTTTCCAGCATTACTATAAACTCACTTTTATGATTCTGGTTATAAAAGTCTGAATGTCTGAGTAGCTCTAGCAGACAATTTCCCCCTTGGAGATTCAAATGTAAGAGTGGGTGTTGTGACCCTGAAGTCAGCTTGGGGTTTATAACATGATGTCATAAATGTAATATAGATCCAAGAGGATGAGGTTCTGTATCAGGAAGCAATGGCCTCTGATAAGGATTCTTTATATTCAGTCTTTGTGGTTGGCTTTTATTTTACATTGCTTTGCTCATCTGCAAGACAACACACAACAGGCTAGATCAGGCAGAGGCATCTCCCCAATGACCCATCTCTATATTTGTCATCTCCCACAGGCTTTTAGTAACCTGTGTTGTCTTTGGCTATACCAAAG
Source organism: Mus caroli (assembly GCF_978045245.1). Taxonomy (NCBI): domain Eukaryota; kingdom Metazoa; phylum Chordata; class Mammalia; order Rodentia; family Muridae; genus Mus; species Mus caroli. The sequence goes on along the minus strand of NW_028227267.1, from coordinate 28,481,191 downwards.
CAGGGCAGGGAAGGGCTGGTATATATTTGGAGTCAGACTCTGCCTGATTTGTTGTAGATTCATTTATTTGCAAAATAAATGGGTACAGAGAATTATATCAGTCAGAGACCTTCCTTGATTTAGGATGTCTGTTCATGTTGAAATTTTTGCGATTGAGTCATTTACTACTTGTTATTGTGTGATATGAAAATAAAAACAATAAAACCACTGCTTATCCAAAGCTAACAGTGACTTACTCCATCAATAAGTAACAGTTTCTCTCCTTCCTGCTGCTCATGCATCCCATGTGACAATTACCATGGTGACTCTTGTATTTTATCATTACATTGGATGTGTACCTGAGAGAGCTTTATACATTTTTTAAAGGGGGTGATGGTACAAGTTATTTTCTATTAGCTGACCCATATGAAATCATGTATAATGCATTTTTGTTCAATATTATTCTGCCAAGATCCATCTATACCATCCAAAGCAGCTGTAGCTCATCCATTTTATTGAAGATGTTTTTCTCCATGTTAGAGGTTGCTTGGCTTGTGTCCAGGGGTTGGGCTCTATATGCAATGTTACCATGGCCTTCCCTGTCTCCAGAAATTCACGTAGACATTTATTTTGGGTGGGTACACAAGAGAGGAATTGCTGAGCCCTAGAGTACATGGCACCTCATTCTCTAACAGAATGGCAAACCCTTTTCCAAAGGGGTTGTATTGAGTACAATCCCACCAGCAATTAAGCACCTGTTACTGTGTATCCTCTCTTCCACCTCTCATTTTGTGCCAGGCTAATTGGTATAAAATGATATATCTTTATGATTTCAATTTGCATTTCATAAAACACTAATGACTTCAAGCATCTCTTCCTGTGATCATTGGCCATATGTGTTGCCTCTCTGTGAAAGGCCTGTGCTAGACTTTTGCCCATTTATCACGCAGCTGATTGAGCTTTCTCCTTTTTGATTTGCAGAAGCCTATCATATATTCTTGGGGCTCATCATATATGACTACATGAGTTTTATCCATTCCCTCCTTAAAGTGTTTCCTGGTAGGTAGCTATCTTTTACTAAGAAGTGCGGTGTGTAGTGCTATTTCAATGAGATTTTGTAGATATTCCATGGATGGAAAAAACTAACTCTCTCTCTCTCTCTCTCTCTCTCTCTCTCTCTCTCTCTCTCTCTCTCTCTCTCTCTCTCTCTCCTTCTCTCTCTCCCTCCCTCCATCCTTCCCCCATCCTTCCCTCTCTCTCTGTCTCCCCTCTCTGAGATACAGAGAAGGGCACACAAAGGAACACCAAGGCCCTCACCCAGATCTCACACTCACAAAAAGACAGTTAGTCAACATTTTGTTCATTATCTCCAAATGAAGGTGTCTGCTTCCGCAAGACTGGCTGCCAGGGATGTAAGAAAGGCCAGAACCTTAAGGATGGACCATCTAATTTAGTACACAAAAACTCAAGAAGCCCTAATGTTGTAAGCATGAGAATGACACAGTTATGTGACAATTTATTATTCTGGTTAAATACAGAGACTTAAACATTTACCAAAGAAACAGGAAGTTACTCAGGTTTCTCTGGACACTGAGAGCTTCCAGATAGGGAAAATAAGAAAGCATGAAAGATGCTTCATGCATATCATTGGTGAGTCTTCGAACTGAGATTCATACCCACGTGTATCAGACAGATTCTGCTTTTCAGCCTTGCTAGTGGGCAAAGGAAACCCAATATGGTCAACATTTCTTTGCCAATAGCTGTGTGAGAATGCATTCCCAATTATGATCCACCACACACTGAGGCCATGGATGAAGATTGTGCTCTGCCAAGACACACCAAGCTTCCTACATAGAGCTGAGGCCTCTCCTCTTGGATGTCTTGAGCTTCTCTTAGGATGGAGCAAGAAGGTTTGGGGAGGGCTCTCCTAATGAAGAGCTGGCAGTATTACTTGGCAACCCAGAAATTTCCCCAAGTCAAGCTCACATCTATGGTACTGTGCAGAAAGGCCTGACAGTTATTGCAAGACCAAGGAGAGGATTAGGAGAGTGTATGTTTCATGTTTCTATAAGTGTTTGGTGGGGATGGGATTCTACCATGTTTCTCTGGGGTCACTCACAGCTTTTATACATCTCTTGTAAGTGAATTTAGGTAAAATAGTGCCATACACTAGGATATTTGGACAGAAGGATGCCAGCAGCAATAGTAGCAGGCACAAGACACCTGCCTTTATCCCATTCCCTTTCTCCTGATCAAGCACACGGCAATGAGTGCCAGCCCTTAGTGACAAAGGGTCAGAGTCATAAGCAAGACTCCGTGCCTCTGAAATTCATATGTTTGATGATCTAGCAATGCTCAGTGCACATCATTGTAGGAAACCAGGCTAAATAGAGGAGCAATGTTTGGCAAGCTACTCAAGCCAGTAACTGCCCTGTTTAGATTTTACTGTTGTCTTGACACATTCTAGTGTCACCTGAGAAGAAAGAATCTCAATTGAGAAATTGCCTCCAACAATTGGCCTGTGGTGTGTCTGCGAGGACAATTTCCTTGATTGGTATTTTAAATAGAAGGTTCCAGACCACTGTGAATGGTGCTACTCCTGGGAAGGTGGGCCTGAGTTATATTTAAAAAGCTGTCTGAGCATGAGCCATGAACATTAAGACAGCAACCAGCATTTCTCCATGCTTTCCACTTTAATTCCTGCCTACTGATCTCTGTCCAACTTCCCTCAAAGTTGGACTATAAACTGGAATTCTGATATGAAAAGTAACCACTCCTTTCCAAGTCGCTTTTAGTCATGGTGTTTATCACAACAGAAAGGCATACAAGAAGAAAGTGCTGGGTTTTCTTGGACCTTCCACTGGCTCTAGCTTCTTTCCTCTCCAGTATAGGCTCCACCCCAGAACCACTGTTCTTCCCACTACCTGGAAAACAGATCTCTACTCCATAACATAGCCCATAAGTGGTCTCAGATGATCTTTGGCTCACATGTAGTCTTCCCTATGCTAGTATCCTGATCAACTCGCCATAAGTACAGCTGACCCAAAGATACTTTTCTTATTCCCATGGTGTTATGTTTTCACCAAGTGCTCTCACCTGTAAGGGGAGGGCCACTGTACCACAAAACTAACAGCATATATGGAGAAATTCTCAAGACCCTGTTTTAACCTGTCTGATCTCCCCTGATCAACTTCCCCAAGACCCTCTGCTTCTACAGATAAGAGTGGGCATCAACTTGCAAAGTATGAGAGTAGATTTCTTACAGGCACATGCTTCTGCAAAGTTAGCTGTAGTCTAAAGGATGATCCAACCCATGGCCCTATTCCAGCATCTGTACCCAGATTCCAATTCTTGCCTACCTTCCTGATACCTTCTGAAGGATTGGACACACAGTTGTCAGCCCCTCCATTCTTGCTTATGGTCCGCCAGAGCTCAGCAAAAGTGCTATCCTGCTCCAGGGGATTGGTCCCCTTGGCTCTGAAGTACTCATAGACAGCAGAGTCCCGGACAGTGCCATAAGACATCTCCAGTTGCTTGGACAGGTCCTGAAATGTCCTGAAAGGCAGAAAGGCAGTAAAATTAAATGTTAGCAATTACTGCATAGTACACATTATAAGGATAAAATGGGCTGCAACCTCCTTCTGAGTTCCAGGCTCTGTACTAACCCATTATCCACATCTGTCACAGTAAATGTACAAATGCATCAATCCCTCAGCCTGGAGCCAGACCTCCATATGTCACAGATAGGTTTCCTCAATATGAAACATATAAAACTAGGTTCCGTGTTGACCTCAAAGTATAAAACAATAAGTAAGAAATGATTTCTGCCATTAGTGAGCTTGGAATCCACCTATAAAAATATGAATCAAGGCAGGAAATAGCAATATAACAGAGTCAGGGCAACACAAAACAACAGTTACTGACAGCTTCTGCCCTGAGCATCCTAATGCTGAGCAGGCTAGATGGATGATGAAGATGATGACTAGCCCCAACACTTGTGGTTAGTGTGGCACAGACATTCACTATGATGCTGAGTCAATTAAGAGTCATCCCCTCTAAAACTTGTACATGTGCTGGAATTCCAGCCAATTAATGATGCAGAGTATCTACCAACCAAGTTAATTTTTGAAAAAGTAATGAAAACTGTGTTTTTACATGGATCTCCTAGGGTTTTTTTGTTTTGTTTTTGTTTTGTTTGTTTGTTTGTTTTGCATAGAAAGGGATTTAGAAGTACTGATGATTAAGGAGCAATACGTGTGATGGTCTGGATTCATTTTTACCAAGAAAAGAAGCAAGTAGCTCCATCAAGACAGATGTTAGAAGGCCAGAGTATCTCAGGAAACCCCTCAGCAACCAACTCTCGGTTGCTACCTAAGCTGGGGTTAAAGAAGAAGGCTTCTTTCTGGAAAGGGAGATGCGTATACTTCCTGAGTTTCTGCTTTGCATGGCAGTATGAGTTCATCTTGAATTGAAAATGCCACTACGTTGAAAACACCCTTTCTGCACCTTCCTTAGTGTACTACGCCTATATCACTCATGTTAACATGCATGGAATGCCATGCCTGTTTTATAGTGGGTCACTTTTTACCCCAGTATCACATGGCCCACTTGGCGATCCAGTCACTGCTGCCACCCAGACCCACAAGAGAGAATTTTTCCACACATCACAAGCCTAGGAAGAGATCCAAACTCAACATTCAAAATTCAGTTTCTAGTGCTTGTTATTTTTCACACCATTAGACTATCAAAGACTCTTCAGTTGAGACACAGTGAAGTCAGGAGTCCTCTGTAGTGAGGACAGGAAGGATGAACTAGTACTGTGCTCTTATTTGTTACTTGAAAAGTAGTGCCCATCATGACATATGACATATATTGTCATATTCCAGGCCAATTTTCAAAATTAAAAATCCTTAATGGGAACCTAGGTTTTCTGTCCAGGGTCTGACAAGATTGCTCTTTGTTTCTCTTCTGAAAGTCTCACTATCTCCTCTATCAAGCCACACCATTATCAGTACCTCCTGATGCATCTTCCATAGGAAATACCAACCCAACTATCTTGGTTTGCTTTTCTATTGATGTAATAAACAACACAAACAAAGGAAAGGGAAGTTGTAAAGGAATGAGTTCACTTCATAGTAAAGCTTTAAGTCTAACATGAAGAAGAGTCAGGACAGGAACCTGGAGGCAGAAACCTAACCAGAAACCATGGGAGAATACTGCTTACTAGCTTGCTCCCCATGGATTGTATATTTTTATACAACCCAAGACTGCCTGTCCTGAGTGGAACCAGCTCTAGTGAACTGAACCCTTCCACATCTATCTTTAATCAAGAAAATTTCCCAGTGTCCAACCTTCAAACAATCTGATGGGGGTGTTCTCTTAGTTGAATGCCTGCCTTCCCAAATCTTCCTAAATTGTGTCATGTTGACAAAAAACTAACCAGTACACCAACCAATCTTGCCAGGTTCATCTATACAACTTCTCCTTCTCTCCATCTCCAGTGGTTTTCTCTAACCATTGCCAACCTAAAAGTAAAAAGTACCACCCATTCTCATCTCAGCTATGAGGCTATGCTTCTCCCTTTGCCTGGAATCCTTTTATCTCACTCATGTACCTGCATGTTCTGCAAATCTAGCTGCAAAACCATCCTCAGCCTAAGTCTCCCTGTGGTATCTCCCCATAGCTTGAAGGCTATCATAGCTGTACCATCTCACTGGTATTTCAAAGAGCAGCATTCCTTAGTAAAGAAAAGTAGTGGCTCTGGAGTCCAGCTGCTCTCTTGTTTTTAGTCCTCACTGTCCCTAATAGAATGGACAAGTTCACAAATGTCCTTATACCTCACTTTCCAAATCTTAAGATGCAGGCTAGAAGCAGAGCCTGTAGCAGTGTGTTCCAACTGAAGATTAAGTTAGGATTGATGTACAGGCCAAAGAACATTACCTGATGGGGTCAGTACCTAAGAGCTGGAGGTCACTATTCTGAGCTGACATTATACACATGGGATCCCACCAAATGTAAGAATTTGGAGGCCTGGAGATGAAGCTGCTCCATCCCTACTCCATGGCCCTGAGCCCAGAGCTGGAGCAGCCTACACAGCAAGCACACAAAGCCCGGAAGTGTATGGTTTTTCTCTTCTGCTGTGGTGTTGCTTTCAATAGCATTCCCTTGTTCCTTGCTATTTGCCCAAGTAATAGAGCCCAGGATTCATTTCCACACATTGCAGATGAAAGAAAACATAAAATAACAAATTTGATGAAGAAATCTTTCTAATTATTGTTCATTATTTATACCTAATTGAAGCAAGATGTTCCTTTGCTTGAAGGGCCCCAAGGGTTGTAACTCAGCTATAAATCGCCTGGAATGAAAGGAAGGGAAATCTTCTTTTTCCTACATATTTTTTTATTCTTCTCATGGTAATACAAACAAATACAAGCTTTGATGAATGGGAAACATCAGGATGAATTACACAGTTGAGTCTAAATACTGAACTACTCTAAATTACTGCAGTTTCTATGAGTATGGAACGAATGCATAACTTCCAGGGAGCTCTGATCTCCTGTTTTATCCCCACATTTGAAATGGAGATTTCCTCTCTCCTGAGTATTTATTCATGATGGTGTTCCTGGCCAGAGGCTCAGGGAACATCATGGATGACAAGCAGGCAGTCTGAATGTTAATGGCTCTATCTCCCTGTCTGTCCCAGCAGAGCTTATTATCCCATCTTCCTCAAACATCACCTTCACCCAGGGCAGCTTCATCATCTGACCATGGTCTGTCTACTACCTCCTATAGCCATAGATTTCTAAACAGAGATCTCTCTAATTACAGATGTATACCTTCTCAGCAAAGAATTCCAGGGTCATTTCCATGACTGTCACACAATAGGTCCAACGATCATGGTTCTGAGTATCTAAGCCTATAAAAGGACTGGAAGAGGTGGGCTTACCTAAGGACACCTCAAAAACCATCATCTCCATGGGTATTTTCCCTTTTGTCAGAACACAGAGTTTTAGAAATAACTCACAGGGAAATATAATGGGGACTAAGGACAGCCAGTCAACGAGGCTGCCAAGCCAGCCTTGGCAATCAACAAAAGACAGATGCTGAAGGTAGATAGGAACCCCATCAAAAAGAGGAAAGGAGTTTCATCAAGAGCGGACTACACTTGCAGTACATACAATTTACCTTTTCTTTCCAGCAAGAAGTGACTACAATCGTCCAGGCACTTACTTTATAAGATAGAGAGAGGGCAAACCCATTCATTTCGGCTTGGACGTCTGTCAGTCCAGTGTGTGACATGCACCTTGATAAAATAACTGAACCAGCTATTATCCCAAACCATTTCTAGATGTCTCATAGGCCATGAGCTGTGACACCTAAAGCAAGAGATGAATAGTGACAATCTATTGGAAGTTTACAACAAGATATAAATGTATGGCTGGAGAGAAAACAAAAAAGAAATGAGCAAACAAAAAAACAAAACAAAACAAAACCCAGCACTGAGCAAATAATGTGTGTGGGAGCAAAATACAGTTACACATGGGGGACCCCTGAACATCCAGGGGAGAAGCCCTAAATTGGGAGCCAAAAGGGTTTCCTAAAGAAGCATTTGGCTGAATCTTGAAGCCCAGGTGAAGGCAGCCAAGCAAGAACTGACACATAGGATATTCTAGGAAGAGAAGAAGTTATCTATCCAGGCCCTGATGGGTGAGAAAACACAGGTCATGTGGGCTGCACATTACAGGTTGCCTGAACTTTGGAAAGCTGGCAGATGTGGATGCGATACTGTCTCAGAAAATCCCAGTCATCTGAGGTACTCCCTCAGCCTTCATGTGCGCCTCAGAACTGGAGTCTCAGCAGTTCCCTTGGCATGATGAGAGATACAAATTCTTGACCCTGACCCCAGCTCTAACAATTCAGAAACTCTTGGGCTGGTGCTAGGCTTCTGTGCTTTCATAGCTTTCCAAGTGACTCTAATAAATTAGGTTCTAGAAACACTGACCAAGGCAACACATTTAATATCTGAGGTCTTAGCCTTTATAAGTCATCCGTGTTTCGCAGGGTTGGTGAATATTAATGACCACAGGCACACATCCAGCTCATAGTCAATGTTCAGCGTCTGCCCTTCTGTCAGATTCTTAACAAGTAGCCCCAGTGTTTGAATCATGGTGGCCATCTAGTGGAGTGGAGGGTGGTATGCTAATACAGTTTACATTAAAGCCTGGAACATTTGCTGACCTCACAGTGGAGTCAATGATAAACCTTGAGGTCACTTAATACTTTGCTTGATATCCTGCAGTATACACAGTTTCTTTGTTTAACATGTCTTTAAGAGAACAATGTAGTGACCAACCTTACTTGCCTTAGATTTCCCATGTAATCAGGTGATGCAACCTAAACTAATACAGAGCTTTAATCTCAAATTACACACTCTTCCAGGCCTCTAATTTAGAGCAGTACATGTGTGCCCGTGGGAGGGGAAAGGGTAAGCATTTGAAGAAAATAGTTAATAGTCAAGAGTAACCTTATACAATAATTACCCACCACAAATATTTAAAATGGTATATAGACATTGCTTGAGAGCAGAATGTTTGTAGTACTATTGGTTAGCTGCATGCTACTTAATCTCTTATAAAACTATTAAACTTTTCTGTAAAGTATCCCTCATTTCCTCCCAATGTGATGCTGTATGTGTTGCTCAATAGACCCACAGCAGTGGCTTTTGTTAGACACACAGGCAATAGGGGCAGACAGAATTCACACCTCAGACATAGACTACAGACAAACAAGTTACTACAAACTATAGACAAATGAAAAAGACATGGAGAAAAGCAGAGAATTTGAGCTTTGCCTTGCTCTCCTTCAAAATAATCCAAAGAGAAATGCTAAAATTTTCTTTCCTTAACACTGACACATTTTGGAGCCTCTGAGGTTATCCTTAATGCTTTAAATCAATACTCAGTAGTTGTCACACTGCATGGAAGAAAGCATGGGTAGGAAGCATACATCAACTTTCAGGATCACATAATCAAAGCCCACCTCTCCATTCCTAAATCTATCCCAAGGAAAACAGCCTATACCCCAATTTATGTCTACCTCCTCACCAAAGTACAGGCCAATCCTCCCTATCAACACTTAAACTGTCACCTTATCAATACTACCTAATTCAGGCTTCTATGGTACCAAATGGGATGGTCTAGGACAAATCTGAACATAGACAGAGTATGGAGACACCAGAACTCCAATTTGCTTTGTGAGCAAAATGGCTTCCCCTTCAAAAAGGGCACCCTAGAAAAGTAGAAAGCACAGGGCAAGGGATTGGGACAAATGGCTTCTGAGACATTGTCTTAATTAGGGTTTTATTGCTTCAAAGAGAGACCATGACCAAGGCAACTCTTATAAAGGGCAACATTTAATTTGGGCTGGCTTACAGGTTCAGAGGTTCAGTCCATTATCACCAAGGCTGGAGCATGGCAGCATTCAGGCAGACATGGCACTGGAGGAGCTGAGAGTTCTACATGTTGATGCCAAGACTTCTAGGAGAAGACTATTACCAGACAGGTAGGAGGAGGATCTCCAAGCCTACCCACACAGTGACACACTTCCTCCAACAAGGCCACACCTATTCAGACAAGGCCATATCTCCTAATAGTGTCACTCCCTGGGTCATGCATATCCAAACCACCACAGGCATCATCCCTTGGATCCTTTGCTCTTAATCAGTGGCACAGTACAAGCATGTTCATTTTGAGAAATCAAGCCCCTCTGCCTGTCTCTTTGTTTTGGACAACATCTAGTGTTAGAATCCTCCCATAACTAAGCCCACTCTCTTCTCCAAGTTTATACTTGAGCCAAAATGTTCCATTCCATGCCTCTACTAAAAGCCTTTCTTGAGCTGGTTTTCTGTATCTCATATCCTGAACTACTGATTCAGGGGCTTTTGCATTGGAAATCATAACTGATGACCATGAGCATCTCAAACAGTCTAGCAGATAGGGCTCTGCAAGCTAGCTCAGCTCTGAGAGAAGTTTCCTCCATCCACAAACTAACTTCTCTGAAATTGCACAGTGTCCCTTCAGTCACAGCCAAGGACAGTCTCCCAGGATGGCTGTCACATCACTTCCTCCCCACACCTTGACCTATAAATCAATCTTCCTACTTCTAGATACGTTTTCATTAACAAAGAGATGAATGTGTTTGCAGCATGGGAAAAATCAATGATACAGAATTTATAAACACATCTTTGCATGTTAACAGAAATATTTACATTGGAAATGGAGATAAATACAGTTGCAACATGTAGAATCAATATACAGTATATGTAAAACAGATTTTTCAACAGTGGGACTGCCATATTCTAGATCTGACTAATCTAATCCTAGAAGGACTAATATTTTTCTTATTCATTCTAAAGGAAAGCAATGGGGAATCCTATACAGGAAGGATGGTGGGCATACATAGTTCATAAATGAAAGTCTTTACTACAGTGTGTATATGTGCCTACTATCATTCTGACACTCTCATGTTTCTGACTTATGTCTGAATCTACCCAGGAGGATGCTGCACACAAGAAGCACAGCTTCCTGGTTATCCTTCCACTTTCTGCTTGAGAACATGTACACACAAACACACACACACACACGCATGCACACCCTCTGTCCCTTTCTCCACTTCTCAGAATTCTCTTGTATCCTTTTCTCTGTGCCTCTTCCATTCAGGGCAAGGCTTCTTAAGGGTCTTCCTTTTTCATTCAGTCAACATTCAATATGCCCGATTTTTGAGAATCTGCCTGTATGAGGCCCTGCTAAAGGTTTAGGGATAGAGTAAGAATAACACAGAGATCTTGGTTTCATGACATCTCCATGTCATGTTAAGATTGGAGAGAGAGAACGGGGCACCAACAGTTATGCGATGCTGTAGTCTGAAAACAGAAACTCTTATTATGGGCTCTGATGTTCCTATGAAACTCTTGTCACATGACTTTTTTGTCTGTGTTTGTTTCTTTTAGTGTGCTTTTGTTTTCTCCAATACTTTAAAAAGCATTTTAAAAGTTAAAGATTAAAAAAACCACTGTATATGAAAACACAATTCAGATCGGAGGCTATGGTTGGCAGCCTCTGATGAAGATATTGCTGGGGAGATAGCAAAGCATGATACAGTTTATGAAAAGGAATGGAGAAGATAATTATATAAAGAAGCCAGACATTGTTTTCAACATCAGCTTTGGCATTTAGGCACATGTTTCTCTCTCTTTGCTCGCATCAGACAAAGATGAGTTAGAGGGCATAGGTTCATGGAAGGCTGGACTGAGACCAGCAGCATCTGTCCTTCAGAGGAAGAGGCAGTGTAGCTGCAGAGGCAGCCTCTCAGTTTCTCTTACTCCAGAGACTTTTCCCCTAGGCCATCTAGCAAGCCTGGAAGACAATGAGACACAGGCAGGTTCTTCACATACAAAGCCTACTCAGGGCACAGTTCTATGCAGTAAGCACAGTGGCAACCCCAGACCAGCAAAACTGTCCTGGGAATGAAGCAGGGCCCACCACAGGATGAAGTCCATGACAAGCTTAAAAAACTGAAAGAACAGACAAACACAAACAACAGTACAAAACTCGGTTTAACACATTCTTCATATATTAAATGAAATATAAATAATTTATGTTTTAAATGATACTATTAGAATATATTTTACAATTATCTTATTGTTTTAGTATTTTATTATACCTAATTTATGTAGCATATAGCAGTTTTAATAAAACGGTGAAATAAACTTTAGCACCATTTTTGTATGCATCTATATTGTGTCTTGGTGAGTATCTCTCAGATCAGAGGAGACCACTATATTGTGTGATTATTCAGAAACAAGAAAAATACCTTTCAACATTAGGAAACAGTATCTAATTCCACCTTTAACAAAAAATCATAAATAAACACAAAAACAAAGAGAAACAGAGACCACTTCCAAGGCTTCCAGTTCTAACAAATGTATTCCTGCAAAATTTGCATTTGAATTATATGTAAAATGTGACCTGAATGATTTTAAAATCCCTCAGATATGCAAATGGAGTTCTGGACTCTGGGAACTTAGTTTTTTGCTCTCTTTTCCATATCGCCTTTCTTTCCTGGTAGGGTAGGACTACTTGTCAGCTAAGACCCATTTCAAAGAAGAGCCTCCCTCCCCTGCTGCCCCCATCCAATATCTACTCTGCAGGCTATGGTGGAATAGACTGTATCACATAGCTGAATCTCCCAAGAACCAGACATACCTAAAATTTCCAAGGCCAGTCTCCCCAACCCAGGGCTCAGGGATACAATTCCTATACCAGGCAGGCTAGCATATCCTTCACTTCTACATCATTCAACTAGATTTAATCCAGGCCTGGTCCCTGGAAGTGATAGGGTTCAGTGATGGAAGCTCTGAAAATGAGCCAAGGGAGATCAGAAGGGCTGTATGCATGGCACACTCTCATTTTCCACAAGGTCAAGTCTGCAGGCCTCTGTGGTCCTCAGTGAAGAAGACTCATGCCTTGTGTAGCTAGAGTTTCTACTCCCCCACCCACCCACTAGCCTCTTCACAGATGCTATGATCATGGAAGACCCCTGTTCACTCATGTCTTCAGGTCTGCATTCAGACACATTGCCTGCTAAGCTGTACCCAAGAAATCTTCTCAACTGTCACATCTAATAAAAAGAATGGGTCCCGGAGTCAAGGAGATGGCTCAGCCAAAGCACTTTCTACTGACCAAAGGCCCTACCCATAAATGCTGGGTAGGTATGGTGAACTTCTTATTATCCCAACATGTGGGAAACAAAAACAGTGCATACCTGGAGCAACCTGACTAGCTAGGTTAGCTAATCGGTGGGCCCTGGGTTCAATTCATAAACCTTGCCTTTTATCATATGCTGTAGAGAGTGACCAAAGAAAATACCAGATACTAACTTTAGGCCTCCACATGCAAGCACATACTCATAATACTCTCACACATATACATATACAAATACACATGTAAATATGCATACATATAAGCATGTACACTCTTTATACATATACATGGAAAAATGGAAGGAAGGGAGGAAGGAAGGAAAGAAGGAAGGAAGGAAGGAAGGAAGGAAGGAAGGAAGGAAGGAAGGAAGGAAGGAAGGAAGGAAGGAGGGCTAGTCCACATTCACAGGATCCATGTCACTCTGTGCTCTAGGCTGAGCCTTGTCCTGACACTGACCTTGTACCTCATGTATCCTGTGTTCCTGACTCAACTGTGAGTCCCCTTGTGCATGGACTATATTGCCCCATATATGCTATGATAGACAGAAGTAAAGGAACCAGTTCTGATTTAACCATATCCTGTGCTTGAAGCTCAAAGGCTGAATGTAGCTAGAAGAAATGAATGTAGAAAGAATGAATGGAAGCTCATATGCTAATGGGTCTAACTTAAAACCACTAACCTCACAGACTTCCAGTGGACCCTTGATGCTGTTGGGCAAGCTTCTATATTTCTCTGTACAATCAATTTTCCCAGTCTCTTGGATGGCTCTCAGAAAACCCTGCTTATTATTCCCCAAGAAAGCCAAAACCTTCAGTAAAGAATTTGGTTTTACTAAAAAACTCAGATTTTCTAAAACCACTGCATATCCACCTGATTTCTTTATAAGCTGCCACCTCTGCTCTCGCTCCTATTAAGTATATTGGTTTGTCTCCTGGATATAGGAGTTGCCTGCATTCTCAAAGCACATTGCTCTTCCAGTTATCACCCCTTGTCTCTTATATTATGAAATTACTTCTTTATATGGGCCATTTCCATGGGCTTGAAAACACATATATCTTCTATCTTTAAACAATCTTTGATACTGCATTTCATCCCAAACTCCCATCCAGTTCCTGGAAAGAGTTATCTGTGGCTGTCATTTCCATCACTCTCTCCCATTTCTTATGCTCCTGACTCACTCACCTGGCTAACCACTAAGCAAAAGCTGTTTTTCTCAAGGTCATTAATGACCTTCCAACTATGTAGTCCCCACTTTTTCCCACATCAGCAGTATTTGACAAACGATCACTCTCTCCTTCCTAGAGCACTTCTTTCCTTGGGTCTCATAAAAATCATGCAGGAACCTCCTTATTCATGACTTTTCTTAGTTTTTTTTTTTTTGTATTTTTATTAGATGTTTTCTTTATTTACATTTCAAATATTATCCCCTTTCCTTGTTTCCCTTCTAACTCCCCCATCCCATCCCTCCTCCCCCTGCTCACTAACCCACCCACTCCTGCTTCCCTGTCCTGACATTTCCTTACACTGGGGCATCAAGCCTTCATAGGACCAAGGGCCTCTCCTCTCATTGATGTCCCATAAGGCCATCCTCTGCTACACATGTGGCTGGAGTCATGAGTATTTTCACAGTTTTAGTCCTAGAGTTTTCTTTTCTGGAACTGGAGTATCAGATCCCTTCTTCTCTGGTGACAAACTTTGGCCAGAATCTCATGTCCATTAGCTGGAGACACATCTCTACACTCTGGACTCCCAGTGAACCATTAAGCCCTAATTTGCCCTACAGGCTCCTCGAAATCATCCAAGTGACAACTCCATTTAGTTGACTAATATGTTTCCAGACCAAACAGTCAAACACTTAAAATACAAACCCCTAAACCTAGATTGAGCCTGCTCATCCTCTCGCTTTTCCTTCTCAGCCAAATGTTGTTCTTGTATATACTGAATCCCTGATAAATGTCACTGTCTTTACAAGGCCTCTGCTGACAACCATGTATAAAATAGCTATCCCTTAATGTATATAGTAAAAATACATATATTCCCGCCTGTTACATAGGTGTTTGATGCCAGTTTCGCTCTAAGAATAAGATCTAGCTGTTTGCTTTATATCACCAGTATCTATACTTTAGGTTATATGCTATCTGCATTTGTCTAGGACTGAGGGAATCTCACATATTGATGAGTTTCAGAGCAAAACCCAGGAAAATTCTAGACAAATTTGTCCCTTATTGTATAATTGTCCCTTATTTGTATAATTTGTCCAGTATTCCTTTGGCATATGGTAGATACTAATGGACACAGCAGGCACGCACCCCCACTCACCCCCACACGCATGGGCCCGCATGCTCTCTCTCTCTCTCTCTCTCTCTCTCTCTCTCTCTCACACACACACACGCATATACACATGCATACACATACAAAGTTAGCTTTGTCATGCTTTTAAAATGTCTGAACTGGCATTTTGTTGTTGTTCTTGTTGTTGTAAAAAAAAGTCTCCATTGTGGATGCTTGAGTTGAAGAACTGTGGTCTTGGATCTTGGGGCTTACTTAGCACAGAGTTCTCTCTATCCAGATCGACATCTCCACTTCTTCCCAGGGGTAATGTCCAGTGTTAAAGCTTCAAGATCCAGTTTTCTCATGGATTCAGTGGAAGTCAGACTCCATCAGCTGAATTTCTGAGATGCAGCTGCTGTCTACTTCGCTGCCTCTTGTGTCCCTGTCACGCAGTGGGAGCCCTGCACAGTATCCTTGGCAGTGCCACCAAATGCCTGCATGCCAAGAACATGGCTGGCTCCCAGTTAATAACACCCACAAATGTTTGCTGCCACTAATCAATGCAAAAGCAGGATGAGCCATTGACCTTTAATATATCAGTTCTGGGGCTCTTAATTCATTAGGAACCTGTCATAAATGTGGATGAAATGCAAATAAGAGAGGCTACCCTCCCAGGAGACAATGAAGATGTCACCCACCCCCAGCCACCTGGCACACCAGGACTCTTCATCCACTCCAGGGCAATACCCTTTGTCTCCTCTGCTCCTTCTGAGTTCTAGCCCTCATCTCCTGCTTTACAGATATCTGTGCCCCTCTGCTTTACCTGCTTTCCTGTCATATAATGACCGCAACTCTAAGACTGTACTAACACTTCATTCATATTGCTTCATTTAGCCTTGGCAGTAGCTCTTTCAAAAAGGTTATTATTACATCCCACACCCTATTTTACAGATAAAGAGGCAGAGGTCCAGAGACATCAAGGAACTGGTGGAGGTAAAAAGCCAAGGAGCTGTCTTCAAACTCAAGATTGCTTGATGAAAAAAATCTGTATGCTCCAGCCCCGTCAAGCGGTGATAGATACCAAGTAGCCTGAGCTAAGTAGGGAGAGTGAAGAGGAAGCACTAAGACACCAGAGAACATCATGCACAATGTACTACTAGAATTAAAGACAGTCTAGAGGGAATATAATATTGAACTGATTCTAACTTGGCAGAAGGCAAAGCATTAGAGGTTGGGGCAAAGAGAGAAGGTTAGTGGGAAAGGAGAGACCAAGGTTATACAACTCAAAGAAAAAGAGGACTTGACACATAGAAGAGAGTCATTGAAAATGTCCCACACCGAGGTAACAGCATTTACAAATCATGGATATTTGTGAGGGTGAAATATTCTAAGAGCTGTTAATGGTTTACTAAGAAGAAAAGAAATGGTAAACAATGAAGGAACATTAACCCCAGGATCCAGAGGCAACAATTGTCCATAAAATGCTTAGAAGATAGTTAGAACTGCAGACACACAGGGATAATGGGAAAATGATGAGGTATCAATGCCACTTAGACAATTAGAGGGTCACAGAACAGAGAGGTGAGTGGGTGGCTTGTCCTATACGCTGGATAGGGGCAGGCTATAAAAGCAAAAAGGGTCATATGCACATTAGAACACAACTGTTGAATAACACTAAGTATGTACTTGCACATGTGTAGTGCATACAGGTACACAAGTCAAAGTCTAGGTGTGTGCAGGTATCAGAATATACTTAAGGATACCAGGATAGGAATGAGAAAGAAATTTCCAAGGAAGGAACTGTTGGAGGACCTGAACACTTGGCTTGAAGGATGCTATTTGTTATGAGAAACTTCAAAACAAAGGAGACACAGTGCCAGGATGGGAACTCCACAGAAGGCCAAATCACATCTAAGCCAGACAGAGCCAAGACAACTGCTCAGAAGTCTTAAGTTTGTTTATAAACTATATGGGTCTTGGCAGTCAGCATCCATGATATAAGAAAACAAACAAAGTCTTTCCTTGTAGCAAAGCCTGAAGGAAAACACTAGCTCATGGGAGGCTGTTATCCAACAATGCAAACCCAGCTACAATTAAATATAAAGCCACAGACAGTAACCCATTCTGAATCAGTTTGCAGGAAAAAAGAAGTTACCTGAACAAGGATATTGAGTCCAGTGGCAGAGTCAGAAAAGGAATATGCAAGACACAGGATATGATAGGCCTCATTTGGTTCAGAGGATGGAAGGAGCCAAATATTAAAACAAATGTTCTTATAACAACTGGCTAATTCATCTCCAGTACCTTCTTTTGTGACTAGGTAGTTTCTCTCCTCACCAATAAGGTTTGAGAGCTGACCCATATGAAAATCTAGGTGAGCTTACTGGTAAACCTAATGCCAAGCCTTCTCAAGTCTGCACAGGTGCATGAATGATCAACCTTACCCAGCTCCAGCTAGGAATGATGTCCAAGCCATGGACCGTTCAGTCATAGATGATTTTATGGGGAAGAAGGTTCTTGTGGAAACATTAGTAATGTCAAGTGCAAGCCACATTATCCCAGTAGATCCACAGGCTCCATAAGCCTCAGCCTGGCATTGTTTCCAGCCAATGACAGGAAGTGTGCCAGTGACCATCAGTAGACCGCCTGAAGGGAATAAAGTACCTAGCTACAGAATTATAGAAAGCACCACAGAAAAACTGTTGGCAAAATGCCTGGAAGGGCACAGGCATTTGTGGGCATGAAATCTACCCTCCCATAATGGTTCCTCTTTTGTGGCAGTCTCCTAGCAATTCTGGGAGTTATCAAAAGCCTTCAGTATCAGCCCCTTACTTGTACCAGTTCACTCAGGACAGAAAGCTGAGTATGGTAACCAGTCTGGTCTGGTATCCTCTTGAAAAATAGGAGGAAATTAGGAGAGCATCATATGCCAGTTCAAATGTTCCCTTCCTGAGAGCCTGGTACCTTGCCCAGGGAGCATAGCATATCAGTGATCCAAGGGGTGCCCTGACAGGATGGTAGCACAGGATGGGCACTCAGAATGTAGGCAGTGATGACAGGTTGTGGCCAGGGATATCAATTTTCCACTTATAAACTCTGTGGCCTTGAACAAATTGTGCCTCTCCTGTGGCCTTTTTCTATATTAGTATCCTTGTTGGCAGAACATGGATATTCATGGGTTGGGTGAATCCAGGCAAAACCCTGGGAATATTCCATGAGTGTTAGCTGCTGTGGCGGCTGTCAGTTATCCTGAGTAGCAAATGAGAGATTGGGCTCTAGAGTGGTTCTAAGTGGTCAGGGTGTATGGCAGGCTCAGAAGTCATTGACTGCCTGGAACAGTGTGTGCTTGTTTCAAATTGGATATTTTTAATGGCTTATGATTTCTGTGCACTTATAAGTCCAGTGCTTCCTTTGCTTGCAGACAACATTTACATTCTTTGTCTGGCCCTAGGAACCTTGGCAGGAGAAGCCACTGGACAAGATGATCACCAGCTCTTCCCCTGCTGTGATATTCTATCATCCTGTAGCGTTTGCTGAAATGAAAAACATCTTATCTTGTTTAGGATTCTTTCTTCCCACAAAGCAGTACCATGGACTGTTTTCTCTGAAATGGTGTTTTTCTCTGAAAACTGGAATCACGTTTTGTTGTCTGTTGAGACTCAGACGTACCATAGGGAGGATATCACAAACAGACTTTGGAACAATTAAAACTCAGCTTATCCAGACACTGGGAGCATTGCCCATGCAGGGCACTGGCAGCAATTCTCTAGAAGAAGAGGCCTGTGAGCTCCTCCCCAAGTGACAAGCAGACCATAGCCACGTAACACTTGAGGAAGCAAAGCAAATTCACACTTCCAAAGGCATAAGCTTGGGAGGCTGCAGACTTCCCTGACTTGGCAGCAGAATGTTCTCTCACAGTTTCATGGGATGGAAAATAATGTACGGACAAAAACAAGCCACAGAGCTAGAGCTAAGCTAATCCTTTCTCCAACCTTCAGAGGAGTTTCCTTTCTGATGGAAGCTGCCTGTCATTCTTCAAGGAGGATATGAGACTTCTAGAAATCCACATAGGTCTGTGCTATTCAAAGATGGCCTTCACTCCCTCCTCCCCCCTGACCCCGAGAATCACTATCTCCTAGAGGCAAGGATTTGGAGAATTCATTCTCTTCCTTCTCTTCCAGACATTGGACATCTATGTTAAATGGGACAGATGCTATCTCCCATGCTTCCTGGGCTTCCCAGAAGTACCAGGGTCAGGTTGTATGTGGATCTAGACTTGTACATCCCAAGGATTATCAAGCAAGCCTTTAATTCTGATGCTTGAGTGGATGAATGAGAGATGAGCCATGGTTCTACTGTACAACCTGTTATTTCTTTCCTATTCTAGATACTTTAGTTAAATACAAAAACAAAAACAGGGGTACTTAGAGATCAGTGTATAGGCATTTTGAACCATACATTTCTTAGATTGGACAGAATGGGTAGAGAAGAAAAGTAGGAAGAAATTCAGTGCTGTTGGCTTCAGGAAAGCCCTGAGAAGAAGGGGACTCAGATAGGTTGGCTTCATGGGCAAGGTGAACACAGATACAGTGAACAACAACAGCAAAAGGCAGGGGTGAGCAGTGCAGGGGCAAGCAGGACCATTACATGGGAGTTGGCTTCTTTATAAGCCTGTCCACTGTATCCCCTCCTTGCCTGTCTTCCTTCTACTCAGTCCACTGAGTCAATCCCATGCTGACACAGGCTCCATCTTCCAAACACAAGCAGGTCCCCCATGTCAGAACTTCACTCTAATCAGCATTTGGGGAGGCATAAGTATGTCTGACAGATCAGTCTGCACCCTGCTGAAGGGGATACAGGGTCCTGTTATACAGCAGAGACAAGATGTTCTGTGAGCAGATTTTGACTGTGGTACTTACGGTAAACACTTTGTGGCTCCCCACTGCAGTCAGGTTGAAGTGACCCACCCATGTATAACTTTGTTTTTTTAACCACCCCACACAGGACTTGTCTCACATGGTCATCCACCATTATTTTATACTTTGTCCTCTGGTTTGACTGATTTTCCTCCTAAGTGCACAGCTGTCTCCTCTGGTCTCTTCCATAAGCCAACAGGACCTATCTTCCTAAGCATGCAGTCAGTGCCACATATTGTAAGATTTGGGTGCATTTCACTACCTCTACCTCTATGCTTCCACTGAAGAAAATCCCTTCTGAGTTACGGGTTGGACTGAATTTAACAGTGATGTCCTGACCTCCTATCAAGACCTTATATGTAGATAGGCTAAAAGAGATCATTGGGTGTGCCGTACTTCAATACAACTTGTCTTAATGACATTTCTACTGCTGTAATAGACACAATGACCTGCCCTCTCTGCAGCACAGTTCCTCCAACAAGGCCAGACTTCAAAATTCTTCCCAAACAGTTCTACCAACCGAAGACCAAGTATTCAAATATAGGGACCCGTGGGGCCATTCTCATTCTCGTTGAAACAATACATAACTAATAAACTTATTAAAAAAGAAGGCTTGTTGGACGGACACACATATATTATAAATATACATATATTAAATCATATATATGTATTGTGTGATCCATATGTATACATAATATATGTATATATAATATCCCTGAATATATGTAACATATAATAGAATATGTTTATATGTATATTATATGTATACACAAACACACACATATATATGTATATATATTTTTTCATAATTAACAAAGCAAAAATATGAGCCAAGATTGGGGCAATTCATAGATAAATCAAAAGATACCAAAGGTGGTCAGCAAATATCAGCCAAGATTGGGGTAATTCATAGATAAATCAAAAGATACCAAAGGTGGTCAGCAAAGATCAGAAGCTATAGGAACAGTGAAGAACAGATGGTACCTCCTAGCCTGTAGACAGGACCAACCATTACCTTAAGTTCAGATTTTCAGCATCTGGAATGATAAAACAATCCATTGCTATTATCTAAGGCACCCATTTAATGCTATTTTGTTTGGCTATACTAGAAGATTGACACATTCCCTCCCCATTTTGGCAATGACGGAGATATCCATCATCACAGCAGTATTTCTGTACTGTGTTAGGTAACTTAATTTTGGCTCTGAATTGCCAAATGCCACTTCATGAAGAAGGTATGTCCTCATTTATCTTTTTATCCCCAGACATAAGACAACAGCTACATAAGATCAATTGATCTCTGCATTATAAAAATGTATGGGTGATGCATAGATGGATGATGGAAGGATGCACAGTACAGTCATTAAGTCAGTTATATGCTGACGTTGCTGATATTATCTTACCAATGATCATCCCAATCCACATGAGTGCGTTCAGTGACAGGGTGATGGACAGACAGTTGAACAGATGAGCAAACTGACTTGTGAAGATTTACTATCTAGAAGACTAAAATGCCCAGTGTACTTTCCAACTCAAGTTCACTTTAGCACATGTGCCTTAAGAGGAATTTTATCAGATGGAACAACTGCATGCTCTTAATATCTAGCAGAGCCACAGGGCAGAGCCACAATAGAGAACTCCAGACTAAAAGTCCCAATTTCACAGCTCCTTGCACAGTAGTCTGATACAAACATATAAGGGTCTCTATCCAGAGGAGGTACACTATTTAAAGGATACCCATTTGTTGAGGCCTCTGTAAACCCTCATGAAGCCCAAAGAGACATGAACAAATATCCACATTTCCCTATAATAAAGCAAAGCTATATAGGAAAAGCTGTTTGTGTGTAGTACTGTAGCCAATATCAGGATGAGCATGGATTTCTGCGTAGCAGTGCCTGCTTCCAGAATGTTCTTCCCTTAAAAATCATCACTTTTAGACTAACCTTTCAGTTAAGACTCCACAATCTGTTTCCATCTTTTATCTCATGTGCTGTCTGAATTTGTGACTGCACATGGTTAGATGGAACATTTTTGCAGACCCAGCCAATCTCAGCTGTACATGGGGAACCCATCCAATGAGCTGAATTTCTGTTGAGTGATAAGCTCACAAGGGTCAAGAACCACAGTCATGAACTCTTAGGGGTAACAGAGGCATTGATAGTAGAAGCTAAGACACCATGTCCTTCTGGGGAAATGAAACCCAAGAGGGTGCAGTATGTCTCCTCTCTGGTTGGAGATGTTTCTTTCAACTTCTCAACTGAAATGGGTTTCATGGAGTGATTCATGTTGGTAAAAAAGTGTCAGCTTTGATTCAACAAGCTTTCATTTGAATCTGTCTCATATCAGATGCTTAGACTAGATCTCTGCTTCCTCATCTGCAAGGGTAGCTCAATGTTGTAGAAATTACATGATGTCATTCTTGGAAAGTAGTTAGTTGTAGCACACAGTTATATCACATAATTATAATGCACATATGTGTACATTCTCTCTCTCTCTCTCTCTCTCTCTCTCTCTCTCTCTCTCTCTCTCTCTCTCTCTTCCTCTTTCCCTCCCT
Organism: Mus caroli; assembly: GCF_978045245.1. NCBI lineage: Eukaryota > Metazoa > Chordata > Mammalia > Rodentia > Muridae > Mus > Mus caroli. Next base: position 28,458,710 of record NW_028227267.1, on the reverse strand, counting down.
CCCTCTCTCTTCAAATACACACTATAGTTTGATGATATTTGGAAAACATCTGTTTCTGCTGAATATGTACAGATATGTTTCTTGTCACTTTTCCCTAAACAATATACTATATATGATCTTGAATAATCTAGAAATAATTAAAATAATAAGGGAATATAGGCAGGTCATATGCAAAACACTATCCAATTTTATATAAGTGACTTAAAAGCCCTTGGATTTTCATATCCACTGGGGACAGAAGAGCTGGAACTAATTCCCTATGGATAGTGAAGGGTAATGTAAATAAATACATATTGAAAGTATACTATATTTCATGATACAGCTAAGCAATATCAGTCCCTAAATAAATGATACTTATGGTTGATGTTGTCATTACGATTCCATTAGTAGAAGTACTGTTATTGTTGCTGATTATTTTCCTTAAAGAGTCAGGGAAATTGATGTAGCTGATACTGATACTGCAGTAGGCTGCTTTCCTGTTGGGCCTACAATGCAGTTTCTTTTCCACAAAAAGCACCTCAGCAACCTCTGACTAGAGATCAGCTACTTCTGAGGCCCAACATATGTATATTAAACCCTCCAAGGAATTATCTGGCTTTACATTTCCCTGTTTCTTCCTCCTTATTATATTCTTAAAGGGTTAACATGGTCATGAAAGCATGGGGTTCTAATTCTTATGATATTAATTAAAGTGAAAACTGCAGATGGTGTTTAATAACAACTTCATCCCAGCAGGTTCCAGGCACTTTACCTAAATCAAACATATCATAAAGTTGGCATGAGAATCACAGAGACGGTCCCTGTCACATCTGGCCAGGGACACGTATTTTCATCTAGAGTGAAAGTAACGAACCATCTCTATTACTTATGCAGATGTGGCCTTACCTGACTTGACAGTCTGATTCTACCCCCACCAGCTTCTAGAGCCAAAAATAAAGAAGTATTGATTGCAGAGATTAATAGCAGAGCTTGGGGAGGAAAATGGTACAAACACCTTTTTCTCTCCTTTCATGATATAAACGCCTGCCACCCCTGCAACCTAATTTTGTCACCTAGCACATGGGAGTGTATTAATTAAAGTGACACCAAGGACAGGAAAATCTGAGCTCTGGGGGTGATGACTGGAAATACATAAATATGCATCTCCAGAGTATCTCAGGATGGGAGGCACATTGCCGGTATAATTGCTCTAAGGAGAGGGTGGGAGGGATGGATGGCCGTGGCTCAGCGCTGGAGGTCATGACTGAGGTTCAGGAAAATACTTTCCAAATCCAAACAAATGAGTTACCTAAAAACAATTATCGATAGCCCATAGTTATATCACACAATTACTATGTACACACACACAACTCTCATACACCATACACATATGAATGAACACATTCACACACATAGCAATCTGTGGACCTACATATTCACAGGGCTTTTACCTAATGTTTCATCCAACTATAAGTTGACAATATTTCTTTAAAACATGCATTTGTATTGAACATATACAAATTAGACCATCACATTCATAAATGTCTCCTAATAGAGCCCGTGGAGTAGCTGATATTAAATATTTACTCTGTACTATTTTTCAGAATCCAGGTGGCACTACAATAGTAGTTCATCTTACAGGCTTTTGACTTTAGAATAATACAAAACGATATGTCTTCAGTAGAAAATACATGTTGAATTTAAATTTTGACCAAGCTAGAGATGTGCTATATGATAACTTCAGTTTTTTCTGAAGTTTTTTCTGAGCAACAGCAGCATGTACAAACATTTGGATAGTGATGTATTCAATTTGCAAGGCTCTATTGAGACACAGGCTCACCCTGAGGCGCATCTTCATACTGAGAAGGGTGGGGCAGTGACGTTTTACAGGTGATGAATCTGAGGCCTGCTGTGGTTCTGTCAGTGAGGCTCAGCCAGAATTCTGACCCAGGACTAAACGCCCTTTCTCATACTGTTTCAATAGAAAACTGGGATACTAGGGAAAGAATTTCCTGAAGAAATCATATTAGAACAGTTCTCCTGGGAGGTGTGTGTGGATGCCTTTCTCAGTCTCAGCTCTGCGCATTTACCAGCAAAATGTAAAATGGGATTCTGACTACCTAGACAAGAGTCTTTTATCTCAATGGAGGGTAGATCCTGGGAACCTTGGAAAGAGAAGCAAGAATTGGGCTGCATGAGTTTTCAGGACAAGGGAGGATGGTATATGTGTTTAGAGGCTCATGTTTACATTGTCTTATGTAGGTCAATTTCACTGATATCAATAAATCAGTTTCAGCAGCTAAGTATGCCAAGAACCTACAGTGTGTCCTGATTTCAGATACAACAGGAGAATTTAGCCTCAGTTTATCCCGAGTACCTTAAGAGTCATTATCTGTTGGGGTTCTCTACCCATATATCCAAAGACATCTAACACCGATTAGATCCTACTGGATCTTATTGTGTCTACCTACTTAAGCTGTCTGTTTCCCTCTGCACCGAGTATTGCCATTGAACCAGAGTGGAGTCAGCACCTGGGTTGCCTGTCCCTCATTTCAGCCTTCTGCTCATCTGTCATATCCCAACAGGCATGATCAGAATGACCCCACAATGTTTCTCAGATCTCACTTTTCTGAGAACATCAGTGCTGCTGCCCTAGTTCAGAGGAATATGGAGGCTAATTATCAGGACACAGCAAGAGAGAGAAGTAAAGATCAAGAACTAGATCTTATTTATAGCACGGAGGTAGCATAAGCATAGACTGCCGTCCTCGGCTCCCTGGGCCATCATTGGGACAACACGGTTACCTGGAGGGTGTAAATCCATACTTATACCCAACATTGGAGACGTCTGCCAATTCTCATCTGCTATTCTTCTGGGACAACCTTCCATAGCATCCTACTGTGATCCCTAAGCTGAGGGAAGCATCTAGACAAAGAGCATCATCTTCCTTTGCAGAGTCTCTCTCTTTTCTTCTCCCCCCTCCCTCCCTCCCCTACCTCTCTCCCTGTCTCTCATGCATATTTTATTTGCTTTCTTTCTCCCCAAGTAGTCTATTATTAATTTTTTTAAAATGACAAATAAGAGGGGATTGCTGAGTGCCATCTATGGAGCACTGTGACTGCATTGACAGAGCAATTTTTAGGTGGTTTATTATTATTCTTAAGCTACGGAAGAGGAATCTGGGGTTCAAAAGGTTAATTAACATCTACAGTTTTACACATCTATTAAGTATCAGCTCCCTCATATGAGCTCAGGGAATCTGGCTCCTGCGCAGATACGTCTAAATACTTTGCTAATGCTCAAGAAGAAACAGGTCTAGCTTCTTTCCTAGTGTGTTCCCAGGACTAACCACAGAACATTGCACATAGAAGGCAGCTCACGAGGATACTGAGTGTTCCAGTACTACCAGTACCATGAGGATAAACTCTGACACATGGCTCAGTTGAGTTCTGTTGCTGGCCCTGCTTTGTGACTCAGCTGTCACACTCCACAGAAAATGGCTCTATCCTGCCATCTCCATGGTTCACACTGAGCAGGCTGTCTCTCCATGGTTCACACTGAGCAGGCTGTCTCTCCATGGTTCACACTGAGCAGGCTGTCTCTCCATGGTTCACACTGAGCAGGCTGTCTCTCCATGGTTCACACTGAGCAGGCTGTCTCTCCATGGTTCACACTGAGCAGGCTGTCTCTCCATGGTTCACACTGAGCAGGCTGTCTCTCCATGGTTCACACTGAGCAGGCTGTCTCTCCATGGTTCACACTGAGCAGGCTGTCTCTCCATGGTTCACACTGAGCAGGCTGTCTCTCCATGGTTCACACTGAGCAGGCTGTCTCTCCATGGTTCACACTGAGCAGGCTATCTATCTACCCGAGAGCACTATAGAGGGTAAAAGTTAGAGCTAAGCTGTTGAGGAGCTTCCAAGATTTCAAGGGAGAGGGCAAGGTTAAAACACTATATGTAACATCCCCTCATTTCAAAAGCTAAGACAATGAGCTCCAGAAAAGACAGACATTTTCTAAGGGCGCATAATGAATTACTATGCCAAAATCCGATCTCACATTTCAAGGACTTTGCAGAATGACCGAGAAATGGCTACAAAACCTGTCACTGCCTAAAGATAGACTCATAAAAAGTCATTCAGGCTTGCTCTTATTCAGAGCATCCAGAATTGATGATCACTAAGTTCTTAACAACTCCTGATCTTCCCTTTGAGTCTAGAAACTAAGTCATGATAGTGAAGTATGGGTTAAAAAAATTCAGCTCTCGTTTCCTAGAAGGCATATTGGAACTGGTGAAGCCATGTGTCAGAAAAGCATTATTTGTGTTTAGAATACCTTGACACTATATATCTAGCTTTTCAAATGACCTCTCTATGTCTAAGCAAACATACCAATCCTAACTGGGCTCAACTTGGCTTCTATATCTGATAACAATTCCATGGGCACCACCCAATGTTAGGAACTTAGCTTCTCTGATAACCCAATAAAGTGTGCAATAAAGAGAGTGAATGAGGAGGTTGGTGAGAGGCAGCTGAACTAGTCTCCCCAGCCCCACATGCTATGCACTGCACAAAACACTTCAAAGACAATAGTTCACCATGCATTTTCTGTCTGCAGGAAACTTAATGGTACCTTTTAGAAGGGCAATTGGGATCTGCAGGACTCTAAAGAATCCTTTAGGAGTTGTAGTGATGGGCACTAAAGATGAATGATTCCCAATGTGGACATGTTGGCTGGGAAAAAAAGATATAAATGCATCCATACCAAGCCTTTTCACACCTTTGGAAGCCTCACACCTTCACCTGCCACAACTATCGCCCTCTCCTATGGCTTTCCATCAATGGCTGCCTACTCCAACTCGAGTCCCCACCTTGCTTGCTTTCCATGGCTTGTCCTGCTCCAGGGGTCTTAACTACCCCAATCCTTAGGTCAGACTATGTAAGGGAGGATGCTGGACTTCCGTTTCCCACAAGTATCTGAGTCTGGAGCTCTTTCCTGTAGCCCACCCTTGTCAGATGGCGACCTCAACACTCATATAAAAGGTAGTTGGGGTTTTTTCTAATGTGATGAAAACAAGTTTTCCAACATAGTCTATCGGATTATATTTCTCTTCTATTTTTAAAGAAATATTTTCTAATTTTAAAAAAGACATTTGGGAAATTCACTTTGATGCACAATTCTTTAAAAGAAAACAATTGAATTTGCACCATCCTTGTCTGTCTGAGAGAAAGACAGCTAATATGAGCATACTGGGAAACTGTATGATCAGAGCCCCAAATTTAGCACCGAATACTGAATCATCGTGAGGATCTCACCATCACAGATAAGGCCACGATAGACTGCTCAGAAGTCCATTCTATTCCATCTTAAACAATGAACTCAATGCATACTGCTTCTTAAGAAGGGGACACAATTCAAGGGTCAGAAGTACGGTTTCAAAGGCAAAGCAAGTACAAAGAACATTCTGACACAGCCTGCTGGAAGTACAAGGAACAGAGAAAACACTCAAAGCTCCAAGGGCCTGTAGCCCCTACTCATTGGCAGCTATCTCCCTCAACTTCTGCCAGTGGAGTCCACCATCTTGGCAGATCCATGGGCTCCACAGACCACCCATAGAAACTGCCTTTCCTAGATCCCCATATGGATGACACTGTTTCATTTTTCTCCTTCATCTCTGCTTGCTCATTTTGTCACCCATCCACCTTCTCTGCTTCATCCCATCCTCTTACTGATGGACCACTACTTCTGCCTTATCCTCAGACAGTCTTTCTCTTGTGGGCTTGGCAAGAACACCCCCAAGTGTCAAAATGAATAGTTTTCACTCTCTAAATGTCATCACACAACCCTATTCTTCTGGAACCAGCTTACTACCTTACTTCCATATGATATATGAAGACACGGCCAGCCATGGTCTTTAATGCTCCATAAGTGGAATCTTGGATCCTTTAAAGGTCCTTTCCTTCTCTTCATCTGCTATGTGTAGTCAATAGGATACTCTACTGTTGCTTTCAGTTATACTGCTGTCTTTCAGTTGAGTTTCTTTCCCTGTGCTCTGCTATTGTAGGATCCTCTTAAGCCTCTACTCTGTCAGTCCTCTGATATAGTCCTAAGAGATTACTCCATTTTTCCAAGATATGCATTTCACTCATATTTACTCTCCCTTACAAATGCATTTCAAACTTTACTTTTATTAAAATTCGTTTGATTTTCTTTCTAGTATCTCTTTCCTGCAACAGCTGAGCTGGTCCCAGTTCTGGGATGACTTCCTTCCTGCTTCCTTCTATCACCTTTTCCACGGGATGTGTGAACTGGTCCTTTTCCTTGGCTCTTTTCTGCCTTTTGCCTTTTGCTTTTCCCAAGGATAGCAGGTCATAAGTCAGGCCACTCTCCTCTTTGTTAAGCTGCAGCTTTCATCTCCCCCATTCAGTCCACTACAAAGGAGGCGTCGCTCAGAAAGCCTCCTGCAGACCAAGCACCCAGGAGATGTGTGTTAAAAGATGATCAAATCAATGTGAAGAGCATTAGCAAATGCCACTGAATAACCTCAAGTTTAAGACAAATTATAAAGTCCAATTTCAGAAAATGGTGGATTAGAAAAGATCATAGGTCATAGCTCTTTGGAGGCACTTTAGACTATCCCAGGAACCATAACATAGATTTCAAGGACTGATCAGATGATAGTCATAAAAATCAATTGGGATTAATTATCCTCACGTGAAACAGACTCTTAGCAGTTAAGAGCTGTGCAAAGTAACAGGTAGTATTTTGAGGGAACATGTAATCTTTCTCATATCAATTAGCAAAAAACTAGATGGAACAATCTTTGGCCAGGGAGATGGTGCAGTGGGAATAGAAGCCTGATGACCTAAGTCAAATTCTCAGGGCTCATATGGTAGAAGAACAAAAAAAAAAAAAACAGACTTCTACAAGTTGGCCTTTGACCTTTACACACACACACACATACACAGTGTTTATACAATATTTAAAAAGTAAACATTGGAGTTTTTAAAACTGCTAAAAAAATAAATCCATAGAGGCAAACAAATTATGTGCCTCTAAGATATCCAGAGTATGCTACTGGGAAGCTCATTCATTATTAGTGTAAATCATAACCAAAGACATTCTAGGTTCTTTATCCTAGGAAGAAATAAATGTAGGACAAACCCTGAGCCTGGGGCTCAGGCATTTAGAGAATCAGTCTGACTAACATGCTGATATATTCCATTGTAGCTTATTGAAAATTATTTTTTAGAGCTCATTTCTGGGTTCATGTGCATCCCGCTATCAATGGCTTTACAGCTGTTTCACAGGAGATAAGAGACTGTCCATCAGCCTTGATGCTGCTGCTCTGTGTCATTTGGCCTGAGGAAAACTGCCAAGAAAAAAAAAAAAAAAGAGAAACCCATTCCTATGAAATTTGTTGAGAAATTATTCATACTATTGGAAAGCCTGGAAGAAATCTAACACTCGTGTTTTCTCCAGGGTGGAGACTATGCGGCTCTGAGACAGGGCTGGAATGCACTGCAGCTGTCAAGTAATCCTTCGTGGAATGTCTCAAAGCAAGTGTTTTCTTTGGCCCTTCTTCCTTCCCACCTGTACCAGCTTCTCCCAGGTGACAGTGATGATCTCAGGCTGTGGCACCATTCAACCACAGGGGTTTGAACTTACTCAGAGTTCCAGGAAAAGTATTCGGTTTTTGGGGAAAGATGTTTGGAACAATGCAAGTCTGTGCGTCATCTGGGAGATTCCTTACTTTCCAATCCTGTCTCTAGTTCCTCATGGACAATGCCTGATGACAATGACATAGCAAGTTAATGACATAGCAAGTTAATTAAAATGTTGGTGGGGAGAAGAGTGAACTCTATTACTCCTCACATATTTTTCTTGGCCCAGAAGAGCATCACCATGAAAACAATAAGTCCAATATTCACACTTCAGGGATAAGAAGAACAGTGTCCTTTCAGTGACCACTGGGTTCCCGATGAAAAAGACTACAAAGACTTATATGATATTAACCTACACAGACAAAAATGGAGGTATGATCTTTGGGCATTTGTAAAAAAAGACAGGCTTGATTGTTTGACTTTGGCAAAGTCAGAGGCCACTGGAAGTAGTTCATTCCAGGGAACCATACAACAGTACTGATAGGGTTCCATTTACCTTGTGTGAAGGTAACTCCTTGTGAAGCTCTGAATGGAAATTAAAGATGTACAGCCATACCCCAGTTCAGAATCCTGGACTTGGTCAGAGACCATCTAACAAGTTTGGATTCCTGCCCTACCTATGTATCAGGTTGCATTATATATGTTGGCTATATAGTGCCACAGGAAGGGGTCTTTAAGGAGTATTTTATTGTCATCAAAGAACACGGATACAACTTAAGTCCTAACTCATAAAAGAGAGATCAGTTAGGCCTACAATCCATACTAATGGTGCTTGGTCTGGAGCCCCTTTTTGCAAAATCTTGTCTATCTTTCTTGTGAGTGGTGGCCACTAATATGCAAGAGCTTCCCAAAAGACAGCTGATACCCTTAGAAAAGACCAATATATCTCTTCTTCAAGTAACAGTCCCCAGCCATTGGTGGAAGGACATGAAGTGATATGACAGCCCTGGCCTCTAGTCGAGGGCAAGGCCAACTATGTGAGACAACTAGCACTTCAGAGCCCTCCCACTATCATACTGATGCAGCTTCTAGACAGTGTGCTTTTTTGCTGTGCTCTTCTGCTCTTTTTTTTTTCTGCACTCTTCCTCTGTCTTACTCAATTTTCCCCAACTTGTTTTGCTTGAGCTTTCTCTATCTACCCAATAAACAATTGATACATGAATCCTTGGCACCCATCCTTGGAGGAATCCTAGCTAGCAGTGAAAGGCCTTCAGCTTCTGTATGTCATTGAGGACATGGTTTCCACAATAAGCCTCCATCCCTGGGATGGCAGATGATGCTAGAATGCTCAGGAGTCTCAGTTTCAGGAAACTTTATATAATGCATAGGACTGAACACACCATAAACACTCATTCATCTTAGAATGTCTGACTTGATTGATAAAGCTCCACATTTTTACAGGGCTAGCTCTTTGCATGCCTGCATTTCTGCTCTTCCCTAAGTCCTCAGGAGCAAGTCAGCAAGGACAATTAATCTCACTTGCTCATCAAACTCAAGTACAATTACTCACCGGGCTTGCCATTAGTTAATAGCAGACAGAGTTTTCAGAGCCATCACTCCCCTATTTGGATAAAGAATAAAATAAATAATGCCTAGAAGAACACTCAACTCCAGACTGGCTGTTTGCAGATGATCTAAGAAGTCTGCTCTTCAGGTCCTCATTCTGGACTGCACCTGCTTCCTAAGCCATGTTGATTGGTTTGGACTCTATGAGAAGTCTCTTCTGAGAAACTCAGTGTCAGATAATTTGGCCCTCACATCAGAATGTCATCCTCAGTTCTAGGTCCAGATTCTACGTTGAAAATGAGATTACACATGCCAATATATTCAACAGGTTCAAGAAGGCAGGTGGAACTGGTCCAGGGAAGTTGTAATGGAAATCAAGGTACAGGTGTGATGGCTATATGCATACCAAGGATGCCAATTTGGGCAGTGAGCTCAGCCTGAATTGGCCAGAGAATAGCAGAGTGGGGATTGGTATGAGTCCACTGTGTGGTTCTACTAAGAGGAATGGAGGGCAGGGTGCAGCATGCTAGTAACTGAGAATGGAGGAAAGGGGGATGAAATGGTGGAGCAACTTTAATAATGATCTTATGACAAGCTGGAGGCACTCACTTGGTTGTCCATTAACCTTCTGGGCAGAAGATTAATGCTTCCACCTAGGATCCAAAGGCAATGAAGCTAAGAAGATGCAAACTCTCATTTGTCAATTAGCAAACTCTAATCTGCACCCCATTATACTGTCCTCTCAACCTTTTTCAGGAATCTCTGGTGGGTGGAACAGCACTGAATCTTGGGTCTGACCCTGACTTTCTCCAAGGATGTAGTACTTATGAGCTGTAAGCAAAATGGACAACATTTCAAGTAAGTAAAGTTCAAAGACCCAATAGTGGGTGACAGCAGTCTGATGAATGATGACGTAAATGAGAACACAACCCACTTCTCACAGTGACAGGATGACAGCAGCACACTGATAAAGCCACATGCTGAAATGAAAGACAAGAAGCACCAGAGAGTGCCTGCAGAGAAAGGGGCAAGCACAGGAGACTGCTGTCACCATTTTCCTCTAAGACACTCAAAGCATGATGATTCTAGTTTCTACGACTATCACTCCCTGACTGAACCTTTATCAAAACTCTAAGCTGGCCAAACAGAACTGAGGAGCACTGTCTAGCCAGAACTGAACCACCCCAAGCCTTTTCACGAACCTCTCAGAAGAGAAGGAGGCTCAGGTTCCTTCTGCATGCTAAGAGGAATCCCCCTCCTGCTGCCCAAAGAGCCTCAGGGGAACGTTTTATCCAGGGTAACAGCAGAGAAAGACATCTACTCATTAATGTCCTGCAGGAAATGTTCAAAGGCTGACTAAAAAGTACTCACTTCTCCTCCACTAGCTACCTTGAAATATATTCAGAGAGAATTGCACTCCAAGCTATGGTTCCTTTTGCCTTTCTTGTGCCAAAAATCTATAACTTTCCTGGGCAGAGGAAAATTCAAACGTACTCCATACCCAAAGATGTACCTAAAGCTTGACTTCTGAAATTGGTGGCCCATGAATTGCCCATGGAGAAACCTCATCACTTTGAGTGGTCCCTGTACCTATATTCCTTGCTTCTCTTCCTTAATATCTACTTTATTTTTAGTGTCTCTAGTTGCCTTGGGGACCTTGTTTCAATTTCTGTTGTTCTTTGCCCTGCTTCTGGTTACTCCCTGTCATTTCATCATTTTAAAACAACTACCTCCTCTAAGTCTTCCTCTTGCTGATTCCTGCCTCTACCCCCACTATATCCACTGTGGGCTGTTCCCTTCCCCCATCCTTTAACTCAACATTAGCATTTTCAGTAATAACATACCTTCACTGTTTCAACTCTGGTTAATTATAAACATAGACCGTACCTCATACGTCTTATTCAGTGTAAAAAGGAGAGAAAGCTTCATCTAGGTTCCAAATATGCATTATTGTTGGTAATCTACAACCAGCAAAAGAAAAGAGGCTCCCAAAGGCTGCTGACGACTTCATTTGACATTTAGACCTGTGTTCTTTCTAGCTGTGAATGGCTCATCACATCTAGGGACAGAACATTCTCCTATTATGCCCAAGATGCTAGTAATTTTCAGAGTTGTAGAAGGGATAGTTTTAACCCTTGCCCGATGATTCTGACATCACCTCGAGATAACACCCCTGAACCTATATATCCTTCCCACAACTGCTCCCTGGACCATCACCGTATCTGAGCTTCCCAGGCCTTTCCTCCACTCATAGCCATGGCTCTCCATTTTCCTTTGCCATACCCTGAATGTGACTCCTTTCCCAGGTTCCATCCAAGTCTTTTGAGTTAGCAATCTATAGATTTTTCCACTGGCTAGCCCTATACCATCTACTTACTTCCCTCCACTTGAGTGGTTGAAGATTAAAACCTTGACCCCTGCCTATCCTAGGAGCCTGAAGCTACCTTATGAAGCTTGTTTGCAAAGCTCATCTCTCAAATGTGTGACTGTTGATGGAAAAAGAAAGGAAGAGAGGGAGGGAGGGAGGAAAAGAAAGAAAGAAAGAAAGAAAGAAAGAAAGAAAGAAAGAAAGAAAGAAAGAAAGAAAGAAGAAAAGAAAAGAAAAGAAAAGAAAAGAAAAGAAAAGAAAAGAAAAGAAAAGAAAAGAAAAGAAAAGAAAGAACTTTCCTGTCACTTATCACAGACATTCTTTATTCTATATTAAAGTCTCTCTGGGACCTGATCTGACCTAACATGCAACTTCATCTCTCTGGGTTCTCTGTTACCCAGTTTTCCACCTAATCTGAAGCCAGGAAGCCAGGAAGCCAGGAAAGGAGTATTGAGTGGATGTCTTCTCAGACAGTCTCTCTCTCTCTCTCTAAAGGAGGACATCCAACATTTGTAAATATGAGATCTTTTAAATTTTCTAACCCAAATATGCCCAGTGAAGCAAGTATAAGTATTTTCATCTATTTCTGAGAAACGGGTAAAAAAAGTAATGAGGCAGATTCGAAATATTCAAGCTACTTGGACTTTGTTAATTTCTAGGGCAAGGACACAGTCTTTCTCCTTTCTTCCCAGCCTGAGGATCCTCCAGAAGCCACTGGAGCCCTATTCCCAGTTCACCTGGCAAGGACTACCTCTTTACCTGAAATGCCCCATTTGCCATCATTTTCTTAGTCTTACACCTCCACCTCTGTCACACCCAGCTCTGTTCTTGGCTCAGCTGAGGATAATTACTTCCTCCATGCTGCCTTCAGCCCACACATCTGACACCTCACTGCACGGTTCTGCTGTGAACTCCTGTTAACCAGCAAGCTGTCTAAAAGTGGGCCTTTCCAAGGACAGGACTCTGACCCACCCTCCTAACAAGTCCTAAGCACAGTATCTATGCACAGCGAATGCTCAGACAGCCTTGAATCCATGTCAGTTTATCCCATGAAATTCATCCAAAAGTGTGTGTTTGGAAATCCAAGGCAAAGAAAAGGCAATGGTAAATAGGAGGACAGCAATCTGACCCATTCTCTTTGTGTCCTACAGTACTCTTTAGGCAAGCAAAGCATCAGAGATCAACTAGTATGGGTTGATAAGGACAAGAAAGATACATGTGCCCTTTAAGAACTGGCTTCTCTTGGGTGATGGTAGATTGCAAGCAAGGCTTTGATTAAACAGAAAGGGTAATGTGCCAATTAAAGGAGAGCTTCAGGACCAGCCTAGGAACAAGTCCCCCAGAGCTGCCAGGTAATAGTGAACACATTTCTCACCTTCCAAGACCCTGTTTCTGCTCCAGTGAACTGGCAATAATATATTGCTCATCATGCAGAATTGGGAAAAGAGACAGAACACTGAGTTGGTAAAACATTTAGTAAAAAGTAAATGGTGTGCATCAATTATGGTCTATGGTCTGTAATAGATATATGCTCAACATGACTTTTGAAAAATAAGCAAGAAAATAATCTTGCATTGTAGAGTTTCTTGATAACCTCAGTATAAATACTCTACCAAAATATTTAGCTTAGCACTGTGATGCCCTTCAACAATACCAGCCAGCTCCAGCACACCACTACTTGTAGTTCACATAAACATTCACTCCTCTTGACTATTTCTCTGTACCTCTGTATCAACAGAGATTCCTTTTAGCATGGTGAGAGAAGAAACACACAAATATGACTTCTCATTGTTGTTTAGAGAAGAAACTAGAGCCTCAGTTACCCTACCATATCAAAAGCTGCGACCTCTTTTGAGCATGCCTACAGGATCTCAGCAGAGAACATCTTGAATAGACTGAGTACCTAGTTCTAAGGGGTCATGATGTTCATGGAAAACAGATACTTAGAACGCACCATAGTCTTACTTTTCTGATATATCCTCTTTAAACATTCAAAAAGGTCTGCCTTGTGGCCCCCTCCCCAAGGGAGGGTGGAAGGTGGTGTGTAGCTAGACAGCATTTATTCTGTGGACTCTTCTTACTTGCTAAGGATGTAAAAATCATTCTACCTCTCCCTCATGATCACTTTCTACTTTATTTCTCAGTTTTCCTTAGTGATTCAAGTAAAACGACCTATTTTTGCAACCAAGACTTAAATAATATTCCATTGCCATGGCAACAGGCCAGGCTAGTGGCCTTCAAACCCAGCTCACCCCACCCTCAGCCACATAGCAATTCCAGGAGATTTTCCTCCCCTCCTTCTTACAAATAGAGATATGTGTTTCTAGAAAGTTTGAGTGGTCTGTTACAAGAATATGGAGAAAAAATACACTAATAAAATTTCAGTGGCAGAAGTGAAGATTATCTTCAATCATGATTTTAGGGCTAAGTGTCAATAGAAATAAGATTAACTCCTTCGCTCTTTCAGTGAAATATTCCAGTCCAAAAAGGGCTAAAATCAGTTGGGAGAAGAGAATAATTTCTTAAAGGGTTGGTCTGATGGAGAAAATATAAATGGACTTTCACAAAAATTGTTATAGTGCTCTAATCCTTAGATTATCCTTAGCATAGAGTATGGATAATCGTCTCTAATCAATGAGTTGATAAGTGACCTTGTGGACAATATAAATTTCATTACATGTGATGGTTAATATTGATTGTGAACTTGATAGGATTTAGTATTATTCAAGAGACAAACCTTGGGGATGCCCATGAGGAGTGGTTTAGATTAAGATAGCCTATGTGCAGGCCTGTAAAGAGCTTTTTAGATCAAGATAATTGAGATCAGAAGACTCATCCTAAGTATGGGCAGCACTATTCCATGGGCTGAGATTCTGGAATGAGTAACAAGAAGACAGAGGGCTGAGTGGAGCATTCATCAATCTATTTCCTGACTGTTGATACATCTTCAGCTCCTACCCATAGGACTCCCTACTAAAATAGACTGTATTTGCAGACTGTGATTAAAAAACAACAACAAAACTTTTTCCTTTAACTTGCTTTTCTCAAGATGTCTTATCACAGCAGTGGTAAGAATAACCAAAATATTATTAAATGTCTAGCAAGTATGCTCAACTTGCATCCCACAGGCTATGTGGGCCCCAGGGTAGCTTTGAGTGCAGTCCAGTATCAACACTTTTAAACTGACTTAAAATGTGAGATATTTTGTGTGTGTGCAATTTCTTTTGCACCTTGATGCACAGTTCTTAAGTGTAAATTTTAGAGGTGACAAGATTGTGACATAATGTTGAAATGTTGGACATACCTGAAAACAAACATATTTTCTTTATTTCTTATTAGAAGGAGCAGAGGTGACAAAATTCATCCTGCAGCCCTTGGAACACTAGTTTGTCATGCTCACTGGCAATGAACAAATTTGGGAATGGCAGTGATGATCTCTGATAAAATCTGACCTGAAAAGATAGGAAAGTTGGGTAGACCAACAAGTTTAAAGAAACTAGATCAATGCTTTTAGACTCTCTCACATAGAAAACGCTTGGCCTAAGGAGTTTTACCAGGGTACTCTATAATGTTTAAGAACTATTTATTTTTTCCACTTTCTGAAAATAATTTTTCCCCTCATAGGTTATATCTGATCTTGGTTTCCTCTCCTTCCACTCCATTCAGGTTCCGCTCACCTCCTCTCATGTCTAGAACCACCCTCCTGTCTCTCATTAGAAAATGAACAGGAATAATAATTAGATAAAATAAGAAAAACAAAAACTAAAGAATTGGGGAAAACAAACAAAGGAAGGAAAAGAGCCTAAGAAAAGGCTCAAGCAACAATTACAGCCACAGAGGGAGCCATCCACACACACTCAAGAATCCCATCAAAACCATAAAATGAAAGCCACTACACACACACACACACACACACACACACACACACACACACACACATACACACACACATTCAAAGGGCCCTCAGGGGAAAAGGAGAAAAAAAACTAAACATATAGAAATAATTTTTTTATAAAATTGGAAATAAGACAAACAATGAAAGAAAAAAGAACAGCCCTGATGCAATACTAAGAGACAAGAAACCCCCAAAGATGTCTGTAAATTCACTTTCTGATGGCCATCCACTGCTGTATATGTAGCCTACCCCAAAGAGAAGGTTGTTTCCCCAAGGAGGCTCCCTCAGAGAAAAACAAATCTTAATTTGCAAGTGTCTATCAACTGGAGATAGTTTCTAGACTAGAAACTGAGAGCATGTATCCACTTATCCCATTTCAGTGCCAGGATCCCATCTGATGCAGACCTGAGCAGGCCCTGTGCATGCTACCTCAGTCTCTTGGGTTCCCATGTGTACTGACCCTGTTGATTTGTTAGGCCCCATTTTTTTACTATTTTCCATCTCTTTTGGCTCCTCCATTCCCTCTGCTTCCTCTTCAGTAGGATTCTATGAGTATCGAGGCAGGGAGGGAATTGATGGAACCATCTAATCTAGAGCTGAGTGTTCCATGGCCTTGAACTTTCTGCTTATTATCCAGCTGTGGGTCTCTGTATTTGTTCCCATCCACTGCATGAGGAAGCTTCTCTAATGCTGGCTGAGTAAAGCACTGATCTATAAGTAGAGCAGAATATCACCAGGAGTCATTTCATTGCTCATTCTTTTAGTAGAAGATACATAGTATTTGGGTTTACCCTGGGTCCCTCAGCTATCTACAGAGGCTCTTGGTCAGCTAATCAGTGTCATGTATAAATTGCATCTTCTGAAGTGGGCCTTAAGTCAAATGTACATTGGTTGATTATTCCCACAAGCTTTGTGCCACCACTGCATTAGCGCAACATGTAGACAGAATACCATTGTAGATCACAGGGTTTATGGATGGATTGGTGTTTACATTTCTCTTTTGTTAGCATTCATATTATTTCCTGTATCAAAGGCACTAGAACATAGGGGTGAAGGCCCTATGTAGGCACCAGCTTGACGTCTCTGTGTTCAATGAGTTGTGTGGTTGTTGTTTTCAGCAATGGGGTCTTAGTCTCAGTTTGTGACAAGCAACCCTTAGTCTAGGCAACAACCTGGGCTGTTTGGGGGTTCCCATGGGACCCCTTTGGCCAACAACTCAATTAGATGCAACCCATTCCTAGCATTAGAAGCTTCATGGTGTTAAGAAATGTCTAGTTGTGGCTCTGTCTCCCCCATTATTTGGGAATTTCATTTAGATTGTCTTTATATACGAATATATTTCAGGACTACTATATAAAGTTTCCATACTACCCTTCAAATGCTCCTGAATTTTAGCTGTCTCTCCCTATATTCCTTTTCTTGTTCTCATCTTCTCTCTCTACCTGATTGTCCAGTGTCATCCCCCAAAACACATACCTTTTCTACTTCCCTTTCCTAATGAGATCTATCAGTCCCTCCCAGTCCCTTACTCTATACCTAATCTCCCTGGTCTTATGGATTATAGATTGGTTATCATTGACTAACAGCCAATATCTACATATAAGTAAATGCATATTATATTTGTATTTCTGGGTCTGGGTTACCTCACTCAGGAAGATTTTTTTTTCTCTCTAGTTCCACCCATTTACAGGTGAATTCCATGATTTCATTTTTCTAACAGTTGAGTTATTGTGTAAATGCACAATATTTTTTTATTCATTTTTCTGTTAA
This sequence comes from Mus caroli, assembly GCF_978045245.1. NCBI lineage: Eukaryota > Metazoa > Chordata > Mammalia > Rodentia > Muridae > Mus > Mus caroli. The sequence continues at coordinate 28,441,528 of NW_028227267.1, read as the reverse complement.
GGGGCATCCTGCATGTGGTATAGGATTGGAGTTGGGGACAAGAGTATGAATTCATTGTTGGTTTAATAACAGCATAAATGAGTGTATTTAGAAATTATAGGTATATTTTGTGAGTCATTATTATACCCACAGATACTCCCTAGCTCTAATTTCTAAGAAAGATCAATACTAGTACTTATACCTGAGTAACAGCAAGCACAGCCAGTACCTGTGTCTTCTTATCTAGGACCATGTGTAAAGATAGATAAAAGCTCCTTGGTGAAATCACTGATATTAAGGTGGGGGCAAAGAACAAAGATCTCACAGTGCCAGAAAGCAAGGAAGTGCAGGAAGAATAAAGAGAATAAAAGGACATTGGAGCCAAGCAAAGGAGCTCTCAATAGCCACCGCCAAAAGACTATGAATGAAGAAACCAAAGTGCAGCTTTTTACTTTGAAGAATAAAATATTCGTCAGTCTATATGAATGTAAATTAACAAAAAAATGGATAATGATCTTTAAAAAAGAATTCTAGATAAATTACATAGACCTTACTACTTCTGTGAAGTGGAAGCTTTCAATTCTCTAGGAGAACTGAACATAATGACTCATTACAAAAAATTAGGGTATAACAAATAGGACAAAGTAATTACATGTTGGAACAACCTGGCAAACACTGCCTTAGCCAAAAGAACAAAGTTAACAGCATCAATGGTAAATAAGCCCAGTCCATAACCCATGATCCTAAACTGATGGGTTGAGAATGGACCTTCTGTGTTACCTTCTTCCCTAAACTCACACTCCATCTAAACATGAACAATGTAACAAAACTCCAGAAGGAACAATGTTACAAACAAACAAACAACAACACCTGACTTTCAAAGTCATGAAAAACAAAGGAAGTTAGAAAGGCTATCAGTAGCATCAGTACTCAGGGAGACCAAGGCAAAGTGTGGTTGACTGGACCAAAGAGCAACTTTGGGGAAAACCTGAAAAATCTAAATAACTATGAAGCGTTGTTAATCATGTCAGATTAACACTGCACTTGTCCCAAATGCACTGATAAAATGAAAGAGATGGGAGGGAAAGCAAGCAAGAGCCGCAGAGGGATTCTCGGCACTACATCTCCACAAATTTGTGAATATATAAATAATTTTAAAGGTAAGTTATTTTTAATCAAATGGAAAGATCAGAAGGGAAATCATGGGCTTTTCAATAAGCAGTCATATTAAAACTATTTGGCCATATACATTTAACGATATTCTCATGAACAGCAGCAAGATGGATTAAAGACCTCTGCAAAAATCAATAGTGTACAATTTTTAAAAATAAATGATATAGCTTGGAGTTGGGGATGATATTTTTTAAAGAACACACAAATAGAACAAACCTCAAAGGGAATAGCTTATAAGGTTGACTATATTAATATTAAATATCCCCTAATACAGTGTATAGAAATTGAAATACAAGATATAGATTAGGAGAAAGTTTCTGTGCATAGGTAATGGATAAATGTAGTGTGCATGCCAGTGAACAAAAGAGGAAAAACTGTAATGGAAAAAGCATAGAAGCAGCAGTAGAAATAAACTTAGAGAAATGCTCAGCCTCACTGGAAATCAGGAAAGAAAAAATTAATATAGTCAGAAAATAGCATGTGGTGCCCACCAGATTTTCAAAATTGAAAAGTGAATTCATCAAATATTCAAAATGTTGATAAACAGTGTGTACTCATATACATAGTAATTGGCAATGTAAATTTGCAAAACCATATTAGAGAGTAATTTGGCAATATCTAATAAAATTAAACAGGCCCATACAAATGAGTCAGCAGTTCTATTATGGGATATGTGTCCCATGAAACGAATCCATGACACACGCTAGAATGCCCACCACAGGACTATCAATATTGTCACATTGGCATCACTATGAAATAGTAAGGGTGTGAACAGCATAATCTGGCTGTATAAACAATACAATATCTAAATGAACTAAGATGTAAGTGATAAAAATTGATTATGAAAAGCAAATGATGGTTTATGAAAGTTATGCATAGCTAAATACTATTTTACACATTTTGGTGATATTAAATGTTAGGAGAGTAAATATTCTAAATGTATATACATATACAAGTATTTCAAAGGTTTTGACACTAAAATATATAGCACAATTATTTACAGTCAGATATTATATATGGCGAAACTTGTATTTATATATCAACTCAATACATAGAACTTATGTCAATCAAAACAGGTAGACAGACTAGAAAATTTACAGCTGTGTGTATTTGAACATACAGTAAATAGCATCTACATTGTTTTGTTTAAAAAGTAATTTGTAACATTCACAATTGTTATATGGGATTGAGAATAGAAGTGCTTGTGATTTCAAAACACTTTTATGGTTCAATGTTTTGTATGAAAACCAAGGAACTTAGTGAACTGTGAACTGGGATTAAAAGACAGCTATTGAGCAGTCTAGGATCTATTTAGATATAGAAGCATATTTAGCAAACTCTGCTAATTGTACTTACAGAAAGGAAATATAATCTCATAATTTTGCAGTGTGAATATAATAACTAAAATTGGGAAGTGATACTTAGGGAAATTGAAGCTATTTCTATATAATTCTTTTATTTTCTGCAGATGCACATAAATGTAAGGCAGGAGTTAAAAGGATGCCAACTTCATCTCTTTCTCAGATTCAGTATTATAGCTGTATGAGGCTAATTGAGCAACAACACTGCTTGTGATGAAGAAATACATATCAAAATTAGCAACACCTTTAATCTTGTATATGCACTCAGCCATTATTTATCAAGGTAGTAACTCAGTCATTTTTTTCCTCAAGGTAGTAAAAACAAATCCATTTTTTTTACTGAAATTAGTTTCTTATAATAATTCTCTATATCTACCCGTAATTATGCAAAACCACTTACCTAAATTCAGATTTTTTTTCGAAAGGATATTGATTACATGGATGAGAACAAGGCGTTTTGGTAGTGCTTTTTAAAATTATTATTTCAATGTTTTTGAAAATGGTAAGAAAAAATTAAAATAAAACCATGCAATCCTTATTATTGTAAAATGTCACCATGAGAATGAAATGCAACATGACAGAAACAAATCATATGTGAGGGGGTCAAAGACAAGTAAGTTGGAAGTGTTCAAAACAGAGACAAGGAAAAACGGTCGTTCGTGGGAAGGAACGGGTCTGAACAGGGGTTATGGAGAGTGGGGTCTCAGGGAAGGAACTTGGGAATAGCTGCTTTACTGACTATGAAGTGACTGTCTATAAAAGTATGGGGAATGCTGTGCAATTTTAATTGGGGGGTGCATTAATGCTGTCATGGGAGAGTGCCGGGGAGACCAGAAAGCTGGATTTTTCAGAATCTGGCAGGTCCACACAGATTTGCCTATGACGGAGCTCTTGAGAAGATTGTCAAATGTACAAGTGTGATTGTTCTAGAAAGACACGGGAGCAAAGTATTACAGGGCAGAAGAAAAAAAGGAAGAGACTGTTTATGACTCAGACTTCAGGTGTGTGTGACGTGGCCTTGGAGAAGCTGTCTGGGCAGGTGAGGGCTAGTCTTGTTGCCTTCCCCTGCTGAAGCAGAGAATCCTTGGGCAGCGGATGACTGGGGAAGGCATGAGGAAGACAAAAATCTGTGGGTGGTAATTTTCTTCTGTGAGAAATGAGAGTAGTCTAGGGTTAAGGATGGCTATAAACACCCGAGTGGAGGGTGACGCTTGTACACTAGGGAATACGGCTGTTAGATAGTTTGGAACTGAGCTAATAAGCCCAGAGCTGAACAAGCTGGCTTTGGGTGCCTGGCCTGAGCACCAGGTGTGACTCTTTCAGCGTTCAGTATAATTGAAACCTTTAAATGGCGAGTACTGGAGAGCTTTCAAATGAGCCAAACCCCAGAACAGGATGTGTGGGTCTGAAAACGGACCAAGGCAGGCTTCCCCAGTCCATAGTTAAGGGACATTATTTTTAGGCAGCCTGTCAGATTTCATTTATTCATCTTGTTGCTTTCAGCGCTTAGTTCCACCCTGTTGATATCATTTACAGTCTTGATTTTATCAGCCGCCATATTAGCATCTCAGGCTCTCCATTAAGAATGTTTTTCTCCATAGCACCCTCTACTCTGAGAATTCTAGTAAGTAACCAGCAAGAGCAGCACGCTACCTCTCAAAACTCACGACTTTGTAAAACAGCAAAGGTGCCGTTTCTCTGCAAGCCGCTTTGTGACTGGTCCACAAAAGTCTAACAAGAAGAAAACAGTAAGAAGAGAGAAGTGAACAGAGGGACATCAGAAGGAAGTGATCAAAAAGGGGGAATCCGGGCAGGCGGGACTGGGGGAGGGGCAGGCATTGACTGGTCAAGAATATGCCCCAGGAAGACTAGAAAACAAAACAAAAACAAAAAGCAAAACAACAACAAAAACCAGCCTTGGGGGCCTCAGTGAGAGAGGACACAGTCCTGCAGTGACTTAATGAGCCAGGGGAGGGGAAGTTAGGGTGTTGATATGGGGACATTCCCTTCTCAGAGGGGAAGGGGAGGGAAGAGTAGGAGAGGACCTGTGTAAGGGGGTCCTGGAAGGAGAAGGGGGTACTGATATTGTCGTGAATAAATAAATAAATTCTTTTTAAAAAAGAATAAATTGGATGAGAAACATATTTCCACTCTGAACTTTAAGTAAAAGACTTAAAAGATGTGAGGAAAATTAAAATTAAAAATAGTAGTTGCAGGGCCTAGAGAACAGAGTGCCAGGCAATAGAAGCAGCAGAGCTACAAGCCAACACCTAAAGCATGAGCAATAACCAGTGTCATCACTGAAGGAAGAGAGATGGCTTCACTGTTAAGAGCACTTACTGCTCTTGCAAAGGAGTTCAGTTCAGGATGCTTCAATCTGATTTAGACGGGGGAGGAATCATGGGAGGCAGAGGAGGAGAGGAACCTGGGTGGAAGAGGAGATGGGAGGGAAAAAGGAGTCAGGATCAGGTATGGTCAGAGATAGGAGAGAAGTCCAGAGGGCTAGGTAAATGAGTAGAAATGTGCAGCTGCCGGGGGGTGGGGGGTGGAGGGTGGGGAATGGGGGGTGGGGAGGTGAAGCCTCTAGAAAGTCCCAGAGACCTGGGGTGGAGGAGGCTCCCAGGACTCAATGTGGGTGACCTTAGGCAAAATGTCCAATAAGTGTGGGATATGGAACCTGAAGAGGCCACCTCCAGTAGTTAGATAGGGTCTCCAGTAGAAGGAGGGGGATACCAACCCATCTTCAAATTTTTCTACCCCAATGTTTTCCTGTCTAAAAGAAATTCAAGGACAAAAATGGAGTAGAGACTGAAGGACTAAAGGCCTGAAGGACTGGACTGAAGGACTGAAGAACTGAAGGACTAAAGGACCAGGTGACCACTCCAACTTGGGATCCATCCCATGGGCAGGCACCAAACCTGGACACTATTACTGATGCTATGATGTGCTTACAGATAGGAGCCTAGCGTGGCTGTCCTGTGAGAGACCCTACCAGCAGCTGACTAAGACAGATGCAGATGCTTACAGTCAACAATTACACTGAACCCAGGGACCACCATGGAAGAATTGGGGGAAGGACTGAAGGAATTGAAGGGAATGGCAACTCCATAGGAAGACCAACAGTGTCAACTAACCTGAAACCCTGGGAGCTTCCAGAGATTGAGCCACCAACCAAAGAGCACACACAGGTTAGTCTGAGGCTCCATACACATATGTAGCAGAGGACTGCCTTGTCTGACTTCTGTAGGTGAGGATGTACCTAATCCTATAAAGACTTGATCCCCAAGGGAAGAGGGATGTGGGTGCAGGAGGCACACCCTCTCAGAGGTGAAGGGGAGGAGGGATGAGAGAAGAACTCTGTGAGGGAGAACAGGGAGGGCAGCAACATTTGGTAAATAAATATAACAACAACAATAACAATAATAATAATAACAAACACTTACTGCTCTTGCAGAGGACCTGAATTCAGTTCCCAACATCCATATAGAGCAGCTCCCAACTACCTGTAAATACATCTACAGGGGAGCCTATGCCCTCTTCCAGCCTCTACAGGGGATTCATTCGTATGCAAAAGCACAGACATACATAATTAAAAACAAAATCACAATAATTAGAAACAGAAATACTATTACAAACACAATAAAGTAACAAAGGTACTGATCATATAATTAAAGGTGCTCTCCACATCCCAAGGCAGTCCAGTGGAATGAGATCATAACCATTTGTATTATGAACATTTTAACAATTCTGTCAATAGCACCCTATAGGAATGTCTTTTTAAGGGACAGGAAGAGATGCACATGAAGAAAACCAGGGAGTTCTGTCTAGAAAAAGGCTATAAACCTTGCTTTTAAGACTGAAGCTATCCTACCCACATACAGAAAGAAGCACATGCAAAACACATCAGCCAGAATGTAAGAGTTTTAAAAAGTCCCATTTTCTTGTTGAAAACACCTATTGAAAACCAATCAAGAACTAAAATGATGGTATGAACCCAAACACATAGAAACAATACATAAAATGATTTTCAAATTTTCCAGAAAGCCTATCAACTGGAAAAACTCAATTTAACAAAATTGTTTGGAGAGAGGTTTTATAAGCCATGCCTGTATGAATTCACCATAATTAAATCTGCAACAAAATGTAACGACATATTAAAATATACACCCCTTTATATTTATAGTTTGTAAATTTTCTTTTGGTTCTCTAAATTTAATTATCTTTAATAACTATATACTTTTACAATAATACACTCAATATAAAACATGGATATTCTTCAAATGTTACATCATCTCTCAATTGATTAGTATGAATCTTGCTGGCTTACCATGTATTTGATGATTATTAAACAAAAATATTTTAAAGTCAGCATTTTCTACCATTCAACTTTGCAACCATCTGTCATATTAATATAAACATTAGTTTATTGATACCCTGGGACTCTTTTTAAGCATATAAATGTATTTAATTACATGACTCCATTTTCCTTCTTATCCATAAGACTCTAATAACTACCAAAAGCATTACTGAAATCAAGATATAATCAAGGTTTAGAGAATAATTCTGATATTCCAGATAATAAGCTTATCAAAGGCAAAGGAAAACAAGTTGAGTAAGGTTACGCTAATACAAAGTGATTGATTTTGGGGGAATTAGAACTATTACATAGGGACTACTTTTTCCCTTTCCAAGTGCTCACACATTTCCTCCCACATAAGTGTTGGTACAGTGGCACATCAATTTACTGGTCTAGCAAATAAAAACATCAATAAGGATTCAAACCATTCACAAAGTTACTTTCTTAGACAGCTCCTCCCCCAATCCACCACCCATGACAGTTCTCAAATGTTATCAGCAGAGTGCTTGCATATACAATATATACAATTATATAATATATAATCCTTGTAATAGTTCTTCAATTGGAAGAAACCATGGGGAAGATGGAGTTGTGCATTTATTGAGTGCTAACTGAATGGCAGCACTGTGCTGGATCCCATACTATCTAATTTAATTAGTGGACACAGTACACCGTGAATTGGTATCATTGTGTCTCTTTTTTAAGTATGAAAGCTAATTAAGGCTTAGATCCATACAGGAGCCAACTGAAGTTACACAGTCCACAAGCCACTATACTGACACTGTGTTGAACCCAATGGTTCTTAATCAGCAGTGATAATTCTGTCTTCATTTGCTGTAAATTACTTCTCCATGTTCCTTCTGCACTGGTCTCTCTGCCTGTGATTGGCTTTAGTAAAATACTAGACATTAGAAGTCAATTCACCAAAGTTTTATTTGTTCTTTTTCAAGGATTTTTTTTTCCCCAGTTGAAATTTAAAATGGAGTCCTGTTAGCAAATCTTTCAAGGGGATATCCCTGTTTTATTTCCTGTTGTTACCTGTCCCTTTCCATATTTCGTTCTCTACATTCTCAGCCATAGCATCTGCCCACTGTTCCTCCCCACTGAGATTTGTGATGGTTTAGGACCGATCACTATTGTCTCATTATATGAGACATTTCTATCTTGACTCATACTGTTGGGACCCAAAATGCTCCCTTTTATGACATTTTTTGGAATTCTGCTTTTCTATAGGCTATGCAAACTGCTAATCATGGCCTGATTCACCTTTCATTGCTCATCTATTATCAGTTTGAAGAGCATTTTTTTAATTTCTCTCAAATCTTCCCTTTACTTGCACCAGTGTGGGGAGCCATTCCAGGCTGTAAACAGGTCAGCCGGATGGAAATCTGCTCCAGGTAGTAAACAAGCCCATGTTTGGTGGATGGCCCGCCCTTAATCCCTGATTGGCTGAGCAAGCCTGCCTGGTGAGGTGATGTGATCTGTGGTAATTGGTGGGGGCATGGTTGTGGCTGGAGTGGAGAAAAACACTTGCAACCAGGGAGGCTGGGGGATTTTTAAAGAGAAGCTGCCTGAGTAAACTGCTTTAAGAAGAACCTGGTGGTTGCGTCTTTCTTGCTGGTCAAGTGGGATGCGACACACCAGCAGCAAATTATTTCCTTCCTCTTACTTTGAAATAGCGACAGCTCCACAAGGTTCCAAATTTGCCACAACCATTCTTCCCATTTTCAAGAATACTCGACCTGAGCTTGTGAGAAGTAATAGACGATCAAGAATATCTGAACTTCTAGAAGAGGGATAGCTGCACAGCCATCGACCAGCAGAGGAGATGATCAACACACTTACTACTCTGTTCTCAGCCTAAAGGTAGCCTGGGACTACCATACTGGGTAGTCTCACCTTAAGTCATCACTTTCGAACTCAAACGTATGGTACAACCAACTGTGGCAGCTCGCCCCAGAAGCAGTTCCAGGTACATAATTTCTCTGGACCCTCTTCTCCTCTAAGCTTTGAAAGCACCTTCTCATTTTAGGTGATAGATAGACCTCTAGTTCTTTTGGCTAGTCATTTTCTCCACCCCTGGAATATACAGCCAAGTGCTAAGCCCTATACTTAGCCTGGGAAACTCTAAGGTAAGTATGACACAATGTCTGTCTTTAAGAAACTGTGACTAATGAAGGAGAAAGCTATGAATTAAGAGTAATAATTTATTAAGTTCAGTGATAGAAAACTACTGACAACATATAGTAAATGTTAAAATTCAATAATTCAGCTTCTATATAAGAACTTCCATACAAAATGATGAAAGAAAGAAAATGCTGTAAGATTTAAAACAATAAATAAAACAAAAAAAAAACCCAAACACACACACACACACATACCAAAAATCCTGTGTCTAGAAATTTCAGCCTCTTGAGTACTTATCATCTTGAAGAATATGAAGACACTCAGTAATATGTGGATATTTGCAGCATTATGGCACACACATAGCTACATAAGAGATGCTGTGCTATAGAAACTCAATTATAAACACAACATCAGAGGGATCCTCTGGAGATATATAAAACCTGAGAATTGATTTTACCAAGATCTTTCTATTGGCAATATAAACAAAGATTTCAAGGAGTGAAAAGAGAAGAGAAAAAGTCAACCCAAAAGATTGTTTTAATAAACTAGTCATCAAGACCTAGATATGGCTGAGTATGAAATGACACAAGAGAGATCTAGGGAACAGCACGGATAGACGCTATTGACAGTATTTGTACGAAGTGTGGTCCCTAACTTGATTCTGGAAATTAGCACAAAGATAACAAAGAAGAGGAAGATTTTTAGGTAGAACACAGGAAAGTACACAGTGAAGCTTTATGGAACTATGATGATGGACATGTGTCCTTGCACATATGTCAGGCCCAGGGAAACTGTGTCCTTTATCCAATAATGATGTCAATAATGATACAATGGTTGTGCAGTTCCTTAATATATTAATAATATCTTAATTGGGGAAAGGGAGAAAGTACATGGGAACACAGATTTTTCTACCAAAGTGCTCAAAATATAAAATTCACTAGTTTTCTTTTAGGAGGAAATGGGAGGAATACTCATTGTAGGCTCTTTGGTACCCTGGACATATTCACATCCAAGTAGCCACAAGACAGTTATCTTGACCATAGTCTACAGAGGAAACCTGTGGGGGTTCTGTCTATCTCTAGACTTCCTTACGAACCAACAGTCTTCTTCAGATATTGGCTATCCTTGGTGTTTCCTGGACAACAGTTCTGAATAAGATATGTGAGAAGGGGGCTTTCCCATTCCACAACTGTCCACGAGTCCCTTGGGAAGCTAGTTTTTCTGAGTAATAATGTTCTTACTAATATATCATGAACTCAGACTCTCAAGCACGGATGCAAATTGTAGAGCTAAGGTGTGCATATGGATGACTTACCCTAGCTATGAAATTTGGGCTTTTCAATTCATGAATGTCACTTTTGGAATATGAAACAATACACAGACTGCAGATTACATTTCTCACAATGTGCATGGATCTGTGAATAAAGGAGCAATAGTAGAATGATAAACACACACATATACACACACACACATACACTCACACATATACATACACATACACACACATATGCACACACACATGCATATGCAATACACACACAGAGACACTCATACGTACTCACATATACACATACACACACATATATACACACACAAATCCATACACATATATGCATACACACATATACACAAACATGCACACATATACACAAACATACACACATACACACACACATACACACGGTTACACGCATACACATACTCACACACACACATATAATAACATATACACACAAACACATAAATACACATATGCATACACACACACACTCACCTACATACATACAAGCAACATATACACACAAACACATAAACAGACAGACAGACACATATGCATACACACAGACACTCACATACACACACAGATGCTTGCACACTCACACACACACACACACACAAACACACACACACACACACACAAACACACACACACACACACACACACACACACACACACAAGATATTGAAAATCTTCCGTTTGACCTTTAGAAAAAAAATGTGTTGTCAGTGCTGCCCAGCAGGACACTGCTGTACATACTGGACAAATGCTTGTGTCCTTAAGCTAAAAATAAAAATAGACAAACTCCAAACAAACAAAACCCAAATCAGCTTCTTCCTCCATGCAGAGCATTAACTGGAGAAAAAGCCAAGGAGCACAACAGGAAGCCTGCCTTCACTGTCCGTAAGAGAGTCTCGTTTTCCTGGCTACGGCAGCTATACCTCGGGGTATGTGATTCACAGGCTCCTGAAGGTGTTTGTTAAACCCAGGCAGGTCTGGTGCTATGAAAAAGAACTTGTTTCTCCTTTTTGAACTAAAATATGCCTTGAACTTTCCTATCCGACGTTTACAACTCTGTATCTGTGGACCAAAAGCCACATGTCTGTCTTTCGTGAGGAATTCATCCCGATTATATGTGTTGTGTCACACACTGTGCTAAGCACTAGTTATACAGAGGGGAAAAACAACTAAATCCCTGGAGGTTACTATGCAGAGGTATGGATGCATATTTTTAAATGTATACACATATGTGGTTACAAATTGCTATAACTGCTAAGAAAGAAAAGCTCCAGGCTTTATAAAGGAGGGAGGTGATCATGCAATGCGTTCCGAGAGACCACTCTGAAGCGGTGACACGCGAGCAGACTTACAAAGCCAGGCAGAGCTGGGGAGCTGACAACAGAGAGACAGTATCTTTAAAATATGTGGTGGCCAGGGAATGGGAAGCTGCCTGTGATATTTAAGGAGCAAAAAGAGGCCAGGGAAGGAGCAGCAAGAGAGAGAGGCTCAGATCGGAGAGGGAACACAGAGAAAGCCACCACTGTGCTAGAAGTCCCGAAAAACAAATGGTGTCATTTCATTTCCTAAACATAATATTCTGCATCCTTAATCATGGGTAATAGCATAGGAGTTTTGAGAACCATTGAGTAGCTTAGCTTTGTTTTTTAAAAAACAAAACAAAACAATCCTTCTGTGGCTTTTATGAGAACTGAATCTATGCCACAATTACGAAGATTTTCCATTTCACAATATTGTTTCCTAATCTATGAATAATAGATTGCTTCATATTTAAAAGATCATTTGATTTCTCTCAGCAACATTTCATAGTGTGTCACTGCACAATCCTTACAGATGTTATGAAAGATATTCCTAAAATTTGTTTGTTTGCGGGCATTGTTGCAATCATTGTGATTTTTTTTTTTTACATTTTCTAGTTATTGGTCCCTAGTGTGTAAGGAATGATTTAGCACACAGTGAATGTTTCCTGAAACATGGAAATTATTTATTGAATTTTATTAGTAGATTTTTCAGGACTTTCTACAAACATTGTCATGCCACCCACCATGAATTGCATTTTACTTTAAAACCCTTATGCTTCTTACTTCATTTCAAGTACATTTTTAAGAAATATTATTTTTTGTATATGAGTGTTTTGCCTGTAAATATGTATGTGCACCATGTATGTGTGTGGTGCCTGCAGAGGCCAGGAGAGAATGCTGAATCTCTGGGAACTGTAGCCACATAAGGTTGTGAGTTGCCTTGTGGAGGCTTGAGACTGAAACTGTATCCCGTTCCAAAGCAGGAAGTGCTCTTTACTGCTGAGCTATCGCTCCAGTCTTTCTTTTATTTTCATCACTGATTACTCCTCAGACATTGGACTCTACTTGTTCTTACTGATGTTGGGAGAAAGGTAACAAGATTTCATCAAGCATTTAATAGTCAATTCTCTGTTTACTCCTCTTTTCAAATTACAGGGGTGTGTGTGTGTGTGCGTGTGTATACATACATATTCTATTTATATTATATATGTTATAGATCATTTATTTGCCACTTTAAGGTATATTTGTTGTTTAGTTGCTTGGTTTTAATCAGGCTCTCACACTATATTTCAGATAAACTTGAAACCCCACTATAGATGTCAATCTGGCCTTGAATTCTTGGCAATCCTCCTGCCTCAGCTTTCTTAGTGCTAGGATTACAAGCATGAGTTACCAAGTACATTTCTGTATTAAAATGATCATGTGATATTATTTTCTTCTGTATTTTATTTTTATAAATTACACTGTTTTGTTCTCAACTGATTGAACAACCTTATCGAAGGGATAAAATCCCACATATATACCGTGTGCTGTCAGTTTTTATATCTTGCTGAATTTGAGCTGTTAGCATTTGTTGAGAACTTCTGTGCATTGATGGTATTGGTGTACAACTGTCTTCTCCTGTACTCCTTTTCTGCTGTTGGTGTTAGAGTTATTCCAGTTTCATTAAAAGTATTCTTTGGAAGAGTTTGTGGTTAGTATTGTTTCTTTGAATGTTGGATGAAATTCACCTGTGAGGGCATCTTGTCCTAGAATTTAATAAATGGCCTGGTGTTGTTTTACAGATATAACATCTTGTTTTAAGGGAAGATTTTCCCCTTCATCTCAGTTTTATTTATTGACATAAACTTGTCATAGTATTGTTTTATAATCCTCTTACTGTCTAGAGAATCTATTATAAAATCCCTCTTTCATTCCCGAGAGTAAAAATTTCCAGTTTCTTTTATTTTTTCTTTGTTTTCTTAACAGCATCACTATATATCTATACAGACATCTATACATATGTATCTATATGCTTATGAATAGATACAGAAAGACATGTAGATGGACAGACAGTGAGACAGACAGATGTAGTTTGCTATGTAGCTCAAGATTGCATCAAATTCACGATCCTCCTGTTTAGGATTCTAGAGCTGTATCACTACATCCAGCCTAACTCAGGATGTCTCCATTTTATTTTTAAACAAAAGACTTTTAGGCTTTCTAATTTATTTATTATATCAATCATGTTTCTTCAAAAATTCTTTTTATCTAAACTTGCTCTAAATCTCTATGTCTTGTCAAGGGAAAAACTAAGAACCTTCAACTTGGTCAAAGCAATAAATTTCTTATAGGCTTTCAAAGCTATACACATGCCTTTAAGTACTATTGCGGATTCACAGTTGTTGACATGGTGTGTTTTCATTATTATTTAATTAAAAACATTTTAGAGGTTTCTTTTGTGCCTTTTCCCTTGACACTTGATTATTTAGAATCGTATTGTCTAGATTTCACTGTACATCTCCTAGGTTGTTTATTTCCAACGGTTTCTAACTTAACAGGATTGTGAACGACAAGACACCCTTTATAAAGTTAACTCATAAATTGACTAAGCTTTAACCCAGTGATGACAATGTCTTTTGCATCAAATGTTTATGCATAATTTAAAATGTTGATTTTGGAATTTGGGGGTGAAATGTCCTGCAAATGCCAACACTGTTGAGTTAATTGATGAGATTGTTTATATATGCATGGCCTCAATGGCTTTGTTTACTATGTATGCATTTTCTAGGGGAGTGTAGTTAAAGATTTGACTGCTTTAGCCTTTTCTACTTCTTGATTTGTCACATTCTTTTTCAAAAGTGTTGACATTATGTACATACTATTTTTCTGGTATGGCTGTTTCCATTCTTATTATACAGTGCCCTTAATTACCCACGCTATCCATGAGGAATGTTACTGGTTTTCTCATTACCATACACATGCTGTGTCTTTCTCCCTCCCTGTCAACACACTTATGCCTTCATGTATTAATAGCTTCTAGATTTATCAGATTTCTAGTTGTTAATAGTTGGAGCTCTAGTCCTTGCCTCCTTTTCAATGCTAACATATGAAGAAACCTATAATCTCTTCTTCATGTGCCCCATTAGCTCATGTCACTTTCCCTTTCAGGTTTTGAGGCCTTACAGGCAGGAAGTGATTTGTAGGTGTGTTAAAATACATTCTTTTGACATGGCAGATCACTCCAAGCTACTGGAAATGCATAGATACTCCTTTTTATTAACTAGAAGCACAAAGTGCTGAGCGGTAATAGGAGCTGGAGTTACAGGTACACACTGGCTGTGTTTCAGCATATCTGAGACAAGGCCTCAGCTTCCTCTTCACACCAGTGAGGCTAACTCGCTGACCTCACTGTGGGTAGGAAGGATTTATGGTACTCACCAACTGCTTAGAGGCAGTCACGTCTGTCGAAGCTTACATGCCTGAGTGCTTTATGGGTACAAGACAGGAATGAGAATATAATTGACAGTGTTATAAAGGAGTTACAGAACCAGGGGCATCCTAAAGAGTGTGTGAACTGACAAAAACATTCCAGGTAAAGCACTGTGAGCTATGGTGCCATGAAGAAAAGCATGCAAGATGAATTAGAGAATATCAATCTATTTACGATTCACACTCAGTTTAGTGTCCAAAGAACAATCTTTCCCATCACTGAAATCCATACACATTTCTACTTATCAATGTGCCCCGAATTGTCCTCTAGGTCAGTTCACATGCTGATAGCTCTGTTCATTTCAGCAGTGCATTCTAGTCTTCAATGGAGTACCCTGTGGTTTATTTATCCATTCACCTCTTAAAGAATATCTCATTTACTTCCAAGTTTAAAAATGAATAACATTAATATAAAGATTCATATTTGTCCTTGACATGGTGTCATAAGCCTGTAAATCTGTCACCTAAAAGTTGAGGCAGAGGACTATGATCTCTAGATCAGTATGTGCCACGCAGAAAAACAATTTGTTTCAAAAATATACTTCCATCAATTTTTTGGTATTGCTGTGTAGTTTTAAAAAATTTGGACAAATACCAAGAACTATGATTGCTGGACCATGTGTCTACCTTCTAGTATCCAAGCATAAGGACATGCTTGTAGGAAGCATTTGCTTGTTTAACCTAATAAATACAATGCTTCCAAATTCAATGACTAGATTAGCAAACATCTACATCTCCAAACACAACAGCCTCTCTGATCTACCAATATAGAAACAAGGACCTAAACAACCAAGTAACAAATGCCATCCACTCTGTGTCATTTCCCAAGAGTCGTATACTTCCTACACAACTGCCTTCTTTCCCACATCTCTTAGTTATTCACTCTTCAGGACTCCACACTCTGAAGATGTCTGTTTGGCCATCAAGACCTATAACAACTACAACAGAAAACAAAAACCATAGTTTTACAATTCTGTGTGGTCCTCTCAGAGTCACATTGTGGGGCAAGTGGACCATTCCACCAGACAGAAGAAATAGTAAAGTTAAACAGGCTCAAATCCTAGGGAATCTCAGAATTGAGAATGACCAGCATGGAGCCAGATACCTGCCAAACTACCTGATCTGGAACATGTATGTAACCAAGGTACCCCATTGAGAGGACCATGATAATAGGTCACTTAACATAAAAACCTAGAGTTCTCCATTTAATGGAGGTATCTAAATAGGCCCCCAGTGTTCAGCCAATCAGCTCCCCATCTGGCCATTCCTTCCTGTAAAAGGTATTTAATCCCTGGTCCACCCTGAATTAATACATTTGCATCTTCCATCAAAGAAAATGGTGTGGACAAGCAAGAACCATTTCCTTCATCAAGGAATGCAGTGGGAGAAGCTTTTGTGCCTAAATCTCCCAAAGAAGGACTTCTCTCTTCTAGCCCCTCTGTACTCTGGGCCTTCACTTGAAACCAAACCAGATTCCACCACTGTCCCTTGCTCAGCCCTCTGCTTTCTGCTTTGAGTATAGCCTCCCTGACAAGAAGCATGGACCTAAGGACCCCAGTCCCTACTCCCAATGGTTTGCCAGCTGTACCTGGGTACATGAGAGCCTGGGAAAGCATTCATCTCAGACTCCACTGTTTCTCACCCAGGAAAACATGGACTGGCCCCCCATTATGGACTATGTTCTGCCTCCCTGGGCAACTTGCTGGTGATGCTCGGGCACCTCAGCTGAGAGGCAGACAAGCAGCCTGGCATTACATAATTACCTAAGCTCTAGCACATGGTGATCTGGTCCCTTTTCATAACCTTGTATGGTAGTCACAATCATTACTACTATGTAGAGTTAAGAGGGCAGTGAAGTAAGGCTAACTTGCATACTGTCACAGAGCTAGAGAGGGGGAAAGAGGACTTGCCCAGGTAGCCAGGTGTCAATGGCTATGCTCCTGGAAAACACGGTGCACAATCTCAAGAGCGGGTGCTTCGGCTCCTACTTTCCAAACTGAGCTTTTATAGTGTGAGTCCTCTTAACATGGGACACTACTCACCTAGGACTTTGAGACAAGTATTCCAGAATACAGATACAGATGAAACAAGGTGCCCCGGGTGTGCAACTCCTTACCAATATCAAATTTTCTAATGAAGCTGCTATAATTGTGATATTATGTAAGTGAAAAGTTCTCAAATGCATCCTTCTTCCTTAGTAGAACTTCTTTTAGATAAGAGTTTTGTGTGCACCTTTTAAGGAATTTGTAAATTCTAATTACTAGGATAGTAATTATGAGCATTTGCATGGAAAGATGGAATATAAGGGCTGAACTGCTATAAGCTAGAATGAAATTGTATAGGTTGAAGGTTAGTTTGATTAATAAGAAGATTGTTGATAGAGAGAGAAGACATATAACTGTCATCTATTCCTCCAGCTGACTACTAGAATAACCAGGCAATGCTTTAAACTTCAAGTAATCATACACCATGTACAAGTAGGGATGTTACACACTTAACAAACATGGAGAAATTTCCACAGGACAGAAACTAATGAGAGGCTATCTAACTTTGAAAATACATCATTACAGTGGATTTCCTTTTACACATACAGATACAGATTTAAAGTGTAACAATAGAAAGGCCCTGGATTCCACAGAGATCTGCAGGGCACAGTGTGTAGAAACCCGCTTCATGGGTAGTTGATGCTGACAAATAGTAATTTATCAGTAAAATGTACAAAATAGTAACAGCAAGGAGGAAGTTTTAAAAAGCCACACAGTGACTTTTCTAAATATTACAGGAGCTGGATCAACCAGAATACTATAAGTATTGGAGGCAAAAACTCCAAAGTACCACTTTTATAGAAAATCATTGAAGCAGCTACAGGAATGTAAGTCACAGTTTACGTCTCTCTACCCGAATTCACAAATCAACCCAAAAGACCAGAATGTAAGATGTAAATTGCAACCATGGATACTACTAAAAAAATCCAAGGGTAACCTTAATTGTCCTTCACAGAAAGAGTCCTTAAAAGTCAAGGACATCAAACAGCAAAGACACCCTAAAAAGCACAGGAAAGATTTCAACAGAAAAAAACAAATGTCCAATGTGCTTTCATAATATTGCACAGTACTGAAGAGCACGTGTAGGATAAAATGAAATTTTTAAAAAATGTATTTGGAAATTGCCCTTTCTAACTCTGTGAAGAATTGAGTTGAAATTTCAATGGGGATTGCATTGAATCTGTAGGTTGCTTTTGGCAAGATAGCCATTTTTACTATATTAGTCCTCCCGATCCATGGGCATGGGAGATCTTTCCATCTTTTGAGATCATCTTCAATTTCTTTCTTCAGAGACTTGAAGTTCTTATCATATAGATATTTCACTTCCTTAGTTAGAGTCACACCAAGGTATCTAAAAAGTCTTTAATCTCTTTCTTTATTTCTTCCTTGACCAAGTTATCAGTGAGTAGAATGTTGTTCACCTTCCACTTGTATGTGGGTTTTCTATAATTTTTGTTGTTATTAAAGATCAGCCTTAGGCTGTGGTTATCTAATAGGGTGCATGGGATTATTTCAATATTTTTGTATCTGAGGCCTGTTTGGTGACTGATTATATGGTCAGTTTTGGAGAAGGTACCATGAGGTGCTGAGAAGAATGTATATCCCTTTGTTTTTGGATGAAATGTTCTATAGATATCTGTTAAATCCATTTGTTTCATAACTTCTGTTAGTCTCACTGTGTCTCTGTTCAGTTTCTGTTTCCAGGATCTGTCTATTGATGAGAGTGGGGTGTTGAAGCCTTCCAATACTCCAGTGAGGTGTAATGTGTGCTTTGAGTTTTATCAAAGTTTCTTTAATGAATGTGGATGCCCTTGCATTTGGAGCATAGATGTTCATAAATAAGAGTTCATCTTGATAAATCTTACCTTTGATGAGTAAGAAGTGTCCCTCCTTGTCTTTTTTGAGAACTTTAGGTTGAAAGTTGATTTTATTTAATATTAGAATGGCTATTCCAGTTTGTTTCTTGTGACCATTTGCTTGAAATTTTGTTTTCCACCCTTTTAAAATAAGGTAGTATCTGTCTTTGTCCCTGAGGTGGGTTTCCTGTATACAGCAAAAAGTTGGGTCCTATTTACATAACAAGTCTATTAGTCTGCTACATATGCAACTAGAGACACAAGCTCTGGGGGTGCTGGTTAGTTTGTACTATTGTTCCCCCTATAGGGTTGCAGATCCCTTTAGCTCCTTGGGTGCTTTCTCTAGCTCCTCCATTGGGGGCCCTGTGTTCCATCCAATAGCTGACTGTGAGCATCCACTTCTGTGTTTGCCAGGCACTGGCATAGCCTCATGAGAGACAACTATATCAGGGTCCTTTCAGCAAAACCTTGCTGGCATATGCAATAGTGTCTGTGTTTGGTGGCTGATTATGGGATGGATCCCCAGGTGGGGCAGTCTTTGGATGGTCCATCCTTTCGTCTCAGCTCCAAACTTTGTCTCTGTAACTCTTTCCATGGGTATTTTGTTCCCAATTCTAAGAAGGGGCAAAGTATCCACACTTTGGTCTTCCTTCTTGAATTTCATGTATTTTGAAAATTGTATCTTGGGTATTCTAAGTTTCTGGGCTAATATCCACTTATCAGTGAGTGCATATCATGTGAGTTCTTTTGTGATTGGGTTACCTCACTCAGGATGATACCTTCCAGATCCTAGGAATTTGCCTAGGAATTTCATAAATCCATTGTTTTTAATAGCTGAGTAGTACTCCATTGTGTAAATGTACCACATTTTCTGTATCCATTCCTCTGTTGATGGACATCTGGGTTCTTTCCAGCTTCTGGCTATTATAAATAAGGCTGCTCTGAACATAGTGGAGCATGTGTCCTTATTACATGTTGGGACATCTTCTGGATTTATGCTCAAGAGTGGTATTGCTGGATCCTCTGGTAGAATTTTCTAAGGAACTGCCAAACTTGTTTCCAGAGTGGTTGTACCAGCTTGGACTCCCACCAGCAATGGATGACTGTTCCTCTTTCTTTACATAAACATATATACATATATTTACACAATGGAGTACTAATCAGCTATTAAAAACAATGAATTTATGAAATTCTTAGACATGATATCTGGAGGATATCATCTTGAATGAGGTAACCCCATCAAAAAAGAACACACATGATATGTACTCACTGATAAGTGGATATTATCCCAGAAGCTCAGAATCCTTCTTAGAAGGAGGAACAAAATACCAATGGTAGGAGTTACAGAGATAAAGTTTGGAGCAGAGAATGAAGGAATGATCACTCAGAGACTGCCCCACTTGGGGATCCATCTCATAAACAACTACCAAACCCAGATACTATGGCAGATGCTAACAAGCGCCTGCTGACAGGAGCCTGATATAGCTGTCTCCTGTGAGGTCTGCCAGTGCCTGGCAAATACAGAAATGGATGTTCACAATCATCCATTGTACAGAGCACAAGGTCCCCAGTGAAGGAGCTAGAGAATATACCCAAGGAGCTGAAGGGGTTCTGATGCCCCATAGGAGGAACATCAATGTGAACTAACCAGTACCCCCAGAGCTCCTTGGAACTAAACCACCAAAGAAAACACATGGTGGAACTTGTGGTTCTAGCTGTATATATAGTAGAGGATGGCCTAGTCGGTCATCCATGAGAGGAGAGGCCCTAAGTCCTGTGAAGGTTCTATGCCCCAGTATAGGGGAATGCCAGGACTGGGAATGGGTGTGGGTGAGTTGGGGAGCAGGGGGAGGGAATATGGGATTTTCAGAGGGGAAACTAGGAAAGGGGATAATATTTGAAATGTAAATAAATAAAATATCTAATAAAAATAAATACAAAAAACACAAAAAAAGAAAAAATGTAAATTTAATTACCTATAGGAAGGGCTCTTTATAGAAAATCTTGAGTATGGAATCCATAAACCTATGCTTAAAAATAAAAAGAGAACCACAAAAATGGAGGAAAAATAAAAGGAAATAAAAAATACTCAAATAGAACTTATCCAGTCAGATAAATGGAAG
Organism: Mus caroli; assembly: GCF_978045245.1. NCBI lineage: Eukaryota > Metazoa > Chordata > Mammalia > Rodentia > Muridae > Mus > Mus caroli. The sequence goes on along the minus strand of NW_028227267.1, from coordinate 28,420,438 downwards.
TATCCCTCAGAAATGAACAGAATTGGAAGAAGAATGGAAAATTGTCTAGAAAAGTACAAGAGTTGTGAGGACTCATGTGAAGAGCTAATACTTCTAGAAAGGCATAATATGGAAAAGTTAATACTTAGAAAACTTACTTAGCTGAACTATGGGGTTCTGAAGGAAAGACTCACAAATTCAGAATCCTGATTCTGAGTGAGTGAATGAGGACTTTGATAATGTTTCAAAAATTGAATAAATAAATAGGGAGAATTTAGGAGATAAACCACATCTATACTAGTGCATAGTTATGATGCCATTAATATAAGGCTACTATTAATGCAAATTAGACTGATACAAATTATATGCTAATTATAATGCAAACACTGAGAATATAATATTCATGTATAATAACTTATATTCAAAGAATACAATGTATATAAATAAATGTATTAAAATAAGAAACAAAAGTATATTTAACACAAAAGAAGACACTAATGGAGAAAAATGGTATAAGACATGTAGAATCTGAATAACAAAAATGGATAAAATCTCTCTTTATCAATACTTAAATTAAATATAAATGGATTAAATGTTCTACTTAAAGTAATGTTAATGATTTTTATATTACCCACTACATACTATGTATAAATAATTCACTGTATATTCAAAAAAAGCTAAATAAAAAAAGTAGCATAAAAATACTCTGCAAATTTTAAACAAAAGAGAAGAAGGATGTCTATATGTATTTAAAAAAAAGTTATATGAAATCAAAAATTGTCACAAGGGATGGGAAAAATTGTATGATAAAAATCAGTTCATCAAGAGTGTATAACATGTGCACAATATTGTAATACCTAAGTGTATTAAGCAACTATGAACAAAACTGAAGAAATAAGTAGCAATTTTAGGAAAGTAGAAATATTTGTCACCAAGCTCCCATAATGTACAGATTATTTAGACAGAAAGTCAATTAATCAAAAACAGGCTAAAATAATATTATATACAAAATGGCCCAACAGAAAAAAATCATTCTAGTGACAATACAATCCACTTTTTATCACCCCATGGGAGGCCTGCCCTTTTCTGAAAGGAAATGAAGGAAGAGTGGATGAAGCATAGAGGCTGAGAGGAGGAAGATAAAAAGCTACTTAGGATGGAATATAGAGAGAAGATGTTTTTAGTTATGTAACTGTCTTATATCTCAGGAAATAACATGGTTTATATAATGAGTATTGCAACTTATTAAATATAAATACAAGTTATAAATGTGTATTGTATAAAACTAACCTACAATTCTGAAAGAGAATACAAATATGTTTTATATGGTCACATGCAATTCATGTCTGCATAAATACTTCCTTTGACTAAGGACATAAAATAACTGAACTTTCATCACACACAAAAAATTCTTAGGTATAAATTTAGCTAAAGATACAATAAATTCTGAAAACTAGAGAAGACAGTAAAAGCTTTATAAATAATAGAACTATATGAAAAACTATCCTGTGTTCATTGATTAAAATGATCAATATCACAAAAATAACCATGCTAAAATATAAAATAATCAGTACTATTACAATAACCATACTAAAATACATTGATGGATACAACAGAGAGGCACTTAGAAATAACATATTCTGTGTCCCTAGATCACATGATATGATATGAAAATTGAGCCAGGGTCACTCTACTTTGGCTTTAGAATAAATTAGTCTTACTTCCCTCTCTTTAATAAAATAACCCTACTGCCAAGAAATCTCTAAAACAAAAGCAACCCTACCTATCAAAAGTCAAAAGCCATGTTTTCATAGAAATAGAAAAAAATGACCCAGGATATCCTGTTGATCAAGGGAAACTCCTGAATACCCAAACAATCTTGAGGAGTGTAAACTCACAGGAGGGCATCACATTTCCTCTGTCAGAGTAACCCAGAAAACTAGAGTAAACCTAAGGAGTGTAACACTGGAGAAAAAAAACAAAAAAACAAATACAGACAGATGAATATAACTTTTCAATAGTTGGCATTGGGAAATTAAATATTCCATAGGCAAAGAAGAAAAACACTTCATATCATTTTCAAGTCTTCGCTCAAAACAAATAAACCTTCAACCATGAGATCTGAAAATATAAAACTTCCAAAAGAAACTGGGGAACGCTTTTTTGTGCTGGACTGGGCAATGATTTTATTTTATTTTTTATTTTGATGATCCCACAAATGAAGACAACAGTAAATAGATGCAAATAAAATTATAACAATCTAAAAATCTTTACCATAGAAAACAATCTACAGAAGAAATTAAAAAGCCTGTATATTGATGGAAAATATTTGAAAACCATGGATCTGGTTATATGTTAAACTACATAAAAAAAAAAAAAACTACTCCACAGCGAAAAGAAAAGAAAAGAAAAGAAAAGAAAAGAAAAGAAAAGAAAAAAAAGAAAAGAAAAGAAAAGAAAAGAAAAGAAAAGAAAAGAAAAGAGATAGCTGGATTATGCACAGTCCGAGAACATTTGCATAGTGACACAGATCTTTAATCCCAGCGTTCATCAGGCTGAAACAAAAGATGGCAAATTTGAGGCCAATCTGACCTAAAAGGTAACACCTTTTATCAAAATCAATAAAATGTGTGCGTGACCTTAATAGATGTTTTTCCAAACATACATTGGCCGTATGTATATAAAAATGAAATGTTCAATAGTATTCATTTTCAAATGAATAAGAATCAAAATCTACCTATTACAATGGCTATTTGTATGTTGTTAATAAGAATATAAATTACTATAAAATATGGACGACTGCAGAGATTCCCCATAAAAGACATCTATCTAGAAATTCTATATGATCTGATAGCACAACTTCTCAGCTTATGGCTAAAGGAAATGAAGTTACTATCTTGAGGAGAAATTGGTATTCCTATGTCTATTGCAACATCTTTCTCTATGGCCAAGATAGGAAATCGACCTAAAATATCCCCGATGGATGGATGGTTTAAGAGACTGTAAGGGATGAAAAACAGATAGTGATACAACTCACATGTTACTCAGCACTTAAAATAAAGGAGCCATGACATTAATAAAAAAAAAACAAGTAAAAATAAACAAACAAAAACAGGCACAGAAAGACAAGGATTTCTTCTTGATCTCACATGCAGAGCCTATAAAAGTCTAACTTGTGAAAGCAGAGCCTGGAACGGTAACTGGAAGGGACTAGGCGTCAATGAGAATAGATTTTCATTACAGTGTGATATGTTCAGGAGAGCTAATGAACATTGTGATGGCTATAGCTCATGACACCAGATTTTATACTTGAAATTGCTTGGATTTTAACGCATGTTCACACGGTAATCATGATAACTGACAAGTCTGGACATGCTGTTTAGCTTTGTTATAGCCATAGATCATAGGGTCAATGGGAAGAATAGCCTTTCACCTTGGAAGTACTGATAGGTTTACATTTATATAGTGTTTCTGTCAGATACGGTTTGGCTGGTAACCAGTTCTATGCAAAGGATTAATGCTTTCCAAATGAATGCTAAAACTGTTTATTTCAAATTTCTTTTCAGAAAAGGAAATACATTCATGTAGTTGGAATTAAAAAAAAAAAAAGATGGTTCAACGAACACTCCCAATCTGTTGCCTAGCCACTGAGCCCATATCTGGTAGTAGTGAGTGATTCTATTTTAAACCATTAAGATACAAAGCCTGCAAATCTTCATCTCCAAATTTGATAGCACAGCTTCCCTTGTTGCCTCTGGTCTTGGTGACTGATCTTAGTTTGGGTAATGAAACCATTCTCATTAGGTAAGAGAGCCTTGCTGAGAGTCTCCACCTTCACATTCATAGCAGGCCTGTAGAGTTTGGCCTCACCATTCCCCAAAGCACTTTTGATATATTGTTTTTTTTTAAGCTATTGTCCCTATAAGGGCAGGGATAGGTCTCCTGCCTGGTGTTGTATCTAAGTTTCTCTCAACAGCTCAGAGTCCATACTGCTCAACAAACAATGCTTGGAAGAGTAAATAAGCTGAAAGCTCACTTCAACCCAAACTTCAATCCAAATACAGAAACTCAACGTAAAATCAGTTATGCATCAAAAGAGGAAACATAAGATTGTAAAAGTTGTAGGAAGGAAACAATCTACAAAGTCTTAGACAAGGGAAAGACTTGACATCATGAGCAGCTCAAGAAAGCACATATTCTACATTAAACCTCACCAATATTAGCATCTTTGCTCTGAGATCCAGCTAAGAAGTTTAAAAGGCAGGCTACAGAGTGGAATAAAATGGTTGCAAATCATATACCAGGTGAAGAAGTACATTTAATATGTAAAAATATACACATAGAAAACACCCAAGGAACCCTCAAAAGTCAATGGCAGGATTGAAGCAGTCCAACCAGAAAGGGGTAAAATATAAAAACTGATAATTTACTGACAAGGATGTGTAAGTAAATATGCATATTAAAAAAGTATTCATGGTTGCTCATTAGGAAAATGTAAATTTAATCCACAATGGGACATCACAGTAAGATACATCAGAATGAAGAAATAAAAGGTGGAAATAACACCAAACACCAATGGAGTTTCTTATACAATTCATCATTCAATTGCCACACAACCTGGCAACTGCACTTTTACATAACGATCACATGTAAATGAATGCTTATGTTCACGCAAAAACCTACAGAAATGTTCATAATAGCATTATTCATAGTTGCCAGGAACTGGAAGCAGCCCAGATGTCCTCCAATGGGTAGAAGACTAAAGAAACTGTACTACACAGAAAGCACGCATCAGTGAAAAGAAACTATGGCGACACCAACAACCTGGAATAGTCTGTGAGGCATCGGGCTGACTGAAAGAGACACAGACAAGGGGCACAATTCTCTTCATGTAGCATATTTAATGGAAAATCTAAATAAAACCAGTCAATCATATCAGTACCAACACCTGATTGTAATACAATATTACAGCTTTGCTCAATGTTGCACTGGGGAGAACTAGACTGAGCCTAGGAGACCTCTTTCTGTTATTTCTTACAACTGCATATGAATCTAAGTTATCTTGGTGGAAATATCAACTTCATAATGCAATCAGATAATATCACATTGAATCTTGAATCCTCATCAAGGAATTTGAACTCTTAAATAGGCAGTTTGGAACAAAATGAATAGGTTGCAACAAAACACTCTGTAGATGCGTGGATAGGAAAGACAATATGCTGAAGACAATACAGTGAACTGTAACAGGAAAGCAGGACCTCAACAGCAGAGCCCAGGTGAGAGGCCATGCTGGAACCACCGAGCTACCCCGCCAAGTCCAGAAAGGACCCAGGCCTGCTCTCTCCTCAGCACCGTCAGCTCTTCTACACCTTACTCTGTACCTTTGTTCTTTCTTTCAGTAATCTGAACCGCACTTAAGAAACTGACCATGATCAAGACATTTTCACAAGTAACTCTGTGACATCAAATTTATTCTTTCATTGTAGAGTTTTAATGTCTTTTTTCAAAAATAAAGGAAGTCATACCCGAAACAGTATTTTAATTAAATAAAAAAGAATTCACTCTTGATAAAACTTATAATTTTATAAATATAAGTGAAACTAAATAATTGACGTATGTGTGTGTGTGTATGGTGTGTGTGGTGTGTGTGTGTGTGTGTGTGTGTATGGTGTGTGTGTGTGTGTGTTTGTATGGTGTGTCTGTGTGTGTGTGTGTATGGTGTGTGGTGTGTGTGTGTGTGTGTGTATGGTGTGTGTGTGTGTATGGTGTGTGTGTGTGTGAATGGTGTGTGTGTGTGTGTGTGTATGGTGTGTATGTGTGTATGGTGTGTGTGTGTGTGTGTGTGTGTGTATGGTGTGTGTGTGTGTGTGTATATGGTGTGTGTGTGTGTGTTTGTATGGTGTGTCTGTGTGTGTGTCTGTGTGTATGGTGTGTGTGGTGTGTGTGTGTGTGTGTATGGTGTGTGTGTGTATGGTGTGTGTGTGTGTATGGTGTGTGTGTGTATGGTGTGTGTGTGTGTATGGTGTGTGTGTGTGTGTGTGTGTGTATGGTGTGTGTGTGTGTATGGTGTGTGTGTGTGTGTGTGTGTGTGTATATGGTGTGTGTGTGTGTATGGTGTGTGTGTGTGTGTGTGTGTATGGTGTGTGTGTGTGTGTGTGTATGGTGTGTGTGTGTGTATGGTGTGTGTGTGTGTGTGTGTGTGTATGGTGTGTGTGTATGATGTGTGTGTGTATGGTGTGTGTGTGTGTGTATGGTGTGTGTGTGTATGGTGTGTGTATGTGTATGGTGTGTGTGTGTGTGTGTGTATGGTGTGTGTGTGTGTATGGTGTGTGTGTGTGTGTGTGTGTGTGTGTGTGTGTGTGTGTATGGTGTGTGTGTGTGTGTGTGTGTGTATGATGTGTGTGTGTATGGTGTGTGTGTGTATGGTGTGTGTGTGTGTATGGTGTGTGTGTGTTATGGTGTGTGTGTGTGTGTGTGTGTGTGTGTGTGTGTATGGTGTGTGTGTGTGTATGGTGTGTGTGTATGATGTGTGTGTGTGTATGGTGTGTGTGTGTGTGTATGGTGTGTGTGTGTATGGTGTGTGTGTGTGTGTGTGTATGGTGTGTGTGTGTGTGTATGGTGTGTGTGTGTGTGTGTATGATGTGTGTGTGTATGGTGTGTGTGTGTGTGTATGGTGTGTGTGTGTGTGTATGGTGTGTATGATGTGTGTGTGTGTGTGTGTGTTCACATGTCTACCCTGGCATGTAGAGGTCAGAAGACAACTTGCGGGGTCTGGTTCTTTCCTTCCACAGGTAAGTGCCATGGACTGAATTTAGGTCATCAGCCTTGGCTATTGCCAGCTTTACCAACTGTGCCATTTCCTGGGCCCAGTTAACAAGTTTTAAAAAATTAATTTAAAGGTTTTTGAAGATCTGAAAATATATTAGACTTGTGACCTCCATTAATTTTAAATGAATGTTGATAAAATTTTGATTAAATGACTTTACTTTCTAGTTTAAAGTATCTGAGGAAATTTAATTTGTTAATTTTAGTGTTTAGGTTTATTACTTTTATAATTGATGTTTAAATGTTCAGACAAATATAATTTATATGTATATGTGATTATGACTAAAAAAACCACAGGATCAGAGCCCTTCTATAGAATATCCCCTTCGTCCACCTGCAGAGGCTAGGTCTGTGTCTGGCTCTGCCTGGTGTCTCTCTCCACCATAAGGCAGCCTCAGTAAGACTACATTCTCTCTGAAGCCTTTCCTAGCTGATAGAGAAGAAGGAAAAGCATTCTTACCTTATGGGGTTGTCCATCCTAGACACTGTGAGGAAAGCGGCAAGGTTGGCTGTGTAGGAGGAACACACAATGAGGGTGAAGAGCCACCAGCTGCCCATCACAATTCGCATGGCCACAGAGTTCACCGAAGACTCACCACCTGCAGAATGCAGAGGGATTAACCTTAACTGCCTCTCACCCAGCAAGAGTCGGCCCTCCTTGGCCAAGGTCAAAGACTGCTATCATGTGTTCACAGGACATTATATTTTTTAAGGAAATGTCCTTCAAAACACCAATATTGGGAAAGGCCGAAGGATGATAAAAGGCAAAAAAATAAAAAATAAAATAAAATTGGAATCTAGTGATGAGACATTGGCCATAATACCAAGAATATAGTCTTCTAGGAAGAAGATTCTATCTCATCATGGCAAGAACTTCCAGGGCTAGTGTCTAATATAAGATCGTTGGCAATTTCAAATTCACATAGAGTACACATACTCTATAAAGAATTTCTTTTGTGATTGGGTTACCTCACTCAGGATGATATCCTCCAGATCCATCCACTTGCCTAAGAATTTCATAAATTCATTGTTTTTAATAGCTGAGTAGTACTCCATTGAAACTTAGAATACCCAAGATACAATTTGCAAAACACATGAATCTCAAGAAGAAGGAAGACCAAAGTGTAGATACTGTGTTCCTTCTTAGAATGGGGAACAAAATATCCATGGAAGGAGTTACTGAGGCAACGTTTGGAGTGGAGATGGAAGGAAGGACCATCCATACACTGCCCCACCTGGGGATCCATCCTATAAACAACCACCAAACCCAGACACTATTGCATATGCCAGCAAGATGGTTTGCTGACAGGACACTGATATAGCTGTCTCTTGTAAGGCTATGCCAGGGCTTGGCAAATACAAAAGTGGATGCTCACAGTCATCTATTAGATGGAACATGGGGCCCCAATGAAGGAGCTAGAGAAAGTACCCAAGGAGCTAAAGGGGTCTCCAACCCTATAGGAGGAACAACAATATGAACTAACGAGTACCCCCCAGAGCTTGTGTCTCTAGTTGCACTTGTGTCTTGTAGGCACTGAAGTCCTAGCTGGCCATCAATGGGAGGAGAGGCCCTTGGTCTTGCGAAGATTATATGCCCCAGTACAGGGGAATGCCAGGACCAGGAAGCAGGAGCCAGTGGGTTGGGGAGCAGGGTGGGAGGAGGGTATAGGGCACTTTCAGGATAGCATTTGAAATGTAAATGAAGAAAATATCTAATAAAAAAATCTCTATTCAAAATTAAAAAAAAAAAATCCTCCTACCTGGAGGCCTTCCTGCTTTCTTTAAACTCAGACAAATAAGATTCCCCATATCACTTTTATTAATAGGCCTCACTTGTTGATCTCACACACAACCAGGACTTACAGAAAGCAGTGCAGGTAGCGTTCACTGGAAAGCTATTCCTTTATGGCCTGTATTGTTCTTTGGACCCTTAGGTGGCAGTTGAAGAAAGCTCCTCCCTATTCTCTTTCTATAACCTTGAAAAGCTTTTGCTATGATGCACGCAGGGTGGAAATTCTCATGAAGAAATTTGCAATATGTGATGTCTGGTCAAAGTGCACAGTCCTGAAACTCACCACTGGATAGAAGTGCTATCAGGCCCCTGGAAGACGGGAGGCTTTATATTTCAACAGCTGCTTACAGATGGCTATGCTGTGTTGATGCTTGTTCTAAGTTCCATTTGACAACCTCGTGGGCATAGCCATCACTCTAACATGGGAGGGGAAGAAAAGGCACTCAAGTCCCAAGTTAATTTTATCTAAAATGGAGAATCAGGATTGGAAGTTGAGTTTTCGCAGTTTTATTTAATCTCTACTTGGTATTGCTTAGAAAAACAGAGTGCAGCACTGTCCTGAGATCAAATAAAATTACATTTAAAATGACTTTTGTGGTATGCATCTGAGAATCTTGCCAAAGAATAAGCCTTTTCTGGCCCACCAGGTCTAGTCAGACAACAGAAAACTGGGAATGTACCTTGCTGGACAAAGGCTCCATAGACAATCCAAATGGCACTGTGCAGGGTGGCAGAAGCCGAGGGTCGTGGCTGGGTGGCACTCTGAGATCTTACAGCCTGTATCCGATTCAACACGAATATGAGCACGCCCACCACAGGAATGGCTGCAGCAATGCAGGCCCACACGGCAAAGTCAAAGGGGGCGAATAGGGAAAAGATGCTGATCTTCTCCTCTGGCTTCTTGATGAGGATCCCCACTGAGTAGTCCATGTATCGCTTGCTGAAGTCCACAACACTCTCTCTCTCTGGGGTGATGGTAATAGCAGAGATGGCCAAGTCTGCTCTCTGAAAGACAAAGAAGTTTATGAGCGGTGACCTTGAGCTCTTTGCTGATGTCTACCCTAGGTCAAGGTCCCACCATCTACCTATTTCAAAGATCTGCTCAGAGGCAATGGGTTTGAGAACTAACCTGTGAGAACAAAAGCAAAACCCAACACCATGTTGCCTACTACTCACACTTCATCTTACAGATGTCTCTCCCTGGACCTAGAACTGACTTCTATTCTTAAGCTGTGGGTCACAACCCTTTTGGGAATTTGAATATCTGATATCGTGAAAATCAGATATTTACATTATTATTCATAACTAGCAAAATTACAGTTATGAAGTAGCAACAAAATGGTTGGGGGTCACCACAACATGAGGAACTGTATTAAAGGTCACAGTATTAGGAAGGTTGAGAACCACTGTCCAAGACATCAAAATTCAATGAAGTACTTTCACTTTCTATGAATTACACTTGTTCATTTTCTTATGGGTCTACCTGGCATATTCTGTCTCCCATTGTTTCTGCCTGTATTCCAGGCAAAAGTGTCATAGCACTGATACTTGCCACCAAGTACAAGTGCAATTCAAAAGGGCACGTGGCCTTCTACTTCCTGCCAAGGACACCCTTCTTCCTTCCAAGTTAATCTGCCTGACAAGGGCACAGATATATACTATTTCTCCAGCAAGCCTCTTCAACTTTCATTATTCATATCAATTGGTTTTACTTCTAAGATACTTCAGAAGTTAAATGACTGTACCTCTATACTCAATCTCAAAAATATATTTGTCTTTGTTGATTTTTGAACAGTATTTATTTATTTATTTATTTATTTATTTATTTATTTATTTATTATTTGTGTGTGTGTATATCTGGAGAGACAGACAGACTAAGAAAAGAAGGAGACCGAGAAGTGTACTTGCAGGTACTTGTGTAGAGCTTGGAGGACAACTTTACATATGGTTCACTCCTTCTGCCTTTACATGGGGTCTAGAAGTTAAATGTTGGCCTTCAGTCTTGAACAGCAAGCATCCTTACTTTCTGCATGATCTTGCTGCCTTTCCTGTTTTATGTATATACTTTAAGCCAAAGTAATATCCTCAAAGAATAGAGGGGTCACATATTACTCTTAACCAAGAAATGTTGGCTAATTCTTCCTATAGTTAGGAAGAGTCTCTCTGGATATGCCATGTTCTAACCTGAAAATCATCTTCCAAGACTGAATTAAAATGAACTGTTTGCTAAAGGTCACAAGTTCCATGCTTCGGTCAGTGACTGGGCAGTGCATAGTGGGACCTGTAATCCCCCTTTGAACACAGAGGTGCTGAAAGGTATATTCAGTATCCTGACCTTGCCTCAAGGAACCTACAGAAATAGGTATGTTTTAGAATAACCAATTAAAACTGCATATCTTAACTATAAGTTCAAGTAGGGAAAATGTACTTAGAATGAACTTACAAGGTTTAATATGTGAACTTGAAGACAGAGATATATCAAGGTCCTAAGTTGAATTCTAACAACCTAAAGTAACATGGGAAATCATTGCAGGTACCTATGCCAGAGCATGTTGGCTTCTTATGTTCCTTCTCAGGAACCAAAGATCAAGAAACCTCTTTTAAGGTTGTGGGAGTTTGCACAATACTTAACATCTGAGAACTAGAGCCTCTGAGAGACTCAGCAGGTAAAGGACCGGCTACCAAGCCTGACAACCTGAGCTTGGTCCTTAGGACCCATATGGTAGAAGAAAAGAACTGACTCCTCAAGCTGTCCTCTGGCCTCATTGTGAACTCAGTGATGTATGTATAAATGCATAATACACACATACACACACACACACACACACACACACACACACACACTCACACAGAGAGAGTAATAAAGAATAATATTCATAAAGTATTTAAAGAACTATAAAAGAGATTAAATTGGAGCATGGGAGGTTAATAGCATAGGATGGATGGGGAACTTATTTATGGAGCAAGATCCAGAGGAGGCACACTGAAATCAACTTAAAATACAATTTCAGGGGGCTTCCTGTGACTAGAAGACATAGTCCCTCACTAATAATGGAAGCCCTGTACTTACAAGCATGTGTTTTATAGGAAGTAGAATTTTTACCTAAAAGTGTCAACTCATTTCCAAAATATATAAGGATAACTTGTTTTTCCTCTGAGAAAGAACAAAAGTTACTAGGTATCTTGAGAACAAAAAGAAAATGTGTGAAACCTCTCTGAGGGATGTAGCTATCGCCCCTGATAAAGGAGAAATGGGGAAACAGTTGAAGATAGAAAGCATATACACCCATATATTAATCTGTACAGACCTCTAGATTCCATGTGGAAACTTGAATGTACACATCAAGGGTAGATAATAAAAATGATTCACGATGGGAGGCAGAGGCAGGCAGATTTCTAAGTTTAAGGTCAGCCTGGTCTACAAAGTGAGTTCCAGGACAGCCAGGGCTACACAGAGAAACCCTGTCTTGGAAAACAAAGAAACAACAACAACAACAACAAAAAAGATTTGAATTTAACAAAAAAAAAATCAAGAACACAGGAAATCATATGGAATGAAGTGCATGAGGATTTTTATGGATGACCACAAAGGGTGCACTGGGTAGGGAGCCTACAGTGTCAGAGGGGTGCAGAAATATACAAGAGTAATAAATCTCACATATGTATGTCAAGTGGAGGGCAACACACCAGGTACCACACATGATGTATGTCCATATATACATAATGTTCCACATTGCAGCAATATGGAGGAGAGTTTCTCAATCTGTGAGTCATGTCCCCCACAGGGGTCATACATCATATACCCTGCATATCAGATATTCACATTAGGGTTTATAACAGTATCAAACTTATAATTATGAAGTGGCAACAGAATAGTTTCATGGTTGGTGGTCACCACAACTTGAGGTACTGAATTAAAGGGTTGCGGCGTTAGGAAGGTTGAGAGTCACTGCTACAGAAGAAACAAGAAGACTATGGGATAGGAGTAAGAACAAAATTAACTATAACTGGATATGAATGACCGCAGTGGGATAATGGAAGTGCTTAGAGAATAGATTACAGATGCTTGTACAATCTCTGTATATTTTCTAAATATCATTGAAACTAAGATTTAAACTGGAGATTTTTTTATAGTATCAAAGTTCTAGCACAATAAAGTTTCTTTTACAATAAAAGATTAATGAAACTGGCAAAGTAATAGGCCTAGTAGATACTACACATGCTTAAAAAGTAAGATTCTGGGTTCATGAGAGAAAGACACAAGACACACATACACACACACCTAAATAATCAGAAGCACAACAAGTTGTAGTCATGAAGTAGCAGAGAAGGTGTCCTGCAAGATGCTAATATGATACAGGGGGATATTTACACTAAAATTGACTAGATGTCAGTGTGACAAGGGACTGTGAGTCCAGGTTTGTCCACAGCCACGTCAGGAATTTTCAAGGTCATGAAAGCAGTAATATCTGAGATGGGGGTCACGATTGTAAAGGAGGCCATGAAGTAACAGGAATAAGAGTAGGAGAGGATGAATCACCTTCATGTTGTAAGTTCCAATGAGAAATGAGTCTGCAGAGAAGAGGGAAGCTTACAAAGTGAAATTGTTATTTGAAAGTCTGGGGATGCCACACTTCAGCACACAAGGCCATGACCACTCACATTTACATGCCCACATTTGCACGGGCACACACTACATGTGTAGTCTGCAAGACATTGAAGAAACAAGCACTTAGTAGAACTCCTTGGGAGGCGGATGAGCTTCCCACTCCAGGCCAAGTACAGAAGTGGTTAATGGAAGAGTTAATTACAGAGAAGGTTTATTATAGTGGGTACGCTCCAACGGGATGAATAATGTACAAAACAGGAAAAGTTGAAGGTGTCGGGGTATGAGAAAATAAAAGGGCAAAAACAGACACAGACTGCGAGAGGGAGAGGAAAGGGATGTTTCCGTGTAGTCTCAAGTACTCAAACATATAATGAGCCAAATTCAGGTATCTCTTAGAGACATATTGGAATGTCCCTCTTTGTGGCCCTGATCCTGAAACTTACCTTGCTAATGAGCTCCCCGATCATCCCATTCCAGGAGGTGTTATGGAGCTGGTGACCATACCTGCCATCAGGGGCCTGGTATATCTCATATTTGAATCCTAGAGCCTTAGCCAGTGCATCCAGCACATCTATAGAGAACCCTTTGTAACGCTTGGGTTGTCCAAGGATATTCTCAGCTACCATCACAAAAGGCTCTTCCTGCAGAAAACAGAATAAACATTCTTCAACCCAACAGGTTTATTGACATATATTCTCAGAATATTGGTACACGGAGACCAATATAATGAACTATAACACTAGAATGTTAGCATTAGGGCTGGGGGCATAGCTCAGTGGAAAAGCAAATGTTTAGCATATGCAAGACCCTAGGTTCCATCCCCAGCATGGACAATAATAATACCAACAGTAACAACAATAGTGAAATGTTGGTAATTACTCAATTTCTACCCCAAGGCTGAACTCCTCTGCCCTTTTCTAGAAGCAGTTTATGGACAGTCAAGGTACAGTGCACAGGAATCATGCTCCAGTCAGCACAGGGCACTGGGGCTTTAATTGTCCCAGGTATATCTTCCTAGCCTCTATCCTAACCCTCAGACCCCACAATAAAATGGTGTATATTCTTTCCTTCTCCCATAGAATTCACACTGACAAAGGACTCTATAATTAGTATATGCCATTATTCTAGGGGAGTCACAGAAAAATTGTAACACTTTTTATGTAGAATAATGTGTGGTCATAAATCTATGTGGTATTAGATAGAAAGAAGACACCATTCCATTGATCGGGTTATAGTAGAAAATAAAAGCCCATAAACAGGTCAAAATTACACTGTAAGTCAAAGCATAGGGAAGGATTAAAGCCCCATATCATGAATCCAATACCATGTTGAGTTCACACCTACAGACTATATGCTATGTCCTGGGAAGTAGGTGAGCATCTATAAAACATATCAGTCATCCATCCCCACCATTTCTTCTTGTGTGAAACTGAACATGGATGTCTGAGGGCAAAGAGTCCCAAGGAATGCATCTAATGGAGTTACTTTGTTTAAAAGAAACAGAATGTATGGCTCATTCCTGGTATGTACATAGGGAATGCAGAAATGCTGCAGTTTGTGTGTTTCTTAGTGGGAAGGAAAGAGTTGAGTTATGACTAGCCTACCCAAGAATTAGAAAAAATTTAAGTTTTTCTATAAGAAAACAGTAAATTAAAAGGGAATATGAATCTGACAATTGTGCATATCTATGACTCTAGGAAATCTATGTAGAAAAATATAACTAATGAACATTTATTTATTGCAAATTTATTATCACTTTTCCCCTCAACAGTGTTGGGTACTAGAAAAATGTCTTCCCTGAGCATCTTTTTGGAGAGCCTGGCTACCCACACTGTTCTCCCAAGGAGTAGCAGGAGGTCAAGACCCAGGTCACATTTCTAAAAATTCTTGGGAGCCCAGCAGCAGGCAACATGAGTGGTCCTTCTACAGCATACCCTGAAAATCCCAGAAGCCCTTGGGGAGACTCTTCCATCTTACTGTCCATTATGCTATCCATATCATTATTTGAATGACAGGACTCCTGGGAACTCAGATGGCTTCTCAAGATCCCCTTCTCCACCCTGCAATAACCGGAGAGAACTTAATATCCCCTCCTCAAGCCTGTATTAACCATAGAGCAGCCTCTGACTCAAAGACCTGGAGAACAAAGTCCCCAGGATGTCCCCATGATCCTACCAAGACAGTCACCACTTTGAGAGTCAGTCCTTGGAGGCGGCTGCCCATGGGCCTCTCCTGCAGACTGCCATTCAAGCCCTTCTCCGAGTCCCAGGTGGCCAGCTGTGGAGGAAAAACAGAAGAGTAAGGGACAGAAGCCTCGTAAACACCTCAGGGGCTCTTCCCAAACTGTAATCTTAAATCAGACAGGTAGACAGCAACAGTTGGACTTCTTAGAGACTCAGAGGCATCTCAGCACCATAAAAAGGAGAGAGATACATCAAACAACGAGTTTCTCTTTTCCTATCATCTCATCTGAATCCCGAGAGTTCCAAAATCCCTAAAATAAAGTCAATTGGTAGGATTTGTCCTCTGGAGTGTTTATATCTAATTTTATTCTGTCCTCCATAAAAATGATGTCATGGTGTTCCCCACAGTGTGTCCTTTTCCCTAACTGTGCCTTTAACTTTCCATCTGATGGTACCACAATGGGTTAAATTGAGAATAATATTCAATTAACAAAAGTACAAGTATATAGCCTGCCAAGTATCCTGGGGCCTATGATACCCAAGGCTAAATTCTCTCTGCCTATTTTTGTTATAGTGCAAGCTCTATAACTTTTAATGATATGTAGGTAGAAGCTTGGTATCTGCCAGTATCTTTATGAGGCCTTGGGCTATATCTAGTTATTGTATCTCTGATGCAGATTCGAAGAACATGAAGAAGACTTTGGCTTTGGAACAATTGAGATGACAAATATGTTCAAGAGTCACTGTTCCTTCCTGCAGTGCTACAAGGTCGGTCCCAGATATAATGACCAGACCCCTGTGTTGTCAATAATTCCCAACTATTAATTAAAGAAATAAAATATATATGACAATAGACTCTTCTTAAACCAACTAAATAAAAACCTCAAGGTCTGGTTATGGGAAATATTAATGCATCCTGACCTACTAGTATAGCTCCATATTGGACTCTTTTTGGAGGACTTTTTTGAGCACATGTTACTCCATCTATGGAGATTCTGATTTAATTAGCTGCTAGTGGATATGTTAGTTCTTCTGGTGATTCTATCATTCAGTCAGGATTGTGAACCACTGCTATTAGTTAAATGGGTAGTTCTCAAACTACAGATATGTGCAAGTCACATGGCTTTTCTATGCACTTTCTGATGAGATTATTCATGTCTAACAAACTCCCAGGCACTGTTGCTGCTGTTGCTCCATTGACCACCATTTATATAGCAAGGAATTAATGGATCAAACAGCTCTATGCAGTGCATACTCTTCATTAGGGAAGAAACACAAGATACCTATTTAACTCCAAATTTATTCCTCTGGACATGTACCATGGGGCTCTCAAACAGCTGTTAAAGCTGTACTTAGGATACATCTACTTGCCCAGCACTCCCTGAATGTCTGATACTCAACCTGAAGAAGCCCCTATCCTAGAAGTTGAGAAAACATTACACACGAGGGATATTATAACTCTGAGACCTAAAACAAAACCATCAGAATGAGATTATAGAATCCCATATCCAGCCTAAAAGCAGCCTGGCTTATTGTCACTTTGGACCCAATATCTACTAATATATACTCTATCTTAAATAACAGGATGTTGGCCAGTAGAGACTAAATAATTTAATACAAAAGCATGGTCACATAGTCTAAAGAGCCCACACCACTGCTAACTAATTTGTAGCACACTGGACTTTAGAGTAAATTGATATTCCCAAGAATTCTAATCAAATACATCAAGGATATTAATGGTACCATTCTCTGAGAACTGAAACAAGAAAAAACAATGTGGCTATTCCCCACTGTGGTTCCAAGAAATAGTACCCAGACTCTGGATATGAAGCTGATTAAAAATTAAGGCCAAAGATGAAGACATGGCTTAGCAGTAACAACACTTGCTGCTCTTGTAGAAGACCCAGGTTCAGTTCCAAGAACCCTCAAGACTGCTTATAACTGCCTATAAATCCAGTTCCAGGAGATCCAGTGTCCACCCCAGGCCTCACAACTATTGAATGTATGTGGTACTCTTAGACACATGTAGACAAAACACTTGTATACATCAAATAAAAGTAAATATGATCTTTAAGATAAAATAAAATGCTTATCAGAGACAAAAGGAAAGACCCTGTCAAGGGTTTGGTTCCCTGATCCCTTTGTATGATACAGAATGGATCTAAGGGCCAGGAATAGATTGCATTTTGACCATCTGCATCTGTAGCCTATAAACGTTTAGTTGACACTGAAACTGCTGATTCCTGATTTGTGGTCCATACTGCTGGGTATGGGTAGTGTTTGGAGGTGTCCTTTACCATCAGAATAGTAAAGGCATTCATCATTAGGATGAAGGCAATCCTGACATAACAATATGTCAACTAGATATTCTATTCCATGTAATGATTGGATTTCTTGCAGCTGCTGCCAAGCATCCTTGGCACAGGGAAGGGGAAATCTTAACACTTTGATACCCTGTCTTGAATGAGCACCTAGTCTAGCACTTTGCCTAGCCTTCACCATCCAGGCTGTATTTATATTAAGATTATACTTGAGCACAAGAATTGACATTAAAAGCAAAAAGGAACATGAAATAAAACCCTTTCCTGCTTAGGTTTTAGCTTACTAGCAACATGGGCTCTATTTTGATACCTCTCCAAGTATGCTTTGTTTCTACCAACTACTAAGCTCCAGGCAGCACCACTCTGCCTAAGGCCATTGCGACAGTTTCCTTGTTAGTCTCAGTATCATCATCCTCTGTGGGTTGGAATATACCTTTCAAATAAGTTAAGCAGGCCTGGAGAGGTGCCTTAGTAGTCAAGAACACTTATTGCTCTTGCAAGAAACCAGGATTTTCAGCACCTGCATGGTAGTCACAACCATCCTTAACTCCACTTTCAGCAGATCCCATTTCCTTTCCCACCTTTCATGGACACCAAGCATGCATATAGTGCATAGACATACATATCGGCACAACCCTTATATGCATAAAATACATCTTCAAATTTTTCAAACAAAGTATGACAATTATCATTCTTTAATAAATTCTCATTTCCTCCAGAGTAGCTCCAAGTATTCCTGGATGACCCAAAAGAACAGCTTTCACAACCACAAGGCTACTCTGACTTTCAGCCATGTCAGTTTAGATAGCCAAGTATATCCCAATCCCAGGAATCCTACTTTTCGCATGCTCATCATGTACCTCTGAAACCTTATGTTCAATTCACTCTGCCTAGGATGCCATTTCTCTTCTTCTGGGTCTGAAAAACTATGTCTCACTTTTTAAAAAATGCTTTCACTTTAGAATAGTTTTAGAACAACAGAAAAGTGGTAGAGGTCTCACTAGTCATTCTCAGTTCCCATCTTCTGCTGATGTTAAGATATAAACATATCTTGCATTATTATCATACATTGGTTCATTATATTTACCACAGCTAATTAATGTTTCTCATGGCCTCCAGGATTTATGCAAAGTTGCACTAGACAGAGCCTTATACTCAGGACCTGACTTCCTGCTCTACTCTCTGGGACCCTACATTGCAGGTGGCCTTGCTCATCTCCATCATTTGGTCCAAACTTGCCTCCAACAGCACTGTGATTGCCTTTCCATAACAGGCTGCTGTTAACTGGCAAAGATTTGGAGAAGGTGGGAGCTTGCAGGTGTGAGTATCAGGTTTTATGAATGAGTCTTGTATTATAGCTGGTATAATATATATAATATATAGATGAGCTCAGAGCATTTGAGACACAAAAAGTTGCCAATAAATATTTGTTGAATATATTCACTCAGGGTCCATTTTCTTATTTGTAAAATAGAATATATCTGTATTTCCTGCCTGCCAAGTTGAGAGTCTGGTAAAGAAATAAAATAATTTTGAAATAACCTATCATAAAATAGCTTAATTAAGAATCACAAATAGGGTACAAACCATTTGCACTATATAACCTAAATTATGTGTAAAGAAAAAGTGTCAATAAAAATGGAACAAAGTATGTTAAAACATGTATATGCATTGCATATAGGCAGAGTCATAGCAAGCAGCCATTATTACCTGCTTATTGCTCATCTCCTTTAATAGTATCTCCACTACTTTAACAGTAAGGAAATGGAGTTTTACATAAACAATAAGTAGCATAATGATTATACAGATTTCTATCAATGCTTTTTTATGGCTGAAAACTGAAAGCCAGGAGTGTATCTCGAGTCTTATTTGTCATTAAGTTAAGGCTCTTCTAAAACAAATAACCAAATAAGTCCATATTCTGTCTGCAAAAAAACTATGGGTCAGGGTCCCTCATCTCTCAGAGAAAGCATACTTGACCACCAAAGCAAGTGGTGGATCTTGGTGGGTCTGATGACAGAGAAATACCTACAGGTGAAGCCAAGATTCATGAAAACAGGAAATCTTTGTCTATTAGGAAAGCAGGATGACATCAAACATTTTTGCTAATATTCAGTCAAATATAATGGAAGAACATTTAAATCGATCTGGACATCATAAGAAAAGGAAAATATAACGCCTTCTAAGCCTGTTATCATCCTTATCTTTGGTTCTGAAAGTGCTTAGGACTTAAAGGGGTTTGGTTTTGTTTTGTTTTCTTTCTTTATCAACTTTCTCTCTTTGGCCTTTAGGCATCCTATAGCCTGCAAAGAAAGAACTACTTCAAAGTGAAACACAAATTCTATCTTTCAAAAACATCAAAGTGCAACTATGTTCCAGGATTCAGGATCCTTTGTGTTGGGCAAGAAAGTTTTTTTTTTTTGATTTTTAATATTTTTATTACATATTTTCCTCAATTACATTCCCATTCTTTTGGCCCTGGCATTCCCCTATATTGGGGCATATAAAGTTTGCAAGTCCAATGGGCCTCTCTTTCCATTGATGGCCGACTAGGCCATCTTTCGATACATATACAGCTAGAGACAAGAGCTCCGGGGTTCTGGTTAGTACATCATGTTGTTCCAACAATAGGGTTGCAGATCCCTTTAGCTCCTTGGGTACTTTCTCTAGCTTCTCCATTGGGAGCCCTGTGATACATCCAATAGCTGACTGTGAACATCCACTCCTGTGTTTGCTAGGCCCCGGCATCGGCAAGAAAGTTTTATCATTCTCTCGCATGAGGCCAGAACCCAGTGCCCGTGGCTGAGACTATTTCCGAAAAGCTATGTGTTCTTGCCCAAATCTTAAGACCAGAGTTGGAGCTTTCTGAGAGAGGCAATGCCTCAGAACCCCATCTACAAGACCAGATCAAGATAGTTCCAATGAGAGAACCCAATGGAGTTTAAAATAATTTCCAAGCTTGTGGCCAGTCAGCACAGGAGGGAAGTATGCCCCACCTCCACCCTAAGGTTACATACGGTGCTCCCTGGTCAGAATGCAAGGAGACTGTCTCAGCCAGTAAGAACCAAATGAGGCTGATAGACTTGATGAATGGAAAGTCAGAAAAGCCTTTTACTTGAAGAAGTCCTGACACTTAGGCACATAGCTCCAGATCATTTCATTTGTGCCGAGGTACATTGACTGTATTTTGTAGACAGGATTTTCTTCATGGGATCGGTGGATTAATGGCCATAGACACCCACTTTTGACAGCTGACCTGTCAAGATCAGTGCCCAAGAAACTAATTTCTAGCACTGTTAAACAAAACAAGTACTGCGGCTAGTTGATAAGAGCCGTGATTTCATTCACTGCAGAGATCTGAGCCACCCACACCAGAAACAGGGATGGAGCAAGGGGTTATGGCCATCATTGGTTGGAAGGAGATATATGGGCTCAAAATCTGATTATGACAAACAACCGTTCCAGAGATTAGCCAATTGAACAATAAATTTCACAAGCCACTGGTCTCAGAAAAATGCATTTCCTGAGTCAATGGGGGCAGCGGGGGTGCTCTTCATGCTGCAACACCACCGGCAAGTTGTAGTATGTGAGGATTTAGAACTTTGTGGCCCCATTCTTAGTAAATGCAGAGCTATTAACCTAAACTGAACAAGACTCTTTTAGAAGGTTGGATTTTGTGATCTATCACTTCTTTACAGAGGTATTTGAATGCATTCTTCTCTGTGCATGGGGAGGGAGGATGAAAATGGAAACAATCTGGCTACATTATAGCTCGGGGACAAGTTTCCTAGCCTTGTTTATTCTAGGGACTGAGCAAGAAAGTAGTAGGGAAGAAAGAGAGAAAGGATATTGGGGGGGGGGGGCAGAGAAGGAAAGAAGAAAGGGAGGGGAAGGAAAGAGGAAAGTTGACTCACTTAACCCCAATCCCATGTTTCATAAAACCCAACACCATAATAGATCAGTGACTTGTCCGTTGCTACCACTGCACCTGATAGGAAGGTCTCAAGAGAAAACTAGAATTAGGAAGTCATTTTATAACCATGGCACTACCAGAGCTAGGGTCCCAGGTGAACTCTATCCTTATCAACCAGTGACTGGCATCAGCAGAGTACAGATGGCATCATGGAGACAGAGGCTTCAGTGATGAATGCAACAGTGTGTCAGTTTGTCATGTCACTGGAAGGGCTTTCCTGAAATAATATGCCCACTGCAATTTTCATTCTATTGCCCACTATTATTGGGAAACAAATGGGCTCAGTGTATGCTTCAAAGCATCCTAGGATTGGATGGAGAACAAGGTGAAGAAGAACCGCTTATCTTGAGTGAGCCTGAATTGGAAATTTAGCCAGCAATGATTTCAGAAAATTGATTACAAGTCCTTTATTTTTAGGAAAGGGGTTCAGGAGATTGAATCAAAGGCCTCACACATGCTAAGCAGCCACTTTACCAGTGAGCTTGTTTCTCAGCCAATTGCCAATTACAACTTATAAGCAAAGCCAAATGCAAGGAAGACGTGCTTAGAAACAGGACAACATCTGAGAAGCAGAGAGTGAGCATCTGAGAGCAGAATATTAATGTCTTTGGCCAGGATTCCTAAAGCAATGCCTAACTGGAGGATTCATATGGGGGATTCTAGCCTGTAAAAGCCACTAAGACTAGGTATGGAGGGTTTAAATTGCAGAAGCTGTCAGTTAGCACCATGTTAATAAAGCAGGTAAACTCATTATGTTACCAGACAAACTATAGGACAGTGACTCACTCTGACAGGAGAGAAATGAAAGACTCCATCTCAACCAAGGCCATTTGCACAAGGAATTGAGCACTGGGTGAAAGTTATACTATCTTAAAGCCAGCCCCAGCATAACTTGGCTCCTGTTTAGAGGGCGAGATTATCAGAATCAGAAATAAGAGCAAAGTAAGAGAACTAGAACATATAGAAGCTTCATGGCAAGCCTACAACAAAGGAGAAAAAAAAATTGTCTAGTGATGCCGAAGAGGAAGATGAGAAAAGCTGGAAATACCACCATTGCCAGGACAACAGGCTCATGATGGCAGCAATGGACACACCAGAGCTTTAGCCTCTGCTACTACAAAAGCCCAAGAAACCAAGACCTCACTGGGATGAAGGGACTGGCCCCAGGAAAGCTGCCATCACTAAAGTCTTTCTGTAAAATTTCTCCTTCTCCTAGGACTCTCTGTTTTCCTCCCTTCCTAGCTCCAATGCTTATACCCACCTGTGAATATAGTACATGTATATTATTATACACATAAATTATATATATGCATATGCATATGTAAGATATAATTATATCTAAAATATAGAATCTTATATGGGAGAACATATACTAGATATTTCTGAATTTAATTCAGGTCATTTAATATGAATTTCCAGCTCCACTTATTTTCTTAAAATTATCATGATTTCATTTTTCTTTATGGCTAAATGAAATTTGATATTTACTACATGTTTTTATTAGCTTATTTATTTATATCTAATACATGTTCTTTTAGTCACTTTTTTATTGATTTATGTCTGTGCACCACATGTATGCATGTGGATGCCAGATGTCAGCACTAGGTAAGATGTCTTCCTTAGTCATTCTCTGACTTCATTTTGAACAACATCTCTTCTTTGTTTTTCTCTAGCAATTTCAGCAAAAGCAAATACTTCAAGATACATGCAAGGAAGGTCAGACACTACCAAGTTCTCACTATGTAAAGCTGGAGAAAACAATATGACCTAGAACCCAAGAATAATGAGACGGTGTTGTTGGCAGATAGTCAATAAAAGATTCACAGTGGCTATATCTGAAGAAAACTTACACTTAATTTTCAAAGATAAAGAACTTATCTTCATACCACTTCCCACACAAACCAGGCACTGCTGGGATTTGAACCCAGGATCTCCTGTTTGCTAGACAGGCGCTGTAACTGTCTAAGCCACGGAATGGATGGAACTAGAAAATATTATCCTGAGTGAAGTAACCCAATCACAAAAGAACACATATGGTATGCACTCACTTATAAATGGATATTAGCTCAAAAGCTCCAAATACTCAAGATACAATTCACAGATAACATGAAGCTCAAGAAGAAGGAATGCCAAAGTGTGGGTGCTTCGGTCCTTCTTAGAAGGAAAACTGAATATTCACAGGATCAAATATAGAGATAAAGTGTGGAGCAGAGACTGAAAGAAAGGCCATATAGAGACTGAGATTCGTCTAGAGATTCATCCCATATACAGTAACCAAACCCAGACACTATCGTGAATGCCAAGAAGTGTATGCGGACAGGAGCCTGATATGCCTGTCCCTTTGAGAGGCCCTGCTAGATCCTTACAAATACAAAAGTGGATGCTCACAGCTAACCATTGGACTGAGAGTGGGGTCTCTAATAGAGGAGTTAGAGAAAGGACTGAAGGAGTTGAAGGGGTTTGCAACCCCAAAGGAAGAACAACAATATCAACCAACCAGACCCCCCCTCCCGCCCCAGAGCTCCCAGGGACTAAGCCATCAACCATGGAGTACAAATGGCTCCAGCTGCATGTAGCAAATAATGGCCTTCTCAGGCATCAGTGAGAGGAGAGGTCCTTGGTCCTATGAGGACGCGATAAATGCCTCAGTGTGGGGGAATCAAGGGTGGGAGTAGGTGGGTGAGTGGAGGGACACCCTCATAGAAGCAGGGGAGGGAGGGTGCGGTTGGGAGTTTCAAGGAGGGGGAAAACCAGGAAAGGGGATAACATTTGAAATGTAAAGAAAGAAAATATCCAACAAAAAATAAATAAATAAAAAAGAACTTATCTTTGCAAAGAATATATTTAAATCTGGATATATACAAGAAACGTACATGCTCTCCTTTTGAACCATGCTAAAATGCAAAAACTCACTAAGATTAAACCTAAGATGGATATTACCAAGTGCTATTGAAGATATGGAATGCAAAATATGCAGCTACAATAGAAGGTAGTATGGTACTTTATTACAATATAAACATACACTTACCATACAACCCAGCAAATCCACATCTAGGCATTCTATAAGGAAACTGTAAAATATTCTCTTAAAAATATCGGTATGAGAATTTTCATAGATGCTTTATTTATAATAGCAATAAGATAGAAGCTCAAAATTGGTCAGCTGATGAATAGATAAAAAATTATGATAATAGATAAACAAATTATGCAACCAAATACTATCTCATAACTAAAAAGCAGCAAGCTACAGACACATGCATCAATGCAGATGAAGCTCAGAAACATTACAGTATTTGAATGAGGCCAGACACAAAAGACTCCATACTTCATGGTTCTATTTATATGATAGTCTCACCAAGGCAATATTATGGGTAATGAAAATAGGTCTGTGGTTGCCTGAGGCTGGGAATAGAAGGAAAGTATTACATGCAAGAGGAAGCCTGAGTTCTTGAGGATAATACAAGTAGTCTATATTTTGAGTGTCCTGATAGTAATTATACACTAACATACATTTATCTGTATTTATAAAATGGGTACAGATAATTGCATCTAAATGCCTTGCATGATTGTGTAAACATTTTGAAAATGATAAAGCCTTGTGCTGGCAAATGGGACCAACTTATCATCTGACATATCTGTGACCATTTGGCAAGGATGATAAAGGGGAAGGATTCTCAAAGTAACAGTATCACCCACGGCAGGACCCTTGAGTGATGGTATTTAACTCCTGGGAGCTATATGGCATCAAGTAGATAGAAATTTCCTATTGTAATTGTTGACTACCACCTTGACAGGATCTAGAAAAATTCTACAAGAGAGGAGCCTGTGGGCAATTCTGTAAGGGGTTATGTGCATTTAGGTTGGCCTCTGGGTATGTCCATGAGGGATTATCCAGATCAGCTTAATTAATGTGGGAAGAGCAACTTTAACCTTGGTCAGCACCACTTCATGGGCTTGGGTCCTGAGCTGAACAAAAAGAAGTAATTGCATTGAGTAGAGGCATTTGATTCTTTGCCTTCTTGGTGTGGATGTAATGTGAGCAGCTGTCCCAAAGTTTCCTACCAAGATGATCTATCAACCTTGAAGAGTGAGACTAAATAGACTGTATCTCCATTAAGTTGCTCTTGCCAAGAGTATTGTCACAGCAACAAGACAAATGACTAACACATCCATAAGTCTAGAAAAAAAAATGAGTGAACCTGCTTAAATGTTCAAGAATAACATAAAGTCATGTATGGCGACATACACTTTTAATTCTAGCACATGGTGGGCTGAGGCAGGAAGAATGTCATGAGTTCAAGGCTATCCTGGGCTGCATAAAAAAAGACTCTGTCTCAAAAAACAAGCACACAAAAAAAGGTAAGTAAAGTTTTATCTGCAAATGATTCCAAGAGGGTGGTAATTATAAAATATTAAACATAGCATTTTTCAACTTTTTCTAATGCTCATTTCATTCTGTGAGGTGATACATACATTTGCCTAAGCACAAAGGCTGCTATAAGTGGCTGTTTCTGGCTTTGTTGGAGCAATAAGATTTCAGGGAACATTCTCTCTGGCACAATACAGTTCTGTAATATGTGAATTGTTGTACAGAGAGGAAGCATTGCTTTTATAATCATAAGAAAAACACTAAAGCAATTTTCATTTTGAAACTACACAGTGATCTAGCTTATGGCTATAAGGTTGGCTTAATTGTCTTAGGTTCATTGGTTTTGTCTCTTCAAATAAACCAAATGTTCTAGTAATGGTGCAGCAGAACAAGCCAGGCTAGAATCCCATTTCTTCCACTTGTAAGCCTGGGATCTTTGGCAAGTTACTTTGCTGGTTATACCCTTTCCTTGGGTTCAAATATCCTTATCTATAGCTCTCATTAGAGTCTGCTTCTTTCTCTCATGTCTATGCTATGCTCAAACCCATACTAATAGCTTGCTAAGTTCCATTAGTTTGTATTGACCAGAATTGACTACACTGCACACATTAGTCACAATTCAGAATTCAGACAAGTTACATTATGGGAGCCTGTTCTGTGAATCCCTATATATTAAAAAAAAAAAAAAGAGGCAGTGTCTCCCATCACACCCTCTCTAATCTTTGGGGCATCTCCTCAGCCTGGTCACTTTCATTTCTCTTTATACTTTAATTCCTATTTGTGGTTTAAACCTACTCTTAAGATCCTCTCTCACATCTTCAAGAGTAAGCATCTCCCTTTGTCAAGCCTATAATATTCTGACATAGAGCTATGGTAATGCTCACACAATGTATTAAAATTTCATGTCTATCTATTCAGAAATAGATAATCTCTCTTTTTAGAGAGAAACTATTGCTTCTTCATTTTGATTCACTTAATAAAATCTTATTAGGAAATTACTGTTTCTTGTCACCCCCTGGGCACTTCCTCATTATTGCCTGTGATATCATGTTTCCTGCAAATTCTAGCTTTTAACAAACCCATGTTATGCCCCATAACAGAAGCTCTACAAAAGGCTGGCTCCTTCAGTGCTGACTCATTTACAATAGTTCAAAGTCTCTGAGGTAAGTTTTCTTTTTGAAACGATTTTGTATTAAAAACTAATATTTTGAATGATGGAAAAGCTTTGGTAAAGCAGATTAAATAAATGACAACTAAGGCAGATGTAACTCAGTAGAAGAGCACAGACCTGGTATTCACAAGGTGCTGGGTTTGATCCTCAGTACCACAATTAGTTAATAATTCATTAATCCATCAACAAAAGAGGTCATTAAAAAGGCACTTTGTCATTACTCTAGACCTTTGTCAGTGTATATGTTTTGGGAACTGGCAGAGTCTTACTTTGAGTCTATCTCATGTCAACTGACCAGGTCATACACGGGCAGAGTAAAGCTTGAAAACATAGCAATTGGTTTATAGTACATCATATCTTATCCAGAACTTTGACCTACCAGTACTCTTATCTATTAATCTTCATCAAGTTCTAGAGTTTTCTTTCCTTTACTTTGTAAGATGGAAATTATTTTATTGTTATCATCTTAAAATTCACATCCCTTGTAAAATATGGATAATCCTTTTCAAGGACTCCAAGACTCAAGTCCAGGTCTATTCTTCAGATTCAACCAACACTACATTTTCCACTTGTCCCTCTAACACCCACCTCAGTTAGTATCATTGGCTGCCTGTCATGTTCTCTCTCAAGCCAAGGTCATTTTTATTAAAGAACTCTGGATACAGCCTTTCTTCTCTTCCCTGATAAAGCTTATCTCTCTGATTCACATCCCATCCTTGGCACTCTCATCTGGCTGGTCTTACCTGATGAGTTATACTTTGAATAAAACCTTTCTAGGTCATTTATTCTAAGTGTTTGCAATATTTCCAAGCACAGTGTCTGACTATTTCCTTCACACTCTGAAACACTGTATTGTGAAAAAACAACTTGCAGGCTACATAGGATACTTTTTGTTGACATTTTTTGTTTTTGTTTCTTTTCACTCTTACAAACTAAATATCTGACATGATTTCTGACTCATATCACATGCTTTAAAATAATCTTTTAATGAGTAAATAAATTGAAGATCTACTAGGGACCACCAAGCTTTTTCACAAATGACCAGACAATAAATTTCCAAGGATTCTATAGACAATTGATCTTTATGGTAAAATATTCAGTGGGTTTAGGTGGTTCTGACAATCTTTACTCATAAAGTTGTAGGCTGAACTAAGGAAAGTAGATATTACTTACTAGTTCTTGACTATATCAGTCCTTTTATTTCTATTGTTTCTTTTGTCCTGAATAGTACCCCCTTTGCCTGAATGTACTTCCACCCACCGAACTATCTTTCTTCGAAGGTTTAATTTATTGGTTCTTAGATTGTTTTCCCTGTTTGAGAAAACATTATTGCCTCACCCTCTAAGCAGATATGGCTCATCTCCCTGCATCTAAGGCATTGTGCTAACTCTAGTTCATGGCATCTCTTAATTCAGATTTCAATGTCAGTACCTATTGCAGATTGTATCTCTTAAAGTTTATTCTGATACCTGCCACTCCATATACTTTTCTGTTATATTACTACTATGCTACTGGAACTCCCACATGCTCTTATATAAAGTAAATCTCTATAGTCTATCAAAAGTAGAATATAGCAGGTGGTCACTATGATTTCAGGGCCAGTCTAGAATATATAGCAAGTTTCAAAACAGCCAGGGCTATATGGCCAGAGACACTACCTCAAAAACAAAACAAACAAAAACCAAGGACAAAATATCCAAATACTTTTCCCTTTCGATATGGTCTGGTTTTATGTGAAGTTCCTTGATCCACTTAGATTTGACCTTAGTACAAGGAGATAGGAATGGATCGATTCGCATTCTTCTACATGATAACAACCACTTGTGCCAGCACCATTTGTTGAAAATGCTGTCTTTCTTCTACTGGATGGTTTTAGCTCCCTTGTCGAAGATCAAATGACCATAGGTGTGTGGGTTCATTTCTGGGTCTTCAATTCTATTCCATTGGTCTACTTGTCTGTCACTATACCAGTACCAAGCAGTTTTTATCACAATTGCTCTGTAGTACAGCTTTAGCTCAGGCATGGTGATTCCACCAGAGGTTCTTTTATCCTTGAGAAGAGTTTTTGCTATCCTAGGTTTTTTGTTATTCCAGATGAAGTTGCAGATTGCTCTTTCTAATTCGTTGAAGAATTGAGTTGGATTTTTGATGGGGATTGCATTGAATCTGTAGATTGCTTTTGGCAAGATAGCCATTTTTACAATGTTGATCCTGCCAATCCATGAGCATGGGAGATCTTTCCATCTTCTGAGATCTTCTTTAATTTATTTCTTCAGAGACTTGAAGTTCTTATCATAGAGATCTTTCACTTCTTTAGTTAGAGTCACGCCAAGATATTTTATATTATTTGTGACTATTGAGAAGGGTGTTGTTTCCCTAATTTCTTTCTCAGCCTGTTTATTCTTTGTGTAGAGAAAGGCCATTGACTTGTTTGAGTTAATTTTATATCCAGCTACTTCACCGATATGGTCTGAATCTCACACTTCATGTCTTTGAAGTGGCTAGAAAATGTCAGGCACCCTCTCCCTTGTTCTCTTGAGATACTCAGTCTACAACAATGATGTTCACCCTTGACATTATTGGTATTTCAGGATAGACAATTCTTTGTCTTTTTTTATAGAGGACATGTTATTCAGTGGCTTATAAAATGTTTTTCAGCATCTTTAACCTTTATAAACTAGATGTCAATAGCATCCCACAGGGTGATAATAAAAATATCTCAGACATTATCAAAGTTCTCTTAGAAGACAGAATTAGCCCAATTAATGGCCAACTGAGAACCACTTAGATACTCTATATTTGATATAAGTGGTACAACACTGAGACCACCATGCTAGGGTATAAGCAAAGGCTATTCCACCCATCAACCCCAAATGAGATCATCCTTCCAGCCACCTCTGCCACAGCACTCTGATATATAGTACAATCATCTTGAATCCTTAAGGCCAGTGCATCAACGAGAAGAGTACCATTGAAAGAACTCAATTGCCACCAAAAGATTTGCAAAGCTGAGTCTTAACCAAACCTCTGATATAACAGAATCCACAAGCTCTAAAAGCAATTTTAATTATAATACTCAATTTTGTAATATACTTATAATTATAGAATTTGATATCTATATCAAAGTAATATGGTATAACTATTAGAAAAATTATATATATATATATATATATATATAATTGGCCTTGAGACTAAGTTGAAGAACTAAATGCTAAGGAAAACTTCTTGTATATACAAAACTCAAAGATTTTGTTTATAAAAACCTAAAGGAAAACATTGAGAGATGAAATAAAAGTTGTCCTTGTTACACAGTGATAGAAATGTTAAGAACAATGCCCCTGTATAAATATGAAAAGTAGAAGATTTGTTAAATAACTTAACAGATTTGAGAACTATAGGCAGGACTTTACATCCCTGTGGTCCATAGCTATGTATTATAACCATGCACAAATATATAGATAATTCATGTTTGAACTAGAGAAGAAATTATACTTTAAAGAAGAACTTAGGAATGATATATAGAACCCAAGATAGGTTGTATTAAAAAATAAATTATTTTCTATCCTGTCTCTTCAAATGGAATGAGAAGAAGAAAAGGAGGAGGAGGAGCAGGAGGAGGAGGAGGAGAAATATTCTCAATTCAAAATGAAATCCTGAAGAATTCTCAGAAAAAAATCCAGTGTGGTCCTAGGAAAGTAAGAGATAACTACAAAAAAAAAAAAACCAAAAACATTTCTTAAGACATCATAAATATTTAAGATGGTGTCTCACAGACATTTCAGAGAAATAAGGGGAGGTGCTTATCACAAAATGTCTCTTAAACAACAGAAGTTCTAAAACTTCACAGCATACTTTAGGAAATTCAAGGAAAAGAAGATCCGGACTCAAAGAAATATATTCGTGGACCACCACTTAATGTAGCCAGCAATCAACAAACTTAACAATAAGCCCACAGAGGTCTTAAAGGACTTAGATCAACAGCCCTGAATTTATTAAATTGAACTGAGAGAATACAAAATAACATTGTTTTTAAATCTCCTAACTTTTGTAGGCAGAAAAAAACTGAGAAGACTGTTAGAACCCAGAATTTATAGTTCTAATGGGAAGGTAGCTAACATGTAAAAGCAATGTGAAATATACTAAAAGCTGGTGTCAAGAGACTGGTGTCCTCAAGGAAGCAAGAGGTTCTTATCACAGAGTTAACGAGCTTTGTCCAGGGGATATTAGAAACATAATGAACCAGAGGTCATAGTGTGTCTAATTCCTCCCTTATGAATGGAAATATGTATTGCAACTAACTTCTCTCTCCTATCTTGTAATATTGAGAAGAAAGAATTCATATGACTTAACTCTTCAGACTGAGGTCTTGAGATTGAAGGGAACTGAAACCAACAATCTTCATCTGTACTTCAATCTGGATGTTGAGCCAACGTCAGAGGAAATGAAGCTTTGACATTACTGAACTAGTTTTATTCATAATTTGTAAATTTTGAAAGAAGCAAAGTCATATGACTTCTAAATATCTACTTGGTCTTCCTATGACCCATATTCTAGGAGATGCCAGCCACCATGTGAAAGAGTCAATGGTTCTAAGGTCTCAGTGTAGAAAAGGCTGAATGTAGGTGCCCTTGTATATAGTTCCTAATGAGCTCAACCTCCATCAAGGTACCAGTCATACAGTACCTCTTGAACCCTCCTGAGTATAACTAAGTGTCACAAGGTGCAAAATCTCAACCAGCCAAGCATTTAGAATCTGTGAGATGAAAAAATATATAATTATTATAATAGGACATAATATAATTTAATCATTGCTCTTTTAAGTCATCAGATGCTTGTGTTATTTGTTATGCATCAATAGTAACGGTCTCTGATGTATTTGACCTTGTGCTCATCTTATAAACATTGGCGAGTTTATCTTTTCTGTATACACTTGGCCTCTAAAATAATGTCTCTTGAACAATGATGGATATGTTTATACTATACAGATCTTGTCACATACAAGAACTCTGAGTGTTCCATATGTATTATGAATTAAATAAAAATGAAATTACTATCCTTGATTTTTTTCTGGTAAGAAACCAAGGAAGGTCTGGAGATATAAATCAAGGGTAGAGTGTTTGCCTTTTATAGACCATGTTCTCAATTCTATCCTCAGCACTGAAGTAGGAAAGGGGCCTGGAATGAAGGAAGAGGTGAGAGAGGAAGGAAGGGAGCAATAAAAATGAAGATAGGAATTGGAAATTAAAGATGGAAAAACTGAGGTCAACTGTCTGTCTATATCTCTATTAAATAACACAAAGTAGATATGAACTTAGAACTCTTGAATCTGACTACACTGGAAATCCCTCACAAAATACTGCTGCACACTGTAGAATCTACATCAGCATATGATTACTTAGTGGAGGAAGAAAGGAAAAGTAGAGCTGTAGGCAAGCAGGAAAAAGGAAAGAACATTCCCAAGGCTTTTTATTTCCATGGTGAAGAATCTCACCTGAACTCTAGGGTAGTTGACAGGACACAGAACTAAGTAT
The DNA here is from genome assembly GCF_978045245.1 of Mus caroli. Lineage (NCBI taxonomy): Eukaryota > Metazoa > Chordata > Mammalia > Rodentia > Muridae > Mus > Mus caroli. The sequence goes on along the minus strand of NW_028227267.1, from coordinate 28,387,685 downwards.
AAACTGAGCTCAGCATTTTGCCAACTCCCATTTTCTTCCCATTTGACATTCTTAGAGCTGCATTATTGTGCTGGTTCAACTTGGAAATTTCATAGGACTCAACCCCTACCCCCTTGTCCCTTCTTCTTAATCTGACATTTCAGAGGTCCTTGATCTTCTTAGAAAACACAAGACTCTTACCCCCAGAACAGGGAATAAAATAATCATCCATACTCAGATAAGAAACATTAGAGCAATAATAAATGAGAGAAAATGTATTCTGAGAATGATTAGTATATGAAACAAGTAATTGGTGAAATTTGGAAATAGGAATCAAGAGATAAGGATTTTAAAAGTATTTGATGTTAGGGGAATATTAGAAGCCTTAAGCCCAAATAAGCTAATGAACTGAGGCTGAGTAGGAGGTGAAAAATGGCTTTATCCATTTCTAATTTTCTAGCTCACAATCATAAATAGAAAATAGCATTTTATTTCAGTTCCACTGAATCTTCTTTAGATATACAGAAAACTTGGATCAGAGCTAAATGAATCCTATTTCTTACTACAACAATGCAAGCAGAAAAGCATCAGTACATTCCTCAGTGTCATGTAATAAAGACCTGACTTCTGTGAGCTGAAAGGCAATAGCTGAGAAATAAGTCACAATAGTGAGGTGCAATTGTCTCCATGGGTGTCTACCCCAATATTCGCAGCTGTGACTTCCAAAACACTAAGTTTACAACCAACCTCAAGACATTTTCAACCAAACTACAAGGAATGGAATAAGATGGTATGAAACAATGTTCACAGAACTCCTTACATTCTAAGAGGCTGCACACAGCAATTTACTGTTACAGCGAAGAAACTTAAAACAAATGCAGTTGCCTGAGAAATAACAGGTGGCCTTATTCAACGAATGGGACCACCTAATGTCCCATATCATCAACTGAAAGGAGGAAAGTATGACTTCTTAATATTTGGCATCTTCACCATAAAACTATACATGAAAAAAAAAAGGCTGAGAGCTATAAGATGCACTATAAAGAGGATTAACAATATAGTTAATACAACTATAAAGTTGTATCAACAACAAATATTTTACAATTCACTATAACTCTGAGGAGATGTAAATTGATATTTTAAACTTGCAAAGTACACATATGGAATACAGTGTGATTTTTTGATATATGGAAAATGCATAATTAAATCAATTTAATATATTATATATTCTTCATGTACTTGTCAATTGGTAGTATTTCATATTTACTCTCTTAACAATTTTATATTCTTTTATTATTTAAAATTTTCATACAAGGTCATATTTTTTTCCTCCCCCAACATCTCTCAGATTCTCCCCACCTCCCTGCTTCCTGCCCATCCAACTTCATGGTTTTTTTTACCTCTTGCTCAAAAACACAAAAATAAAAACAAAACAAAAAAAGCAAGGAAAAACAAACAAACAAACACCAAACCAAATCAGTATCAGTAAGACAAAAGTACCAAGAACAAAACAAAGACTAAACACACACGTACAAACCACAGAGTCCACTTGTGTTGGCCAGCTATTCCTGGGGATAGGGCCTGCCCTGCAGTGTGGTTGATATACCCAGTGATAATTTATTGCAGAAAACTGATTTTCCTTTTCCCAGCATGTTGTTATTTACAAATAGCTTCTAGTGAGAGCACATAAATTTGAAACCTATCTCAATCATACATTAACAATGACCTTGAGGGAACCATTGAACTCCTTCTAGTCACTTGGTTGTTCTGAGAACAAAAATACAATAACATTGATGAGGTCTCTGTGAATTTTAAAATTTACCAATGTTCTAATTACTTCCAAATTTACATTCCTGGCTCAGATTTCTACCCTGGGCTCCAGATTCATATATTCAGGTTCCAGCTTGATATCTCTGTTGGAGATCTAACAGACAACTCAGAGACAATAATTTGCAAAGTGAATTTTTGTTATCAAAATCTGTAGACACACTTCAGATTCTTAACTTTGGTTTTCCAGATCTTTCTATGTTTGGGCATGAACTCTATCATCTCCCTAGTGACTAAGCCAAAGACTTCATCAAGGTCATCCCTAATTTTATCCTTATGTGAAAACAATTTATTGGTTCTGCTTCTGGGTTACATCTTGAAACCGAACTATGTCATTTGTCATTTGCTGCCTCTCCAGTCTCTGCCACCTTTATCACTTGGCTTACTAAAACTGCTCTATACCTTGTACCTGATCTCTTTGCTGGCCTCCTATGATTACAGGCATTTACTATGCATTGAACATCAACATTGTTTCCTAAAGTTCTCAGCCTTTTGCTCAGTGAAGGTGTAGGAAGCATACCTGAATTCTAATACATGAAACAATGAGACATGAATGAAATAGGATCATTACTTTGAGACCAGGGCACATAAAATATGTAAGTATCCTTTCAGTCCATCATTATTGTCTATCTTGGAGAGCACATGTTGATAGGGTGGAGCCACGGGACAAATGTGGCCTAGATTCATGCATGAAAAAGATACTTGTTGGAGCCTTAATCTAGCCCTGCTAGGTTGTGTAAACAAGAAACAAACCATTACTGTGCTAGGACTCTCAAAATATCAACAGTCTAGCCTGTCTGGATCATAATTCATCCGCCACGTAATAGGGAGAATGTTATTTTAGAAGCAAAATTGTTTCATCTCCCTCCTTCATTTAAAATGCTCTCTTGACACCCATTTAAAATAACACACGAATTATTAAGCAGGACTTACAATAAACTACATGCTCTGATCTCAGCAGCTAATAAATTGCATTTCGCCACATCCAGGTACTGAAAACAGCCACATCAGCCTGCTTTCTGCTGTTCCAACATTCCAGAACCATCTCCAACTGCTACATGTGTTTCTCCCAGAAACATTTTTACCCTACATCTTAGTTATGGTTTTACTGCTGTGAGCAGACACCATGACCAAGACAACTCTTATAACATGTAATTGCAGCTGGCTTACAGGTCAAGAGGTTCAGTCCTTTAACATTCAAGGTGGGAGCATGGCCACATCCAGGCAAGCATGGTGCAGGAGGAGCTGAGAGTTCTATATCTTCATCTGAAGTCTGCTAGGAGAAGACTGGCTTCTAGGAAGCTAGGGTGAGGGTCTTAAGCCCATGCCCACAGTGACACGACTACTCCAACAAGGCCACATCTCCTAATAGTGTCATTCCCTGAGCCAAGCATATACAAACCATCACACCCTAGAACTACTTTCAATTGTATTCTTGGCATCTGTTAGTCCTCTTTGCTTGAAAGGAATTCCCTGTCATTCCTGTCTAAATATATTTCCCTAGTAAGTCCCTCTTTATTTTCCTGTTTCATATTTTTATAGTAAATATGATTATAGAAATTATCCATATTATTTTGTTACATGATAGCTAAAAGTTGTATTTATTTTTTGTTTGTTTTGTTTTGTTTTTGTCAATTTTTTTCATTGGAATATAGGCTACTTGAGGACCCATTTCAATAGTACTCTTACCAATTATTAACATGTGTTGCATAGAGTATGCTGATAATAGCTAATGTTATTGTATTAATTAGGGTTTCTATTGTTGTGATAAAACATCATTACTATAAGTAACTAATGGAGAAAAATTGGTTCATTCTTCCACATCACACACTATCATTAAAGAAAGTCACAGCAGGAACTCAAGCAAAAACCTGGAGGCAGGAGCTGATGAAGAAGTCATGGATAAGCAAGCTTACTGGCTTGTTTTTAATGCTTTTTTTTTTTTTAATAGAACCCAGGACTACACACCTAAGGGTGGCACTGTCCACAATTAGACCCTCACATGCCAATTATCTCTCAAGAAAATTACCAGAAGACTTGCCTCCAGGCCAATGCTATGGAAACATTTTCTCATTTAAGATTCCTTTTTCTCAGATAATTCCACCATGTGTCAAGTTGACATAAAAACTAGCCTGCACAATCTTCACTAAGATTATCAGAGAAAATGAAGGTATTCATACCTATCTCTATCATTAGAGCAGGAATGCAGACCTCTAAAGAGCTGATATGTGTTCTCTGCGAGAATCCTGACATGGTACATACGGAGATTTCCCCTCAACTAAAATTTAGAGGAATGCAATCCTTTTCTTATCCATGGCCAATGAAGAATTTTGGCATGTGATCACCAACTGTGGTTTGTTCTTACAAGAACAGGGAGGGCCTGTACCCTGGACTTTAGACAAAATACCTTGTAACAAAAGACATAAGGAACTACTAAAAAGAAAGGACACCAGAATAAATACTTAAAAGAAAACAGTCAACTATCTATCTGGCAAACATAGAAATACATTCAACCTAACAAAGCACTTAAGCTAGTTTCAAGCTTACAAAACTAGTTTGAAATGTAATATGTAGTGGTGATATAGTGATCTTACTACAATTGTATTAGTGGGCAAACTTCCTCTACTGGGGAAACAGCACTATGCATCCAAAGCACAAGAAATACAGCCCTTGACATGTAATGTCAATTCTAGTGATTTTTCTACTGATAAATTTCCATATATGAATATCAAATACAAAAGTTATGCACAATGATGATCTTCAGGGAACTAAAAATATATATATATATCTAAAGCGAGCAAAAAAGAAAAGAAACTACCAAAAATCCAATTGTGTGAGAAGAGGTAAGAAATTAGGATCAGCCCCCTAGATGTAACATTAACAACCAGAAGGGTGATTGTCAAAGCATCAGTAATACCTGTTCTTGGCAGCTAAGACAGGAAGGCAGTGAATATGAGGCTGCCCTGGGCTACAAAGCAAGAGTCTTGTCTCAAAAATGAAATGATTGTTAAGAGATAATCACTATTATCAGGGATGCCTATTAGTCATGTTGTCGTTATCAGTGTTCATCAGTATCAGCAGGAGAAAATGCCATGATCCCAAATGTCATGTGGTAATGAGAAAGGGAATCTTGTGATTATTGGAGAAATGTTTAGTTGGTAAAACCAGGATGTGCTGGTGGATTGAGGGTAAGGGAGGACAGGAACTAAGAGAACCTGAGACAAACCGGTGGGTGTTCTGGGTGTTTACATTCTTGCAATCTTGAGAAAAGAGCCAAGATCTTGTAAGAATACAATTAAATAGAGCAGGAGCATTGCAGAATCTGGACTGTCTATCACAGCTCCTGGCTGCCCTGTTTACAGCTTCCTTCTCTTAGCAGTGACACTATAAATTAGATAAGTCCCTTGCATGTGAAGCAAGCAGATTTTAGAATAGATTCAGGTTTCTCCTAACAATGCTTAATGGTGGGTCTGGGGAAATGTTTAGGAGTGGATTGTGTAGGGGATACATGCAGCATGTAGAAGATAGCATTCAAAATAAGAATAGGCAGCCACTGCAACCTGGGGAACAACAGAGCTGCTGTCGTGCCCATTGAGACAGTAACTGTCACATCTGTGTGTGTGTGTGGTTTCATTTATGTGGTCGGATGCCTTCAGCGACATAAAAGAAAATATTCTACGACCAAAGATTTTTTAGTGGCTTTTTGGTGGGGAATAAAGACTATATACATATGCATAGGCATACATACACAGTCACACACACACAGACATACACATAGACATACATATATATACATATACATATATATGTACACACACATACATATATATGATGTATGGGAATATATGAAAGATAAGTAATATAGATAGATCTCGTTACTAAGCTAATAAAGGGCTGCTCTGGCCCATCTCTCTCTCCAGGGTTGGATTAAACTCAGACTCCTGCACATACCTGGTAAATACTCTATGATCTTTCTACATGCCCAATCTTAATGATATTTTTCAGTGTGTATGTGGGCATGTATGTGTGAGTGCATTTTTGTGGGTTTGTGTGATGGTTTGCATGTTTGTGCCAGTGTATGTGGAGACCAGGAGTCATTGCTGGGTGTCTTTCTCTATTCTTCTCCACCATGTTTTGTTTAGGTTTGTGTGTATGATGTATGTGCATGACAGCAGGCATGTGCATTTCATTGTATATGTGCTTATCAGAACAAATTTGGGGAGTCAGTTCTCTTCTTCCACTGTGTTTCATTGATCAAACTTAGGTCATTGGGTTTATACTGGCAAGTGATTTTACGTGCTGAGTCATCTTGCCCATTCTGCTTGCGACTTAAAACAGCATTTCTTCACAGAGCCTAGAGCTCACCAATGGCTAGACTAGATAGCCATTGAGTTTCAAGTCTCTACCTGTCTCTGCCTTCCTCATCAGAGCATGGTTGCAGAGATAACCACATCTCACTTTTTTTCTCACTTTTTTACATGAGTCCTGGAGATCAGAACCCATGACCTCATCCTGTCCAGCAGGCATCTTATAAACCAAGCCATCTCTCCAGCCCCAGTTATTGTAATAAATGATTAATATATATTTTCAAAATCAATATGTTCAAAACACTGTACAGTGAGCTTGACTTGTTTTTATAATGAGAAAAACTAAAGCACAATTTTCAAGCCACTCCTTATTCCATTATGCAACCAGGAGGGTGGACTTGCTCAAAGTGTCATCTCCATACTGATGTTAGTCAGCCTACCCTGACAAGTTAGGACAGCACCACATCGGTCTTCCCCAAATGGCCTTTCTTTAATACACATTCTTTAATGAAGCTTGCAATAGATAAACTGTGGAAAGAGCCGATGTGCCCCCTGGGTGTATCTTTATGATCTCTGTAATTAGTGCAAGACCAAAGCACACACACTGGCAGCCCATAGGCCCTTTATGAGTTAGAGTTGGTGGGAGTCATGTCTCAGGAGCACCACTGAACTTGCATCCCATACTGTTGTTAGTGACTATTCAAGATCCAATATATACTTAAAGCTAAGTACTGTCTAATTAATTAAACTAGTTCTAGTTTGATATTTTAAACATTTATATTTTAACATGAAATTTGTAACTATCTCTCTATAATATCAGAACATGATTGCAGTGTTTTTCTCCACAATTTAAGGTAAACAGTATGACTTGAGCATTACAAGATGTCCAGATTAAAATCTAGAGGCTCATCTGAAGCCATTTTATACTGAGAGCTGTATTTGTCTTCTGTCTACCAATTGTTATCTGATAGCTATAAAGCGTCCCACTTATTCTACCAAGAGTGATTTTAGTTAAAACTTGATATTATCCATAAATCCTTTATCCCACAAGCATGAAATTATAATATACTATTATTTATTAGAATCAAATAAAAAAGATCAAGGTTCTTTGCAAATCCATTTATTCTGAAATCACAACTGTCCCTTGGGGGACCAACCACATTCTACATTGCAGTACAGCTGAGAGCACATACACTCTGTAGCTGGGGCCAGCTCTCACTGTGCTTCCTGGCCTTCAGGAGCTAGCAGAGGGATCTAAAGTGGGTGCTTATAAATACCCAGAATTTTATGAGCCTCTTTAACAGAAAGAGAGAGGAACTTGTATTTTGCATATCTTAGTTTTTATTTTATTGTTTTAGAAAATCATCTTATAATTCAGGAGAATGTAGTTTTGGTTGCAGATGGCAAATGAAAGGAAGCAGTCTTCATGGCATATACTGAAAAACACTGATGTATAGAACATGCACAGAAGTCCAGTGAGGGGACTGTACAGCACATGGCAGGGCAGGCCAGAGCCAAGGCCTGGAGACTCACTGGAAGGATGCAAGACACATTTCGTTTCCATGTACTACATACATAGAAGAGAAAATATTGAACAACCAAATGTGCCAACTTCCTGGTAATGAGCCAACAGGGCCCAGGTAACAATAATTCAAAAACTTACTTGTTCTTGATAAATTACCCTAGACTTTAGCTTGATGGTTTATACTCTGCAGCCACATACCTCATTAGAACCTAAAAGACATCAAAAAACTTCTCAAGCTAGCTTCCCAGGTAGGCTTGAAACTGTAAGCATAAAAGGAGTAGGAGCAGAGAGATTGGGAGACAGCCTCATAGCAGCTCCTAGCCTCCTTCCCACCATGCTCTAGGAAGATGGCATGGTGTTACACTTCCATCAGCCCCTGTTTCAGTCTCAGCCTGAGTGACTGCATCAATCACCCTTTAGTTGCTGTGATAAAGTATCATGACCAAGAAGCACTCCAAGGAAGAGTTACTTGGCTCAGTTCAAGAGAACTAGAGTCTGTAGTGATGGGGAAGATACAGCATGCCAGCAGAATCAGGAAGCTGGCTGATCATAGTAGAGAGAATGAACAGGAAGTTTGGTAAGGCTATAAAATCTCAAAGCCTACCCCCAGTGAAGTACTTTCTACAGCAAGCCTGTGCCTCCTAAAGGGTTTATAACCTACCCAAACCACACTGCTAGCTAGGAACCAAGTGTTCAAATACATTAACTAATGAGGGTGGGTAATATTTTTCATTTAAATCTTGGTGGCTACACTGAATGCACTCATGGTTATCAGGGTATCATGGTGGTCAGTGCATCATGTTGGAACTCTTTCTCTACAAGCATAAGTATCAATTCATACAGTAATACTGTAAAACTTAATCTTTTGATCAAGTTTTAAGGGAAAAGTGTAGCTAAGTATTCCAATGTTATCCTTTGTTATCTGGTAATAGGACGTCTCCCTCTTGGGAGCAATGACACAGTGAAGTCACTATAGGAAGCAAAAGTCCACATAACACTAGCCTGACTCTTCAGAGGATCCACAGGTGGTGGAGGCTTCCACAGAGAGATTATTTCCCAAATCCAACCAATGGCTCACAGAGCTATTCCTTCTACTAAATCATCAAAATAGCCATTAATTAAACAAGTCTTTATTAGCATCTACCACCTGCCAGATCTGACAGGCTCAGGTCACAAAGATGAATGGGACATGATCCCTGTCCTGGAGAATTTATGGTCTGGAAGGGAGAGAGACTGAATGGAAGAATGTAATTAAAATCATGGGAAGAAGAAAGCTTATAGAATACTTTGGGGGACAGGGAAGGATGTTATCTTGGGAGCCTCTAAGATTGGAGAAAGACAAGACCAAAAAAATTAATAATAATGAAATGTGATTATAAAGTTAAAGAGAGACTGTAGGATTTTCCCAAGGAGAGGCTGATATAAAGGCCATTGCTGTTGGAATAACACATACAAGGCAATGGAAATGAATGGACCTCCTGTCCATCAACTCCCCCCCCCCATTTCCATCATGTTCCATCATGTGGAAGAGAGAAACAAACTTTGGTTCAAATGATGGTGCCTGCCTGTATAGACTGCACGAAATTGCTTAAGCAAATAACTCAGCTTCCTTTGTTCTGTTTCCCCTGAAATGATAATGAGGTTAATGCCTGCATGCCATACAGTGCTACTGAGAGGACAGAGGAGTCTGTCTATACAACTGGCAGATGCTGGCACTTCGTTTGGTTTTACAATTGCTCTTTTTCTCAAAGAACATGTGATGCTTCTGAATCAGTCTAGTCCTTCTGACAGGGAAGCAACCTAATCCAGAGTCTAGGAGCTTCCAGCCTGTCATATCTTCTCTTTCTATTATTGCTGTTGTTATGGTTTTGATGGCTCATTCATATACTAATGAAGGTAGAAAGGGGCTTAGGAGTCCAGACTTTGGGGTCAATGTAGGTCCCAGGAAAATGTTTCAAAAAAGAATTAGTGGTTTCTTGAACCTGCCATTGTTTTTGTTAAACGATCATGTTCTCAAGCTGCCTTCCCTCGAAACATGTCTGCTTGTGCATATCGACTAGTAGTGCTCTCAGCCTTGATCACAGAAGCTTCTGTCTGCAGTGTGCACCGAATGCAGAGACTCACAACTTGTCCAAGCCACAAAACTGAGTATGTCCCAAGTGTTCATCCTTAAGGAGGGTATTTCTATCATCCCTTTCAAGGCTCAGGGAATTTAATGAAAGAGGAGGTGAAGAGGATCCAACAGCCAGAGTATGGGGAAGGACTATATAAGCTATTATCTTCAGGACATAACAAAGCTGTTATTTTCAAGAGATCCCAGCAATATATATTAAATTATGAAAGAATCAGTTTAAAAAACTTAACACCTAAAATGCTATATCTTAATGTCTCATAGTTCGGTGGATTAGTGGGAACACTTAAACAGCCCTCTAAGGCTTATATGTTTCTACAACCCCATGGCTACAGTGTTTAAGGAAGTTGGGGGATATCACACATTTTCAGAGCAAAGCAAACACTTCTCTTGGGGAGGTAGCCAGCAGGACAACCACCTTGCCACATGGGCCTGCCTGCTGATATAGGGAGAAGGCTGCTGCCATCAGTGAGTCTCATGTAGTAGCAGAGGTAGAGTCAGAGGAGGCCATTCTCACTTCACAGGCTTCTGGTACCTCTACTGGGAGCCTAGGAACTCAAGAAGACTCATAATCACAGGTGGTTTGGTGGTGACTTCCAACATGCCCAAGGATCCCACATGCCAGTCAGAAACATAGGAAGAAACTCGTTTTATGAATTACACAGACCGCTCTGTTGTCCGGGGCTTCACTTATCACATTCCCAACATGTAGAGGTGGAACTCTGATGTCTGACAGCCCTTGTCACAGATTCAAGGATAGTGAGACCCTGCCATGCACTGGAGACTCTTAGAAATAATTCAAAACTTTCCCTAGCTATGTTTGTCCCTCATTCTATCCACATTTGCTCTTTCTCATTTCTTGCTCAATATAACATGAACAGACATCTACCATGTCTCAGTGCATCTCATACATTGAGCTTTCTGTAACTTCTTTACCAGTTTATCCAACATATAGCTATATGGGAGATGTCAGGGGCTGCACTCTTCACAAATGTATGTCTCTAGTCCTGACCATATGAGGTAGGCACTGTTACTGACTCCTTGTACAATAAGGAGACAAGCAAGGCTCAGGATAGAGAATTGTTGTTCTGTAGCTTTTTATTATAATATGTGCATATGTTCACTATTGATGTGCAGCCTCTCCAAGGAGCTAGCTGCTAGGATGTCCCTGAGCTAACTACAGGATCTAAGACAAGAGAAACAGACCAGCTCAAAAGGATGGAAAGTCAGGGACCCAAGACTCAGTTATTTAGTTGCTCTCCTCCAATGTCCTTGTGTATGGCTTCAATGCTACTAACTCTGTTTTGTGCTCTCTTCCTTAGGAATAGGTGCCACCTCATTTAGAATACTTCCTCCTGTGCTGTGTATACAAAAGGAATTCTTGTAGTATATTGGGGGCAACTTCTAGAACAGCTATAAGATGTCATTTGGCACAAATTTTGCTGTTCTGTGAAGAGCCTCCAAATGCTGAGTACGACTGATGTCAAATCCTGCCACATGACCACCGTGAGGACTTGTACAGAAAAATGAACACAACCATCCCTAATCAGCAGTGGTAATAAAAGGCTACCAAATTTTTGTTATCTTACAAGTGATCAAAGCATTCTTAGGATGGTGCTTGTTGTTGAAAGAAAGAGGGCAGAAGGCTCAATTTGAACAGAATTCAGGAAATACTCAAATACTATGATAGAGCCTGCAGCATGGGGGTGCAGTAGCAAAGAGCAGACACAAACTTTAGTGTTGAACCATATTATGTGTGAGATGAACACAGCCAAATATGCTTGGTGACTCTGAGCAAGTTACTCACATCTCCATGTCACACTTTTCCTACTTGCAGAGCTGGGATAATCTTCCCTGCCTTCTGTAACCCTTAATATACCTAACTTAAAAAGTTCTGCTATTCTGACAAGTCAGCTCTCTCAGCAGTGCTTTTCTACATAAGGAACTATTCTATGAAGGCAGTGTAAGTTCCATCCACAACAGGAAGGCTTGAGTAGACAGGGGTCAGTGACAAAAGCTGAGTAGCGAGAGCCCAAAATGCCCATATCAGAGCACTCAGAGAGCAGCCTCACACAGTCATTGAGCACTGAGCAAATTGTCACAGATGCACCAATGGAAGGGACACATGATTGCAGTGAGCTGGGTAAGTATCCTCCTCTCCTTGAGTCAATTTGTGCATCTGTCCCTTCTTAGCTATGTCACTTTGAACATATCCAAGACTTCTTTATACACAATTTACATCTTTAGAGGAAAGAATTGATTCAAGCACCTTTTGCTATGTTATCAAATAAGACAAACTTTTTTTTAAGTTTTACTTTATTTGCAGTTGGGCAACATTAGCCAAAAGCTCATCTCTACTGTGTGTGGTACCAGCCAAGGATGACAGTATGGTTAGACAATTTCCTCCCAAGATGACTTAATTCACAAGGCTCATAAGTTGGTGGGACATTGCACTGGGCATTCATCTGGGGCTTTAGTTTCCCCCTCATAGCTCTATTCTGAGCACAGAGCTTTAAGGATACTCAGACATTTAATATGACAAATGTCATTTCTTCCCCACTGGGAAAAGTGATCTGAAGGTTTGAGGCCCTTTTCTGTCACATTACAATGATTAAAGCAAAGTTGCAGGCCAGCCCATGTTCAAGGGGTATGGATTCTATAGGCAGGTACATACTAAGATACACAACTCTGCAGCTACTACCAGAATAAGAGCTAGTCAGAGTCATGCATTCCTCAAAGAGATGTTAATAGGAACAAAGGTATCCATGTATATATAGCCCCTGTCAAGTTGTAAGTGACCCACCAGTAGTAATACAACCGAATTATTAAAGACTCCTGCCAGCTGATCCATTTCCACCTCTCACTTAGGCTCAAATCCCTTGTATATAAAATTGAGATAAGAATATCATTTGCCTCATGAGACTCTTATGAGGATTAAATAAGCTGACATTTATAAAATACTGGTGATCATGCCAAACACATGATAAACATGGCAGAGTTGCTAGTCTATAGCCCATTCAGAGCCAACTCCAACAGTGGCTGAGTATCAGCCATGGATCAAGCTACTTCCCAAGACTGTCTTCCACTACCACTCATGGACACCAGTCAAGGACCTGAGTGCTTTTCCTTAGAACTCCGTGCATGAAAGCATGGTGATAGGCCTCAGGCACTCTGCTCACTGTGGGATTTCCTAGCAGCATACTGGGCCCTGGATACAGAGCTGAACTGCTCAAGAAAAGGCCTGAATCCCACCTTTACCGCCTCTCTCATGTCCACATTACTGGAACACATCCAGTCATGTTCTTTTTTCTCAATGAACAACCAACCTCCTCCTGGAAAACCTCCCCCTGACTTCCTTTCTTAAGAACTTCAAAGAAACAACCCTTTCTAACCAGAACGAAGTGTCCTTCTGGATGATAAAAGGAGATTTGCAGGGTGATAGAAAAATAACATTGCTTTTTTTACCCAATCCATAATTAGGTCTTAGAGAAACAAATTAAATGAAGGCAAAATTGTTTCTTTAAAGCATGAATACTGATCTGCGTAATGATGTACATTTAATGGTTTTAATTTCCAAGGGAAACTATTTTTAAAATGTGTTTGGAAAATGTATTTCTTCCTTCAATTTTGTGTCTATAAAGTTAAACCCCAGGCCTGGTATAGGAGCACTCTCACTTGCAATCTTACCTATTTAGTGATGACATTTTAAACCTCATAGAGCAAAAGGAATTTCTGCCTCCAAGGTTACCCTGCTATGCTAGGTAAAGCATCAATATAAGAAGGAGTCCCCAAAGCACACTGCTCCATCCCACTAACTTTCAAATTCTTTTGACTAAGCCTTCTTAGTTGAACCCTTAGGAATAATACCCTTTAATTGATATTATTATAAATATATAAAACAGCATCCTAACATCATTTCTAGTATATTCTATTTTACATCTTTTGAAGGTGGCATTGTTATCTAAAACTTGGAGCCAAAGTGTTCAATCATCCACAAATGAAATCCATGGAAATAACTCCATGGTTTTTTACCTACACAAATGGCAAAGTTACCTAGGTAGGTATTTAGTCATGCTCAATGAATTTAAATGCTACTATGTTGTTATTACCAGAAAGACTTGGGCAACTCACCTATAAATGGACACCTACTTCTCATGCTATTTCCAATTTTTGATAAAAAATTAATTGAGTAGATGTGATTACATCTTTGGCTTCAAGGCCACTTTTGCAATGTACCCATTTGGGGCATGCCCCATTCCGTTGCTGCCCAATAAACTAGCAAGAGTCAATGAAGGTCCTTTGAGATCCTGAACCCATTTATCATTAAACCTTCCTTTGTCTTGAAAAGGAAGTTGAGGGCAGTCAACCTGACTGCAATCGCTGGTAAAATGCATCCTATGTGTTCTCAAAGCACAGCTCCCCCTGATTTACTGTTTAATAGTCCCTAAGATCTCTGTGTCATGACACAGGAGGTACTTGCAGATTCCCCCATGTGGCAATGGATCTCTCATCATGCAACCCTTATGTTTGCATACAGTGATATGAAGGATTTAGTTTTTGGCAAAAGACCCTGTAACAGAAAGCTACATATCATGGGTGCTGAATCCCAGCAGGGCCATCCAATTCTACCAGAAGGAACAAGATTCTCAGCTGGAAGGCAGAAGCATTTCTTCAACATGGACAGTCCACTAACCCCTCCCAACTCTCAGATGAGGCTTCAACCTCGAATACTTGATTAATCTAAGTGTAATTGTGACTTTATATGAACAGTTTAAGCTTGTGTGTCCTTGACAGACTCTTACAAATCGATTCAGGAATATAAAGAATAGGTTCAGGCATATAAACAAAAAGCAATTCCCAGGCATGGCAGGAAGAGGAGAACACCTGCCACCTGCAAATGTCAGCCACACTACCTGAACTTGTCATCTCCTGATGCTTTCTGTCAGTTTTACAATCCTCACTGAGCCCCAGAGAGGTTCCGAGTTAGCTCCTGGCCACAGATCAAGTGGAAGATGCCTGCTTCAAACATAATGGTCTTATCTCCAGATAAAGCCCAAACCAAAGACAGCAGCTTTGAAGATTGCTTGTTTGGGCTTCAGCATAAACAGGGATGTGTGGAAAGGAGAAACCAACTCCTGCTCTCTCCAGGTTTTAATCATCCATTCTAACAAATATTTACAGAGCATTTTCAATGCCGGTGCTATGCTTGGGACTTGGGAGCTGATGCTAGGCTGATACTGAGCCAGGGAAGGGTCACAGCTCTCCCAGTATAAAAATGCACAGAGGGAAAAGGTCTATAAAGAAGCAATTACACTGCTGTGCTCTGCAAATAAGTGCAGGGCAGCCATCCCAACAGGGTCACCAGGAAAAGCCCCCTAGAAAGGAGTGATTTCTGAGAGGTATGAAACAGCCAATGGAGAGTCACTAGACAGAAAAAAAAAAGTAGAGGCATGAATCTCCAAGGGGTCATCATCCAATAGGGCAAGCTCTGAAAACACTGAAGTCCACACTGCCAGAGTCCATGTGTCCATCAAACAGGTCCTGTGGTACCCCTGCTCTCCCTCAAACATGCTCATGGCATCAAAGTCCTGTTGAGTAACTCCCTCCACTTGAATAGTCTTCAACTTAAAAGAAGTCAGGATGCTACAAGCACAGAGAACAAGTGTAAACATTATTTATCAGCTTACACAAAATGTAGTTTTTTCCCTATCTAATATGATAAAAATATTTAAGAGCCTTTCCAAATACCTCAAACATCTACTGAGTGGGCAATGGGTCCCTCCCACACACCCCACACATGATTTCTGTTTTTATCAAGCCCCCTATACAAATGATATTTAATTACATCATGTAGAGTTTTACGCCACAATCCTCAATCCAGAACTCGTGCTGGGATAGTCCATCCCCTGCTGTACCCTGGGTATGCACAGCAATGCCAATGAAACACGCACATGATAATTAAATTTGGTATAATTACTTTTCCAAATGATCACTGACACTCTATTATTCTGAAAGGATTAATCCTCAGAGCCTTCCAGATGCAGTCTGGTTCCTGGATCTAAATGAGACTTCAAAGAATGTAATTTATAATAACCAGGATCCCTAATGCATACTTTAATATATCCCTTCTTTGTTACAGTCATTTGCTGGTAAAATCCAGAAGAATTAGAATCCCCTAGGGTGATGTGTACCTGTCCACAGATATAGGCAGGGCTGTCACAGGCATTCCATTTTAGAACTAGAACACACGTTACTCCCTGATTGGCGCCAATGCAGGTACTATGCCTCAACCAGCTATTAACTTGTTTCCATAGCCCTAGACTATATATATATATATATATATATATATATATATATATATATATGTGTGTGTGTGTGTGTGTGTGTATATGTGTATATGTGTATATGTTTATATGTGTATATGTGTATATGTATATATGTGTATATGTGTATATGTTTATATGTGTATATGTGTATATGTATATATGTGTATATATGTATATATGCATATGTGTATATATGTGTATATGTATATATATATGTATATGTATGTGTATGTGTATATGTATGTGTATATGTGTATGTGTATATGTGTGTGTATATATATATATATATATATATATATATATATATATATATATATATCACATGGAAGGGAAATGGATTATTTAATTCCTTTTTGTTGACTTGAAAGATGCCCTGGAAAAACCATGTCAGAAGAAATACAATATGGATGGGATATGAACCACAGTCTTGGTGTGTGAATATGTAGCCATCACTTTGGTAGATGGGGAAAGAAAGTACCTGCTGTAAGCCAGGTGACTTGCAACAAATGTGATGCACACGATCTCACAGATGAAGCAGATTAGTCTTGGGGCATGGGCATTTCTTCCCTCCGTAATGTAGAAGACTTTGGAGAAGTCCCAAGGTTAATCTGCCTCACAGGTAGGAGGACCCAGATTTAAAAGAGTCTGTGGGATTAATCTCAATCCTTTCTGCAAAATAAAAAACCATAGCAGGGCACAGAACATCTAGAGGGGAAAGTTGGGTGACTAGCAAACAGGCAAGGACTGCCTGTGGCCAGAGGAAGAGTGTTTCAGAATCCTGGTTGAATCCTGGTCTCCATTGTAGGTGATCTTCAGCCACTAGCCACCGTACAGCTCTCAGGCATGCCCTAGCCTCTCTTTGCATTTATTTGTACTGTTGTTCTCTGCCTTCTAGAAAAAAAGGCATAGCCACCCAACTGCAAAAGGATGCCCATTCAGTCCACAGTCTCCAGCCCTATTTTCTCTTATGAATAAGAAGTAGTGCCAATGGTAAATCTTGGTAAGATTGTGAAAGAGAAGGGTATGGGGGAAGAACAATTTCCCCTAACCCTCACCAAACTCCCTGTATACTTGAGTTAAACACCACACCCCCCCCCCGTGCTTCACTACACAGCTTATCTCACTCCTTTGGTTTTCAATACTCACCAGAAGGGTAGAGCACAGCTGGCTTTTGTTTGGTGACTTGGATCCTGCCCCATTTTAAACATCCTCTACATTAGTTAGAATCTTCAGTATTTGGGTAGATTTGAATATGTATAGCATTTAGAAAAGGTAATATCAGCGCTGACATTTCAACTTTAATCACTGTTAACTACAGATGAGTAAAAGTAATTCTCTTGCACTCATACATAAACAGCATTATCTTCTCATTTCCAAAAGGTACCAATCCGTGATCCAGGGTACTCAGGGAATAATTTTATCTCTGCATGGGGGAGTGGGTGGTAAATGAGGAAAATCCATCCTGCTCTCTGAAAGAATACATCTGATGATTAAATAATGCATAAATTACAGGGGAGGCCACAGAATAGGACACCTCTGGAGACTGCTGGAGGCTTCCCCATTCGTTCTTAATAAAAGTTAAATAAATATGTTTTCTGCCCATGGGAATGCAGTTAGCTTCAAAACAAGATGATGAGGTGCTGAAATGGTGACTCATTCCATGGGATGAGTCAGGAATTGACCACAATGCTTAGTTAAGATCTTTCTAGGCTCAAGGCAAGCCTTGCTTTTTTTTGTTTGTTTGTTTTTATTTTTATGTAAAATTTTCCATATATTTTGATCATATTTCCCTCCCCCACTCCTTCCAGATCCTCTTAACCTCTCTGCCCTCCCAACTGCATGTTTATCTCCCCACCTCTCTTAAAGAAGATAAAACACTAAGCAAGCTATGTCCAGTTTTGTTCTTCCCTCAAGCTCCAGCTGCAAAGTGATTGGTGTAAATTTCTTAAAGAACAGAGTTCCCCCTGGTGAGTGTAGTTTAGTAGATGCTTTGCTAAACCAAACAAGTCAATCTACTACAGGCCCTAGAAATAACCCAGGGCCTCCATATGGCCCTAAATAGCACTTTTTGGCAAGACTTGTGAGTCCTCAGTGAGTGCTATGAGGAGAGAGCAAGTCCAGGGTCACTGGTGTGTCGGGATCGCCTCAAGAGTCAGCTTTCTTGAAGTCGAGAAGTTCAGCCATCGGGACTTTTCCAGGTGATACTGGGGTCCCATAGAAACCCAGGCAATGACAGTCAAACAGGTGTCTATCTGTCATCAGGTAGAGCATGCACCTGGACTTTCTTCCCAACTCTATGTTAGTAACCTGTGGCCTCAAGTTCACCATCTTCAGTGCTAAGTTAGGGATTCTGTTCCACTCTCACCAAAGCAGGAGCTTTACAGCTGCTATCTGTCTTGCTAGAAGCCTGCACCTGCACATTAGACACCACACACGAGCAACATCAAGAGAAAACAAGTCAGCGACGTACACGTTTTAAATCCAATATGTCAGATACACAGCATACATGCAGTGAAAATTGTCCTTTGAGGATAGGACAAGTGTTAGGGATGTCTTGTTTTCATATTTTGCTGCTGTCCTTTTGTAGACCTTTATTTTTCAAGTCTGGGGTTTATTGGAATGTAAGATATTCAAAAGAGCAACTGATATATCTTTCACTTAATATTCAAAGTGTCATTTTCCCTTGTATTATTAATACCTCAACATTCAAAGGGATACAACTCAGATGAGAGGAGTTGAATGGCTAGTCCATGATCACATAGCAAGATGGTCCCACCAACTGCCAACAACTCCCTGTTCAATGGCCTGGAGAGTGCTCTTGATTGTTCCTAAATGGATCATCTCACAGGGTGTGCTGGCTAGTTTTGTGTCAACTTGACACAGCTGGAGTTGTCACAGAGAAAGGAGCTTCAGTTGAGGAAATGCCTCTATGAGATCCAAATGTAAGGCATTTTCTCAATTAGTGATCAAGGGGGAAAGGCCCCTTGTGGGTGGGACCATCTCTGGGCTGGTAGTCTTGGTTCTATAAGAGAGCAGGCTGAGCAAGCCAGGGGAAGCAAGCCAGTAAGGAACATCCCTTCATGGCCTCTGCATCAGCTCCTGCTTTCTGACCTGCTTGAATTCCAGTCCTGATTTCCTTTGGTGATGAACAGCAGTATGGAAGTGTAAGCCAAATAAACCCTTCCCTCCCCAATTTGCTTCTTGGTCATGATGTTTGTGCAGGAATAGAAACCCTGACTAAGACACAGGGTGATAGCACTAAAGGAAGACTTTGTCTTCAAGGTTCCTTCTGTTGCTCTAACACTGCCAATAGCTAGGCAAAGTCTGGCTAATGAGCTCTATTACGCCTTTGCCTCTAAGAAATTTATAAAATATTCTTTTGAAGTTGATGAAGACTCATATTCTAGGTGACTCACCTTTAGCCACGGTTTCTCAAAGGAGGACTACAGAGGCTATTTGAAGACATAGGAAGCTAGGGTTGGGATATGTTTGGTGTCGATTTAACAGGATGTACTGATATGATCTAATGTCCCATCAGTAACATGTACTTAATCCTGGCTGTTCCTTGGTAGAAATCTAGAAATTATTTTTAGTACTCTCCTGATTCACCTGACTCATTCCGTTAAGTGGTACAGGTGATGAAGCATCATGGCTGGTCATGGCATGCACGTAAACACTAACACTGGAAGAGCTCAGAGGTGTAAAGGAGCTCCAGGAATGAGATCACCATATTAGCCATGAGGCAGGGTCGAATCGTCCATCTCATATATGAAAGTAACTTGGGAATCACTTCTCATCCTTTTGGCTAAGATCAAGCGTGAAAGCAACTTGGGAGAAGTTTTTCAAATTTTACAATAATCTTAAACCGACAAGATACTAGCAATGATGAGATGCTAAATAAGACTTTTTGGAACTGCTAAGCAATTTTCAGTCTGCCATGCCAGGGGAGAGATTTAAATATCTTCCTACTCTCTCTGTAGAACAATTAAATTCCAAAGGTCATCAAGGAAAGGGATAATCAAAAAGTAGCCAAAATAAAAAGAGTTAGGGGGTAAATATACATAGAACTGTCCACACAGGTGTGTGTGTGTGTGTGTGTGTGTGTGTGTGTGTGTGCATGCGTGTGTGTGTGTGATTTTGTTATACCAGTTTGTCATGGTTTATTAAAGGCTTTTATTATGGCACTAAGGTTCCAACCAGAGATAGCACCTGTGCTAAATCAACATAAGTACGCTGCCTGTTGAACTGTACCATCTTCCCATTTGAGTGATTAGCATGATATTTGCTCCGCGCAAAATATTAATTTTCATACTTGATTTCATGTTCTTGGTTTCACAACTTCTGAAATTGCATGTTTTCTGTGTCTCAAAAGCTGCATCTCTTTTGCTTGCCAGGCTAGTTAGAAGGAGGGTTTTTTTTTCATCCATATGGTGAGGATATGTCTGTCTACTCCCCCCCCACACCCCCCTGCTTCCTGTAATCAAATCCACATACGTGACTGCCAAATTACAGTGAGACCAAAAATTTCTTCATAATGAGAATTTTGTTCTTTAACAGGGCAGTTATCCAGAGCTCAGCATCAAAAGAAACTGGCCTCCTCATGCGTAGCTATTTCTCTTATGGCAAAAGTGATTGGCAATCTCTGTGTTTTTATTTTACCTGCTAGAAAGTGGACAGGTAGCTTTGTGAGCAATGTAGCAATGGCACGACTGCATAACATTTTTATTTATCTGAGTCTATGTTCCTCCCACACCATCTCCCATACCAGCTTTTTTTATTAATCCCTTGTCTTTCATCATTATTGAGTGAATTCCACCACTTTTTTTCTAATCCTTTTTTCAATACCATTAATTGACTCAAATGGTTTGGTGAGTCAAATTCATTTAAAAATACAGAAAAAGGCTGAAGAGACTCTTCATTGGTCAAGAGCATGCATTGAGATGGCAGAGACCTTCAGTTAAGTTCTCAAACCCACATCAGTTATATCATGACTGCCTTCAATTCCATCTCTAGGGGATCCTCAATGCCTCTGCCCTCCATGGTTAACTGTAAACACAGGCACACAGAGAAAGAGACATGGACACACAAGCATGCTTGCTATATGATCAGAAAATAAACTTCACAAGGAGATGTGGAACTAGGTGAACAGAATCCTGAAGTCCCACATCCTTTGCATTTTGCTGGAGTTTGTAGTTGTGCTAGAGTATGTAGTTGTGCTCTGGTATGGCAGGCTGAAAATTGATCAGCAGTTCCACAAAGCCTTAGGTAGCATCTCATTATTGCTACAACCAGCAACACTTATGTGGGAGGAATGGAAAAGCAACAAATTAGAATTTTAGGGAAATGAGAGGCATTTATTCTGTAAATCTCTATAGGTTGACAACTGACTTCTTCCCTGTACTGGCTGCCTTTGTGTGTCCACTTGACATAAGCTAGAGCCATCAGAAAGGAAGACGCCTCACCTGAGGAAATAGCTCGATAAGATCTGGTTGTAGGAGATTGAATGCAATCCCCATCAAAATTCCAACTCAATTCTTCAACGAATTAAAAAGAGCAATCTGCAAATTCATCTGGAATAACAAAAAACCTAGGATAGCAAAAACTCTTCTCAGGGATAAAAGTACCTCTGGTGCACTCACCATGCCTGACCTAAAGCTTTACTACAGAGCAATTGTGATAAAAACTGCATGGTACTGGTATAGTGACAGACAAATAGACCAATGGAATAGAATTGAAGACCCAGAAATAAACCCACACACCTATGGTCACTTGATCTTCGACAAGGGAGCTAAAACCATCCAGTGGAAGAAAGACAGCATTTTCAACAAATGGTGCTGGCACAACTGGTTGTTATCATGTAGAAGAATGCGAATCAATCCATTCCTATCTCCTTGTACTAAGGTCAAATCTAAGTGGGTCAAGGAACTTCACATAAAACCAGAGACACTGAAACTTATAGAGGAGAAAGTGGGGGAAAGCCTCGAAGATATGGGCACAGGGGAAAAGTTCCTGAATAGAAGAGCAATGGCTTGTGCTGTAAGATCGAGGATTGACAAATGGGACCTCATGAAACTGCAAAGCTTCTGCAAGGCAAAAGACACCATCAATAAGACAAAAAGGCCACCAACAGATTGGGAAAGGATCTTTACCTATCTGAAATCAGATAGGGGACTAATATCCAATATATATAAAGAACTCAAGAGGGTGGACTCGAGAAAATCAAATAACCCCATTAAAAAATGGGGCTCAGAGCTAAACAAAGAATTCTCACCTGAGGAATACCGAATGGCTGAGAAGCACCTGAAAAAATGTTCTTAATCATCAGAGAAATGCAAATCAAAACAACCCTAAGATTCCATCTCACATCAGTCAGAATGGCTAAGATCAAAAATTCAGGAGACAGCAGATGCTGGCAAGGATGTGGAGAAAGAGGAACACTCCTCCATTGTTGGTGGGATTACAAGCTTGTACAACCACTTTGGAAATCAGTCTGGCGGTTCCTAAGAAAATTGGACATAGTACTACCGGAGGATCCAGTAATACCTCTCCTGGGCATATATCCAGAAGGTGTCCCAACTGGTAAGAAGGACACATGCTCCACTATGTTCATAGCAGCCTTACTTATAATAGCCAGAAGCTGGAAATAACCCAGATGCCCCTCAACAGAGGAATGGATACAGAAAATGTGTTACATTTACACAATGGAGTACTACTCAGCTATTAAAAAGAATGAATTTATGAAATTCCTAGGCAAATGTTTGGACCTGGAGGGCATCATCCTGAGTGAGGTAACACAATTACAAAAGAACTCAAATGATATATACTCACTGATAAGTGGATATTACCCCAGAAACTTAGTATAGCGAGATATAAGATACAATTTGCAAAACAGATGAAACTGAAGAAGAACAAGACCAAAGTGTGGACACTTTGCCCCTTCTTAGAATTGGAAACAATCACCCATAGCAGGAGTTACAGAGACAAAGTTTGGAGCTGAGACAAAAGGATGAACCATCTAGAGACTGCCATATCCAGGGATCCATCCCATAATTAGCCTCCAAACGATGACACCATTGCATACACTAGCAAGAGTTTGCTGAAAGGACCCTGATATAGCTGTCTCTTGTGAGACTAGGCCGGGGCCTAGCAAACACATAAGTGGATGGTCACAGTCAGCTATTGGATGGATCACAGGGCTCCCAATGAAGGAGCTAGAGAAAGTATCCAAGGACCTAAAGAGATCTGCAACCCTGTAGGTGCAACATTATGAACTAACCAGTACCCTGGAGCTCTTGACTCTAGCTGCATATTTATCAAAAGATGGCCTAGTTGGCCATCACTGGAAAGAGAGGCCCATTGGACACACAAACTTTATATGCCCCAGTACAGGGGAACGCCAGGGCCAAAAAAATGGGAGTGGTAGGGAAGTGGGGGGGAGGTTATGGGGGACTTTTGGGATAGCATTGGAAATGTAATTGAGGAAAATACGTAATAAAAATATTAAAAATTCAAAAAAGGATCTGGTTGTAGGGCATTTTCTCAATTAGTGATCTATAGGGAAGGGCTCAGCCTATCATGTGTGGTGATAGCCCTAGGCCAGTAGTCCTAGGTTCTACAAGAAAGGGGGCTGAAAAGGCCACTGGAAACAAGTCAGTAAGGGACACCCCTCCATGGCCTCTGCATCTGCTCCTGCCTCTAGGTCTCTACCTTTTGAGTTCCTGTCCTGACTTCCTTCAATGATGAACAATATGGAAGTGTAAGCCAAGTCAACCCTTTCCTTCCAAATCTGCTTTCTGGTCATGGTTTTTCTTTGCAGGAATAGAAATCCTAGGACTCCATCTCAAAGCTTCCCATCTCAAATGTAGCCATAATTTTGTATTTCATTAGTCCATCATTGCTCATCCTTAACCTGGGGAAGAACCACTGTGCAGAATTTAGCAAAGTATGAGGATTCATAGCGAGTTCCCTGCTTACAAATGATGGGGAGCTGCTGCTTAGAGGACTTGACCACAAAGGCATTTCAGGTAATTGAGCCTTGACTTGTTAGACAAGAATTCTGCTGGTCAGACAGCCAGAACACAAAATGCTTGATAAACAGCTTAAGAGATTCATGGTGACACAAAATAGAAAAGGAACCACAAACAGAAGCAGAAGGATACAACACTTTCATAGGAAACTTCAAACTGAAATCCACTAAGACAAAAGGAGTTGAGGATTTTTTTCTTCTATAGGCAAACCTTAAGAGCATATTTAGAATATGAAATATCTTACAATAGGTATTGCAATAACTGGGTAATGATATATAGAAATATTAACTGAGACCCACTCTTTAAGTAGTGCACACAGTCCAGTAGGGCAAGTTCCAAAGGGCCAAAGATTTAAATACATCAAGATAAAACTAAATGTGTGTGTGTGTGTGTGTGTAAAATTTAGTTATTGTTTTATGTATTTATTATTTTAATGTGTATGTATGAAAGAGTGTGTGTATTTAATTAGCTTATGGACTAGTGAACACCCAGAAGACTTCTTTATGTGTCCTTACTTTTGGCTAACCTTCAGTTACCCCAAAACCCATATCCTCACTAAACTCTTTAAACTGGTGCAGCCACTTTTCATGTCATCTGTGTTATGCTACCTAATTGAAAGCTTTTCTTGAGTTGAATGGCCATAGGTTTCAATGTGACTCTTTCATGCTTCCTTCACTTCAGTTGAGTCTTCTGCCAACACTTCCTATCCCTATCCCTCACCTCTCCATATACTTGAATTTCCTCAGTAATTCCCCTTCTTACGTTGAGCTATCCTTGTATCTCTGAGATGAAGCCTATTTGATCATAGGGATGAACTTTTTGATTTGCTTTTGGATTCAGTTTGCAAGGGTTTTTTGTTTGTTTGTTTGTTTTCTTTTACTTTATTTTGTTCTTGAGAAGGGTGGTCTCTGTGTTAACATCCCTGGCTGTGCTGGAACTCACTCTGTAGTATTCTGTTGTGTATTTTTTCATCTATGTTCAAAGGGGAAATTGGTCTGCAATTCTCTTTGTTAAGTCTCCATATGGTTTGGTTATCAGCATAACTTTAACCTCATAAAATGAATTGGGCAATGCTTTTTCTGTTTCTATCTTGTGGGATAATTTGTGGAGCATTGTCACTAACTCTTCTTTAAAAGTCTGGTAGAATTCTGAACTAAAACCATCTAGTCTTGCTTTTTGTTTGTTGATTTCATTTGTGGGTTTTGGTGTTTATTTATTTGTTTATTTATTGGTTGGTTGAGAGACATGTAATAACAGCTTCTATTTCATTAGGTGATATAGGTCTGCTTAAATTGCTTACCTGATCTTGACTTAACTTTGGTAAGGGGTGTCTGTGGAGAAAATCACCCATTTCTTTTAGATTTTCCAATTTGATGGAGTATAGTTTTTTTTTAATTGGGTATTTATTTCATTTACATTTCCAATGCTATCCCAAAAGTCCCACACACACTCCCCCACCCACTCCCCCACCCACCCACTCCCACTTCTTGGCCCTGCCGTTCCCCTGTACTGAGGCATATAAAGTTTGCACAACTAATGGGCCTCTCTTTCCACTGATGGCCAACTAGGCCATTTTCTGATTCATATGCAGCTAGAGACACGAGCTTCAGGGGGTACTGGTTAGTTCCACCTATAGGATTACAGATTCCTTTAGCTCCTTGGGTACTTTCTCTAGCTCCTCCATTGGGGGCCCTGTGATCCATCCAATAGCTGACTGTGAGCATCCACTTCTGTGTTTGCTAGTCTCACAAGAGACAGCTATATCTGGGTCCTTTCAGCAAAATCTTGCTAGTGTATGTAATGGTATCAGCATTTGGACGCTGATTATGGGATGGATTCCTGGATATGGCAGTCTCTAGATGGTCCATCCTTTCGTCAAAGCTCCAAACTTTGTCTCTGTAGCTCCTTCCATGGGTGTTTTGTTCCCAATTCTAAGAAGGGGCACAGTGTCCACACTTTGGTCTTCATTCTTCTTGAGTTTCATGCGTTTAGCAAATTGTATCTTATATCTTGGGTATCCTAAGTTTCTGGGCTAATATCCACTTATCAGTGAGTACATATTGTGTGAGTTCCTTTGTGATTGTGTTACCTCCCTCAGGATGATGCCCTCATGGTCCATCCATTTGGCTAGGAATTTCATAAATTCATTCTTTTTAAAAGCTGAGTAGTACTCCATTGTGTAAATGTACCATGTTTTCTGTATCCATTCCTCTGTTGAGGAGCATCTGGGTTCTTTCCAGTTTCTGGCTATTTTTAAAGTATGTACTTATGATTCTCTGATTTTCCTCAGTGTCTATTGTTATGTCCCCACTCTTTTGTTTCTGATTTTGTCAATTTGGATATTCTCTGTCTTTTAGTTAGTTTGGACATAGTTTGTCTATCTTGAGGATTTTCTCAAAGAAGCAACTCTTTGTCAATTTTCTGTATTGGTCTCTTTGTTTCTATTTCAGTTCTCAATTTGATAAATTTTTGCTCTCTACTCCTCTTGGATGTGTTTACTTCTTTTTGTTCTAGAACTTTCAGTAATGCTATTAAATTGCTAGTATGAGATCTTTCCAATTGGTTCTGTGGGCACTCAGTGCTATGGATTTTACTCTCAGCAGCACTGTGTTTGTGTCCTACAAGTTTGGGTGTGTTGTGTACTCCTTTCATTGAATTATAGAAAGTCTTTAATTTCATTATCTTTGCCTTGATCCACTATTCATTGAATAGAGAAATGTTCAGTTTCCATGAGTCTGTAGGCTTTCTGTTGTTGAAATCCATCTTTAATTCATGGTGGTCTGACAGGATGTAAGAAGTTATTTCAATTCTCTTATATCTATTGAGACTTGCTTTGTATCTGAATATATGGTCAAGTTTTGGAGAAAGTTGTGTGAGGTACCAGAAAGAGTTATATTCTTTTATGTTTGGGTGAAATTTTCTATGAATATCTGTTAGGTTCACTTGGTTTGTAATGTCAGTAAGATCCAGAATTTCTGTGTTAGTTATTTTCAGGATGACCTATCCATTGATGAGAGTAGGGTATCGAAGTCTCCCACTATAATGTGTGAGAGCCAATGTGTGATTCACACTCCAGTAGGGTTTATTTTACAAATATGGGTAAGCATTGTATATAAGGCATAAAAGTTAATAATTAAAATGTCATTTTAGTGGATTTTTACTTTGATGAATATGTAGTGTCCCTTTTGATTAATTTTAGTTTGAAGTCTATTTTGTTAGATATAAAAGTGGCTATACTAGCTTGCTTCTTAGGTCCATTTGCTTGGAATATCTTTTCCAACACTTTATCCTGGAGTAATATCTATCCTTGATATTGAAATGTGTTTCCTGTATGCAGAAAAAGGATGGGTCCAGTTATTCTATTCATACTGATAAACTGTCTTTTTATTGGGGAATTGAGGCCATTGATATTGAGAAATATCAACGTCCAATGATTGTTAATTCCTATTATTTTGGTGGTGGTGATGGTGGTGGTGGTGGTGGTGGTGGTTGTGGTTGTGGTTGTGGGGTATGTGTGTGTGTGTGTGTGTGTGTGTGTGTGTGTGTGTGTGTGTTTTCCTTCTTTTGACTTCACTGAGAAGACCAAGTTGGCTGTTCATAGACTTTCTTCACTCTGTGTTATCTCAAACTCAATTCTGAAGGTCACCCCTAGAGCTGTAATAGAACACTAGCTGCAGCTTCCCCTCCTCCCTGTGCATTCCTTGTATGCATTTCCTGCTGCCTTTGCCTTCTTAACTCATAACTATATCACAGACTCCTACTTGGGAGGATACTCACTGCTCAATCACAGGCCAAGGCTACTAGAAGATCAGACCATCTCCTGTTTTCATTCCCTTCCCACCTCATCACTATGTCCCAGCACCAACCTGGGTGGTGGACATTCCCTGCTCAACCACAGGCAATAAATACAAGAACCTTAGGTAGGCTGCTTACAAACCTCCCACAATCTCCCTATTTTCCCAGACCCAATTTCAGGGTCACCTCTTAACACTTCATCAGAACACCAGGAGCAGCTTCCTCTCCCATCTGTTCACTCTTCCTGTGGATTCCTCAGACCATCTCAGCCTCCCTTCACCAACCCTCTAACACCAGTAAGCAACCCCCCATTAACACACCAGCCTCTTTGAGAAGATCAG
The DNA here is from genome assembly GCF_978045245.1 of Mus caroli. NCBI lineage: Eukaryota > Metazoa > Chordata > Mammalia > Rodentia > Muridae > Mus > Mus caroli. Next base: position 28,359,427 of record NW_028227267.1, on the reverse strand, counting down.
TAAATGAAGCAAAACTCAGCCAAAATACTCTCAGAAAATCCAGAGGAAATGGAAAGGAAGGAAAAAAGCAACCACCTGAATAAGATTAACCCAGAAATCAGCACTTAGAACTGTCATCTCACCAAACTCAGATGTCTACATACCAGCCTAAGAACACAGTCAGTAACCGATAGAGCAATATGTCTACACTAGGGCACTACTGTCCTACCATAGCAGATCTGAATATTCCAACTTAGGAAAAGCACAAGTAAAAGACCTTAAAATCAACTATATGAGGATGACTGGGGTCCTGGCTGAAGAGATGAATAAATTCCTTAAAGAAATCCAGGGAAACACAAACAATTGGCATAAATGGGGGAAAAATCCTCAAAGAAACCCAAGAAGAAATAAACAATAGAAGGAAAAAATAAAACTGTTCAAGACCTGAAAATGGACATGGAAGCAATAAAGAAAACTTAAACTGAGGGAATCCTGGAATGAACATTTTAAGAATGTGAACAGGAACTGTAAAAAGATACTTCACCAACAGTATACAAGAGATAGGAGAGACCCAGGCATTGAAGATATAAGAGAAAAAATGGATACATTGGTCAAAGAACATGTTAAATATTTTTTAAAAATCCTAACTCAGAAATCTAGGAAATTTGGGACACTATGAAAAGACCTAACATATGAATCACATGAATAACAGAAATAGAGGGATATGAAGAATACCAGCTCAAAGGCCCAGAAAATATTTTGAACAAAACCATAGAAGAAATTTTACTAACATAAAGAAGGAAATTCCTAGGAAGCATACAGAACAGAAAAGAAAATCCCCTTGCCACATAATAATCAAACCACAAAAACATATAGAACAAAGAATATTAAAAGCAGCAAGGGAAAAAGACCAAGGGAAATATAAAGGCAGACCTATTAGAATTAGAACCTGACTTCTCAATGGAGGCTCCAAGATCCTGTAGGTCTTGAACAGATGTGTGGCAGACTCTAAGGGACCACAAATGCCAGCCCAGACTACTCTACCCAGCAAAACTTTCAATTGCCATAAATGAAGAAAAGATATTCCACAATAAAGTCAAATTTAAACAATATCTACCTACAATTCCAGCCCTACAGAAGATGCTAGGAAGAAAAATACAAACCATAGAGGTTAACTACACACATGAAAACACAGAAAATAAATAATCTCACATTATAAAGGTAATTTTAACATTTTTAAAATAATTTGGTATCAATGAAGGGAGAAGATGATTAAGAAAACAGTCAAGTATGTTGTGCCATCGTCCTGTCAGAGGAGGGTGGCCTGCAAGATCAGTTGCTCTCTGAACTGAGTAAACAAATCTGCATATGGTGAGACAGAAAGAAATAATACTTCTGCTTTGGCAAGACCCTCTATCTCTGATACACCATTGAAGCCTGACCACACCTGTCCTTGTGTGGCCTATTCATTAACCAAGAGTTAAGTGGCATAGAGATGAGAAAGGTAGTCTCTGGTAAGACTACTGCTACCTTTTAAGTACTGATTGTGGTTGACCATCTAATAAACCAGGAGATAACATAATGGACTATTATCAACAATTTAGCATTCCCCTATACTATGAAGAAGCTGGTAGAAGCCTGAGTTCCACCTCGATCTCTACTTCTTCACTCCCACATATGAGCACATATGGACAAAAAGGGGGTTTACACAGGAATGGTCCCAGTAGATTTATATGTTTAATGTGTGGTCATTAGGAGGTAGCACTACTTGACGACAAGAATTTGGAGATGTGACCTTGCTGAAGTCAATTTGTTACTAGGGGTAGACTTTGGGGTTTCAAAAGCTGAAGCTAGGCCTGGTGATGCTTTCTCTTCCTGATCTCTGTGGATATAGCTGTAGAACTCTCAAGCTACGTCTCTAGCACCATGTCTGCCCACATGCTACCATGCTTCCTGTCATGATGTCAATAGACTAAACTTCTGAACTGTATGCAAGCCACAATTAAATGCTTTCCCTTCTAAGAGTCGCCATGGCCATGGTATCTCTTCACAGCCATAGAACCTTCTTATCAGTCCAATCAATTTTGACCCTGGCCTTCATAAACAACCTCTAGACCATGAAGATGGTGGTACACTCTCAAATCAGCAGTAGTCAGAAGGTTTCTTCTTTCCCTATGTCCTCTTTTCTCCTATGATGCAGAAATCTTGTGAAAACTGACTTGGCCATTAGGCAAATTCATTCACTCCTGGAATAGGACGTCATAATTCTTGTCAAGATGGGTTCCAGTTCTGCTGAACTTTGAAGCTCTCTGGAAGTCTTTATAGTATACTGATGTTGGCTGTCACCCACCAATGTATGATTTAAGGAATGGGGTGGGACCTAGGCACTGGGACTTTTAAGGACTCCCAGGTGGTTCTAATGTACAGCAAGGCCTAAGGACCTATATCATATTGCTGTCTTATTTTATGTCTTTGACATTCTCAACATCTGTCTTCATAAAAATTATATTCTAATGAAATAGGCAGCTGAGATTCATACAGCAGCAAATACTCAACTTGACTTGACTTTCATCTGCTAAAGAGATATTCTAACTGGTCATGCCTCAGGATAAGAGAACTAAAGTCCTACCTATCCTGGTTTGGCATGGTGCTGTTTATATTCTAGTGCTAATATTGGGCCCTCAAGAGATAAGAGAGTCTGCACATAGATGCTAAGTGACCCTAGCCCCAAGTTATTTCTGATTGGTAAATAAAGATGCCAACTGCCAATAGCTAGGCAGAAGAGACATAGGTGGGATTTAGGTTTCATGGGCTTGGGACTGGAAAACCACAAGGAAAAGAAAAAAGGCAGGGGGAGGACAGAGAAGCTACCATAATTAGGAGTAAAGAAAATATGGCCCCGAGTGCTGGCCAATTGGAGTTAGGAGCAGCCCAGATGAAACACAGTAATAACTCAAGGTTATCAATATGGAAATAAATTCTAACAACATAGAACCAAGCTCTTGTGCTATTTGAGGCTTGCTATAAATATAAAAGGTGTGTGTGTGTGTGTGTGTGTGTGTGTGTGTTTTCTAGGAAATAAATGGTCTAAGGTGGGGTAGAAACCCCAGTTTGTGATTAAATAATTTCTAAGGCATCTACCCACCAAGAAATCTACTCAACCAGACAAATCAGATGCAGAACTGTTGGCTACTGTAACTGAATACAACATATCACTGAGCATTAGAGACTAGTCATCATTATATACCCTCATATGGAAAAGTCTATTCCAAAGTAGTATCACAGGCAATAAACTGAGCACTGGATGAGTTTATATACCATGTTTATTTCTCCTTTGTCTTGAGATACAATTTTGGGTTAACTCAGACTCAGTTGCTCAATGGGCCTATGGGAAAAGGAATTACCCATGTGGACCTCAATGAGAAAATTGAAGGCAAAGCAGGAACCAATGGGATTGGTACTTCCCTGGAGGAAGCAAGGGGTCCTAAAGTGCCCTTCTGAGAAACCCCAGCTCTGAAGAGAAACCAACCCCAGTGGAGGCCCTGGATGGGAGGGTGGGCTATGAAGTGACGAGATGATGAACAGAGAGACTGAGGTAGGGGTGACAATGTCTATGCTGTGAGTTCATTTTGTCAATACTCTAAAATAATCACCTGTAGAAATGTATGCAGTGTTTCTCTTCCCTCTGTCATCATATACCCCCAGAAGACTCAGATAAACAAACAGATGTGGTTTCTGACTCCAGCAAGCTCATATTCTAGTGTGTGGGGGGGAACTTCTCAGAAATAATTTCAGGGCCAGAGACAGCATGCTACGCTTACTCTGAAAACGATATGAATTTTAACTTAGAGTCAATAGGAAATTGGGAATTCTCAGAAAAAAAACAACAACAACAACAACAACCCAGAAATGTGTTTTAGTAGAACAAGGAGCTTCAGAGGTGAAGTCAGTGAAAGGCCTTTAGAGCTGAGGGCTGACACTGTCACCAGGAAGTAAGTGCATGGAAGCCAGGATCCCTGGAAAACAGCCGTCTTTAGGAGAAAGGTGGAGAGACATATGAGAAAACACCAACTACTTAAATACAGAATAGTTCTAGAAATAGCTCAGAGGTCATTTTCAACATATCCTTGGTGAAGTAAAATACTTTTTTCTCTGCCTTCTGTTTGTTTATAAAAATCCCAAGTGGCTGCTGGAGACAAAAAAAAAAAAAAAAAAAAAAGGAAAGAATTCAGTTGCTTTTCAAAGAGGAATGTGCAGTTCTACAAACTCAGCCCAGGAACACCCTGACTTGTTTGCTGGTATTTCTTATTCTCTGAAGGCTCCAGGCAAGCACAAAGAACACACCAAATGGAAGCATGGCTGTATTTTGTTCTCCTGTCCCGCTCTATCAGGAAATCCCCAGACTTGCTTGGGAGAGAGAGTGTGTGAAACGCAGTGGCATGCTGCTCAGCTTTCCTACCATGTGGCTTTGCTGCCAACAGTTCGGTGGGTACCCACTGTGTATTCTCAACCTACCTACTATGTGCTCACAGCAGACACTCATTGTTCTTACATGGCTCAGGATGGAGACCAAGGAAATGATCAATTCTGCTACAAATCAAAAAGACAAACTCAGATGCTCCTCTTGGCCCAACCCAGGCTTTTCTGTTTTAATTAGAGCATGTTGAGCATCAGAAAGATTAGACAGCATTTGACAGTGTTATCTGCTCTACAAGCTGAAATGTGAGGAGGTTAATTATATTGCCTAAAGAGGGCCTAACTGCCCCTTGCAGGCATGTTCTCCTATCAGTTTGCTCCTTGGGGAAGAAGGCAGTAATGATTTCTGATCTCACCCAGTACACTACAGAGCAGCTGCTCTGACACAGCTGGGAAAGGCAGACAGGAGCTTGACAGTGATCATCAATGGTCATGAACTTGACACTACTTTTAGGCAAAAAAAAAAAAAAAAAAAATACTCTGCACGAGCAGTTAGTTGGCTTTGGATACTGGAAGAGTGAAATAAAAGAGTCACCTGCCAGGGCAGGGGAGGAGTGGCCTCCTGCCTCACTGGAACCTGAGCTCTCATGGCTTCTCTGGCACCTCCCCTCTTCTGTCAGGGCAGTGACTCCCTACAAGGGTTCTCCAGAACCACTTTCCTCCTCTGTGGAAGCCCTGATCCTGTCATTTCCTGCTTCCATCTTCTCATCTCATCTCCTGAGAGCCACAGTGGACAACCATGTGCAGATTCCACATCTGTCTCCTTTCCATAGACTAGCTTTGGACATTGTCATTCATCCTCTACCCGCAGTGCAATAGTTTGCGGTAGACTAGCTACATGAAAGGATAAGCAGCTCCAACTAGCTCTGTGCTCAGTCTTGAGGGGCTTCAGACTCTCACCTATACACACAACAGCCACAATGGACCCTCATCTATCTATACAGCCACAGCTGCCAAGGACCCTTACCTAGATAGCCCACAGCAGCAAAGGATATTTGCTGGATAGGAAAGGGTGATTTTCTCCCACTTACGGCCTGGTTTTATAGGACGAGAGTCATGTCTGTCATTGTTACATGCTCATAGTGATTAAAACCTACCCAGTTGCCTTCATGGGACTCTGGTAAGAGTAGATGGGGACCCTACAGCTGCTGTCAAAGCCAGTTAAGATATTTCCTGGAGAGTGAGAGCTTGTTACTTGGCACCCCTCCCCTTGTAGCCATTGCTTACATCTAAACACTTACAGTATACCCAAAGCAACCCTATACCCTACTTGTTCCAATACTCATTATCTTTCTCTCTTTGTCACATGGACATAGAACACCTTCCAAAGCAACAGGAACTTCACATGGTGGCTATCCAGGTCTTGTATTATTTTGAGTCCAGAATTTTGACCACTTGGTACCTCCTGCCATGTTTGCTGTAGCCCATGAGAACCAAAGGCAAGGCTTCAACTTGTCACAAGTTCCTCACATCCCTATGTGAAAGGCCAGCTTGAATCAGGTTATGGGAAGGGCTAGGGCAAAGGATGCCAATGAAGATGTAGTGTTATAGAGAGGTTGAAAGCTCACATGATGGGGAAAAGTCCTATTGCTCCCACTGACTGACTCTTCATGGGACTCTAAAGCATAGTTCTTGGCCTAAGTCATCTTTTGTTCACCCACCAGTAAAATGTGGAATAAATATAAGCCACCACTTTAAGAACCAAGGGTCTACATGGATAATGTAGCAGGCAAACAGCAAGGTGAATGTGAGATTAGTTGAGCCAAGAGTGCTCATGAATCAACTTTCCGAAGGCAGTCTGAAGCAAGTCTCTGTCCCTGTCAAGCTGTGTGGCCCCAGTGACCCATACTGCCCCGTTACTCTTGTTTAAGGGACAGATGCCAATACAGATCCTAATAATGGAGGCTAAGCTGCAGTACTATGGTAAGCATAATCATTAGACACAAAGCAGCCTGAAGAATTCCTAGACTATAGCAAGTATTTGGTAAATATTTATTGGTATATGGATCTCTAGAGTGCATAGCCTTGTGTGAAGATGCAATGGGTCCTAAGTAGGCAAAGTGTGCTTAGAAACCCCTTCACAGGTCTGAGCAGTGCCTCAAGGTGGCCTGAATCACGTGTTTTCTGAGTCACAGAAAGTCTCCTACAGTGTCATATCTCCAAGCCCCACCTCCATACCCTCTGCCCCAAAAGCCTCCCCGCTAGAAGCAAAGTGAGGAGGAAGGGGACAGCGAGGTAAGGAGCTGCATTTGAATCTCTCTTATGGACGACGAAGGCAGCACAATTAGTTCTTAACAATCAATAGCAAATCAAGGGTAACTTTTTCTCTACTAGAAAGAAGCACATGCTAATTCCCTGGATTCTCAAGTCCTAATATTATTTCCAGAAGAATGCTTCTGTTCAAATATTGAGACACCTCTCTCTGTTCCCACGATGCCACTTAAGTCCTTTTGGTACTGCTAGAAATGTGTCCTCCTCTGAAATCTATATGGTTGCTTCTGTAGCATATTTCCAATGAATGAGTGAATAACCCTTTCTTTTATAAAATATGGCACTTCTAACTCTATGAGAAGAAATATAATGGTGACAGGCTAGTTACAAATAAGCAACTTAGATAAGGAAATCCTTCCATGGTGGTGGAAAGTAGTAAAACCCGAGCTCTGGGGTACTTTTTGGAGAACTTGCCTGAGAACATATGAATTCATTAGGTTAAATCTCTTGACTAATACTTTAAATGTTTATATTATTTTATATTTATGTGAGTAGCATCATGTATCTATGTGCACCACACAGGTATTTGGTGCCTACAGAAGTCACAAGAGGCCATTAGATGCCCTGGAATTAATTGGTGGAGTTATAGGTAGTTGTGAGCTGCCTGGTGTGGGCACTAGAAATCAAACCCAGGTCCTCTGCAAGAGCAGCAAGTACTCTTAACTGTTGAGCCTTCAAGGATAGTTCATTCATGCCCAGACATGTATGCCATGAGCTCTGTTGTGCTCTGTATTGTACATATGAGTGCTCTCTCTCTGTCTCTGTCTGTCTGTCTGTCTCTCTCCTTCTCTGTGTGTGTGTGTCTCTGCTTCTCTCTCTCTCTCTCTCTCTCTCTCTCTCCCTCCCTCCCTCCCTCCCTCCCTCCCTCCCTCCGTCCCTCCCTCCCTCTGTGTGTGTGTGTCTGTTTCTGTCTCTCTCTCTGTGTCTCTCTCTGTGTGTGTCTCTCTCTGTGTGTGTCTCTCTCTGTCTCTCTGTCTCTCTCTCTGTCTCTCTCTCTGTCTCTGTCTCTCTCTGTCTCTCTCTCTGTCTCTCTCTCTCTCTCTGTGTGTGTGTGTGTGTGTGTGTTCATGCATTTGGATATGTGTATGTAGGACAAGGTGTGGGTAAAGGGTGATGTCAAGTGTCTCCCTAAATCATCTTCTACTTTATTATTGTTATTTTTTAGATAAAGTCTCACATTGAACCTGATACTGATTCAGCTAAGTGGCTAGCCACAAGGCCCCAAGAACTTTACACACTCAGCTTTTTAGGTGGGTGTGGGGATCGAACTCAGGACTTCATGCCTGCTCAGCAAGCCCTTCACTAACTATGCCATCTCCTCAGTCTCAATGGATCACAATTTAGGCCTAAGAAATAAAAATTATTTCATTCATTTTCCCACATGGAAACAGAGATGCATTGCACATTTAAAAACCCAGTCGAAAGTCACAAACCAATCATAGGTGGGCACAGATTTGGAGCCAGGAAAGTGTGGTCTTTAAAATCAGTATGGCTCCAGACATGCGCTATAGAGGGTGCTAGTTATTTAGGAGGTCAATCATTCCCAATAGTTAAACATTTGTTTGACCTATTTTTGTTAGTCTTCTGTCTCAAAATTAATCTTCCTAAAGGCACAAATTAAATGTTTAATTATAATAAATCCATATTAATGTTCTATAAGAATTTCATAACATTCCTAAACTGAAAAGCCAGACGGGTCGGGGAGCCACGAGCATTAGCACAAAATGATAATGACAGTAACAATACTCATTACAATGATTAACAATTAATCCTCAGACCAGCAATGTCGGATAGGGAGGTGTGTGAGCACAAATGCACACACAGTAGTCTGAATCTACATCATAAATGAGGGAAGGCTTGGAACGTTGATGATCAATGCCACTCACAAGACCTATATGGGGTGGACATACCTGCCATTATTTTTATCATCATCATCATCATCATCGTTATATTGAGAGTTTGAAAGTAATGCTTCCTTTAATTAACAAATATTTGTTGAGCATGCCAGGTCTCCTAAACCCTGAGGACAAATAGTAACTGGAGCAAAAAAAAAAAAAAAATCACACACTACTCTCCCTATACTGCTGCCTAGTGTGGGGAGAGAGAGCCAATCGAGGCAAAATGAGCAGTGTGTCATGTCATCATGCTGGTTGGCATGATGTGTCAACTTGAGGAGGCCTCAGGTACCCAGATACTTAGTCCATCCTGGGTGGTTTGGATCATTTTACCCTTTGAAACCATAAGCTGAGCCAAACAGGCTCCCGCTACAATGCAGACTCTCACCCACTCAGTTGAAGCTTTAAACAAAACAAGAAATCTGACCCCTTTCAAAGTAAAAGAAAATTCTCCATGCCTGTTGCCCTTCAAATGGAGACACTGGCTTTTGCCTGCCTTCGGGATCAAACTGAAATACCAGCTCCCTCTGAGTTTGAAAACTTTATACTGAAGCTTATAGTGTTAACTCTCCAGGAACTCTAGTCCGCCAACTAACAGATCTTAGGACTCATTGGCTTATACTTACTTTCTGCCTGTCTTTCTTTTTTCTTCCTTTCTTTCTTCTATCATCTATTATATCCCCACCACAGTTTCCCCTCCCTCCACTCCTACTTATTCTCCCCAACATCCCCTCTCCCCTAATTATACTCCTCCTCCAAATCCCCTCAGAAAAGAGCATCCATCCAAAGCATATCAACCTAACATGGCATAGCAAGTTACAATAAGAGTGAGCACAAACCCTCTTATCAAGGCTAGATGAAGCAATCCAGTAGGAGAAAGGGGATCCCAAAAAGAGGTGAAACAGTCAGAGACACCCCTACATCCACTGTTAGGAGTCCCACAAGAACATAAAGCTACAAAACCATAACATTATACAAAGGACCTAGTGCAGACTCCTGCAGGCTCTGTGATTGTTGCTCCAGTCTCTGTGAGTCTCCAGGAGCCCTGCCTAGTTGATTCTGTAGACTAAGTTCTCATGGTATTATTCTCAACCCCTCTGGGTCCCACAATCCCCTGTCTCCTTCTTCTGCAGTTCTACAGGATTTCACAAGCTTCACCTAATGTTTAGCTTTGGGTCTCTAAATCTGCTCCCATCCATTATCAGATGATGCTTCTCTGATGACAACTGGGGCAGGAACTGAACTATTCATATAGCAGGATATAATTAGGAATCATGTCATTGATTTTTTTCCCAGTCATGTTTGGTGTTATCCTAAGTCTCTGGCCCATCCAGGCAGTGTTGGGCATGGGCTCCCTCCTGTGCTGTGGGCCTCAAGCTGGGCCAGTCATTGGTTCAATCTATATTTTCATTCTCATTCTCTCTGCTTTTCTTCTCCCTACCTTCTCCCCTTCTGCTTCATATAGTATCTTGCTTCTTGGTAAACTTCTAGGACACTAATGTGAGTCACCATGTGGTGGTTTGAATGAGAATGGCCCCAGTAGGTTAATAAATGGTTGGTTCTCCATTAGTGTAATTGCTTGGGAAGGATTAGGAGGTGTGGCCTTGTTGGAGGAAGCATGCCACTGGATATAGGCTTTGAGTACTCAGAAGCTCTTGACGTTACCAGTCAGTTCTTTCTGCCTTTTGCTTTTGGACTGAGATGTGAGCATTTAGCTATTGGTCTACAGCCATTTCCTGCCTGCCTGTTACAATTTTCCCTGCCATTATGGTCTTGGATTCTAACCCTCTGGAAATGTGAGCCCCAAAATAAATGCTTTTTAAAAAAGGTGCCTTGGTCATGTGTTGGTAGCAACCCTGTTTGAATGTTAACTGCCTTGTTAGTCATAAATGCTTACTTACAAAGTTTTGGCCTTAGTGGAAAAGTACTAGCTTAGTTGAGATTTCTGTGGGAAAAGTTGAGGCCTCTGTAGGAAAGTACTACCCCCAGTTAAGAACAAATAGCTATAGATCTTGTGGACAGGTACCCAGCAACCCATTCTGTTCTGTTTCTCCTGCTGAACTTTTTACCTAGCCAATATCCTGCTTTTGGGAACAGGTGTGTTCCTCCAGAAACAAAGGGATTCTGTATCATCGCCCTTCCCCATATCCTACTTCTATGGGCATAAAACCTGCCTGGGAAAAATAAAAATTTTCAGCTTGATCAGGATTTCTTGACTTGCTGTCTGTTCTTTGTGTTTCTCACCCCCGCCCCACCCCACCCCCATTCTCTCCACAGGTGGTTCCTCAGACCCTGTTCAACGGTCCTGCGGGCAGGGACAATCGTGGTATTTTATCACAGAAAAATACAGGTAATTATCAGTGGTTATATAGTAAGAGAAATGTTAAAGTGTTTAAATTTTATGTAGAGTGGGCCCCCAAAAGCCTTATGGAAGAATATATAACTGGGGAAAACACAAAGGATTTATACAAATAAGACAAAAGAATATTGGAGAGAAAAACAATCCAAGCTAAGAGAATGGCAAATGTCAAGGTCCTAAAACAGGCACATGCCTGGTAGCCATAAGGAGCAGCAAGGGTGGGGTAACTATTAATATAGTCAAAAGGAGTATGAATTAATATGTTTACAACAGCTTTCTCAGACCATTCTAGAAAATATTTATGTATAAGACAGGTTATGTGTGTCTTTCAGTCTTCTTCCAGAAGAGATTTCAGCCAGCTTGTAATGTTCACTGAAACATTCAAAGGCTTGGTGTCAAAAAAAAAAGAAAGGAAATGAGTAACAGTGGGGGGAAGGGGGGAGGTGGATGGACTGAACTAGAACATCTCCAATGACTGTACCACTCTTGCTCTCAGTCTCCTCAATCAGACTTTCAGAAACAGAGAACTGCAGCTAGCCATATATTCATCGTTCCCACAAGTCACTCTGAGTAGTTACGGCTAATTTGGGCATTATGATGAAAGACTATCCTCTGGGATCATAGACCCAAACTCTACTAAACCAAGTGGACAATAGGGCCACGAGCAGTACTCTCGCCAGGGACACAGATTCCTGACTCTTAGTTAGCAAAGCACAAGGAGCTCAGGTTTTCTGCTGAGGGTTCTATGGGCTCTAGGGTTGTAGGCATGACTCTCTGAACATACACTGACTCCAGAACATATTTTGCAATGGTCAGTGATACAGTGGTACTAGGTACAATGGCGCTTGCCTGTTATACTAGTATCCAGAAGGCTAAGGCAAGAAGGTTGGGAATGCAAGGCAATACTTGCCTACTTAAGAAGATTGAGGCCAACCAGGGTACATAAGATATTATCTAGAAAATATAAAAGAAAGGAGAGAAAAGATGTCTTTAGGTTCTCTCTCCCCTTTGTTGGGTATTTCAGCTAATGTCATCCCCATTGGGTCCTGGAAGGTTCTTGCTTTTCTGGCGTCTGGGACTTTCTATTGGCTACCCCCAGTTCTTCATCCCCCAATGCTACACCACTGTGTTCAATTTCCTGACCCTTTGTACATCTCCCCTGTCTCCTCTTACACCTGATCCTGGGCCCCCCCTTTTTTTTCTCTCCTTCTCCTGTCTTCCTCCAAAGTCCCTCCCACCCTCTACCTCTCTGTAGAGACCATATCCAGAAGTTAGGCATGGCCCCTGGTTAAGGGGTGGGGCCACCTACCCTTCTCAAAATTTTAATCCAGAACTGCTCCTATCTAATGGAAATACAGGGACAAAAAGTGGATCAGAGACTGAAGGAAAGGCCATCCGGAGACTGCCCGCCTGGGGATCCATTCCATATACAGTTATCAAACCCAGACACTATTATGGATGCCAAGAAGTTCTTGCTGGCAGGAGCCTGATATGGATGACTCCTGAGAGGCTCTGCCAGAGCCTGACAAATACAGAGGTGGATGCTCACAGCCAACCTTTGGACTAAGCGCAGGGTCCCCAATGAAGTAGCTAGAGAAAGGATCTAAGTTGCTGAAAGGGTTTGCTGCCCCCATAGGAGGAACAACAATATGAACTAAACAGTACCCCAAGAGCTTCCAGGGACCAAACCACCAACCAAAGAGTACACATGTGGGACTCATGGCTCTAGCTGCATATGTATCAGAGGATGGCCTAGTGGTCATCAATGGGAGTAGAGGCTCTTGGTCCTGTGAAGGTTCTATGCCCCAGTGTAGGGAAATGCCAGGGCCAGGAAGCAGGAAAGGGTAGGTTGGTGAGCAATGAGGAGGAGGAGGGGATGGAGGGAGGTTCGGAGGGGAAACCAGGAAAGGGGATAACATTTGAAATGTAAATAAAGAAAATATTTAATTAAAAATCTTTTCATGCAGGAAAAAAATAACTTTTTCACAACCTTCATTTGATAGGGGAAGAAACTTTTAGTGTTATTGGTATCTCAAAATCATTTGTGATATGGTTTATCACTTGGTCAATGCTTTTATCAAACTGCATCTAATCTAAAGTTTCTAATGAAACCATTTATCTACTTTAGATCAAGTGTACCAGTTAAACTGCATTAATGACTTTATAAAACTTGGAAACATATATATTCTTCCAACCACTCTAAATAAAGCAAATAACATCTGCTCTTTCTCCCACAAATCAAATACAAAATATGAAAATTATGCTTTATTATTCACTAGTGTAGTCTTACTTTTTCTGTAACTAGTACCAACCATCGAGGATAAATGTCATGGCATGGCCAGGAAAATGGGAATTAGTAAGAAGGCACAGTGATATGAGTGAGGAATTAGAGAGTGGTTACATAGAAATAAGAACATATTGTTTTAAAATAAAAGTCAACTGGGTGCTAGCATTCATCTTTCTCTATTTCTTCCTCTAACATAGGAGAAAGCAGGGAGCCAAGGTGTTATATTCCTGCGGGGAGCTATTTTCATCACATTCCTTCCCATTTCTAATTGACTGCAACCTCTCAATCCATGAACCAAAATTAATCCTTTCTCCCTTAAGTTTCTTTGATCAGATAATGTGCTACGGTGATGAGAAAAATAAGTAATAGAAAATAATATTATCCCAAGAAGTGGGATGATTGGGACTCTGGAAATGTCTCAGATGGTAAAGTGTTTTTTCTATGTAAAGGAAGGACATGAGTTTGATCCTTAACTTCCTCCTATGTAAAAGCCAGGCATGGCTGCATGCATCTGCAATTCCAGGATTAGGGAGATGAAGACAGGAGGACCCCTGGGTCTTGCTGGCCAGCCAGTCTAGCCTAATCAGTGAGCTCTAGGCTTACTGAAAGACCCTGACTGAAGAAATAAAATGTATACCAATTAAGGATGTCCAACATTGACCTTTTGTTCCACATGCATATAGACATGGATTTATATCTGCACATGCACACTTACATACACACACACACATATACACACACAACAACAACAACAATTACATCAAAATAAAAGTATTAATTTTGTGATAAACCTTCTTAGGCCTTTTAAACTAATTTATGGGAGGGATATGGAAAAGTTTAGAGATCCTGACTAGAAAAGCCTTGGAATGGCGAAAGTAGTGCATACTAGAGACAGACTCATGGATGCTTAGAAGACTGTGATATCAAGGAAAGTATGCCCATGAGGTATCAGAATACTACATCAGGAATCAGACTAGAAGTCATTCATATTACAATACAGCAAAGCACCTGGATACATTCTGAAAATGTGCTGAATGCCTGTGTGAGACTGATTTCAAAAGAAAGAGACTAATTTGTTTAGCAGAGGAAATTATACAGAAGCATAGTATTGAAGTTGCATCATGGATACTACTAATTGGTCTTAGTCGGTCTTGGAATGACAAAAGGCATCAAGTGGAACAGAAAGCTAAGAAAGGTTTATAATTAGGTAAGAAAGGACCAATAGTAAGTTTAAGCTGCAGACATGCCAGGTACAGACAAAGCACCAGTAGCTAATAATGTTACACATGCACAATTAGTGAGAACTCACGAAGCTTGTATGGAGAAAAGAGGAACAACGCCTAGAGACCAATATCCTAGCAACTGGAAACTACACGACAGAAAAAGCAAATTGATCTGAAAAGAGAGTGCCTGAGGAAAGTTCAGTGTCATGAGCTCACTGCTGAAAAAGCAACTTCAAGGGAATCATTTTCATAGGTTCATCTACCGAGGCATCAGTGGCCACTGTATTATACTGCATGTGGGCTAAATCTCAGGCTGGAAATAGAAACTGGCATTGCTCATGTGCTACTGGTTCTGCAGACACGCAAAAATGAAAGAGTAAAGACACTCATGGAGGTTCGCACCAAGATTTCAGAAACCTGCTGTAGTCCGGCAATATATGGCAAAGACAGATTCTCTTTAAGAAGGCTGAGAGATACAGGGTGGAGGAAAGAATGGGATGAGAAACTATGGGAGGCAGCACTGGAAGTGTGATGGCAATGGCTGGTTTATAAATAAATAAAATAATAATAATAAGTTAATCATGTAAGAACAAGACAGGAGATAATGAAGGAGCAGAGTCTCAATAGATAATAATTGTTTAGACTACTTTAATTTCTTTGAATTATTTTAATTATCAAAATGTGTATGGTTATGTTTGATGGCTATGGTATTAAAAATCCTCTGCAAGAAAGGTCAAAATATTGGAAGCCTAAAGACAAAAGAGGCTGCTAATTTGAACTAATCTACACTTTTTATGATTTTGGATTACTGGACCAAGGACATGCTATTTTGGGAGAAAGGCTCTGTATTTATGTTAATAGGAAGAAGAAAAGGCTCTAGACCCCTTCCAAAGTAATATGGATCAGATATGATAAGAGAAGACCACCTAAAGATCTTGTGTAAAGGCAGAAAAGAAAAATTTGACATGATCAAACAGGACAGATAACCTGATTTGCTGATTCCTCCACATGCGAACAGCCCTGTAACTGACTTAGACATAAAAATGTCTCTAGCCGTGTCTCTAGCTGCATATGTAGCAGAAGATGGCCTAGTGGGCCATCAGTGGAAAGAGAGGCCCATTGGTTGTGCAAACTTTATCTGCCTCAGTACAGGGGAATGCCAGGGTAAAGAAGTGGGAGTGGGTGGGTGAGGGAATGGGTAGGGGAGCGGGTAGGGGACTTTTGGGATAGCATTGGAAATATAAATGAAATAAATACCTAATTAAAAAAAAATGTCTCTAGCCAAAACTTCAGCTAAAATTAGATAATAGGTCTTGTTGGCTATGGAATCCTTAAGATTCATCATGCCACCCTTCCAAAGGCATGAACAAAGATTTACCAGAATTGGTTACTGGTCAAATTAACTCATAAAAGGATTGTTATCTTTCACCTGCTCAAACAAGGAAAAAAATTTCTTCCTGAAATTATCTGTGCACCTTGCACAATACATAAAAATATCTTAGTAGTACTAAAATTTTGGTTGTAAGATTCATATATTACCTAAGCGCTCACAAAAAAAAAAAAAAAAAAAAAAAAAAAAAAAAAAAAAAAAGACCTAGCATGGCTGCACTCCAGAAGACCCAACAAGTGGCTGAAAAAGTCAAATTCAGATATTTGCACCCAACCAGTGGACAGAAGCAGCTGACCCCTGTGGTTGAATTAGGGAGGGCTGATAGAAGCTGAGGAGGAAGGTGATCCTGTTGGAGGACCAGCAGTCTCAATCTGGACCCTTGAGATCTCTGAAACACTGGACCACCAAACAGGCAGCATATACCAGCTGATATGAGGCCACAACACACATACAGCAGAGGACAGCTGGGTCTATGTTCATTCTGAAATGATACACCTAACCCTCCAAAGACTGGAGGCCCCAGGGAGTTTAGAGGTCAGGTGGGGTGGGTGTGGGGACATCCACGTGGAGACAAGGTGGTGTAGAGAAGGTATGGAATGTGGAACAGTCAGAGGGTGGATGGGGGGAGGGAATAAAATATGAGTGTAAAATAAGTAAATAAATAATTTTTAAAAGATTCATATATTATAAAATGTACAGCTCTGACAAGATTCCTCTGCGGAGATGTGAAGATGACCTGCTACTCCAGGTTCCTGCCTCCCAATGCTGCTTCTAAATCTGTGCTTCCAGAAGAGATTCAGAAATAGCTGGTGATGCCTGATGGCCTTGGTTCATCCAACCTTTCAGATGGATCCAAGTCAGACCTTCAGTCAAGCCCTGAACTTTTCAGCATACAAAGACTGAATCACAGATAGTAAAGCTAGCTTTCTTGAATCTAACCAATTTTTCTAATTTTCCTACACCTCTCCAAACCTTTAAAAAAAATCTGTCACCCCAATTAAGCAGGAAACAGCTATGGAGTGGCATCCCGATCCCTGGGTTTGGGTGTCTGGTTATGGTTATTTTATAAATTATAGATAGGTTGTCACTTTAAGGGATAATTTGGAAATGGTCATAATTTTGGACAGGGGGGAAACTAAATAGAGAGCTTAGACTTGAGGCTTTCTGTCTTTCCTCTCCTCTTCTCTAGTAAAAGGAAGGAGGTGGAAGGGAAAAGGGGGGATAGAGTAATATTATAAGAAAATAGATATATGGGATGGATTACTACGTTTATTCTTAAACAAAGATTCTTAAACATAATCTTATGTTGGTAGAGATCATTATAATTGATGCAAATTTGAAGTCATAATTTTTTATATTGGTATGGAATTTATATATTGATAGAGATTTAGATTTTAATTGGTATAAATTTTTTAATATTGATACAAAATTTGAAATTAATAATGTTATGCTTAGATAGACATTGTGCCTATGCTACTCATTTAAGAATACAAGGCTTAGTATCAGTCCTTCTAATAGCTGCTATTACTAACAGTTTGTGATAATTAAGTAATAAAAGTTAAAGGCCAGATAGTAAACTCATGGTTATATTAGATTTGGATTTAATTATAATAAAGTATTTTTAATATTATTCAGATAGAAATAGCTAAGAGAAGTCAAGATTTAATAGCTCAGATTCACTTTGTATAGATAGTCTTCAAAAGCATCAGAAATCCACAGAATTTGGCATTTATAATCATTTCATTATTATTAGATTTTGACTAAGAGATGTGCCTGTTCCTGATAGTACCCCCTTCATGGTTCAAAGGAGATATTTAGCATCATAAACTTCACATAGAGTTGTTCCAGTTGTGGCAAGATAACCACTGGGCAAGAATTGCCCTAATTCATCTACAGACAAAAAATACTGTCCAAGAAAGGACACACGGTGTGGGATAGTTGACAGCTTAGCTCTGTCAAGATAGAGTAAGCTAGTCCTTCATAGTTCCTGCTTCACTTAATGTCTGTCAGATGGTTCTGGGCCAGAAGATGGAAGACAATTGCTCCAATGTACTGAGGAATAGGGGACAGTCCAGGTAGTCAGTTGTCTCTGCAAATTGTTTTGGCAGCTATGTTTCTGTGCTTCCTATATATTCAGGTAATATTTAATTCATTCCCAGATCTCTGATGGGGTTGAAGACTAGTTATATAAACTTAAGTTGTTTAGCATTGAAGAAGATGACGTAGATTAGAAAGGATGGTTTCCAGATGGTAATGCAAGTTAAAATCAGAACATAAATCGGTATAGAATTGTAAACTCTTTAAATTAGGACAATTGTTAGAATAATGCACATAAATTGACAAAATTGATGGACTGGATGTTATTAGTGTATATTATAACTGTTATAACTTTGTTCATTGTATAGATGAGAGAAAAGGCCTTTTTAAAGGACAAAATGGGGGAAATGTATATTTGGACTAATGCTTGCAATTTGTTATTTGGGTTCCCAAAACTTCATGAGAATCCATATATAAGATATAAGATGCTGAGGTTCTCTGTCCCTAGTTGGTTCTGATTGGTAAATAAAGCTGCTAGTGGACAATGGCTGAGCAGAGAGACAGAAGCAGGACTTTAGGAATTCATGAGCAAGGGGACTAAGAGAAAAAGGAGAACCACCATGCCAGAAAAGCAAAATGATCAGGACTGAGAAGTGCAGAAGTAGAGAGCATATAAAACATGTAAGAGTTGGGAAAGAATGACCCCAGCTCCCACCCCGCAGACTGGGTCTGGGGTGGCCAGGATGGAATATAAATTTGAATAAGTAATAATTCAGGAATATTATAAGGGAGAGTGTGTTAGCCACCTGGATGTTTGGGAATGGCCCAGCTATTGAGCTGATTATAGCATATATATATATACATATATACATATATATGTGTGTGTACATACACATATATATATACACACATACATGTACACACACACACACGCACATATATATATATATATATATATATATATATATATATATATATATATAATGCTATCACATGTAGTGAAGAATAAGTTGTAACAGAGACTCCAGGATGTTGGACTATAACATAGAATATCTACCTAGGAAAGCTGCAAGGATAAAACAAAGCTGTCCAAAGAGATGGAAACTCTATGTGCCTCAGGCAGCAGAGTTTAGGGTGACATGATCTGAGATAAGCTGCACAGGCAATACTGCCACAAATGCCAGATACAAAGCTGCAAGAGTTAGAATTTGAACCTCATAGTTTTCAGTCTTGCTTTGGTCCGGTCTTTCCTTGCTCTGTCTCTCTTCCTTTCTTTTCAAATGAGTCAGATTACTCCATGCCACTGTATATTGGAAATATATAAAGTTCCCCCCAGGGATTATAGTTAAGAAACTGTCTTGAGTTTCATGAGAATCTTTGGACAGTGTTGGAATGGAAAACTACGGTGCCTTTTGAAACTGCAGTGGATGTATTTTGTATCAAAAGATGGCAATAAGCCTATAAGGACAGGGACAGAATGTGCAAAGTGGCCCCATGGTTTCTTGTGTTTGAACAGTTAGGTGCTAGGTGGTATCATTGTTTTGGAAAATGATGAAACCTTTAGGAGATGAAGCCTAGCTGTGAGAACTATGTCATTGGGGTGAGCCTTACGAGTTATAGCATGGCCCCACTTCCAGGTCTACCATATAGGTTGCTACAGTCATGCCTTTCTCATCACAAAGGACTGTATCCCCTCAAACTGAGAACTAATATAGATATTTCCTCCCTTCAAGATATTCTGTCAAGCATTTTTTCATAACATCAAGGAACAGCACTAATACAGCAGGCTATTGTGACGATTTTAAATAAGCGAAGGTTCTACTAGGAATAAATCCCACCTTTATTGTGAGGTAATCAGAGTGCTGTCACTGGCTTAGACAGTCAAGGGCGCTGTGAGTGTATGTATACACATGCAAATGCCCTGATCACTGGGACTATTTAATTAATAAATTAAAGCAAGATCAAAACCCTTTTATTCTGAAAATGTAAAAATGTCATAAGACATATGTTTAGGTCAAAATCAAGCCAAGAGTACCCAGGAAAGAACATCTTGAAAAACACCTAGCTACAGCAAAGTATGAAAGACTAGAAAGATAACTGAGGGACAAGACACTAGCAGCATCAGGGGAGACAGGGGAAGTTATCAGAACAAGGCTATCTAATGTTTAACTTCCATGTAATCTCCTGGTTGGGAGACTGTGAGGTACCTGATCTCTGATATGTCAATCATACAAGGTAAAATAAGCTATCAGTGAGAAATATGCTATCATGAATTTCTAGGAAAAAAGATAACATAATAAAGATATTTTAAGAAAATATGTGGGAAATACTTAGTAACAATTATGTTAGATGGTTTCTGTGTCTGGAATCAAGATAAACATGTTAAAATATGGTATATATTCATTAAAGGATTGTTTTCTATCATGATAACATCAGGGCCATGTTTATCTGTTTGAGTATTTGAGAGGTCACAAGCCTTGACTATATAAATAATCCACAAACCCATATGCATGTATCTCTGGAGGCTAATAAAACTTCAAAGAGAGGATCAAGGGACTCAGAAAACACAGAAGGTTCTTCAGAGAGCAGAACCCAGTCCAGTGGCAAGGCAGAAGCACTTAAAGAGGTATCTCAGACGCCCTGCATGCATGCCGTGCAGAAAAAACAGGTCTCCTTTCACTACAGTGGGAGCATTTTCTGCATTTTTCCTGTATGGTTCTTGAACTGTACATTGGGTGGTTGTAGCCAATAGCTAAAGGCATCTAGGGATATGTATTTGCTTGGTTTTACTAGCACAGAGGACAGTGTCTTGAGGAGGCCCATCATCTTTGGATGAAATCAGTGGAGGATGTCTACTACAAAATGTACACTGCTCATTCTTTAGGATAGAATAAATACGAAGCATGTCTGATACCCAGGAGGCCTATCTGTACAGCTGAATACTTTCGCTGATTACCAAGTGGTCATGGTTATTGGTGGTGGTGGTGGTGTGCCTGTGGTGTGTGTGTGTGTGTGTGTGTGTGTGTGTGTGTGTGTGTGTGTGTGTGAGTGAGAGAGAGAGAGAGAGAGAGAGAGAGAGAGAGAGAGAAAGAGAAAGAGAGAGAGAGAGAGTTTTCTTCTGTCTCTGAGCACATGTTCAAACTCCATTTTGAACGTCTACTGTGCACACATGTCTACATTGCACACACACACATACACACACACATACACACACATACACACACACATACACACACACACATACACACACACTACATGCATCCAACCTTCCAATCTAAGGCCCTATTATAACTACACTGCAAAAACTAATTTTATTTTTAAATAAGTCATTCCCTTAAGCAATGATCTTTCCCAAATGACATAGGCACTGTGTCCTGATTCACAGATAGAAAGCTGCTTAAATCAAGGACCAGCCTAAATTATACAATGCCTTTTTCTGTCACTTGTACACTGCTCATGAAATACTCACTAGGTTTCCACCATACGCCAGATGCTGCATCTGGCATTTGAGAAACTTGGTAGGGATGATGTTATCCCTACTCCCAGAGAAATTTACAACCATACTATAGTGGATGCAATTGACCCATGTAGGTCCCTTCTCTGCTCTGGCTTGAGATATTCCCCTCCCCAAGGAGCAACAGAATCCTAGAATGTACCAGATAACCCTCCCTCTTTCCAAGGAGCACAGGCCTGTACCTACTTGTGGGCAGCTGGATTCTACAGAAGAGTGGGGTGTCCTTGGGTGGGGCAGGCAAGGGCTCATAAGTTGCACTCTGGAACTGCACAAGCCTTGGAGGTGCTACTGTCCCCCACCCCCATTTCTCTCTTCACTCTGCCACCTCACTAAGGGGCTTATTTCTACTGGCAGTCTCACTAGTGCACATCCACATTTAGATAAGTGGTACTAAAATAAAATGGACTATAATTATTGTTATAGATTACAGTAATTATAGACAGGGAAAGGGCCGATTAGATTAACACTCCCTCCCCCTCCCCAGATAGACTAGCTGACTGAAGGAGATTTGTGCAGAACACAATGAACATGCTGTGAGCATTGGATGCCACTATGGCCTCCTAGGGCCCTGGCAATAAAGGGCAGGGCCAGAGAGCAGAGGTGGTAGGAGGGAAAGGCAATCAACCTGAAAACAAACCAGTCATTAGGGAGTAGAGTCTCTCACCCTCCTGCCTGGAGGTCATGCCCACGTGTGGAGTAGGATTGTGGCAGGGCTGGCCCTGTAGCCTGACAAGTTCTAGCCTGAACCGCTTGCTTGGTAGGGGCTCTCCCATCTGTCTTCCTGCTCTGGACTCTGTCTCCATTGGTGACTTGCATGCCCGCTGGCCCTGTATCTACCAAGGACAGCAGTGACACTGGATGTGTAGCTTCATTCTCTGCACAGGTCAGATGGAGAAGTCATTCCCGTTCATGTGATAGTGCAGTGAGATCACACACTGTCCGGGGCAGACAATGCCTGGAGAGGGAGGATGAGCTGTCAGCAAAAGTGTCTACTCTCTCCCTTACCCTGCCATTCTGGGGCGCATTCAAGCCTGCAGTGCTTTCATCCTTTCTACACCAATCTAAACAATCTGTGGAAATCCTTGGCCTCCCCCACAACTCTGCCTCTAGCACCTGCATTGTGTCTTCTGTCTGATCCCCACAGTACTACTGCCACTGGCAAGGCCTCTTCCTCATACTGGTTCCAAAGTCAATGTATATCATTCCAATTCATCCTCCAAGATATCTGTTCAGGATGCTTCATTTAGAACTGGAGAGTAATGGATAACTCTTGTCCAACAGCCCCATCTCCCCTTCTTTAACCCAGTGTTTTAGAGCCACCCATTACTGTGAATCATGTTGGTGCCAGTCTATAGATCTTTCCCATCACCCATGCCAAATTGTTCCTAGCTATACTGAATGTGATGCCTACTGCTAAGGCCCCTTTCTTGTCACTTTTCTACTGCTCTGTACCATAGGTACCACTGCAAGTATTTCCATTCTAAGCTTTCTTTCAACACATGATGATGATGTGTTCCAGGCTCTAAAAAAATCCTCTTTGGCTCCAAAAGCATTCCCTGAGGGTCAGGTCTGCTAACACACTCTGCTCCTGTCTCCTATCACTACTGCAAAATGCTTATCACATTCTGAGTGTCTGCTTACTCAGTGGTCACCCTCCAGAGACCATAAAATTCATGAATAAAAGTTATGTTGCTTTTTAATTACCTCTTAGCAGAGTGTCTGACACGTAGCAGACACCAATTAAAACTTGATGAATTAATGAAAAAGTCAGAAGTTATTGGATGCCTAGAAGAGTCTGGCCTTTTACTTCCTTGATTTACTTCTTCTGTATAAGGAAACTTTTCAGTAGGGGTGGGACAGAAGGTGTAGGGAGTCTTCTCAGAGGCAAGGTTCATCTAAGTGCTAGGTAGAGAGAGAGGATAGTATGTGGGATCTAGTGAAGGAAAGAAAGGAAGGAGGGAGAAAGGAGAGAGGGAGAGAGAGGAAGAGGGAAAGAGGGAGGAAGGGAGGGGAGGACCCTGCTTCTTTGTTAAGACACTTGAGCTGGAAACAGCACTGAAGGGTGGGAACTGAGCTCTACTTGGATAGGAAACTGAATCCCTGTATTACAGTCTTAGTTGGTAGACACTGACCAAACAGACTTTTAATTCCATATTGCCTTACCCCGACAAATGTGGAAATCCCCAGTCTAGATATGGGCTATAGTGCTCAGACTTCATGGCTAAAGAGTCATCCCTGCTTCCTACAATCAAGAAAAATTCATCACAACTCCAACAATTTCCTTAAAGTTTTCCAAATAATTGGTTGAGCTGCTTTTCTTTGGGACTCAAAGACCTGCCCTTTGGTTTCTGTGGTCCAGAAAGAACACCAGAGCCCAGATGTGTCCTAGATGAAAAGCCTCAACAATGTGATATCAACACATTGTCCTGTAAATCAAATCTAGTTCCTGTTACAAACCATCCAAAGGCCAGCGTGCCTAAACACGTAACTTCCCTCGCCTTGTGGACATTGCAGGATGCTGTCTCAGAAAGCTGTTCCTGTGTCAGAGGGTCAGAATCCTGTCTCTGGGAGCAGGACCCATGAGGTCAGTGTCTCTCCATGGGATTCACATCTGCCCATGGTACCCAGATGGCTCTCTGGGGCTGGTATCTGGCAGGAGATAAATAGGAAATATCTGATCTGCATCATTCAGATATCACCGGCAATGCAAAACAAAAAGACATTTCATGTGATAAATGCATTATTGGGTTTGGCTGTCATTTTTCCTGGATAATTCCCTTTGATCACTGATGGGTAAACTGAGACAATGAGTGAAGATCTCTTGTGTGCATTTACTCATCGCCATCCTCTGAGAGAACATGAACAAAAGCTATTAACCAAGGTCAATACTTGGACCCTGGGGTCTGAAAGGATGAGGGTCCCTCTGCCCTTAGTACTCTATCCCAACTCATAGCCTCAAAATCTTCAAGGGCTTCCTCAGGTCAGGCTAGCTCCTATTTCACCTCCCTCTTCTTCTTGTCAGACAGGATCACCATATCAGAGAAAATGCAGTCTTCACTCTGTCTTCAGCCAATCAAACCCAAGACAGAATAGCTGCTTGTGTGTCTGTTACTAGTGCTCTCAAGATTTGCCACGTCTAGTGGTATTGCTCTGTCTTTTCCTGAGCCTGGAATGTAGTTCCCCTGGCTCTTTATGAAGCTTTCTGCAACTCCATATTTAGGTTCTATTTGTCTGTTGCTCTAGAAAGGGTCAGCAGATGAGATAATGCAAAACCATCTTACCATGGGCACACCCTTCTCCACCACCACCAGAGCTCCTGTGCCTATTCAGCATTTGGGAGACCATTGATCAGGTGTAGGCTGACTTATGAAGTATCTCCCTTGAAGAATGGGACTGTCAAAAAAAACAGAGACTGATCTATCTTCTCATGTTCCTGGCTGCAGCTCCTAGCATAGTGCTGGCTCTGAAAGTTAGTGTCAGATTTCTTGGCTATTTTGACTTACTCTCTAATGAAGAAAGACAAGTGGTAGTTCTTCAAATGTAAATCATGAACTGAAGACTTGCCCAGGCCAGAGTATCTGGCAAGGTTCATCTTCCCTGGAACATGGACTTACTTTTGCCGTAAGAGAGCCTTTAAGTAGGACCTTTTTCCAACTTACTATTGCTAGTATAGTATGCAGGTGCATCAGAAGTCTCTAGGGCTCACTTGGAGTATTGGCCAATCATTGCCATATGAGCAGATGAGCACCAAACTATACCAACCAGGAAGGCATGGGCTGTTTTCAAGGCTGTCCACCCAGCCAAGACTCCGCAGATAGAAAGAACTGGGCTAGGGAATTCAGTGGTGGAAGTAGGCAGGGTGGAATGTGTATGATGTACAACTATCTTTCCACCAGCTTCATCTTGTGTGGCTGCCCTCATTTTCTTCTTGCCCTGATTTCCCCTATTTCTTAATTAGGAAAAAAATTAAAAATCTCTCCAGTTGTACATTATTTCTGCACAAGGATAAGCTCTCACTAATCCTTTTCTGGAAATGAGGTATGGTATAAATAAATAAAAATAAATAAGCTCTGTCTTCCCCCAGGGGGACCCACTCTGGATTTAGGTCACCCACGTGTGTCTTTATGATCTATTTTCAAATTTAAAGATTCTGACTGCGTGAGCAGGAACTGCTGCGCTGGCTCTGAGGCCAAGACACCTGCCAGAGCTGATGCTCTGTGGAAGCCCTACTGCTTGCATATAGGTTCTTCCTTACCCAAAGCCCCACAGGGGAGATGTTGGCAGTTCTGCAGAGTGGAAGGGCCTCTCTGTCTCTATATTTGGGCAGAATGTCTAAGACAAAAGAGTAATGAGGAATCTAGGGGTGCCCCCACCCCTGGCCACTGGGTGTTAGCTCAATTTATAGAAAGAGGGGATTGAGGACTAATATTGTCCCCTATGGGGACAGCACATGTCACAAAGCACCAATGCACACTTTCTGTGTTTAATCAGAACTTCTAGTTGCACAGTCAAGTTGAGATGGGACCCTTTCAGCCATACCCTTGTGGTTCCTTGGCCTCAACAGAAACAGCCAACAATCAGCCTTCAGGGAAAAAAGAAAGGAGACAGTCTTGATTCAGACCCACCTACCATCAGGGATGAGATAGCCCTTATGGAATTTGGGAGCTGCTTAATAAAGAGAGACAGAGACACAGCAAGAGGTAAACAATACCTCACCCTCAGTCTGCTATGGATACCCTTCTCCACACACACTGCCAGAGTACGTGTAAACTACAGACTAAGAGTGTTTCACAGAGATCTCGTGTACAACTAACTACTCTCTTGTTTGCCCCTCACATTAGAACCCAGGACACTGTAATAGCAACACACCTTCTTATGCCTTTGTTATTCATGCCTCTCCCAGCATCTTGAGGAATCCCTGTCTTTTTCTATTCCTTAGGCTGACAGTGCTTCGGGCCTCAGAAGACCTTTAGTCTGGAAGCTGGACCTTAAGCTCCCCACCTCCTGAACTACGAAGCAAGACTGAGAGCATTTCTGAATGCTCTCCCATAGACCCACCTCCTCCACCATAGTGCACGGAGGCAATGGACCTGCAGACAAAGGCGGCAAGAGCCAGCCACCAGCTGCAACAAGTGGCAGGGCACAGCTGCATATCCCTTTATCTGCTGTCATTTTCTATCACCTAATCCCACGATGGACAAATACCAGAACCTCAATAAATATAGAGCAAGCTGAAGAATGATTAAATGAGATGATATATAGTTTGCAAAGGAACTGGCTGCAATTTGTCACTAGGCAATTGTCCTCAGGGCAGCTGGCTGCTCCATGGAGGGTGGGGTAGCATTTCAGGTCTCAACAAAGGAAAAGGAAAAAGAAAAAAAGGTGTCATGAGGCTTTCCAAAAACAAATAAGATATACATCTACAGAGAAACTCTCAGGGAGACTTGGAACTGGCAGATAACACATCTATCACAGAGATGACCTGGCTGTGTAGGCAACAGGATAGCAAATAGGATGGACTGAGTAGTAGGGTTCAAGACCCACCAGCATGGAGAATCAGCACGTGCTGCGTCACTGAATTTGGGCCAAGCCTTGTTTAAGGACAGACCAGAAGCTCTATAGATAATAGTGGGTGGCCAGGCCTTTGACACTAGCTGTTTCCTGGTTTGGTCAAGGGCACATAGGAAAGGATACCAGAATGTTCCCAAAGTGAGCATCCCAAGGCTGAGAAGAAGGTAGCTGCTGACAGACAGACCGCTTTAATCTGCTGTTTAGATTACCAGTGAGTGAGCTACCTGACTCCTCCTCCTTATCATCAACCATGCCATTCTCAAGCTCCACACCTAACCCTTGAGCTACACAGAACCCCCTGTGCGCAGCTTTTCCTCCTCTGTGAAGGAAAGATCCCAAGATAGCAAGCAGCCAGTTCTCAACACTGTAAGGGGCAGAACAGGAACACACTGAACCCCGAGTTTTCCTAAGAGCCTAGGTGACTTTCTCTACAGCTCCCCCTTCAACTGCAGTCTGTCTTTTTCTTTCCTTCTTTTTTTCAATTATTGTTTTATCCCACTGGGTCTAATTCATGTTACCCATATAACATGGGTATAGGTTCATCCACTGGGGCTGGGGTATCTCCAAAGGGCAAAGAAAACTGACTCTTTCCTCAACTGCTAATAGCCCCTGAGCAGTAGGAGGCACTTGGAAGCCCCTCCCCTCTAACTCTACCTTCCTTTACAACAAAGAGCTAATTTTATGCCTGTAGGTCTCAAACCACCCCGGCTAGTAATGAGTCAGACCGCCATTAACCCTATGAACATCAATCTAGGAGGTCATGCACTGAGCATATCCTAGATGTCCCCATGCTACTGGGGACTCATGAAGGAAGTGAGTAGTTTCATTGAGGTCTGCTCAGCCTACAACAGCAAGAAGGGACTGAATGAGACAAAGGGTGCATTCTTCTTGAGATATGCACCTTAGATTTGGTGAACAGAGCTCAAGGCCAAGGTTCAGGATGCAAAAAAAAAAAAAAAAAAAAAAATGTGTATCTGATGAAAAGGTCCAAAATTATTCCCTCTATTCTAAATCCTGAAACAACAGAGATACTTTCCTAGTACAGTAAGTTATAGACTCAGCAAGGGAGCACTGCTGAAGTTACCAGAGCTGAAGGCAGCCCTAGCAAGCTCCCTGGCCTCTGACCCATTCTCTGCTATTTCTTTAGTAAAGACCAATGGCTCTTCAGGGATGGGATGATATTCAGGATGGAAGTCACAGTAAATATGCAAATAGAGGAACCCCCCCAACCCCCAACACTGAATGTTGTAGGGAGAAGCGAGCCCAGGGAAAAAAGGAGCATCCGAAAAGCCAATGAAAAAAAATGTAAACACCATTGTGGAGAATTATCTCTGAGGGAGATAGATTAAGAGTTTAGACAAATACATTCCCAACCTCAAAGAATTCACAGATAACAAGGTCTCTGAAAGGGAAAAAGAGATGTAAGATATACTGGAGTTCAAAGACAAGATTATAAAACAACAGATGGTGATGAAAAGCTAACACTGGGTTTTAGAAAGAGAACAAAGCCAGGAAGGGACTCGATACTCATTTAGGAGTCACAGAGGAAGGACTAGGGCCAGCCCAGCAGTCAGGGAAGGGAGGAAGCCTAAAGGACAAGGACATAGCTTAGTCCTGGAACCCTGGGCAGGAAGCCAGAAAGAAGGGCCGAGGAAGCAATGGCCCAGAAAAGAAGCCTTGCCTTAGGCACTGGAAGGGTGGCCAGGGCCTTGAGCTAAAGATCTCCACTCAAGCCAGACAGACAGTGAGGCATGACTTTCCCAGATCTTTCTTCCACGGGGCACGGATCTCTGCCCCCTGGGATCCATCACTTCCCCAGCAGGTTAATCACACTCCATCATCAGAGTCCTAAGAAAGCCATATTGCTTTATGAAGTTCCTGTGGGCAACAGCGGCAGCTGCAGGAAGAGAAACGCTGTCTGTACCTATCAGCTCTGAAAGGCAGCGCTGTTGTCCCTGTCAAGATGATGCCACAGAATTCAAATAGATCACATATTGAGATTTTCACCAGTGGGGGGAGCCCTGGCAAGGTGACTTTTGATGTTTTTAGGTGATTTTCTTTTTTCTTCCTCTTGGCTGTGCTTGTTAAGAAAGCATTGGGAAGCCAGAATCCGCTCTCTTGCTCTGAAATGCAGACAGTGATTTCTTCTCTGGAAGGGTGCAGGGCTTATTCCTGCTAACACTGAGAATTTTGAAACCCTTGGTTTTCTCCCCTCCTAGCATTGCCAGCTATATGAAATGACAGCTGTAGTTCAGTGTCCGTGTGGAGGTCAAAGGCAGGCTCACTTCACACCTTTGCAAGAGAAGCCTTCAGTCATCTCAACCTTGAAGAAAAGCTTCCAGTTCCTGGGGTCCCAAAAGAATAATGGCAGTGACCTCATCGAGATTTCTGCCACAAAGTCTTGGGAATCCAAAGTCTGCTGCATCAGAAGATGGGGCTTTCAGAAAGTAAAACAAAAGTGACTTAAATCCAGAAGGACCTGCCCTTTACTATGACCACAGCAAGGATGATGCAGGATGAGTTATGTGCCCAATTTGAAGGCAGAGCCTGCTCTGGAGTCCTGACACACCTTGGGAATTTTTACAAGATCCAGCATCTGGCTGGCAAAGGCTAGCAGTTACAGCTAACCATAGGTGTTGGTTGTAGGCAAATGGATATATACCTACTCTCTGGGTTCTGTGTGTGTTAGGGGCAGGAGGAATGGTCCCTGCAGTCTCTCAGTGCCTATCTTTTATCTTTATCTCTAAAAGAGGTTCATGATCCTGACACAGGACCCCCACTGCCTCAACTAGAAGCAAGTACCGTTACACCCCTAAGTATACCTTTGTGCTATAGGGACCTGATTAACTCTCTACTGGGAATTAGCCTACTGCTCCCAAATTATCTCCAGTCCACCCAGCAAAGTCGGTATGCATTACTCTCTTGGTTAAACTGTACCAGAATCTCTACCTATCAATCACTTGCTCTCTGAGAATCCCTTAGTTATCCTCCTGTGCAGGCGAGGGCCCTTGGCTTTTCACTTGAGTGATGGTTGCTTTTAATTTTAAGCCCTTAAGAGACAAAATGTACAACTCTATGCATACAATCCATCACAGTCCTGAAAGATGGTCAAGGGTGATGTCAGTGAAGGAACAGAGTCCTGTTCTTGACCTGACAGTGCTTGTATTAGAGTCTCCAACCTGCGGGCTGCCTGATGGTGACTCTGGGCTCTACAGTTTAACATCTCTATTATGCCAGGTAGGGCTTATTCCACACTCTATAACATTAACTATTCCACCACCAGAAAGAAAATAATGTTCCAGGCAGAAAGTAAGAAACAGGAAAAAATGAAGTCACTGTTACAGTGGGGGAATGAAAGCTCAATGCTGTCGGTTGGGATAATATAGCCTGGTGATATATACAGAGTGGGCCATAGGCACTATGAGACAACAGCCACAGCAAAAGCCCCGAGACAAATGAACTCAGGAATTCAAAACTAGACACACACAAAAAAATTAAACTGATTTCTTTACTGCAGGGTTTTAATGCGCTAATGTGTGTTGTGAATCATGCTAAGACAGATTTAACATAGGGCACTTCCCAGTCTGAGCTCTCCCCAGGGCCCTTCCTCCGGGAAGCATCTCTAGGAAGAAGTGCTGCTCAGAGCGCACTTTTGGAAAAGCCAAATTAATCTCTCTGTCAGAACAGGTGTTACCGTGGATTGGTTTTGCCCAGATGAGGGCTGTAGATTTTCCCCTGCTGAGGTTATTTGGTTAGCCTCCACACAGCCTGCCATAATGATTTAAATATCAACTTTGTCACCCATCATCTTAGCTTCTTAATATGATCAGCAACCTAATCATTTATATGATTTACAACATCACAAGAAGAAAGCAAGCACAACTACTCCCTTCCCTGGTATTCAAGTGCGGAGGCTCAGTGCTTGAAAGAGGAAGCATGCCGGCCGGGGAATGTTTCCAGGATCACAAGCACAAAAGAGATAGTAATGACTTTCATCAGCATATGTCTGAGCACATCCTGAATGACAGCTTGTGACATCACACCAAAAATATTTGATGAGATGGGTGTCCACGGAGAAAAGCAATTCTCACAAAGGGAGCAAGTTTGCTGAATGCCCCCTTTACCTGATTATTAACATTAGTGTCCAAAGGATTGATGGATCGAATAATGCTACAGTTTTGATGTAGTTTGTCTCTAAAAACCCATGTTGAAGTCAGATTCCCTGCTGCAGCAGTGTAGAGAGGAATCCATCCCTCAGGAGCAAGTTCTTACACAGGGATTTGCTCTTAGCAATCAGAAGAGTAGCTGCTTCAAAACAGGTCTGGTATATTGCCTCAGTTTCTCCTATGTTTGCTTGCCCATTGGCCACTCTAAAATGAGTTCCTACCATGCAATGCTACCTACCCTGAGGCTTCCACCAGAAACTACTAAGATGCTGGCATCATAGTCTGATGTTCAAGCTTGTCAAATTGTGACACAAAATAAACTTAATTTCCTTATGAAGAATTTAATACCCGAATATTTTTCTATAGTACAAGAAAACAGTCTATGGCAAATAGCTGTTATGTAATCTATTAAAAGTGGTTTTAAACCCATCTTTAGTGAGGATTAAATAGTAATGAGTTCAACATTTTACTTCTAAACCAGAATCTGGGTGCAGCCAGGTCCTACACTGAGAAGTTCTAGAGTCAGGTGCTACAAAAATTAGCCATGGCAGATATAAGCCTAGATTAGCCTGATAGAATCATGAAAAAAAATATTTAGTGATGGCCTTGGGGTCAAATCCTCATGGAGACAGATAAGTATGGAAAATTTTCAAGTGATTGCTTTTCCTAATACAAACTGTGACTTCTCATCCTTTTCTGTCTCTGATTTAAAATTCTCCCCCAATCGTTCATTCAGTGATTCAATCAATCAATCAAACATTTGTGAAGTCAAAGAGATGATAAAGAGAAAAACAGATAAGACTAAACTTAGTCATTGTCCTATTACAAAAATTTGAGAGATTTCTTCCTGGGCACATAGCAGATGAATATGGACCAAAAAAATTAAATCACTGGGCCATCCGATCTTTTCTCCAAAAGTCAGGACAGGATCACCACTCTGCAATCCCATAGCAATAGATTCTAACCTTCTGGCTTCTTCCATATCATAGGCCCAAGTTTTATATCAAATCCAAACAAACAATCAACAACAACAAAAGAAAGAACACACACACACACACATACCCCAATCCTGGTATGCTTCCTGCTGTTATGGCAGCCAGATAATTTTCTACATTTGCCTAAAACTGTGACATTAATGAATCCCCAAAATTTCCTCACAGAGCATCAATCGTAAGAATGCTGTTCAGAGATGGTTTATCCCCATCTTCAGAAGCTACCGAATGGCCAATGGCTCTGGAAATGCAGTTCTGTAAAGAATCTTGCTTGTTTCTGTTTAATTCAATGCATTCCTCAAACACAAGCAAATACAAGGCACTATAATTTTTCACTTAACATCGATACATCTCCTAAAGAATTAATGTTTCTTGAAGAAACATTCTTCTTGGAGAAGAAATAAGATAAGCAATGGAACAAAGAATTCTGGGAAATGTAGTCTCTGCTAGCAAAGAACTTCTGCTCAGACATATTTAGAAAGAACCTGAGGATTTTGCAGCATGAATTGCAGTTACTTGGCAGTTATCCAGGGAAGGTGACCAAGGAAAGAACACTGTAAGATATAGTAGACAACATATTCAAAATAATCTAGGAAATATATTATGTATATATCTGCTTAAAGTTTGTGTACACATATGTGTGAGGGTACGTGTGTGTGTGTGTGTGTGTGTGTGTGTGTGTGTGTGTGTAGTCCAAAAAGTTGGTGTGAGTTGTCTTTCTCCATTGTTCTCCATCTTAAGCTTCTTTTTGATATGGAAATCTCCAAAACAGGAGTTAAACTATTTAGCTGGCCAGTGGACTCCAAGGATCGATTGACCTATCACCATCTCTCTAGAACTGGCATTAGAGCTGTATAGAATAGCGATAAAAAAAATCTTCCTAGATCATAGACAAGAAGAAGAGAGTGAAGATGAGAGAAGTTATGTGTGGGTGAAGAGCTGAGACATGGTACAGGAAAGAAAAGGAAAGGAAAGGAAAGGAAAGGAAAGGAAAGGAAAGGAAAGGAAAGGAAAGGAAAGGAAAGGAAAGAAAAGAAAAGAAAAGAAAAGAAAAGAAAAGAAAAGAAAAGAAAAGAAAAGAAAAGAAAAGAAAAGAAAAGAAAAGAGGGGAAGGGAAGGGAAGGGGAGGGGAGGGGAGGGGAGGGGAGGGGAGGGGAGGGGAGGGGAGGGGGAGGAGGAAGGGGAAGGGGAGGGGAGGGGAGGGGAGGGGGAGGGGGAGGGGGAAGGGGAAGGGGAAGAAAAGAGGAAGGGAAGGGAATGGGGACGGAGAAGGAAAAGGGAGGGGAAGAGAAGGGAAAGGAGGGAAGAGGAAAACTAGAAATAAAATTCCCAAGATTTAAAGAAAGTTGAACTGTCAAGGAGAATACCCTAGCTAGTGTTTATTGCTGTGCTAAAACACCATTCCCAAAGCAACCAGGGGAGGAAAGGGTTTATTTTGCTTACACTTCCACATCACTGTTCATCATTGAAGGAAGTCAGGACAGGAACTCAACATGGCAGGAATCTAGAGGCAGGAGCTGATGCAGAGGCCAAGGAAGGATGCTGCTTACTGGTTTTTTCCCTCATGGCTTGCTAAGCTTGCATTCTTATGGACCCCAGGACCTCAAGCCCAGGGAAAGTATCACCCACAATGGAATGGGCCTTCTCACATCAACCACTAATGAAGAAACTATGCTACAGCTGGATCCTATGGAGGCATTTTCT
The DNA here is from genome assembly GCF_978045245.1 of Mus caroli. Classification (NCBI taxonomy): domain Eukaryota; kingdom Metazoa; phylum Chordata; class Mammalia; order Rodentia; family Muridae; genus Mus; species Mus caroli. Next base: position 28,325,563 of record NW_028227267.1, on the reverse strand, counting down.
CAGTTGAGGATCCTCTTTTCAGATAACTCAACCTAGTGTCAAGTTGACACAAAACTAACCATGATAGGCTATTGTCATTGTCTAAAATTCAGAGAAATAAGAAAATGTGAGTTGATAGTACAGTAAAATTTAAGTGTATTCAAAGGAGAGCAAAGATATAATCTTTTCAAAGAGAAAGAGGTTCAAAGAAATCTTAAAGAATAATTTGACACATGACTTTTCAACAGCAACATTGGGCTCATTTGGACAATAAGATAAAAATTTCAAAACATTTTAGGTGAACAAATGCCACACCTGAAATTTTATATCCAGTCAGTCTTCCAAGTGCCAGATACATAAAGCTGCATCAAATTTACCTCATAGAAAACCACTTTAAAAGAATTTATGAAAAAGTACTCAGATGAGAAACAACTTAGCAGATATTGCAAAAAATAAATGAAGTAGAGGAAAAGAAAAACATATAAGGTTTGTTTTTCTCTCTTAAGAATATAAAAACATTTTCAAATACTAAATGAAGAAGGACATACATAATAAAGTAGAATGAAAATTGTAGAAAATAAGATTATTTGAGTGATGGGGAGAAACTAATTGTGTGAAGGCACTAAATTCCTCTTATGTCCAAAAACACATTAAAAAAGCACAAGATACTGTGTGTCTAAATAATTATGTACCTGATACTTTAACCTAAAAAGTTATAAAAAAAAATCACATATAGAATCAACGCCCGGCCAGGGGGCACAAGCCTGTAGTTTCAATATCTTAGGAGACTTAGGAAAGAATGTAACAAGTCCAAAACCTGCCTACACCACAGAACGGATGAGTTCAAGGCCAAACCAAGCAGCCGTGTTAAGAATCTCTGTCGAAATAAAAAGCTTAGGGGCTAGAGAGATGTCTCATCTATTAAGAGGACTGGCTGCTCTTCCAGAACACCTGGGCTCAACTCCAAGCACCAACTTAGTAGCTCACAACCATCTGTAACCCCAGTACAGGGAATCTGATACCTTCTTCTGGCCTCCTCAGACACCAAACATGCACATGAGACATGCATGTGAGCAAAATACCCATACACATAAAATAAAAATAAGAAATAAAAGCATAAAAGAGGTCAAGCACCAAGAAGTAATTCAAACAAAGGAAATTTTTTCATGGAGTTATGTGAATAAATATTAAGAAACATCCATAATCATTAGTCACACAAATCATATAATTATCAAACATATAGAAACATGGACAGCAAATTTAATGAGCATATAACTCTGTACTAATTTAAAACCCCAGACCATTCTCAGATACATACAGTTCATTTCTAAGAGCTGATTTTATATGAGACAAAACCAAGCAATAATTGTCTGGAGGAAAAGTTACAATTTAAGCAGAAAAACATTTACAAAATTTTCATATATAGAGAAAATATTAACATGCTTTTAGTCTTTTTTTTTTTTTTTTTTTTTTGAGACAGGGTTTCTCTGTATAGCCCTGGCTGTCCTGGAACTCACTCTGTAGACCAGGCTGGCCTCGAACTCAGAAATCTGCCTGCCTCTGCCTCCCAAGTGCTAGGATTAAAGGCATGTGCCACGACGCCTGCGCCTAACATGCTTTTAGAAAGCTTTGATATCATAGAAAAATGAAATGGAATAGTTCAAAACAAACTAAAAAAAGCGTTCATTTTATCAGTGTATAATGTATACATGTATACACTGTACCATATAATTTTATATGATTATTTCATGTATATCTGAAATATGAAATCAGAGAGCTACAACTGACTAAAAGAAAAGTAACAACCACATTGTAAACTTATACAATGTATCAAATGGACCTATGATCTGAGGAAAAAATGTATCTTCCAATTCTCTTATTAGAAGAGAAACTGTAAGACTATAGAATGAGAGTATTAATAACACCCAAAACTGTAACAGAAAGGAGAGGAGGAAGGGGACATGCATTTACAAAACAAATTTTACATGTCCTTACCTGTGCAAGCACACCATGTGAGGAAGGGTAAGTGTTCATCCTTGTGGGAATTTATGAGGTGTATACAAATTACTGTTTCCCTTTTTACAGAGACAGCTACTGAAACACAGTGTAGGTAATTTAGATGAGATGACATAGCCAGGAATTTCTGGAGAGAGGCTATAGTTCCAAACCTGGGCTATTTGTTTAGCTAAAATAGAGAAAGCGTGAAGTAGAAGTGAATAATTTAGGAGGAATTAAAAGCATACACCTCTGGATTAAATTATAAAAGTGACACAATTACCAATATAGCATACTAAAATATGAATGAATATTATCAATTTCTTCATGCTAATAACTTTTTGGATGTTATAGAAAAGAGATGTATGTTAAGGTTAATATAAAAAGAACTTAAGAAATAAAACATGAAAATTTCTTCAGCTTTTAAAGACATTAAAAGTAATAAATTTTTTCCAAAAGGAAGTTCTTGGCAATTTTACAGCCAATTTCAAATATATTTTCAAGTATGTGTCCTGTTAAAATTATAAGAAAAAGGAGTAGACTCTAACTCATGTTATGGATCTAGTATCATTTTGATCCCCAGTGAAACATATACAGTGCAAAAGAGGGTCTCAGAGTCCCGCTCATACACAATTGCAAAGGATCCAAACTGAACTCTCCGAGACATGGTTCCAAATATGTTCAGAAGCACATCAATTGGATTAAGTAAGTTAATAGAGAAAAATCATATCATCACCTAGGGAAAAAAGACTTCCTGTTACGTTTCATAATGGAAATTACTGTATAAGAAGATAAAGAACATCATTCTGAGAGAAAAAATCTACAAAGCACACTTAATAACTATAGTCGTAAATGGGTAAACAGTAAGGAAACGACTTTAAAGTAGTAAGTATAAAAAGATGCTATTACATACTGTATTCCATATTCTAGTAGATATTCTAAAAATATGATTATGGAAAGAATGGACATTAAGGTATGGATTATAAATGAGAAAATACAGGTCATTACTTTAGACACATGTTTATCTATTTATAAAATAAAAAAGATTTTGAGACTTGTAGTATAATAAGAATATATATTATTCATTCATAATAATATATAGTACCAATTACATTTTAATGCACCAAACAAGTAGAAAGATATCTTTAAAGGGAAACATAAAGTGTAAATAAATTTTAAAATAGCAAAACCACACAGAGACAAATGATAAAAAAATGACAAAAAGTTCACAAAAGAATTATCTTTCAACGAATAGTAAGCTATGATCAAAGAAAGAAAAATACCTATGACAAAGACAACAGTTCTTTTAAATTAATCTCTCCAGGCAGAGAAATGTTGAATTTTAAAAATCACATTTACAAGCTACTTGGAAGTATAAAGAAACAACAGTTGAGGCACTTAACAAATACTGAGAATAAAGACCCTACTTGGTCTCGTTTTACTATTTATTAACTCATAGAAGCTGGACAAATCAAGCATTGCAAATGTAAGGTGACAAGTCAAGGGCCCATCGCAATGGAATAGAGAAGTCAGGAGCACACAGACATGCACACGCACACACAGGCATGCTCAATGCACATGCACAAGGAAATTCATCTGTGTGAATTAGGGGTATGATCAATCATTAGGGAAAGAACTACCAATAAATAAAACTGGAAGTGTACATGTCCACGTGCGTAGATGCATATGTGTGAGGGCGTGCACAAATATGAAACTCTGTATAGACACATACAGAACAGATTACACAAACATACATAAAAGGTGAATTATAAATACAAACTCATATTATGAGAAAGAAGTATGTCCAGCTGTAACATTCCTGAGTGTACATTTAAAGGAGTACACACTAACATACAACAGATACATTTAAACATCCATAGTTAGTGTAGCACTATTTATAAAAGTCCAAGATTCAGAGCCAGCCTAAATACCTATACACAGATGAGTGGCACAAGAAAACGTGGTGTACATACAGAATAGAGTTTTATCCAACCATATAGGAGAATTGCATCATTTGTAGGGAAATGGATAGAACTGCAGATCATTATGTTAAATAAATCAACCATACTCTGAAAAAAAAATTTCATGAATTCTCTTATTCTCAGAATCTGACACGAGAGAGGAAGGAGGACAAGGTGGTGAGAAAAGGATGCCTAAGGGGGGGGGGTGGCTGGTGAAAAGTGTAGTGGAGGGAAGGAAGACAATATTACATGTGTTTTCTCATATATCTGAATATAGATTCTGAAAAATGTAGAACATGGAAGAGAAGGGGGTTATGTGATAGGTAGACATCAGCCTAACATGAGAGCAGGTACTGGGCAAGGAAAGACAAGCACTGTATGTGTTCTTGCTTATGGAAAGTCTGGAGATGAGTCCAGAGGAGGACTTACTTAAGAGGGAGGGAGGTCATCAGTGTGAGGGAGAAGAGGAGTCAGAACAAACAACTGGTGTGGATTCCTGAGAATAATTAAACTCTGTGTGTGTGTGTGTGTGTGTGTGTGTGTGTGTGTGCACGCGCATGCACGCGCATATGCATGTGTGTATGTGTGTGCATGTGCATATGCATGTGTGTATGTGCATGTGCATATGCATGTGTGTATGTGTGTGTGCATGTGCATATGCATGTATATATGTGTGTGTGCATGTGCATATGCATGTGTGTATGTGATCATGAAATCTTATCATTTTGCATGAAAACAGATAAAATCTTCAAAAAGTAAGCTCATCAAAAATAAGACAATAAAAGCAAACAATGAACTTTGAAGGCTAGCCACAGAAGGTGATGTAATGATCACATTGAATGAGTAGCCAATTAGATTTGAGAGCAAAGAAAAGGGTTTTTTCCTTATATAACAATACTAATTCATTAAAACATCACAATAAACTATTTGTCTAATAAAAGATTATTAAGTGTATTAGACAAAAACTGACAAGTTTTAAGATGTTTTTTTTTTTCAATAAAGAATAAAATTAAGACCTTCTCTGAGGGAGAAAAAGAAAGGAGTTTTTCCACCAAGGTTGCATTATTAAAACTTTTATAAAATTGCTTCTAGAGAAAAATGATAACAAAGGGAAATATGAGCACGCAGGAATAAAAGAAGAAAGCAAACAGTGAATATTTAAAATCGCTGACTTCTGTCATATGCCCTTTTAAATGTGTGTAACTGTTGAAAATTTTAAAAATACATTGTCTAGTGGAATTTTCAATACATAAAGATATAACTAACATACCATAGCAGAAAAATCAATGTAAGGATAAGAAAGAAGAGTCATAGCTTCCTGTATTTGTTGTGAAATGGAACAGCAGGAGCTCTAGATAATCCATAAAGCAAATGACACAAAGAAAGTATATCTAAAAAGCAAATAATAAAATAAAAATATTCAAATGTTTCAAAAGAAGGCAAGAAACATGGATGACCAAACAAAGATGCAACAACAACAAACAACGACAATTCCAACAACAGTAAAAAAAAAAAATCAATAATATTCTGGGTAAAATCTAGCCCTGTCAATGACAACATAGGATGATAATATTCAGACCATTCTCATTAAAGACATAGGCTGACAGTGGAAAAGGCAATGCCTACCATATGTTGCTTAGGCAAGTCACAATTAAAACATAAATATCAGATGGTTTAAAAATAAATAGACCCGAAAAATAAATAAAAACAAACCTTTAGATATCGTTAAATAAATAGATAGGAAATAGTGTCATTTATCAAAATTTATGGACTATAACCAACCCGGGTGTAGAAGGAAATGTGTGTATTGAATTAAATGATTATATTAAAGAAAGAATAAACACATAAAATTGTCATCAACTTTTCCAAATTAAGGAATTAGAAGGAAAAAGAAGAGGAAATTAAACTTATAGAGTGGAGCAAAATAATAAAGATAACAGAAAAAGTCATTAAGGTTTGAAATAGAAAACCGATAGAGAAAATCGATGAAGTGAACTCTGGTTCTTTGAAAAGATCAATAAAATTGATATATCTACTGCTAAATTAGACAAGAAATAAATAGAAGAGGCAAATACTGTCCAAATATATAAGCAGAAGTAAGCAAAATACCACCACAGGCTTTCAAATGAAGTTCCTTGGAAGACACAAATTACCAAGTCTGCTTGAGAAGAACTATAAAATCTAAACATCCTGCTAATCTCGATTAGGGATACCCACTTAGTAGTTTAAAAACCTTTCAATAAATGATGACATTTGGCCCAGATGGCTCTATCAGTGGGTCAGAAGAAATGATACTATACTCTACATACTCTTTCAGGTAAAAGGAGAGAGATCAGTATTCCCCAATAATTAAACAGAACAGACATGATAAGAAAACTGGAGAAGAACTTATTCAATAGCCATACAAGATCCTGGGTTCTATCTGCAGCACCACATAAAACTATTTGGTTTTATATAATTGAATTCTTATTACTTAGGAGAGAGGGGCACAGATCAGAAGTTTAAGGTCATTTGTCTACAGAGTAAGTGCAAAGTCACCCTTGAATATACAGCACCCTCTTTCCAAAGTAACAACAAAATCAACCATTAAAACCACCATTCTATGATATTACAGATGGGGAGAAAAAATCCATAAGATAATCTTAACACTTACTACAAAATATTCAACAAAATTTAACATCAAATGATGATGAGAGAGAGAGAGATAGAAAGAGAGAGAGGAAGAAGGAGGGAGAGAGAGAGAGAGAGAGAGAGAGAGAGAGAGAGAGAGAGAGAGAGAGAGAGATCACCCAATAAAGATAAAGTAAGGTCAGAAGGGAACTTTCTTTACCTAATAGAAGGCTTCTAAAAGAACCCTACAATAATATCACATTTAATAGTTAGAATTAACTATCTTCTCCACAAGAATGGGCACAAAGAAGAAAGGGACAGCTAACTCATAACCTTCAACCACCATCTTGGAATGATACGTGAATATAAGATGAAAGAAAGAAAGAAAGAAAGAGAGAGAGAGAGAGAGAGAGAGAGAGAGAGAGAGGGAGAGGGAGGGAGGGAGGGAGGGAGGGAGAGAGGGAGGGAGAGAGGGAGGGAAGGAGGGAGGGAGGGAGGGAGGGAGGGAGGGAGGGAGGGAGGGAGGGAGGGGAAAATTTTTGAAAAGAACTATATTGATAATTGAAATAATTTCTTATACAGAAAATTCCTAGTAAATTACACTAAAGCTACTGTTTCACTAACAGGCAAATTTAACAAAGTCAGAACACACAAACCCAAATTGGACCACTGTTGTCTGGCAGTTTCATCAGAGTTGAAATATTGCCTCTAGGAGGAAGGAAGGAGCCTTATCAGGCTCAGGAGGTAAAAAAGGAGGCCCACATTCTGGAAAGCTGGGACTTGGAGACTCTTTAAGGCCCCTCCTGAGCTCAGTAAACCACACTCTGGGAGGAGACTGGCCAGCCCAGCTACCTGGAGGAGATTCTCAGAACATGGAGCTAGCTGCCTGCACATGTTTAGAGAGCCCCACGCTTGAGGATTTTCCCATGATGGGGTGAGCTTTTGTGATGCAACTGCTTTTGAGTCACCCATGATTTTCTAAGTGACCCCTCACACATATTCCTGATAGCAACTCCAAGAAAAGCCCCGTGGTTTACCACGTTGGACTTTGGTCCATTTATTACTTTTGTATCCTGGATTCCCTTTCAGGGATTAAATGCTCTCTGTTTCTCTCTCTCTGTTTCTCTCTCTCTCTCTCTCTCTCTCTCTCTCTCTCTCTCTCTCTCTCTCTCTCTCTCTCTCTCTCTCTCTCTCTCTCTCTCTCCCATATATGTGTGTAGTGTGTAGTGTATATGTGTTTCTGTTTCCCTCTGTCTCGGTCTCTATCTCTCTAAATTTAAATAACAGTGCTTTAAAAGAACAAAACATCACAGAGATTAAAAAGCAAGTGAAAATGGAAGTCTTAGACACAGGGCCAAGGACCAACTATGTCAAGATACATGGACAAGGTTGGAGAGATGGCTGAGCTGTTAAGTGCACTTGAAGTTCTTGCAGAGGACCTGGGTTCACATTCTAGTCCCTACATCAGGCAGCCTATAACTGCCTCTAACTCCAGAATAGGGGATCCAACATCCTCTTCTGTACTTTAGAGCAGCACACCACAGTACACATACACATATACAGGGACTTATACATATTCACAACATAAAACAAATAAAGAAGATAAAATAAAAAAGATAAATAAAGTATTCAAAAGAAAAGTACATAGATAGACAACTAACAGTTTCTCAACAATCAGTTAGAATAATTCCACTTTGAAAGTAGACAAAACAACCAAATGGACACATGAACATACAAATGACAAGTTTGAGTAATAAAATTAAAGATACTAATAAACAACTGAGAATATAAAATCCTAGAAATAATATAAGCATAAAGCACATTAATTCATTGAGGATATATATACAAAACTGGGCAGCCTCTTAGATAAAGGACTGGGCAGCTTCTTATGAAAATAAATCCATAGTCACCACATGTCCTATCAATCCTATATCCAAGAGTTTATTCCAGTGAATTGACATTTATTTTCATATAAAAGCATTTACACAAATGTTGACAACATTTTAATTCAGAAATTCCACAGTCTAGAAATAACCAAAATGTCTTTCAACAGCTGAATAAATAAATGAACTTGTAGTATAGAGTGAGTATTCTTTTATACAAAAAAGTAGACATTAAATTACAGAACAACATTGGTGAATATTAAGTAGATTTTTCTAACTAATGGAAAACAGATTCCAAAGGCTACAAACTGTGTAACTCATTTATATGAAGTTCTGGAAACATCAAAACTGTAGGGACAAGACACTGGACTGCTAGAGAGTTAAGAGATTAGGAGGTCAAATATGTAGAAGGACTACATTTGGCAATTTTTAGAGTGTTGAATTTTTTCTATTGGTTGATATGCAATGTCATGTATTCATCAAACACACAGAACTGCATACCACAAGCTGTAAGCTTTCCTTTATCATTTAACAAAAATTAAAGTCAGAATGTCAGCAGATCCCAGGGTGGAAAGTGGAGTATGAACATAAACGTAGCTGCATTACAAATGTAAGGCACAACCTCTCTAAATCCGATGAGGCAAAGGGGAGTTGACCTACGTAGCTTTGGGAAATGGTGTTTTGCTTGGGTTCTGTGAGGCTAAATACCAACAGAATTGTAGTTAAATACTGTTTTATAGTTGGTCAATTTGTCTCTCACAAGCCTATTAGGAATCTGACACTGCACATATTCAAAGGTTGCACAAGTAATAATTTGCAGGCAAGGGGAACCAGATTCAAATGTTAGAGAATGAAATAAATAAGCCAGGGGAGAAGGTTAGGGTGAGTCCTTCATAATTAGGTTCGAAATCATGATTATTTATGTATGCATATATGTGTAGATGTACAAATACACACAGGAAATGATAAAGACAGATGAAGATGGACAAACACAATTAGATAATTGACAGCTGATAACTATTTGAGAGAGAGAGAGTTAGATAGATGACAGATAAAGGTACATATAGAAACACACACCTCTGAGTTTACCTGGAATACCATGCAAGCATGCAATTCTTTACTGTGTCCTTTGTAAGATCTTGGAAGCATCAACTTCACAGTAACAACAGACACACCTATCACTTAGTTTCCTAATACAAGTCCTCAATAAAATAAGCATGAGTTCTGTAAGAAATGTCTATGTCAGAGGCAAAGAAAATCCAACAGACTCAGAATATTATAAGCATATGAAAATAAAGAAATCTTCAAAAGAGATAGGAGGTTAGAAAGGCACATGAAAAGGGAAAATATTCTTTATACAAGAATATTGAGTAATGTGAGAGGAAGCAAAGAAATAGAAAAGAACTTTGAAGCACAGAAATAGTAACTGCTTCGGGCATAGGGTACAGACAAATGATAAAATGGGTGGGTAATACTTTAAGGGAAAAGAGAATATTTGTATAGTTTCAATGTATATTCTCCCTGTCGCCTAGTCAGTGCAATGATCAAACCATACAGCTACAAAATTTTTATAGTACTAACACTTAAGGATGAAACTCAACTTCCTTCAGGGATGGTCTAGACATAGATTTAATTCTAATGAATAATGTATAAAAAGGAAAACAGTTATTTTTACTTTGGCAAAGCCTTAGATATCACCTTAGACTAGTGATCAGAATTAGCATCAGCAGTGACACATGGGTAACAGGTGTCTGTCCTTGGAGAGAATACAACCAGAAGGGCATTTCACCTCCCTCGAGTTCTTACCATAGATCCATAGCTCTCATGCAGTCAAACAAAAATATCTCTAAGAAAGTTCTAATAGAGAGGCTGGAAATAATTGTTTCAGCTTTTTTTTTTTTTTTTTTTTTTTTTTTTGGAAACACATGATCACTCCTCTTTAAAGGCTCAAAGGACATAAAACAAGGGAAAACTGTTGAAGGACATAGATGATGTAGACCTGGGAACCACGGTAACTAAACAGTATGTGGCTTGCTAGAAAAGATCCAGAAGTAGGAAAAGAACATTACTATGCATATAGGCAAAATCAGAATAAAGTCCATAGTCAGTAGCATTGTTCCAAAGCTCATTTCTTAGTTTTGACATACCTGACATGTAAGATGCAAACTATCGTTAGGGGAGTTGAGGGACCTGAACACAATAATGTACTGAGCTGTCTCTGCAACTTGTCTCAGAAATATAAAATTACTTTTTAACACACTATAACTCTATATGGCAATTATAATGGTTAGAAATGTTAAAGTTGTCTATGCCAAGTGTAGCCAAGGATGCATAAAAACTGAAATTCTATTAAACTGCTTGGGGAAACTGAAAATAGAAATAGTTCATTTGTAAAACAGATGGAAAGGTTCTTAACAACTAAACAGCAACCTGCCGGATGAGCCAGCCATTCCCCCTCTCGGATAGTTACAAAGATAAGTGAAATGTATGTCTACGCACAGCCTTTTTTATACAAATGTGTCTAGCAGTTTTATTGAATATAGTAAAAATCTAAACACAATCCAAATGTCCATTAACAGATGAACAAATAAATAGTGTTTTTTCCCTGTAAGGAACAGAAGGCAATATTTTACAACAAAAGGGAATAGAATAAATGAATCGCAAAATTCTTTTTTTTTTTTTTGAATCACTAAATTCTTAAGAGTAAAAGAACAAAAGGGAAGCCATGATTCTATAAAATTGTAGAAAAATCAACTAAACTTGTTATAGTAAAAAGGAAATCGGTCATTGGCTGAGAAGAACTGTGTTAGATGGGTAGGCAGATTTTAGGATTATGCTGAGCTTTGAAATATTTATTATAATGGAACATACTATATGAATATATATACATGAATATATATGTGTGTGCACTTGTACATATGTATGCATGTATGTGTATGAAATTATTGGAATTGATATCCTAAAAACTTTATTTTTTCAGTTCTGACTCTTCACAGTTACTAAATGTTATTGAAGTATACACTGGAAAAAACTGTACTCCAAATAATGGCTATAAAAGATCTGTTACCCGATTCAAGAAAATTACAGAAAAAAATGTGGAGAATTTAGGATGACCAGAAGATAACTGAAATTTATATGAATGAAGTCAAAGTAGAAAAGAAATATCATGTGTTAACTTAAAAGAAAAGATAAAGGGAAAATGTCAGCATGAAGTGAGGAATAAATATTGTATGTGTTACCAGAGTTTCAGAGAGAGGAGGAAGGCTGCATCAAAAGTAATGCACTAAGGCTGAAAACTGTACAAAAGTACTAATGAATTTAAATATGGAGAATGAATGAATTACATTAATCCTACACTTGGGAGATGAAAGGAAAGTGAGACCTAGGCATTGCACCAATACTGAAAATGTAAAACCATCTGGAGAGGAAGACACCACTTACTTTCAGATAATAAATTATCAATGGGAAGCAGCAGAAGGAGTAGAATCACAGGACGGACAATGATACTTAAACACGTGGGAAAGAAACATCAACTAAGAACTCTGTACTCACTGAAAACAGGCTTCACCATTGACTGTCGAACACAGGTATACTTAGAAAGCTCACAACAAAGGGAATAGGCTGCATTGAAGAATAAACCTGCATGGGAAGAAACCCTAAGGGGAGTTCTTCAGTAGATAGCGGTATCAAAGGAAAATGGGAAGAAAGGGAAAAGAAGATTGTATTTTCAGGGACAACATCTGTAGTTCACACTTGGATGTGGTGGAGGTAGGAGTACGAATGATTTAAAAAAGTGAATATCTAGGGACACATAATTAAATGGTAACTGAATAATGATAGTTAAAAATAATAGCAATATCTTATGCAGTTTAAAATAAATGTACAAATTAACCAAAGGACACAATGAGACTAAAGAGGTGGAGTTTAAAAGGGGCTAATGTTAGAAACATTAGTCAAGAGCAAAAATGGCATCTAACTATAATAAATTAAAATGTATATTTTAATCTGAGTTATTCACAATTCTGTGAATAATTTAAAAGTCTGTGAAAGTCTGTATGAATAAGATAAAAGATGTGGGGAAAAAACTAATTTTAAAGTATGAATCATCAGAAAACAGCAAGAGGAAAATTCAAAAACATAGTGAATCAGAACTTAAAGAAAGAATAAAGAACAACTGGACAGAAAACACAATACAGAGAATATTGATTGAATACTGTTTTATTAAGCAAATGCAGGAGTTCCTTTCAAAATTCTAAATGTCAGATGTAAAATCCTTATGGACATGCAGAAGACTACAAATAAGCAAAAGTCATCCTGGATCATACCAACAATGATAGAGGCTGTGCAACACTTGACTAAAAGAGCTACGCAGACATATGGAACTAAAAATCCAGAACAAGTCCATACAGATATTACAACCCAATCACTGACAGTGGTGACAAAAATACAATGGCAAAATGAGCCCCTTTGAAAAGTAATGCTAAGGAAACTGTGTGTGTGTGTGTGTGTGTGTGTGTGTGTATTTATAATTTTGTCATACATATGACATTATTTATTTATAAACTCAAATGGATCAAGAACCACAATGTAAGACTTGAGACTTTAGAACACCTAGAGCAGGTGTTCTAAACATGTAGGTCACTACTCCTTTGGGTGTTGTATATCAGATATCCTTCATATCAGATATTTGTACTACAATTCATTATAGTAGCAAAATTACAGTTATGAAGTAGTAATGCAATAATTTTATAGTTCGAATTCAGCACAACATGAGGAAGTGCATTAAAGAGTCACAACATTAGGAAGGATGAGAACCACTAGAGGAACCATAGTGGGACCATAAAAGAAGCACTTTAAGATCTAAGAGGAGATAATGACTTTGATAGTAGGACTACAATAACTCAGGAAATGACAGTGAGATTAGCAAATACATTTTTATTATAAAGCTCTGTATGACAAAGTAAACAATGAACAGAGTGAAGAGAATTGAAGAAAGCCTTTGGTGGCTTTTCATCCCACAAGGATCATGGGATGCCTACATGCAACAGATAGAACTACAACACAATTCCTGCACCTAAGGCTCAGAGACCAATAGGAAATTTGAGGCAGAAAGATTATAAGAGTCAAAGGACCAAGACATATGCTGTGAGAGTGTGTCTCCTGGAAATGACAGGAAGCTATATGCATGATATAGCTCCACAATATGGCTGCCTAAACAAGCCATAAGCAATAACAGGACCAGTACACATGCCAATGTGGAAGGGAAAAAAAATCTCGTTTTGCCCTTCCCCTACACAAAAAACTGCAGGCAAAGAATGACGACTGAAAAGGGAAAATTAGTCTTTCAAAGATAAAGCTTCTAATTGTTTCTCTATTACCAACTGGTCAGGCTTAAAATTATATACACACAAGCAACAATAAATGAACTCAGAAGGTTATAGTTTTATACTAATTGTAGCTGCTTGTATCACAAATGCTAATTACATTCCTCAAAACTGCTCAATATTAAAAGAGAGTGCCTGCATGTAAGACACTGAGAGACCCTACCCCCAGTTGGCTCTGATTGGTAAATAAAGATGCCGGTGGCCAATGGCTGGGCAGAGCAGACAGAGGTGGGATTTGAGAATTTCCTGGGCTTGGGAGGGAGAGAAGAAGAAGGAAGGTGGAAGACCACTATGAGGGAAAGGGAGAGGTGAGATGCTATGCCTCAGTATAGTGCAGAGACAGGGCAACCATGTGAAGGAACTGGAGGAGAGGAGCCCAAGACGGTTGCCCAACTGGGTCCAGGGCAGCCAAGATAGAATATGGGATTTAGTAAGTAATAACTCTGGATCATCAGCAGGACGTGGATTAACCTCATGGAGGTTAGGAAGTGGCCCAGCCATTAATCTGATTAAGGCATATCAAAATATAAAGGCTGTGTGTGTCTTTGATTTGCAAATGTAAACCATTGAAGCAGGCAGCAAACTATGCACCAATGAGATTTACATATAAAAATGCTACAATTAATGCATAAATATATGCAACAATAATAATAGAAAACAGAGGCTAACAATTTGAGAGGGAGATCAGGGGCATGAGTTGGAAGGAGAGAACAAGGGAGAGATTGGAAGGAGGAAAGGAACGTGGGAAATGATAAAAATTTAAATTTAAAATGCTGAGAATCACTAACCATGGGATGCTAACACCAACTGACACATCTATGATGCAATCCTTACACCCATGACTCAGGGAAAGTCCTGGAAAAGTGTGGAAAGATTGTAAGGATCAGAGGTAAAGATGCTGCTATGCAGGAGTTTCTTGTAGGGTTGACAAGGAAGCTGCATCCCAGAGATCTCCTTAGTATCATTGCCTAAACAAGACCTATATAACGACAACAGCTATAGAACTGCAGAGTCAGGTTGGGGAAATTTTACAAGGCTTTTCCCCAGAATGAAGATTTATAGATAATCGATGGCTGCTGGTAGAGGAAGAATCAGATTTCTCCAGGGATGAGCCCCCTGCTAGGTTTTCCTATAACACATATTTAAAATAAACTTTCAAAATATTTCATTAAATATATATGTATGTATGTATGTATGTGTGTAAGCATGCATGTATGTATGTTTATATGTACTGGAGATAGGAACACATGGCAAGCTGTCTCTTGAGATCAGAGCACAGTTTATAAAATCGTCGTGATGAGGGTCCCATGTATTGAACTCGGGTCATCAGGATTGGTGGCACAGACTTTTCTTCACTGAGCCATTTCACCAGACCAATCATTTTGATTTTTATTGATGTGAATACACCAATAAGATGAATATACTATCAGAGTGGATTTAACCAAGTATTCAAATATATACTTCTCACAAAACTCTATCTTAAATACAATGACAATTATGGCTTAAAGCCAAATAATATAAAGGCATATCATATGAAATTAATTTTTAAAGGAGACATGTCTATAGTGGTACCAGATAAAGAAAATTACCAGAGAGAAAGTGGGATATTCTGCAAGCTTCAAAGGGTTAATCCACAAGGAAGGCCTAACGATCTGATGAGACCACATACATGTGGCAAATAACAGATCCCCTAAGTGCATGAAGCAGAAACTGATAGAGCTGAGAAAAGACAGTGATACACTCATAAGTGCGGGTAAAGAACTCAACTACCCATCATTGCATCTGACCAAAAGCAGTGAATATGACTATTTAAATTCTCAGTGATTCAGTCAATGCAGGCAAACTACACAGGCAGAACACCCACAAATATCTGTTCAGCATATGCTTCTTCAAGTGCTTATCGAATATTCACCAAATATGGCATGTCCTGGATTATTAAACTAACTCAATGCGTTTTGAAGAACCGATGTGACACAGGTTAGCCTCTTACAACATAATAGAATGTGAAAAGGATTCAATTCTACAAAGAAGAGATGAAAAACCCCTAAGCATATGAAAATTAACATTACACTTCTAAATAATCCATGCGCCAGACAAGAAGTCTCAATGGAAATTTATAGAATACATAGAACTGCATACAAATGAAATAAAGCATATTAAGATGAATGAAATCCAGCTTAAAGTTGTTGTGATACAGGAAAATACACAGCACAAAATCTTACACTACAAAATACCATCTGTCTCAAATAATAGAAGATTCTCCCTTAGGAAATCAGGAAAAGGGAAAACAAAGTAAACCAAAAAATGGGCAAAAATAAAGAGCAATAACCAAAAATGTAGAAAGTATTAAAACTGAAAATGGAGAAACAGTAGAATAAAAAAGTAAAGCAAGAAGATAATTCTTGAAAAACATAAGAAAGATGTGAGATGGCTCAGCAGGTAAACATGCCTGCTGGGGTTCAGTCTCTAAGACCCCACTTAGTAGGAAGAGAACTGGCTTCCACACATTGTCCACTAACCTCCACAAGCACACATCTCACATACGCAAAATAAATTTTAAAAAATTTAAAGGTATGTATGTAGGGGGAGGGAGGGTAATTAAAAAGGTATCCTAAAAAAATCATTAAATCTTCTGGCTAAATTAATAACAAAAAAAATAGAAAGACTATATAACAACAGGAAAGACTGAGATATAACTACACATGCTATACCTACTTAATGATACAAATGACTCTATGAAAAAAATTCACAATTTAGAAGAAAATTTTCAATGTGTCTGTGTGTGTAACTTCAACCAAAATTCAACCACCATGGAATCAACCACCAGAATTGGCTTTCTAATTTAAAAGCTCTTGAAAAAGAAAACTCCAGGCTGCAAATGGCTTCGCTGAAGATTTTTAACCAACATCCAAGTAATTTCAATAGATTGTACATAGCATGTTTTCTAAGATGGAAGACAAATGAAGGTCTTAAACATACTTTATGGCTCTAATACTACCCAAATGTTAAAAACAGACAAATATAGTACAATTAAGGGAAATAAAAGCCTGATGGTGCCACATGGACTTTGAACACGATTCTTCACTATGGCAAATATGAACCACTAATGGACAAAAGCTCCAGTAATTGAGACACTGTGGTGCTGGCAGACTCCCTGGCACACTGACAATGAAGCAGACTGACAGGTCAAAAACCAAACACACAAACATGCCTAATGATTTATGGGAAAATCCAAAGACAACTCAGAGGAGGATGGAGTAGCCTTTTAAAGAGTTGATGGTGAAGAGACAGCTAACAAAACAAAACCTCAATCTAAATTTCATAATTGAAAATGTAGCTCCAAGTGGATAACAGCATACACACACAGACACACACACACACACAGACACACACACATACATATATATCCTTCACAACTGATGATGTACAATCATGTAAGGCATTTCCAGTAGATAGTGCTATTTGAGAAATGCCACTTTCTACTTTTAGGTACAGTTTGAGGACAGTCTCATAGTTAACTTCAACTTATCCCTTTCCCTTGAGAACTACAGAAAGCTATGCAGAAACATCAGCTGCCAACCCCACTCTAACTCAAGTCCTGCCCCAAGTCAAAGCTTAGACAGACAGACAGACAGACAGACATATACTTAGAATTACATACATACAATATGAATATATTTAGAAAAGCATAAAAGAAAACGTCTTTGCATTGTAAGAATAGGTAAGTAATAGGGTGCCTGACACGGTGGCACATACTTTTAATCCCAGCAATCGAGAAAGAGACTCAGTTAAGGTCTCTGGAAGCCTGGTCTACAGAGCTAGTTCCAGTATAGCCAGCCCTATAAAAATAAATTCTGTCTCAAAAAACCAAATTGATGATGATGATGGTGGTGGTGATGATGATGATGGTGATGATGATGATAGGACAACCAGAGCTGTTTCTAGATAGACCGACTCAAAAACAAACAAAAATTCTTAAGATAACACCAAAACTGATAAGAACAGATACTACACTTGATCTTAGCCAAATATGCTGGGGCCAAACAAACACAGAAGTGGATGTTCACTGTCAGCTATTGGATGGATCACAGGGCTCCCAATGGAGAAACTAGAGAAAGTACCCAAGGAGCTAAAAGGATCTGCAACCCTATAGTTGGAACAACATGATGAACTAACCAGTACCCCAGAGCTCTTGTCTCTAGCTGCATATGTATCGAAAGATGGCCTAGTCGGCCATCACTGGAAAGAGAGGCCCATTGGACTTGCAAACTTTATATGCCCCAATACAGGGGAATGCCAGGGCCAAAAGAATGGGTATGGGTGGGTAAGGAAGTGGGGGGAGGGGTATGGGGGACTTTTGGGATAGCATTGGAAATGTAATTGAGGAAAATACATAATAAAAATAAATAAATAATAATAAAGAAAAAAAAGATAACACCAAAAGTGAGCTCTCTGACAGGAAAATATTGAAAAGTTAAATTTCATCAAAATTCAGATTGTGTTTCATATACATATCCTTAATTGAAAATGCAAAGACAAATGAAAAACATGATAAAATACTTGCAAACCATACAGTCAATAAAAGACTAAAATCTGAAATACATAAAGAACTAATAAACTTAATAGTACAAAGTCAGTCATGCACTCAGAAAAAAAAGCTACCTAATTGGACAGAGAATGAACTGTAGACGTTATTCACATGACAAATAGGCAAGGGAGTTCGCTAAGGGAGCCAAAAATTCAATCAAAACCACAGTTAGATACCCCTTCATAATTATAAGCTAAGCATTATTGGTAACACCAAAGGCCACTGAGGCTGACACTCTCACGTTGCATGGCTGGAGTATGGAATAGTAGTTATTCAGAAGTACAGTTGTTCTCATAGTGCTCAACACACAGTCACCACAGGATGCTGCATTAGCATCCTCTTGTGCATTTATCCTAGACAACCTGCACATAAGCTTCATAGCAGCTTTATTCTGAAGAGCCCACCTTTGCAAAGAATCTAGGCATCCTCTAGGGTCTGAGAGATCATAGGCTAAACAGATAGTGGGGTGGGCCATTAACTCTTAGAAAGGCACTGAGCAACCAAACAATAAGACCACTGATGAACGAAGCAAATGGGATGAATCTCTCGGGAATGACACCAATTGAACAAGAGCTAGTTATAGAATTTTAATTATACTACTGTATGATTCGATTTATGTAACTTTCTCTCAAATTGCAAAGCTTTATTGATGAAGAGTATACATGTACCACGGCTGTCCATTGGTAGGTGTACACAGGACAGAAGCATGTGAAAAAGGAAGATGTGGGATAAATGAGCAATGAGAGGGATCTTAATGGTCAGAAAATTATTCTGTCTTCATTGTGGTAGTGGACACACCACCTAAAACATGATAAAACTGCATAGAATCAAAAGCTTGTGGATACACACAAACACACATAAAGCTGGGAGATTGTGGCTCTGAATCAGATCCACAGGCTGTCTTCATACGGATACATTTGCGCTGTTACTGAACAACAGTGTCACTGAGTGGTGCTATTGGGGGAAACTCACTCATGATGACTGCCTGTGAATCTATGATAACCTAAAGATAAACATTCAAGCAATAATCTGAAATGGAAGAGAAAGGAGAGTACAATAGTCTTAGCAATTACTAAAGCCTCCTTTAAATCATCCAAGTAGTGTGGCCTGCCCGACACGGAAAAGATAAATGAGCAGCATCAAAAAAGAAAGCAGGAGTCAATGTAACTTACCACGTTACCAGGAAAAAGCAAGAATAAAAAGTTCATAATTTTACAAGCACCTTGATAGACTCAAATTGTCTTTAGCCAAATGTAATACTCAATCATAATTTTTAAAATTATGAGAAAATTGGTAATCTAAGGAAATAATCTTTATCCAAACAATGGATGACAATGAAATCGGGTAATAGATACAATGTTACAATGTTATATTTTTATGTTTATTCCCATAGCTTAGTGTAGCTCTCAATGGCTCATCAAAGAAGATTCTTTTGTAAAAGAAGGTGACCCACAGCTGGTCAGTTTGCAGAAAATAACAGAATATTGGCTGCTCAGCTCTAAAGTGGACATCTGTAATATAGCCTCTCCACCCAAGAAAGGAAATACTCTTATTACTAGGCAGAATGATTGTGTATTTAGAGAATCCAAATGATATACAGACAATTTTTAATATAAATTTACAAACATAGTATACTAGAAAGAAACTGGATGCACAAAGCCAAATAAATTCCTAATCACATACTAAAACTTAGTAGAAAAGAATTTTTGAACATTTGCTACATATAATGTGCTAATGAGTATCAAGATCTATGAATAAATCAAACAAAATATATCTGGATCTTTATCATAAAAGCTATAATTTCCAGAGAGAAATTAAAGAACCTATGGATAAACTAAGGGGTACACTGTAGTTATTAACTTACTATTTGCTCTCTGTATTGTCAAGATGTTAATGTGTCCTACATTGATCAAGAGTCAATACAACCTTAGTTAGGGGTTCCATCAACAGGAAGCAAATCAGGGAGGGAAGGGTTGATTTATCTGGCTTATACTTTCATGTCACTACTCATTTTTGAAGGGCATCAGCATAGGAACTCAAACAAAGCAGGAACCTGGAGGCAGGAGCTGATACAGGGTGCTTCCTGACATTTTCTCTGTGACTTGTTTGCTCAGCCTGCTTTCTTTAAAGAGCTCAGGACCATGAGCCCAAGGATGATGATACAATCCACATGGATCTGAGCCTTCTCCCATCTATCACTAATTAAGAGAACATCCCACAGGCTTTCCCACAGCTCAAATCTATGGAGTCATTTTCTGAAGTGAGCTTCCCTTTGCTCGGATGACTTTAGTTTGCTTCAAGCGGACATAAAACTATCCAGCACACGCCTTAGTCATGAACCCAGATTTGTTGTGAAAAATGAACATATCTGTGATTGTTGATGAAAACAAAGACTCAAGATCAGACAAGTATATCTTGAAATAGTACTGACAGATTTCCATGTTGTCCTTATCCTCAGAGATATACATACTTCCTTGTGTGAACCTTTATTGGCATGTATCACCTTTCAACTTGGAACCTATGATAATATCTTCATAGTGTGGCAAGAGGGTTTTGTTTGTTTGTTTGTTTGTTTGTTTGCCTCATTATATCTGAACTGTAATAAAACTTTTGCTTCAAGCACAGTAAGAAATACTCCAACAGTATTCATGATGATAACAATGACTCCCATGAACATACTTCACACAGGACCTCAATTATAAGAGCAGAGGGGATCTAATAGTATGTAAACTGTAAAACTAAGGCTGATAGAAAACAAAAGGAGGACCAGTGGCAGATGCGGTAAATAGAACGGGACACGAAGAAAATTCCTCATGGTGCTACAGACATCCTGGGTAGGGTCCTGAATGTTAGTGACAATGCCATGTTCTGAAAGCCCACCGTGGAACACCTAAGGCGTACGCACATTTCTGTGTGCATTTATGTTTCTGTCTCCATTAGAAAAACAACCAGGATTCAGTCACAGCTCTACTTGAGAGGAGACATTGTAAAACATAAGTATATGTTTATAGTATAAAAACAAATTATCTAGGACTTCCTGTGATAGGCTTAAAAATCATAGTAAATACGGGGAATTGGTCAGTGGGAAAAATAACATAAATTCATTAATTAGAACACAGCAAAAGTGATTAAGCAAACCTAGTTTTCTGCTGGGTGAGGATGAAATTTAACAACCTTAGTCAGGTCTCATGGAGGATTAAAGGGAGAGACTGTCAGTGTATAATAGGGATGAAACGGCAGCTGTCCCAACATGCGTTTTTTAAATTGTTTGCAAACACTCTGTAGAGCCTTAACTGTCGAATTTTCCAAGAATTTCTGTGAAGTAGATTAAGAAAAATAATGCAATGAATGGTAGAAACTGGGGGAAATAGGTGCAAATAGCAAAGCTAGGGCTCCCAACCCACAGCCAGATCAGAGGAGTCTCCCATCTGTGTTCTGTCTGGGTATCGAGAAAAGAATGAGTTCTCTTCTGCCCTCATAGTGAAGAAAGCATAAGCTTACTGGAAGCAGAACACAAAACAACGAGGCAGGAAAGCGCAAGTGTCTGTGCAGAGGCAGAAGACATCCTCACCCAGCCCAGATCATCAAGGTAGAGACGCTCACACCAGAACAACACTGGGGAGCACTTCACACCCACCAAAGGGACTTCTTCCATAGGCTGCTGTCTTTGGAACTGGCAAAGCCATCCCCAAACTCTAAGCAAAATAAAGACAATGTCCTGCAAATGGCCAAATGGAAAAGTGTGAAACGCTAGAAACTTTTATTTGAACCCTGTATGGTTGAACAGGGCAAACCTGAAAACTGCTTTAACTCCAGACCTCTTCTAAAGCAAGGGGAGGCCTGCCTTATGTACACAGCACTGGAAAGGGCCATTTGGTTGTCTGCAGACAGGCACATCCAAGAATGTGAATAAATGAAGTAAATTTAATCCGGAAGAAGAGAATAAGACTACCAAAAAATTAAAGTATCAACTAATGAGGAGCTACACAAACTCAGAAGAGCTCGGGATGAGATGGTTATTCAAGTACACACTGTATACAAGATGATGGCAGCAATGTAGTGACAATGGACTGACAAAGCTGAGCCGCACCACCATGCTCTATTCCAAACATATCCCCATTAAATTTTAAAAGAAAATCAAACTATAAAAATAAGTAGAAGTATTGTGTAAATGGAATTATCTCTGTAAATTGGATAAAATTATCAACTTAGAATAACTACTTGAATGAAGAAATCTAAGTATAAAACCACATAAAACTTTAAGTATCTGTTATTTACAGGTATGTTTTAGGCCCAAAGCAAGCATTTATTGAGACAAATATCTGTCATATATAACTGCTGATTCTCTTTTTTTAAATGAGTTTGGGTTTTTTTTTTAAGAGTTAACAGGAAAGTTTCCCTCATATTAATAAGTAAAAGATTTTAGAGATAACTTTTAAAATGTGAATACACATGATCAAATATTATATTTAACTATACCTCATAAAATATAAATTTAGTAGTGTTATCTTTACACTGCTACTAAATTAACAAACATTTAATGCACTACTGAATTTTTCAAGCATAGGACTCTAAAACAGATTTCTATAGGAATGAATGTGAAAATTATTAAGTTTTTCCTTAATTGACTTGAAAATATGTATGAAGTACATTGAAATAATCATTATTCTTGGTTTAATAAATTCACTTTTAAAAACATGTAAAAAGAAACAAATATACATGTAATTTAAAATCACATGTATATTATATGTTTACTATAATGCCATTGTACAATAGCTTGGTAATATAACATCCTATGGAAAATTAAATGAATATATGATAGTTTACCATAAGTTTAGTGATAAATTTTCATTTGTAAAAATCAAAGTTGTAAAGAACAATTTAAGAAATGAGAATATTCCCAAAATACCACTAAGTGGGAAAGGCAAGCCATAAAATGAATATATAATAAATCACAACTTGGTTAAATATACCTATCATTCTCTGTAACCCTATATAGAGGGAGAGGAGAAAACCTGTGGGTCAGTGGGCTGGGAAAGACAGCCTGGTTCCAGGCTGAGCTAAGGCTAGAACCCTGGTGACTCTGCAGGGACTGTGGGAGTTATGCATGTTCCTGGACATCAAGTCTCCTCTCACATAGCTACATCCCCCCAAGCACACCCCAGAGGCTATCCATCACATAGGAGCAGCACCCCAGCCCTTCCACAGGAGGATAAGGTATCCCCAAGCTCTTAGACCAAGCCAATGGGAAGTACCTATTGTCAGACCCTGACCCACCCCAAAACTGTATATAAGAATCCTACCCAGAAGGAATAAAGGTGTGCGAGAACTACTCTGTCGTCTGAGAGCTTCTATCATAAGAGCTGTAACACAGCTGCTTGGGGAAGAGATCTGCTCTCCAGAAAATGCCGCCAGCAGCTCCCTGCACTCCTCACTGGCTGGTCAGCTCCCACCAGCTCAGCAGCAGAGCCTAACTCAGTGCAGGGCACTTGGAGCAACTGAAGTGACAGCCATGGAGACAGAAGTGGAGGCAGTGGAGGCAATTTCCTCTCCCTGCTCCCACTCTCTCCCGTTCGCCTGGACCCTCACACCTGGCAGGGCCATAGATCTCCATGAAAAACCTCCAGTGCACAGGCCCACAAAAAACCACAAACAAATTAGGCCAAAATTGCAAATGGTCTTTATTTCCTAGTTTCATGACTCTAGTAGACTCTCAAATCCTTCATTTCACTTATCTACAAGTGCAAAGCCTTCTGCCTTAAATGATCATCCACTGATGAAATGTTACTTAAAATGAAAAGACTTAATTGTATCTGTTCCTGTGTCTTTATTGGGATGAAGCTGTGGTGTCTGTTTTTGGTTTGCTACTCTGTCAAAAGCAGTTCTGACACACACAAGGGCTCAGAAGAGTTGACATTTTGTTTGGGATATACAATGCAAGAATGTTAATCTGCTAGACTATGCCTCCACCTCCTCCTCTCCCTCTTCCTCCTCCTCCTCTTCCTCTTTCTCCTCCTTCTTTGAACAGTAACCCCTAGGACAGCAGCTACTAAAGACTACACATTGCTTAGGCTAGACCCTGAGCCCCAACTCGGCACAGAGCTATCTCCCCTGTACTGTACTCGCTTCCAGGCTCCTGCCACCAGCCCCTGGAGAGCCACCAGGCCAAGGCTGGTTTGCTTTGTCACCAAAGTTAGTCTGGACATTAGTGCTATTTCAAATTGGCCTTATAGCTAAAAACAACTTCAGAACTCTGAGAATAAAGGATAAATTGTAATGCCTTGCCACAGAGAGGCAGAGGATGCTAACGATGTCTTTGGAGTCCAGGGAGAACTGGAAAGCTATGGTGTGGCAATCGCTGCGCGATCAGCAATTATCACTCTGTAAATTATCAGCAGCCACAAGATCCTCCCAGGGACATCATCCCAGAGCGGGGCTGTTTGGCTCCTGTCTGCCCCAGCATTTATAAAGGACTGGAGTTGAAGAGTAAAGCAGCAGCATGGAACGGTAAAGGATCAAGCCCTTGCATCTCCAGGTAGTCTGTAGAATGGAGCGGGGAGGGGTGGCGCTGAGTCAAGGATAAGTGGTAGAACCTGAAGTCAGGGGCCCAGGCCAGCAGGAAGGGATGGATGGGGATGGAGTAATGTTCTGGCTTAGGTGAGACTGCAATGGAAAGACTAGGGGGAGGGGCAGAATCTCAAAACTGTTCTGCCTCCTGTTCCAGAAGGATCTCCCCCCACCCCTTGCTCCTCCTTCTATTGCCTCTGTCTGTCTCTCCATGTCTCTCTGAGTCTGTGTGTATGTGTGCCTCTCTGTCTCTTTCTCTTCATCTCTCTCTCCCCTCTCCTCCCTCTGTCTTCCAAGTACCAGCACAGCCACAGATATTAAAGTTTTCTAGTCTATGATCCTTACTTAAAAAAAAAAGACAAGAAAGAGAGAAAGAGAAAAAGAAAGAGAGAGAGGGAGAGAGAGAGGGGGGGGAAGGAAGGAAGGAAGGAAGGAAGGAAGGAAGGAAGGAAGGAAGGAAGGAAGGAAGGAAGGAAAGAAAGAAAGAAAGGTGTACATAAAACTGCAGAATGTGAAGGACAGAGAGAAGTTAGTGTAAAAAGAGGCACAGATCTTCCTGTCCAAAACCTTATGGACTGTAACCACAATCTGTGTCCTCTAGAGGGGCTGGATATCTTCAGGTCCCAGGAAAGGCCTGGGTAACCAGACTTCTCATTAGAGAAAAGCTCAAATGCCACTGAGCTAAGCACTTCTTCCACTTCTCTTGGTCCTTATTCAATTTTCTCTCCAAGTTCTCCTGTGCTCCCCCAGGATCTCCTTATGGATTAGTGCATAAGTCTTAAAGCAAACCCAACAGGCTATGTGGAAGTTCCTCCCATGTTCCTCCCACTCCCCCACCCTTCTTCCCAGGATATTCACTGCCTCCACTGAGCCAATTAATCAAGTTGCTGCCACCCAGGGAAATGAAGTTCAAAACATCTATAGGCAGTGGGCACATTTCCCAGCATCCTGCCACACAGGGAACCCTGTTTTAACAGCAGAAACCAAGGCCCCACACCAGTGTCATTAGGATGCAGAAGGTCAGGAAATCTTAGTGATCAGGTAATGGAAAATGGCCCTTCTGGGCTTTAACTGGTGTCCCAATCCAGGAAAATCATACTTGGGTTGCAGGGCACAATCTAATATCCATGTTTACCATCTCTCATTGATCACACAGACACCAATACCACTCCTAATATAAAGACTCATATGAAAGTGAAGTTCTCAAAACTCAGTTCAGACTCAGGTCTTTTAAACAGTGGGCATCTGATCCAAGGCATGCAAGGAAGCTGGGCCCAGCCCTGGCACACTGAATTTAGTAATCCCAGCCACACTGGCTTAGGGCTGCACTGGACTGCTGCTTCTCTCTGGCTTCTAGTGTTGGCACTCTGTGTGACAAATTTCTATAGCCCATAAAACTATGAGGCAGGAAGCTATGTTCTGTTTGTTCTTCACCCAAAGAATTGTAACTTCAGGTGTGTCAAGGTGATGGATCAAACAAACAGGAATGTTCTCAATGCTAAGAGCCAGGCAGAATAATTCCTCTGCCTGCCTCCTCTGTTTCACAGAAGTTTTCTAAGGATGAAAATTTATCTTAAGAAAGGTCATATAAGGAAAAGGATTATTGAAAATCAGCAAAGGCAGGACTAGGAAGACCCAATGGCCTTGGCATCAATAAGACAATATACATAATGTTCCCTTGTATATTAGTAGATGTTCAATGGTTCCTGTTATGTTCCCTGTTCTATGCCAAGCAGTTTCCATATATTCCTATCTTGGGAAATTTTACAGTAGCTTGCCTCCAACCTATCTGGTCCTGCTCTTGTTATAACCTCAGAATATTTGTGCTGGCTAGCTAATAGGACAGTCTGTCCTTGGAATATTTTCTGTTTGAGCAAAGAGAATCAAACCAGGTAGAAATCTGTGGACTTTTAACAGTTCCAAGACCTGAAAAAGCATGCCACCAATAGGATGGAGCACGCAGGCCCTCCAAACAAATCAACCAACTCCACTGCCATGGAAAGAGACTTCCCTGCAAACACTGCCCCCAGTGGCAGATGCAGGTCAAACAGCTCCAAGTAACAGATTAACATTTGTCTGTGAACCATCTCAGAGACTTTTGATTTTGCCATCCAGTTCTCCCTCAACAAGAATGCTTTTCCTGATTGAGATAATTTAGTCAGTATTTGCTCAGCACTTTACAGGGAAAGGTGATCACCCACTCCTTCCTATACAGGAGCTGAGTAACCACAGCCTCCTAATGGCACTTAATCTAAAGCATGGGGGTGACTCACCCTCCCAGAGATGTCTCTCCAAGGGTATTTAGTTTAAGAAAAATATCTATATGTTCCCTAATTGAGCCAATTCCTTTTGGTTCCCAGCTTCGGAAAACTACTTGGTTTCTGTTAGCTTTCATTTGCTGTTGTTGCTTCTCAATTTAAGTATATGTGGTATGCATCACCTTAGCACGGAAACCCAAACCTCACCCAACAACCAGCACCCAGACATCTTTCCACTTGGTTCTCCTAGTGGCTAGGTATGATAAGCAGTCACAGAAAAACACCATCTATGGGGTTCCATAGAGGACTAGTCTTTGCACTGTCACTGTGTTGCTCTAAGCACCCTAAAACTATCCTCAAATCTTATACCCAGTCTCAGTTACATTGACCCTTATATGAATATTCTTTATCATACTCCTTAAGGTCCTCTGACTTCCTACTACTTTCTAGCAGAGCACTGAAGCCCTACTCTACCTTCAAAAAGTGTCCTATACCCGAGCACCCATTCCTCCTTTGCTCCTCTTGCTTCATCCTGAAGCCCATCCCATCTCTCTTGTATGTGTCCAGGCCATACTTGCAAACATTTGCTCTAATGAATCCTATTCCTTGCCTCCCACGTAGCTTCTCAGTCCCAATGATAAGCTGCAAGGCAGACAGATAACAACTGAAATATGCATCTAGTAAGGGCAAATTTTTAAATGACCAAAGAATACATTTTAAAATAAAGCCCACTTGAAAATCAGTTTCCCTTCCAACTCAATTACATCTAGACCTCCTGCTCTGAAGCTCCTTATCACTGTGAGATTCCAGCTCTGACAGGCTTCAGGAGTTTTTGAAGAGTGTTACCGTAGCAACATGGAAGGCCCAGACACCTGGAATGGAGTGAATGACACAGTACTTCCCCTCATTCCAGGACCTGAAGGGCCCAGCAGAGCACAGGCATGGGCTCTACAGGGCTCGAGTGTAAGCCATCTAGGAGGAAACAGAAGACCATTGCCAACGTTTTACACCCTATGGGAACCTCAGAGTTGGAGCTGAGTTAAAAGAATAGTCTGAGAGATACTGAAGGAGATATCAGACGAGGCTTTACAACACTCAAGGATGAGCACACAAAGCTATGCATGGTGGTGAATTGTGATTTCAGTAGACAGCCATACTCTGCAATCATAGCAGAGTGTCCAAATGACCTCCCCTTTCCTTCTGTCCTCTTAAGAGATGAAAATCTCAACAACAACAATATTTTTTTCTTATAGACTTGGCCCAGACCAGTAGCAACCATTCATCTCAAGGCCTCAACCAAAGGTCAGAGTTTTGGGCAGTCTATTACAGGTATCATAAGCCAGCCTCAACCCCCTTGACATTGCCAATCACACTTTAATTTTATTGAATGTCACAGGATAGTCATTAACCCCCTGAATGCACCACAAACAGACCATTAAGTTCTAAGAGATCATCAAGCTATATATATCGGCCATCGCCAGACTTGATATCACCAACTCATAACTCCATCTTCCAACACAGCATGGCTGACAAACCCTATTCTCCTCATTATACTAGGACTCTAGGACATACTGGCCTTTCCCCCAGAGAGTCAGTTCTCCCATATGTGCTGTCACTACCCCTGTCCTGCTCTTCATGTCTCTTCCCTCCACCCCTCCACATACTCATCCCCACTCCCTAATCCTCTAGAAGTTAAACCAAAGTCACCCACCCATTATCATATACACTTTGCCTACCTCTGCATTGGCCTCAACTTGGCTCCAGGACTCTCTGGTGAGAATTTATTAAGCCTCATTATTACAAGGATATCCTTTATCTCTGAAGCATTATCACTGGGGAGAGATCTGCTCCCCAGTATATGGCAACGGTTACATGTGATTACATGAACCTGTGCCTGCGGGTAGACCAATCAATGACTGCTTTCATCCTTTTCCAGAGCACTGAGTCCCTGAACATGAGCACTACGATCTCTGGCCCCAACAAGCACAAGACTGTCTTGCACAAAACATTTCTGGAACGGCTCACAAGGTAGCTGGGTAGACCAGGCGTGAGGCAGCAGCCTCTGCCCTTCCTTTATTCCCATTATAAACTCCACGAAGGCTCATAGAGCCTATATCTAAGGCTTCTCTTTTGAGTCACTATTCTAAGCCCTCAATTATTATAATGATACCTCAGTCACCCACCAGAAGAAGGACACAGTTCCACTGGAAATACCCTCAGGCCTGGCACCTGTAATTGCATCAGATGAAAAGCCAAGCCATACCTAGCCTAACCTCCCATCTCTCATGTCCCTTTCCCTGGATTCCAATGCCCTGCCCCTACACACACGCGCACACACACACTTCCCACCATCCCTGCAGTTCACTTTTTCTGTCCATGGCTCTGTCCCCCAACTCTGAATCTGGCAGATACCCTGGCTACAACTTCTATCACCAGTCTCAACCACAAGTTGCATTGTCTCAGAAGCTGGACTGAGTTCTCAACTCTGGGAAAACCTTGTATCCCCATTAGCTTCCAGGCAGCCCTGCTACTCATCCAAGGGAGAGAAAATGATTCTCAGAGACCCATGATGGACTCAGGTTTGTGCTATTAGCACTTCCTGCTTGAACGTTCTCTATGAGTCCTTCTCAGCATCCCCCAGAAACACCAGCAGCATCCAGAAGAAAAGCAGGGAGTGGTCTTCCTCTGCGAGTTAGCCCTTGCTGGGAACCCAAGGCACTGCTTCTGTTGCCATCTTTAGTGGTACTGAAGCCAGAAGGTTTGGAGATGAGGACCAGAGAGCTTACCTTGCGCATGTCTTTGCCAAAAGTCTCACTATAGGTTGTGCCAAGGATTTCAAACTGGACATAAGGATTTGAGCTGTCTTCCCGAAACTCCATAACCCCTGTGAGGCCAGTGATATGACCCTGCAGGAGAGGAAGAAAAGACATGTAGAGGTGGGAAAAGTTTTCTGTGGTAGAGAATGGAATCCTAAAAAGGGGACAGAAGTGAGTGCCTATATCAATGACAGAGCCATTAGCAGTCCCAGGACATCAGAGCAAGATAAATGCTTCACAGACTATCTTAATCTTACAGAAGAATCCACAAGACTTTTACCTGCTATCATTGCAGTCCCATGTGTTTACAGCGATTGCTATGTGCTAGTACTATGCTGGCCATGAAATTAAAACATGATTGCATTGGTCTCTCCACTCTTGAAGTTTTATGTTTGTCTTTGCAACCTGCTCCGGAGCCTTCACTTATTCTGACACAAGGAGGAAGTCAAAAGTCAACAAGATTTGTGCCCAACACATGTCTTAAGGTTAGGCAGCAAATAAGAGCACTGAGTTGGGCTTGGCTTTGCTATATCTGCCATCTTGAGCAGACCGCTGACCATCTTCCATCTTCACTCTGGAGTCAATCAGACCCATAGCATAAATCTCATCAGATGAAGGAAAAATATTTTCAGAGCATAATACCTCATACAGAATGGCTTCGGTAAACATGCCAGTCCCATGCCTCTCTCCAGTTCAGTAAGGTCCACAGGAGCAGTGGGCAGGGTGGGACTGAGCCAGTAGTCATCATGATCCTCTCCCTTCTCTCTTTCAGCTTGGGGTGTGATTCTTACCAAAACTTCTGTGACCTCAACGAGTAGAGGGTGCACCATAAACTGCACCGTTCCAGAGAGGACTTGCTCTGCTCTGAGCAACAGTGAATTTAAACCAACACTGAAACATGTTTGTTACAACCGAAAGCATGTAAAATATATTGTGGCTAAGGTTCCTGGCATTGTAGATTTCCCAAAATGCTCTTTTGAAGTTTCTAAAAGCCCATTCACTCTAACAAGTCTTCTGTGGGTTACCCAATTCACTTTAATTACATCCTCTGAAACACCACTCTTTAATCACATGTCACATGTACATAATGCATGAACATGCATGGGTACACATGGGTGCACATTCACACATATATGCACATGATGGGATCTTAGATAAGCAACACATGACATACAACCGAATATAAGGGTTTTTTTGTTTTTGAAAATTTATAGTTTGCATAAAGGAGCATTGGAAAGACAGAAGACAGGCAGCTATGACTTTACTTGTGACTTTGGGCAAGTCATTTAACCTTCTGAAAACAGATCTCTTGTGGAGACATTTGAAGTACATGACCCTGGACATCAATTCACTCCACTTTTAAATATTTAAATATAGATTCTAGAGAGTGACAAAGAGAAAATCCTGCAGAAGACTTAGGCGGTCTCTCACAAATAAACACACACACACACACACACACACACACACACATCACATACACCACACACACACACACACTGTGAAATAGCTTTGTACCAACTAAGTGGGAGTGCAATGAGGGACTTGTCTCCAGCCTTGAACAACCGTAGAGAGCAGTGCTTCCTTTTACATACCTTTTTAATTGTGTCTAGCATGGATCTCCCTCCATTCCATGGCTTGGTAGACTTCCGTATGCAGTTAAGGCTTGCCATACTATGCCACTTCCGGTCTTCCAGCTTCCTGTGGAAGGCGTTGGCCAGCATCAGAACACTGTCATACAGGTAGAGATTGGAGATCTACAAAGACAGAAAAGTGCAAATCTTTCTCCACTGCTGTATTACCAAAGAATGAGGTGGAGAGCAGTGAAAGGCTGGGTGATGCCAACAGCAACAGTATCTTCCTGATCCTGTGAACTTGGTGGGCAAGGAGCCTCTGGCTCCCTGGTATTTTCTTTCTTTATGTTTGTTTTCAGCAGCTCATCCAAGTGGGCTAGGAGTTAGTCTAGGAGAACACAGAACCTGCCTCAGGAATAGGAGTAGGGGGCATACCCCCATAGCAACAAGGAGAAGAAGTGGGGTCAGCACCATGATCAAGGCTTGCAAGGAGGTTTATCGCCTGTTCAGGTAATGGAGCAGGAAGGTAAAATGAGTAGGGTAAAGTGAGGCCCATAAAATCATGAAGGTATAAAGGATCAAGGTCTCTGTCAGGGCCTTAAATACAACCAAAGTTTTCTGTAAATGACCACATGGCAAAAACTTTAGGCACTGAGGGTCTTATAATCTCTTTTAATAACTATTTAATACCACAGTTAAAACTGAAAGTAGCAAGAGGTATTTCATAAACAAATGGGTGTAGCCATTTATCAAAATAGATGGTGTGCGAGCTTCAGCTCAAGGGCCATGGTTAGCTGACTTCTTGGTTCAATATAATGGTGGCAACAATATGATTGGAAAGGATCAAGAAGGGATCATGATGCAGGCATGCAGGGCCTTAATGGACATGCTAAAGGGGGGCATCAGGGAAGACTTAGAGAGATATATGCCACTGATGTAGCTATGTACAGGAAAGTTGGTGATTATGCCTGGATAGAGGCAAGACCACCCTAGTCACTAATGGACCAAGAGTTAATAGAGGCCTGGGTGATGATACAGCAATGAAGAAGTGGCAGCAATTCCTATGTCTGATGGGCAGTGCCATCCTGGATGCATCTAGGATTTGTAGATTAGGTTGGCCAACATTAGTGAAGCCAGCCCATAGAGGGAACATGGCTCCATCTCAGGGCTTGTGAGAGTAATAAGTCTGTGGAGCTGCAGAAGGCCAGATTGAATGTGAAACAAACAGATACAGTGCTGAAGAAATCTGTATTGTCAGCATAGGCATGGCCATGTCAAGGACCTGTGGGAAACTAGCAACGCCTTCCGCATACAGGCCAGTTAACTAACTTAGAGTTAACTAAGCCTTCCTCTAGTCCAACTACAAATTTTGGCTGTGTGTACAAACTCAAGTGTTTACAAACTATTAACTAGTATGTTCAAAAACTAGTAACTGTAGTTTCCTCCTCCTCGTGTTTACAGCCCGAGAGTACCCTGTTTATAGAGACCCCCCTGCTCAGACTAGTCAGCCTTCCCATGTGTACTGCACATAATAAATGTACCGACCGGGATTCTAGGTTATTATGGTAGTTGCTGCCACTCCATCACAGCCCACCTGACCCCAGCTTTTCTGTACTTGTGTCTGTTCTTTCTTCATTCCCTCACTACCTCAGTCATTTCCAGACCCAAGCCATGTGGGACATGGAAATGAGAAACTGGAATACTACAGTAAAGGTCAACACTGATATGAGGGAGCCAACCTTCCCCTGCCTTGTAATCCAAAGATAGGATGGGTTTGGCAGGGGGTGAGCAGGAGGGCCCTCAGCATGGACATGGACGACAGAGCCTTGTTCTCAAGGCCTTTTCCTCAACACCCCCCACCCCACTACCCAAGAGTGTGGAAAGCCGTGCAGCGAGCAATCGCTGTGGAGAGCCGTGCGCGTGCCGCGAGCAATCACCATTATAAGATGGCGCTGGCCTCCGCCGTGACTAACTAGTAAACAAGCCTTGTGCGCAAGTGCGAGAGTGAACTCACTCCTAGTCACTGCCCATTCTCAGGGTGTAATAGTGGTGTGATGGGCGAGCAACGAATCAAGAGCTGTCACGCCACATCAGGTGCTGAAACGTCATGGCTGAGTGCTATATAAGGGACTCCATTTTCTGGGGTCGGGATCTTCCTGAGAAGTAAGCAATAAAGCTTTGCCGCAGAAGATTCCGGTTGTCCTGAGTGTGTTCTTGCCGGCGGGGACAAAAGCTCGGGATACAAGAGGACAACAAAACACAAGGGAGAGTAAATGAAGAGCGAGGAAGAGACAATATCCACTCTTTGACAGTTTTGGGGCCCCTGGTTGATATCTCGCAAACTGGGTCAAAGGGATCATTTTCTGCATTCTTAAGCAGCAAGTAGCCTGCTAGAGTTATTTCAGAAAAACATCGCTGAATATAATGGAGAGAAATAGAAGACAATGATGACCTCACAGTGCTCCTGAGAAGACCAAACAGGCTTTTGTACTATATATAGGAAGAGCCCCTGCTACATCTGCCTCATCAGCCACCCTCCCTAACTGCTTCTGTTAGAAGCGTTATTTTCCGCCTGTACTTGCTCTCCTATTAGTCCTAGTATAGATGTCAGAGAAGCTGGTTCCTAGATAAAAACCTGAGTAGGAACTGTCCCTCAGAACTGAAGCTGAAGTCAGAAGTGTATAGATCACCAAAAAAATCTGCTCTATTAGGCCTGTCCATGAGCTCAAACTAGCTCTCCCTTTGTACTATAACATAACCAGTAAGAGAGCATCACTTCCTTTATGCTGGCCAGTGATGAAGGACTTTGTTCTGTCTGCCACTGAGCTGCATCCTTCCTGTGATCACCATAGACATCACGCTATAGGAGTAAGAACAGGATGCATTCTACAGAAATGACTGCAATGTGCCTGCATGACTAATGACTGCAGGCTAAACAAGGGTCCCAGGCCAAAGGGAAACTCCATGCCAAGGTCATGGTTACCCTTCAGGTGCCTGAAGTACACAAATGCTGACCTAACATCACAGGAAGGAACATTCCTATCACTGGGAACTTGTCACTGTCACATGGGGAAGGTGACAGCAAGACTGTGTCCCAGGCAGTTCAAGCTTAGAGGAGCGTGTTTTCAAGGAACGAGACTAACTCTTTTCCTAATCCCACCAGCAAAACAGCCCGCCAGAGCACCCACCTCTGCAGAATTGTCTTGCTGTTTCTTTCCCCCTCTGGAATACAAACTTGTAATGGAGATGTTCTTACGGGAGAATAGAAACCACTTAAGAACTGGTATGGAGTTTGATCGTTCTTTTTTTAATTATTATTATTTTCCTTTTCTTCTTTCTAAAAGGATAACTAGAAGATGAGAGTCCTTGATGGTGTGAAGATTTCTTAAGACATTCATGGAGCTCTAAGCTGCCCACTCATAGCTGGTGCTATTTAGTCAGTTAAGACCCTCTGACCCACGCCCACACCTGCGGATTCACTCCCACATCAGATCACAGCCTACAGTGCTACTTCAGCTTTGGCCCAGACTGACACTCAAAAGACTTTTTCCTTTTTCCCCAGCACTTCTAATCACAATGAATTAAGGCACTCGACAACCGTGTGAATGCCGAGAGGCCTGCAAAGAAGAGGAAAAGGCAGAACATGAATCAGAAAGGCCAAAGAAAGCCCTGAGTCCTCCCACAACTATGTCTGCCTAGGAAAGTAAATGGATTCTAGTTCAAAAGAGCTGGCTTGAGAAATGATCTTTTCCAGGCACTGATAGGCCTTTGAACCACCCCTGTATCACCCTGGATGCACCCTCCTCTATGTGCCGGTTCATAGACATGTTTACCTCACTAAACTCTGAGCTCTTTGAGTGTTTATCTCTGGAGCCTGTCACAAGTAAAGATGCAAGTCTGGTGATTGATCAGTCTTTGATTGATGAATGCCCTGTGGAGACACAGATCTATAGAGAGACAGACAAACAGACAAGTAGGAGTGATAGATAAATAAATGAATGAGTAGGTGGATTGGTGGGTAGATGGATGGGTTGGTAGATACGTGCTAGGTGGATGGATTATGAGTAATAAATGAATGAGTGATAGAGTGAGGGACAGTTGAAATGGATGAGTGGAATGGATGCATGGATGGATGGATGGATGGATGGATGAGTAGATGGATGGGTATATAGATGGGTAGATGGATGGATGGTATGGGAGGCAAGTATGGGAATGGGTGGATAGATTAGCTGGCAAGGAAACTGATGAAACTTCTTTGTTAAGAATGCACACATTAATTCCCCATCTAAATATAAAGCATTGGGAAAGAAAGATTTGCTGCTTCCAGTTTGGTAGGTAAGATCTTTCATTTGTTTCTCATTTAGAACATACTGAAAATTACTTCTTGATCCCCTCCTTACTGCTGTTTGTACCTACTTACGATTACATCTTCTCTTAACTTAGTTCTTGCACCTGGGAAGATGGATGTCTCAGTACTTGCCCATCCTGGGACAGAAACTAGCATTGTTTTGTATACTCATAGACAATATGCTTTTTCAGAATTCAATGGTGGTTTCATGTAAGGGACACAGACAGCATGGAAGGCCCTGCTTTTATTGTCTGACATGTTAAGAAGTGTGTTTTATGCAAAAAAAAGAATAACATGTAATAGAACATGTAATATGGCAGGCAATGGTGGCACACGCCTTTAATCCCAGCACTTGGGAGGCAGAGGCAGGCAGATTTCTGAGTTCAAGGACAGTCTGGTCTACAGAATGAGTTCCAGGACAGCCAGGGCTACACAGAGAAATCCTGCCAAAAAAAAAAAAAAGCAAGAAAAAGAAAAGAACATGTAATCTATGCTCAGGATGCTCTTCTACATCCTAATGAATAAAGGAAAGACTCTCCTCAAGGCAGGTGGATAGATGTATATGTCAGTATTAGATAAGCCAAGGAGAGATTGGGAAGAAAGAATCTCCTAGCTACATGGACACTCACTAATAGAAAATAAATAGCACAGGCTAGAGCTACAGACCAGGAAACAGAGAGGTGTGGCTTGAAGGAGACTATGTTTCTTTCCTTCCTATCAAAGCAAGGAACTACACAAATTTCATCAGCCAAAGGAAAACATGCAGAGCATAGACTGTACTAGACAGGTCCTGATACTCATGCTTGAATAGGTCCACATCTCTGGCTGATCTATGGACACTGTAGCACAAAGTGACTTGAACCAGTAAAGTGTTCTAGGTAGGAGGAAACTTTGAGAATCAGAGAGGTTATAGCATCACAGCCAAGGGCTTGACAGAGACATGGTTGCCAAACTAAAAAATCTAGGCCCAAGTCAGAGATGCCATTGGGAGTGCAGTTGGGAACGTGGAAAAGACAGAATGAAGCAAATGTCCAAGGTCCTTTGGGGAACTTGTGTTCTTCTATAAATGAACAGGAAGCTTCACAGAATTAGATTTTTACTCAGACCCCCTTGCTGAGTGACCTTAAACACATATATCAAATGCTTGTAGATATCTCTCTATGCCAATGAAGTACAATGTTATCTGGAACCCTAGATAGGTGTAATGTGGCATTCCTGGTTATTCCCGCCAATCTCCAATGCAGATGGTAACAGCTCTTCATGCAAAGGCTTCTTCTAGTGTCTTCATAGATACTTTCATTCTTAGAGGCAGCAGAGATAAAGAGTGGAAGAGGTAAGTGAAGTACTTACACAGGCTCCTAAATTCAAATCAAATTAGCAGAGGTCATCCAGAGGGTATTCCCAGTAGCTGGGACCCAGCAGGGATCTGTTACACAGATTATAGAGAGAAGGACCATGGAAAATTAGCTTGTGTTTGCCAGCACCAACTTCCTCCTCAAGGCTCCCTGGCCATATATATGTTCAAAGGCTCATGGGAGTTATATCTGATTTGTTTGGCTTATAGGACTAGAGACTAAGCAAACCTGTGTCTGCTCACTTGGACCTGCTGACATTTCCCTGGCCTCTTGGCAGCATAGTCTTATCTGCCTTGGTGCTGAGGCTTAAGCCAGGCTTTACAGGGCTGAGTGTACCGATATTTCACAGATCCTCTACTAAGAGAAGGACCGGAATATATGATTGGAGGTAGAGTCTATGGAGAGCTCTGTAGTTTTCTGAGCCAGGTTCCTGAGAGGGAAGCATCGTAACACACATTCCCACTTCACTGAGGCCTCAAAGAGGAAAGCCTTTGGCGGCACACAGATTCTTCCAGAATACCACAGAGATAGGCAACCTGGAAAAACAAGAGTCAGCAGTGAGTCAATGCCTGTAGGAAGCATGGTATTCTATACTCTGCCACACAGACCCTTCTCTTGCCTGGGCTCAGTGGGTATAATTGTGAAGAAACTTCTCAAATGGTCCTGTCTAAAATGGTCACATACAGTCTCCACTGCTACAGTATGATTCCAGCACCTCATTTCTTCATTGGGAGATGGCAGATATCAGCCACCATGACTCAGCCCTAAGCCTTCTTGTTCTACCCTGCAGAGTTGATCCTTTACAAGTGTCCTCTCCAACAGTTGGGTCCTGGTGGATTCTTCCTCCAATTTCACCCCATGTATCAAACATTATTCTCCCAGGCCCCCCAGTCTTTGCATATGACATTCTCTCTAATAAAAATACAAACAAAATTACCAATTTTAAGGTTTTTGTGAGAATAAAGTGTGAGAACATTTGAGAACTGTCCAACTTGAGCACTACACACAGCTGCTTTAATAGATTCCTCCAAACTAAGGGCAGGCCAATGGATCATTCTAAATCTATTATTGGGAATTAAAGGGATAGGAAGGTATTTGCATAGAGGATGCCTCTTCTTAGAGATAAGCGACAATGTATAGAGGATGCATTGGGGAAGGGACGGGAGCTCCAGGTAGCTACTCTCCATTGCCTGCCACAACCCACAGCTGTGTCTTCATGAGGTAAGGCAGAAATTTCTGATTTCATTTATCTGTGCAGAAACTGGGTTCTGAGAAAGGAAATCAGAAATGTAGGAAACAATTCCAGGCAGCAGATAAAAGAACTCAGCCATGATCTCTATGAGGGCCATAGCTCTTAAAAAACCCAAGAGGACTTGCTTAACCACTGGAGAACCAGAGACCAATTACATGAAGTAACTAAAGTCCAAGAATGGAAAAATCGATGCTATTTTTCCTTAAGCATTAGCACAGAATTCCCAATACATTAGTACCTAGGTTTAATTTGGGAACATACTTGTGTCAGCAGGAACAAAAGGCCACTAGATAGATTGTTAAATTGATCTTCATGAGAAAATAAGAATTTGCTTAAAGAGTAAGACACAGAGAGAAAGACAGAGGAGAGATAAGGAGTGCTGCTTGGCAGAAAGAGACTAGAACACTGGGGCAGATGGAATACCATTTAGAAATAATGAACATGCCTGAGAAGGGGTGACAGGAAACAATGAGGAAGTTACTCTGCTCCACCAGTGGTGACGCTATGGTAGACTCCAAGTCCATTGAGAGCATACTGCTATGGCAAGAACATCACAGACTCTTCATACTCCCAGAGACTAGAAATCTCAAATCAAGGCATGATTAGAGTCAATGTTTCATGAGGGTCTGTTTCCTGGTTCTTAGTATGCCTTCTTCCCATGTCCTGATGCAGAAGTGGAGAACTCTAGTCTTACTTATAGATGGTTCTGGTCTCCTTTGTGAGAGTTCTACCCTTACAACCTCATTTGATTCCAATGACCCTGCATCTAAATACAACCACCTTGGGAACAAGGTTTGAACATAGAAATGTTACAGGAATACATCATTCAAACCACAGCAAGGAGCTTGTGCAGGTAAAGGTTTGTTGCACAAATGGAACCAGGAAAAAACATATTTTCTACCTAGGCACTAACAAGGCAGGGTGTAGGCAACCTGTTCACTTACTACAGAAAGGATTAGGGTCTGAGACATAAGCGCTTCCCTAAAATATGCTGATAAACTCAAGAGGGCCTTGAGTCTAAGCCTGTCTGGATGCCAGCAGGCTGAGTCCTCTGCCACCTCCACTGGCCAGGATAGGAAGGGCTTGAGCAGGTCAGGATAATGTGTGCGCCCCACTGCGCAGCCAGACTGTCTGCCTCCTGGAGCTTCACTTCTCCTTAGTAAGTCTGAGATTCCAGTCAAGACTTATTAGGGTACGCCAGCTGTGTCCCAGTCATGCTCTGGGGGCCGGGGGAGGGTTGCACACTGCATTACCAGGTTAAAATCATGCTTGAAGCAAAAGGAAGATGAATGGCAGGCCAAGGTCAAAGCCACACAGGCCAGCAGAAATCTCTCACCAGTCCATTATCCTCACTATCCAGAACTGGAAATGCAAGAAGATTTTCATTAAGAAGGGCCACATTTCCTCCAGGCTTCTAAAGAGCCCAGCATGCTCTTCCCTCTATCATTAATCAAACAAAGTGGGCTGTTTGGGGAGACATCATGGAGATAAACAGCAGACACTGACCTCTGACCAAATCTGCAGACAGGCTCTGGTTGGCCAGCAATGTCAGATAAGCAGTCAACAGAGGGTCCAGCTGGGAGGACAAGCTGACATCCAGATGCCTCAGCATGAACAATTCATCCCCAGGCAAGGCCTCTGTGCCAAACTGCTACTAGCCCACCTGTCTTGAGAGGGCACTGTGGCCAGGCCAGAGGATGGAGCACCTGGCAGCTGAGGATAAAGGGTTGTAGGAGGCCCTGTTCACCACTGAATCCGAAGGGAGAATATGAAAGAGCATCTGTCTCCATATAAGCCTTTCTCAGCTACAAAGACACATGTGGACACCTGCAACTCAAGTAGCAGTCATCTGTACCCACAGAGACCACCCATGCACCTGACTCATGCAGCATTCCACACCATCCTTGCTGAATTGGCAACTGGAGTCTTTAGCATTACATATAGCTCTGGAAGGGACATGAAATCTGAGATAGCTGGTTAGGGAAGCCTGGAGGATGCTCCAGAGGAAAAGCTTCTCTTACCAGATTGACAAACCATTACTAGGGAAAAGAACTGAAGGTTTATAGGAAATGGAGACTAAAAGGTCAGTGGTTTTCTTCAGCGAACTGAACGCCAGAGAAAGGTGATTTTGTTGAGCCATTCAGCAACTTTTACGTGCATAAAGATGCCAAAGTTCCAATCTTGGGAACATTTCGTGACAATACTATATTGGGTCCTACAGCTTGGATAAGCCAGCACAGTGACCAGACATCATAGTCCATGCTATTTCCTGCCACGCTCTTGAAACACATTTGAATAGATGGGGTGGCGATGTGATAACGTTTCTGTTAGTTCAATTACAAGTTGAAGTTGCTGGAAGAAGCAGTTCCAGTGATGGATACAATGGTGACTCTGCTCTGAGGAAGGCATCCCGGGAAATATCAGCGAATTCTCAGGGTTCTAGGGTACTGGTTATCACTTTTATTACCAGCTGAGTCAGACAAGCCCTAAACTAACTTGTCAAGAAAACAAAAACGAGAAACACCCAAATCAGGCAGTGCTTTGTAGAAAAGAATAAACAACCACACACAGGCAAATGCAATGACGCCACTGGAAGCCACTTATCTAGGTATTTTTCTTCCAAGGGACTTGGAAGAAAATAGGTACTAAATAGCAACCAAATTGATTTGCAAATAGTACTTGCTTGGCTTTTCAAAACAGAAATCCTTGACCATAGGGCTATAGAGGAAGACAGAGTTTCTCAGAGACTAGTGCTCTTTGATAAAGAAGCCAAATGATGAATGACCTTGCAAAAATTCCCTGTGCTTTGATAATCTGTAAGCTAGGACCAACATCCCAAGGGCAGCCATCTGAGGAAGGAGCAAAGAGGGACTTGGGGGCTCCATTTCCAGGGGGATTTTCATTAATTTCATCAAGACGAAGTTAATAATCCATGACAGCAATTTTTTCTTGAGTTGGTTGTTCTAAGTATGTTCGAGTCTTTTCGATAAATCTCACAGCTAGAGGCTAGTAGAAATTAGTTTGCCTTCTATACTGTCATTAGGAAAGAACGAAGTGGTAATAGTTTCTGAGAAAACTGAAGGGAATGGCTTGTAAATGAGATGAATCTACAAGCTACCCAAGTGTTGGGCAGAGGAGTAAATAAATCCACACTCCCCTCCCATCATAGCCCCAAAGAAGGATGTAGACACAACAAATGGACAAAGGAAAGAGATTTCTTTAATAAAGTGCTTTACTTATCTCTCTATAAAGAGGCTTCTAGAGACCATTTAACTTGGGATTCAAGTCCTAGATTATTAGCAGACTCATCTCATATTCTTATTGATGGTCTTCAGTGAGCAGGGTCTTTCATGAAGAGCTAAATAGATAAAAGCACGGTCTGTTCTCCTCAGACAAGGCTGTTGTGAGTGAGCGGCTGAGTAAGTGATGGGGACATGAGAGTCACAAATCATGTGACACAGGCCTGGAGGGATAGGAACTGTTCTCCTATAAAGGGTAATGCTGACACCTGCCAAGACACAGGTATACAGGCAGGTTCAGCCTCCCTGTGGAAAATGAATTGTACTGGCCACCTCATCTGACGGTATTCTTAACAGTCTAGCCCTGTACTAAATACTTTCCACATTTTCTCTCATTTACTTTTTGTGGAGATTCATCATAGTAGCAGATTTTCATGTCTTGGTTGGACAATACAAGAAAATGAGGCACAAAATAAAAAATAAATATTAAGTAATGAAATGGTAGCTAGAATGGTTGGGATATGCACCCAGGTAGTTTCATTTATGAGGTGGTGGTGGTAGTGGCAGTGGTGGTGGTGATGATGTAACTGTCATGAACAAGTTCCAGTGCTTTTGTGCTTTAGTTTTCCTCCTTCTGTGGTACTTGTGTCTCAGAAAGAACAGAGAAGGAAGGGGACCCTGAAGTTTGTGGCCCAGAACTTTTGTTATATGCTTGGGTAGCTGCCACATCAGAATGCCATCAGTTGAACTTGCCCCTCAGCCCTCTAGACTCCCTTGCTCTCGTCCAGAAAGCAGACTCTTTGCACCAGGCAGGACTGAAGTGCTAGAGCCAGCTTGACTCTTACAGATATCAGGACAGTCATCCCTTAGCAAAAAGTGTCATGAACTTGGAGAAGAAGTACACGCCTCTCTCCTCTGCCCCACCCTGTTACTGCTCCTGGACTCTGCCCATGGACAACTGAGAGTGACTCTAATTTCAGGAAACTGAAGCAATGTAACTTAATGAGAACTGGAAAATGGACAGAGGGATAGGAGGTGGTGAAGGGGCAGGTTGCAGAGACTAGAGAGGGATAAACTTCACCAAGGGAGAGGGAACCTGGGACATCATCCAGGAATGGAGAGCCATGGCCTTAGGCCCAGCAAGGAAGAGTGTTCCCGTCACCTGCACAGAGTGGGGACACTCATAGTGCCTGGCCCTTTGGCCAGCTTTGTG
Source organism: Mus caroli (assembly GCF_978045245.1). Taxonomy (NCBI): domain Eukaryota; kingdom Metazoa; phylum Chordata; class Mammalia; order Rodentia; family Muridae; genus Mus; species Mus caroli. The sequence goes on along the minus strand of NW_028227267.1, from coordinate 28,282,544 downwards.
CACACCCACATGGAGAGGGAGAATGATGCAGACAGTGTTCCAACAAGAGGGACACACTTGACCCTTGTCACCTTTTTCATACCCCAGGTAAAGAAGACAAAGGAAAACTATACCATAGGCCTTTCTAACACCAAATCCAACATCTAGCTCATGGCTCTGTCAAAGCCAATGCTCCCATTTCTTTATCAAACCCTTGCAACCTCATAAAGACCTTGGCTATTCTGTCTTGCCAATGCATGGATGTACTCTGTGTCAAAGTGAGCACCAATGGAAGGCAGGTGCTCCAGCTATAATCAATGTTACCTGTGTTTCCAAAGCACTGAGAACCATTCTCTCATGTGGCACATCTATGAGACAAGCTTTCTTCTCCTTCTGACAACGTGAGATTAAGAGAGTGGATTCAAGGCTTTCACCAACTACATGTATCTACATGCCACCCAAGGTTCCCACAGTCCCCTCCCCATTATGAAGATCTTCTTATGTAGTGATACCATGATATAGCCAGTCCTGATCTCCACTCTGGTTTCTACTCCTCACCCTGGCTGGGAAAAGAAGGTGGGCCTGATTTCAAATGCTGAGTGGTGAGTGTATCCTACAGGCAAAGTTACAGATAATTTCCACAAACCAATAGGGGGCACTTTCTTTTATTATATGTCATGTGCCCCCTGCATTGTTTCTCTGTTGTTCTCAAAGATTCATACAGAAAATGATCTGTACCACAGGCAAGATACCTCATGACTATGCCAAGGCAACATTCTCAGATGATGCAGACCACACATACACTAAGACAGTGACTGGAGTATTAATCTAAACATTTACAGCTCTTCTCTAAGAAGGGGCAGAGCAAGCCTCATGGGTAAACCTGTTCTCTTGCCTTTCTGCTCTGGGGAGAGCTGCAGCATCCTGGCTGGCCTAAGCCTTAGCACTTAGTAGACGTGCCAGGGCTGTGTTAAGTGTTTTACAAGCTTACTGTCTGTGTAAGTGACTTCTTACAAAGAAAAGGACAAAGAAAAGCTCCCACCCTGCCACAAGGCACTCAGCATAAAGGCCGAAGAGTGAGAAATCTGCCCACTCCAATCATGTAACTTTTAAATATCTGAGGTACCTTGAGAATAAGCAGTCCTTGCCTGCTGATACCAGGTGTAGTTACCTACCACTGATGTACTATGAGATGAAACACTTGTATCTAGTCAACTAGATTCCATTTCAGTGAATTGGAATTCAGCATTTTCGTCATTAAAGTGGGTGAGTAGTAGTGTTCATCTAGAGCCCAGCAGGCCCAGTATGCTGCCTGTCTAGACCAAGGGTGTGATGAGAGCGGCATGTGGAAGAGACACTGTGCTGTACTGACCTGCAGCATTTGGAGGTAGCCTTCCTGTGGATCACAGAGCAGGGAGGAGATGCGGTGGTTATTCCTCATGCACTTCTGGTTGTCCTTTGCAGATGGGAAGATTTGCCGGACCACGGTCATCCTGCCAAGGGCACTGTGGACCAGATCCAGGATCTCGGGGTCACTGATTTCCTGAAGAAATAATCAAATCCATGCTTATACCCTCATGAATTTAAAAAAAAAAAGTCACTGCGAGACATCCAGGCCAAAAGCCCAAACAGCTAATGTCAAAATGGTCAAAGGGGATTTGACCCTGGCTATCCATTTCATTAGTTGCTTGTTTACAAAAATACTTACCATCCCTTAGGTACAAACAGGACTGTTCAGCATTCCCTCTGAGCTCTGGTCTATAGTAAGCACCAAGGTATAGTGGATATCAATAATAATCCTTCACCATAGAACACAATGAGTGTTTCAGAGATCAAAGATACCTGTCGTGCTAGACCTTGACAGACCAGGTGTTTTGCTTGCAATAATTAATGCTATGCTCCAAAAACAACCCTAAGAATACTATGAAGGGGATCCAATTGTTAGGTCATTTCACCCTCAAAATCAGAAAATTTAAAAGCACCTGATATAGGGAGTCTCTATAAGAAATCAGACTTGAACTAAGCCCAAGAATGAAGATAGGAAAAGAAGGTATGTGAGTGCATGTGAGCATGCATGCTTGCATGTGAGAACATTACATGTGTGTGCATGCGTGCATGTGTGTGTGTGTGTGTGTGTGTGTGTGTGTGTGTGTGTGTGTGTGTGTGTTTTCCTGTTGGGGACAGAGTATAACTGAGACTCAGAGTCTGCAAGGAGTAGATGAACTCTGTTCCATGTAGAAGCATCAATGGGAGGGAGGCAGATGGGGAAGTTGGGTCCAACCATGCCAGTTCAAACAAACAAGAGCAGCAACATAGAAAGTGAGTGTTCTTTCTAGGGCTAGTAAGGAGCTTGAAATTTTTAGGTACATATATGCCATAATCAGAATGGTCTTTCTTAAAAATTCTGGTTGCATTGTGTGCTGAGGATTAGAGAGAAACAAATAGGGGGTAGGTCAGAGAGGAAAATGCAAGACTGCATGGCTGAGTCTAACAACAAACTACAAAGAAATAGAAACAAATATTCACCCCTTGTTCCAACAGTGGGGCAGACAGACTAAGGACATCCCAAGCTCACTGTCTCTAAGGAATTATTTCATTCATGCTTGGCTCCAAGTCAATATTTAACTGAAACTGTTGAATTTTAAAGTGATCTTTAAATCTTCCTTTTTGCAAATGACCCAGTCTAGTTTTGAGACCCTGAGACAGCGCAAATGGAGATAGCCAGGCAGAAAATTACTGATAGGAATTTCATAATCATTTAAATGAGAGCATAACATGTTTAGGGGTAAGATGCTAAATCAAGCATTTAGGGTCGGTCTTAGGATGATACTGCGTGTGGAGGGGGGAGAAGGGGGAGGCAAGCTGGTCACTAGAAAGCACATGCTAGATCTATGAGCGAGCACACCCCTGTATCCTCAGCAAGATTTTCCATCCCTGCATATACTGAATTATCCGGATCTCACAAAAGTTAAAATATTGTTACGAGTTGAATTTACATCCATGTCACTGAAATTTATATTCACCATGGATTGCAACCAGGAGATAATCAAAGGTAGAGAAATTAGTCAGAAGGAACAGTTCCTGAACACATAAAGATTCAAGGAGTGGGCAGAGCCTAAGAAGAGCCTAGACGTGCACTTGGCTGTTCTAGCTGCACTGGGGACCTAGGCCCTTCGGAGAGAATGAATGGAGGCTGGGGGATGAGAGAAATCACAGTGTAACCTCAAAGGCAGGAGGAATAACAAAAGACTAACAAGTAGACAGTTCACTTTGCTTAAACTACAACTAAAGAGGGTTTGGGGCAGAAAATGTATGCTATTAGCCAGTCACAGTAGCTCATGCTTGTAATCCCAGCATTTGGGGAGTTGAGGGAACTTGAATTGCCGCAAGTTCAAGGCCAGCCTGGGCTACATAGTCAACTACAGGTCAGCCTGGACTAGAGTGAGATCTGGACTTTAACTAATGAAATAAACAGATATAAATAAGTAAGTAAGTAAGTAAATGAAATGCAAAAAGAAGAAAAGGAGAAATATAGATATCATAAAATACAAAACTCATTAAGTATGTTACAGACAAGGTAGAAAGCAAACAAACAAAGGCATCTAATACCATTTGTTTCTCCCATGTATTCTTAATGCAAAATGTCACTGGAGAGCAACAGCCATTTTTATAGAAATCTTTTTTTTTAAATTTTTTTTAATTAGGTATTTTCCTCGTTTACATTTTCAATGCTATCCCAAAAGTCCCCCATACCTACCCTCCCAATCCCCTACCCACCCACTCCCCCTTTTTGGCCCTGGGGTTCCCCTGTACTGGGGCATATAAAGTTTGCAAGTCCAATGGGCCTCTCTTTGCAGTGATGGCCGACTAGGCCATCTTTTGATACATATGCAGCTAGAGACAAGAGCTCCGGGGTACTGGTTAGTTCATATTGTTGTTCCACCTATAGGGTTGCAGTTCCCTTTAGCTCCTTGGGTAATTTCTCTAGCTCCTCCATTGGGGGCCGTGTGATCCATTCAATAGCTGACTGTGATCATCCACTTCTGTGTTTGCTAGGCCCCGGTATAGTCTCACAAGAGACAGCTATATCTGGGTCCTTTCAGCAAAATCTTGCTGGTGTATGCAATGATGTCAGCATTTGGAAGCTGATTATGGGAGGATCCCTGCATATGGCAATCACTAGATGGTCCATCCTTTTTTTTTTAATTTTTAATATTTTTTATTACATATTTTCCTCAATTACATTTCCAATGCTATCCCAAAAGTCCCCCATAGCGCCCCCCACTTCCCTACCCACCCATTCCCATTCTTTGGGCCCTGGCATTCCCCTATATTGGGGCATATAAAGTTTGCAAGTCCAAAGGGTCTCTCTTTCCATTGATGGCCCACTAGGCCATCTTTCGATACATATGCAGCTAGAGACAAGAGCTCTGGGGTACTGGTTAGTTCATCATGTTGTTCCAACTATAGGGTTGCAGATCCCTTTAGCTCCTTGGGTACTTTCTCTAGCTTCTCCATTGGGAGCCCTGTGATACATCCAATAGCTGACTGTGAGCATCAACTCCTGTGTTTGCTAGGCCCCTGCATAGTCTCACAAGAGACAGCTATATTTGGGTCCTTTCAGCAAAATCTTGCTAGTGTATGCAATGGTGTCCGCGTTTAGAAGCTGATTATGGGATGGATCCCTGGATACGGCAGTCTCTAGATGGTCCATCCTTTCATCACAGCTCCAAACTTTGTCTCTGTAACTCCTTCCATGGGTGTTTTGTTCCCAATTCTAAGAAGGGGCACAGAGTCCACATTTTGGTCTTTATTCTTATTGAGTTTCATGCGTTTAGCAAATTGTATCTTGTATCTTGGGTATCCTAAGTTTTGGGCTAATATCCACTTATCAGTGAATACATATTAAGTGAGTTCCTTTGTGATTGTGTTACCTCACTCAAGATGATGCCCTCCAGGTCCATCCATTTGGCTAGGAATTTCATAAATTCATTCTTTTTAATAGCTGAGTAGTACTCCATTGTGTAAATGTACCATAATTTCTGTATCCATTCCTCTGTTGAGGGACATCTGGGTTCTTTCCAGCTTCTGGCTATTATAAATAGGGCTGCTATGAACATAGTGGAGCATGTGTACTTCTTAACGGTTGGGACATCATCTGGATGTATGCCCAGGAAAGGTATTGCTGGATCCTCCGGTAGTACTATGTCCAATTTTCTGAAAAACCGCCAGACTGATTTCCAGAGTGGTTGTACAGGCTTGCAATCCCACCAACAATGGAGGAGTGTTCCTCTTTCTCCACATCCTCGCCAGCATCTGCTGTCACCTGAATTTTTGATCTTAGCCATTCTGACTGGTGTGAGGTGGAATCTCAGGGTTGTTTTGATTTGCATTTCCCTGATGATTAAGGATGTTGAACATTTTTTCAGGTGCTTCTCTGCCATTCGGTATTCTTCAGGTGAGAATTCTTTGTTCAGTTCTGAGCCCCATTTTTTCATGGGGTTATTTGACTTTCTGGAGTCCACCTTCTTGAGTTCTTTATATATATTGGATATTAGTCCCTTATCTCATTTAGGATAGGTAAAGATCCTTTCCCAATCTGTTGGTGGTTTTTTTGTCTTATTGATGGTGTCTTTTGCCTTGCAGAAGCTTTGCAGTTTCATGAGGTCCCACTTGTCAATTCTCGATCTTACAGCACAAGCCATTGCTGTATTATTCAAGAATTTTTCCCCTGTGCCCATATCTTCAAGGCTTTTCCCCACTTTCTCCTCTATAAGTTTCAGTGTCTCTGGTTTTATGTGAAGTTCCTTGATCCACTTAGACTTGACCTTAGTACAAGGAGATAGGAATGGAACGATTCTCATTCTTCTACATGTTAACAACCAGTTGTACCAGCACCATTTGTTGAAAATGCTGTCTTTCTTCCACTGGATGTTTTTAGCTCCCTTGTGGAAGATCAAGTGACCGTAGGTGTGTGGGTTCATTTCTGAGTCTTCAATTCTATTCCATTGGTCTATTTGTCTGTCACTATACCAGTACCACGCAGTTTTTATCACAATTGCTCTGTAGTAAAGCTTTAGGTCCGGCATGGTGATTCCACCAGAGGTTCTTTTATCCTTGAGAAGAGTTTTTGCTATCCTAGGTTTTTTGTTATTCCAGATGAAGTTGCAGATTACACTTTCTAATTCGTTGAAGAATTGAGTTGGAATTTTGATGGGGATTGCATTGAATCTGTAGATTGCTTTTGGCAAGATAGCCATTTTTACAATGTTGATCCTGCCAATCCATGAGCATGGGAGATCTTTCCATCTTCTGAGATCTTCTATAATTTCTTTCTTCAGAGACTTGAAGTTTTTATTATACAGATCTTTCACTTCCTTAGAGTCACGCCAAGATATTTTATATTATTTGTGACTATTGAGAAGGGTGTTGTTTCCCTAATTTCTTTCTCAGCCTGTTTATTCTTTGTGTAGAGAAAGGCCATTGATTTGTTTGAGTTAATTTTATATCCAGCTACTTCACCGAAGCTGTTTATCAGGTTTAGGAGTTCTCTGGTGGAATTTTTAGGTATGGGCCTTGAATTCCTGATCTTTCCAAGACTTTTATCATGAATGGGTGTTGAATCTTGTCAATGCTTTTTCCGCATCTAAAGAGATGACCATGTGGTTTTTGTCTTTGAGTTTGTTTATATACTGGATTACATTGAGGGATTTCTGTATATTGAACCATCCCTGCATCCCTGGGATGAAACCTACTTGGTCAGGATGGATGATTGTTTTGATGTGTTCTTGGATTCGGTTAGCAAGAACTTTATTGAGGATTTTTGCATCAATATTCATAAGAGATATTGGTCGGAAGTTTTCTATCTTTGTTGGGTCTTTTTGTGGTTTAGGTATCAGAGTAATTGTGGCTTCATAGAATGAGTTGGGTAGAGTACCTTCTGTTTCTATTTTGTGGAATAGTTTGTGAAGAACTGGGATTAGATCTTCTTTGAAGGTCTGATAAAACTCTGCACTAAACCCATCTGGTCCTGGGCTTTTTTTAGTTGGGAGACTATTAATGACTGCTTCTATTTCTTTGGGGGATATAGGGCTGTTTAGATCATTAACCTGATCTTGATTCAACTTTGGTACCTGGTATCTGTCTAGGAACTTCTCCATTTCATCCAGGTTCTCCAGTTTTGTTGAGTATAGCCTTTGGTAGAAGGATCTGATGGTGTTTTGGATGTCTTCAGGATCTGTTGTTATGTCTCCTTTTTCATTTCTGATTTTGTTAATTAGGATGCTTTCCCTGTACCCTCTAGTGAGTCTGGCTAAGGGTTTATCTATCTTGTTGATTTTCTCAAAGAACCAGCTCCTTGATTGGTTGATTCTTTGAATAGTTCTTCTTGTTTCCACTTGGTTGATTTCGCCCCTGAGTTTGATTATTTCCTGCCGTCTACTCCTCTTGGGTGAGTTTGCTTCCTTTTGTTCTAGTGCTTTTAGGTGTGTTGTCAAGTTGCTAATGTGTGCTCTCTCTAGTTTCTTTTTGGAGGCACTCAGAGCTATGAGTTTTCCTCTTAGAAATGCTTTCATTGCGTCCCATAAGTTTGGGTATGTTGTGGCTTCATTTTCATTGAACTCTAAAAAGTCCTTAATTTCTTTCTTTATTCCTTCCTTGACCAAGGTATCATTGAGAAGAGTGTTGTTCAGTTTCCATGTGAATGTTGGCTTTCTATTATTTATTTTGTTATTGAAGATCAGCCTTAGTCCATGGTGATCTGATAGGATGCATGGGACAATTTCAATATTATTGTATCTGTTGAGGCCTGTTTTGTGACCAATTATGTGGTCAATTTTGGAGAAGGTACCATGAGGTGCTGAGAAGAAGGTGATTCCTTTTGTTTTAGGATAGAATGTTCTGTAGATATCTGCCAGATCCATTTGATTCATAACTTCTGTTAGTTTCACTGTGTCCCTGTTTAGTTTCTGTTTCCATGATCTGACCATTGGTGAAAGTGGTGTGTTGAAGTCTCCCACTATTATTGTATGAGGTGCAATGTGTGCTTTGAGATTTACTAAAGTTTCTTTAATGAATGAGGCTGCCTTTGTATTTGGAGCATAGATATTCAGGATTGATAGTTCCTCGTGGAGGATTTTCCTTTGATGAGTATGAAGTGCCCCTCCCTGTCTTTTTTGATGACTTTGGGTTGGAAGTCAATCTTATCAGATATTAGAATGGCTACTCCAGCTTGTTTCTTCATACCATTTGCTTGGAAAATTGTTTTCCAGCCTTTCATTCTGAGGTAGTGTCTATCTTTTTCTCTGAGATGAGTTTCCTGTAAGCAGCAAAATGTTGGGTCTTGTTTGTATAGCCAGTTTGTTAGTCTATGTCTTTTTATCGGGGAGTTGAGTCCATTGATATTAAGAGATATTAAGGAAAAGTAATTGTTGTTTCCTGTTATTTTTGTTGTTAAATTCTGTTCTTGTGGCTGTCTTCTTTTAGGTTTGTTGAGGGATTACCTTCTTGTTGTTTCTAGGGCGTGGTTCCCGTCCTTGTATTGGTTTTTTCCTGTTATTATCCTTTGAAGGGCTGGATTCGTGGAGAGATAATGTGTGAATTTGGTTTTGTCGTGGAATACTTTGGTTTCTCCATCTATGTTAATTGAGAGTTTGGCTGGGTATAGTAGCCTGGGCTGAAATTTGTGTTCTTTTAGTGTCTGTATAACATCTGTCTAGGATCTTCTGACTTTCATAGTCTCTGGTGAAAAATCTAGTGTAATTCTGATAGGCTTGCCTTTATATGTTACTTGGCCTTTTTCTCTTACTGCTTTTAGTATTCTATCTTTATTTAGTGCATTTGTTGTTCTGATTATTATGTGTCGGGAGGTATTTCTTTTCTGGTCCAGTCTATTTGGAGTTCTGTAGGCTTCTTGTATGTTCATGGGCATCTCTTTCTTTAGGTTTGGGAAGTTTTCTTCTATAATTTTGTTGAAGATGTTTGCTGGTCCTTTGAGTTGAAAATCTTCATTCTCATCCACTCCTATTATCCGTAGGTTTGGTCTTCTCATTGTGTCCTGTATTTCTTGGATGTTTTGAGTTAGGATCTTTTTGCGTTTTACATTTTCCTTGATTGTTGTGCTGATGTTCTCTATGGAATCTTCTGCACCTGAGATTCTCTCTTCCATCTCTTGTATTCTGTTGCTGATGCTGGTATCTATGGTTCCAGATTTCTTTCCTAGGGTTTCTATCTCCAGTTTTGCCTCATTTTGGGTTTTCTTTATTGTGTCTACTTCCCTTTTTAGGTCTAGTATGGTTTTGTTCATTTCCATCATCTGTTTGGATGTGTTTTCCTGTTTTTCTTTAAGGACTTCTACCTGTTTGATTGTGTTATCCTGTTTTACTTTAAGGACTTCTACCTGTTTGATTGTGTTATCCTGTTTTTCTTTAAGGACTTCTACCTGTTTGATTGTGTTATCCTGTTTTTCTTTAAGGACTTGTAACTCTTTAGACATGTTCTCCTGTAATTCTTTAAGTGAGTTATTAAAGTCCTTCTTGATGTCCTCTACCATCATCATAAGATATGCTTTTAGATACGTGTCTAGCTTTTCCGGTGTGTTGTGGTGCCCTGGACTGGGCGAAGTGGGAGTGCTGGGTTCTGATGATGGTGAGTGGTCTTGGTTTCTGTTAGTAAGATTATTAAGTTTACCTTTCGCCATCTGGTAATCTCTGGGGTTAGTTGTTATCGTTGTCACTGTTTAAAGATTGGAGCAGACTCTGTGTTCCACTCACCAGCAGTCTCAAAATCCTGTGGCAGGGGGTCGTGGGTAGCTGGCGGGTGTCAGCCAACCCTGCGCTCTAGCTATCCCGGTGCTGTTCTAGATGGTCCATCCTTTCGTCAGGTGACAGCAGATGCTGGCGAGGATGTGGAAAAAGAGGAATACTCCTCCATTGTTGGTGGGATTGCAAGCTTGTACAACCACTCTGGAAATCAGTCTGGCGGTTCCTCAGAAAATAGGACATAGTACTACCGGAGGATCCTGCAATACCTCTCCTGGGCATATATCCAGAAGATGTCCCAACCGGTAAGAAGGACACATGCTCCACTATGTTCATAGCAGCCTTATTTATAATAGCCAGAAGCTGGAAAGAACCTAGATGCCCCTCAACAGAGGAATGGATACAGAAAATGTGGTACATTTACACAATGGAGTACTACTCAGCTATTTAAAAAATGAATTTATGAAATTCCTATGCAAATGGATGGACCTGGAGGGCATCATCCTGAGTGAGGTAATCCAATCACAAAGGAACTCGCACAATATGTACTCACTGATAAGTGGATATTAGCCCAGAAAATTAGGATACCTAACATATAAGATACAATTTGCTAAACACATGAAATTCAAGAAGAACGAAGACCAAAGTGTGGACACTTTGCCTCTTCTTAGAAATGGGAACAAAACACCCATGGAAGGAGTTACAGAGACAAAATTTGGAACTGTGGGGAAAGGATGGACCATCTAGTGATTGCCATATGCAGAAATCTTTTTATTAAGCCTCATGTGCTTCTTCAACAGCCAATAGGACAAACAAGAAACACTTGGTTCACACTACCATACTCTAGGCATGTTCTGTAACTGTGTTGGGGATTTGACCTACAGGGTGACCCAGTACTTCCAATGGCTAAGGTACACTGCCATATAGGCAGTGGTGGGGACTTGACACTGCCCCAGTCTGCTCGGATATGCTCAGGACTCTTTAAAGATTTGGCACAGCCCTATGACAACCTATTAGCTTCCATATGCCTCCCTCACAGTGGAGATCTGCTAAAGCTTTTTATACCTTTCCCATCTTCCCTGGCTCAGTTCTAATATGCTTGCCATGAGTCACAGCACGGTCCTCCCCGTTAGTGAACTCCTACCTCACTATCTGTGCTTCTCTACTCTCCTTCTTGGCCAATTCAGAGATATCTGCACTCAAGATCTGGGAGTCTGCTCAAGCCAATCTCCACAGTTATTTACATGCAACCAAAATGATTGGCTTCTGCCCTTGCCCTAATTCTGAACATAGGTGATCAGTCTATCTAGCAGATCCATGCCAGGATCTATTCCTGTCCTACTAGCCCTCCAGAGTTCAGTAATTACTACAAAAGGGAGCACTTCCTGTTCACTATCAGCAGGATATATGTATGCCTCTATACAAGCTGCAAGAGACTCCAAACTCTAGACTTGCTGTACAGAGAGAAATACAAGCAGCCCAGTGAAATGAGCTGCTTGGACAGCTAACTTCCCCTTGTCCCAGTTAAGCATGCATTCAAGTAGTGCTGCAGATAAATGCAAGCAGCAGGACATTGTGATTGCACCACAGTGCAATGTCAGTAAACTAACAGAGGAAAAAGAATAAGCAAAAGAAATAGTAGTATCGCATGATGCTCACTGGAGTATCCAGGATCAAAAAAGACAAATTTTTTATATTGTCATATATAAACATCACTGTGAAATATGCATAAGCATCTTCTACATTAAATATGAATAGTAAAATGAATTCACTGTATCTTCTGTCAAACTGAGAAGGAAAATGATGCCCACATCTTAGTTGAATGGTTTCCCATACTTAACTCCTGCCTTCTTTCCACAAACAGCCTTTGTCCTGCTGTGGCCTAGCTGGCATGAAACTTACTCTTGTACGTTTTGGTTAAGTGTGGATAAGCTGCACAATATGGATCCTTCTGTAATCCGGTTTTAACACCAGTTTTTTTTTATACTCTATTTTACATCAGAGTCATTTGAAAGCTTGATAAAATTACATGAATCCAAAGAGCAAACTCTCTAGGTTCTCCATGAACACTCTGAATAATACCCCAATAGTCACCAATGTATAAAACCACTTGCTCATGGGGTGGAGAGATGGCTCAGTGGTTAAGAGCCATAACCCATGTGGAGACTTATAACTATCTGTAACTCTAGTTCCGGTGATTCCAACGCTCTTGTCTGGCTCTAAGAGGACTGCGTGCTCATCATATTCGTACATACAAGAAGGCAAAACACATGTAAAGTCAAAATAAATCTTTTAAAATGAAACATTAAACCTGTTAAACCTTAAACATTAAACCTGTTAAACAGTAAAGTTCCAAGGTTTGTTCATGGTGCCAGGTGTAGGTGTGCATGACAACATGACATGACAAAAGGGTTATCATTTGTTAACCCATTGCTGATAATAGATGCTTCACTTGTTGGCATCTATGAACAATTTCCTGTGTATCTTCATGTACTTGTGTAAGAATTTCTCTAAGGCATCTTATACCGAAGATTGTGGTATCCTGATAAGAGAATAGGAACATACTCAAATTTATTAGAAAGGGCCAAATTTCTAATGAAGTTGTACCAAATTATGATCGTGCAATAAGTCGAGTGTTAGTCCTGCACACTTGCCTACACCTCACATGTGACATGACTTATTAAGATGTGCCAGTTTCGTGAGTATAGTTGGAATACTGTTGGGGTTTGTTTTCACTTATCTTAATAGGATTGAGTGTCTTTCATGCATTTATGTCTCCGTCCTTATATTTGTGGACTGTTAAATTTCCACTGGGTGAGTCTGTTGCATAGTGATTTATGGGTCTCTTATTTTTAAATTTATTCTAAATAAGCCTTTGTCACATGCTACAAATATCTTCTCCAAGTTGTGGAATGTTTGCTACAGTTAAGCTTTAAACCCTTCTGAGCTTGGGTAGAGAGAGGCTTGCTTTGTGGCCATTGTATATAACTGTTTCATGTGGTTTTGCTTTGTGGCCACTGTAAATAACATTTCATGTGGTTTTGCTACATGCTTGCTGCTGTCAAATATCTATTTTCAGGTCCACTAGTTCAGGACTTTGTTTTTTCTTGAATTCTGCCTGTGTTTTCTTGACATATTTTTAAAGACTTACTATTAGCTACATACAAGCTTAGAAGACTGTCTCACTGCTGAGTTGACCAATTTACTAGTATTTAAATACCCTCTTTATTTCTAAAAATGCAGCTCTGCCTTATGGTTTACTCTGCCTGCTGTTACTACAGCTATGCCATTTGTATTATGGTTATTATGCACATTGCTCATCTCTTTGTTTTCCTTTGATTTTTATCTACCTCATGTTTTCAGTGGGATGCCTGTAAACAAAATATACTAGAAATGTTTATATCTAGATCTGAGATATAAGTAAAAATTCTAATCATTTATATTTATTATGATTATTTACATATTTGGATTTGCTTCTAGCAGATTACTTATATTACATACTTTGGATTTATTTTGTTGTATATTACTGTTTTTCCAAACTTGGAATCATTTTTTTTTACTATTTCCATTTATTTATGTTTTAGAAAATTAGATTTTCTATATTAGCCTTTATTAGTTTTCTTACCTATTATAATAAGTATGCTTAAAGTTGAAGATATTCAATATTTTCCTTTCTTCTTTGGTGCTTATTCCCAGTTAGCAGAAGCTTAGCTAAGGTGTCAACAATGTCCAGTGTTTAATTCTCTCTTCCTTTGTGGCCTTCAAGTGGACATGATCTCTGCTGTTTTACAAAAGTTCTCCTATAGTGTCTACACAACCAATACATATGTATGTATCAGTTCCACTATCTTTTCTGGACTTCTGGCCTTAAATCTGACATCTTTATTTTTTCTTCATCCAAGGTATGTCATTGTAAATTCCCTTTCAAGGAAGTTGCTGATGATAAATCCAACTAACAGTTTCAACAGTGTTCAAAAGCCCAAAGTCCAAAGTCCCTTCTGAGACCTAACACAAACCATAAAATTAAAACCCAAGTTACATAATTCCGATATACAGTATCAGATAGCCTATATTCTCATTCAAAAAGAGAGTATAGCAAAGAAAGGTCAAGTCAAGGGACAACCAAATCCAACAAGGAACACAATACACACTTCAGGTACATGTCCAGCATCTGGATTCTCTGTGATATCAGGTATCATTTTGTGGTTCTTTGCCATAATGTAACATGAACAGCCTCAAGTATAGTTTCTGAGAGTCTTTCTTTTCTCCCTTCAAGCCTCATGAGCTGGGTCTCCATTGTCTGCATTTCTTTCCACATTCTGAGCCTCTACCCTTCTAGCAGAACAACCTATGACACTCTGCTTACAGAATTCTAGAGGAGGTCTCTAGGCTACAGCTCCAAACTCTTCAAAAATCCTCCTTAAAACCATTTCTAAAGTGTCTACTGAGCATGCAGTCAGATAGTGACAGCAGTGACCCCACTGGTCAGGAAGCCAACAAACAAGTGCAGATGCTCACTGCCTATGCCTTCCTTTTCTAAAATCTAGAAGTCTAGCCCATAGGTCCTTCTTCCTTCTTCAGTTAAATTTTACTATAAATGCCCTCGCATATATACTGAGAAGAGTGACCCCTTAAGAAATTCTAAACCTCATCAAACTAGCCACTAAGATTAATCATCACTATTTATCTTCTGTACAGTCGAGTTTCCCTTGGCTGCCTCCCGTAAAGATGTAAGGTAAGGTATTTAGAGTCCATCTGGAGCAGCCAAGATTGGGGAATCTCAGATCCTCACTTCAAGATCATTAATTTCATGGCATTTGTAAAAAGTCTTTATATGAAGAAGCATTCACAGATTTCAGGGATAGGCCTTGAATATCTCTGAAGACCATTATTAAATTGTGGTAAACATTATATTAGTAAATGGCTGCATACTGTTTAAACTTGCTGACAGTAGACTCTGGGAGCAAAGAAGGCTATTTTGCCCCAGACTACAGAATGTTTAACTCAAGTGTCCAAAATTCTTTGTCCGAGTACAAACTGGTTCCCTAACTCTGTGACAGAAAGAAATAAAAACAACAAACACCTAGGGGAGTCCATAAAACATTGTACCTCTGAGAACAGTTGGAAAGTAAACTGTTCCCAAGAGAGGTTTTTGTTGTTTATCTCACGGTATAAAGATTCCTGGGGTGGCAACAGGGAATAGTTCACCCATGGAGAGAATGCTGTTCATTGCCTAGAAATCTCTCAGCCAAGACTTTCAGCACACATGGATTTCCTCGGGTTGCCCTGGGCATTGCATCTGGATTTTATAAGTACCTGATATAAGGCTGTTCCTTTGCTTGCTCTCCCAATCAGAACAGTCTAATTGTTTCTGCTTGTTGTTGTAAGCATCTGACTCAATGACGTTTTGCTCTCTATATGCTGTTTCTCTCTATATGATGCTTGTTATTCATTCTTTTTTATTATTGGCTGCATACTTTAAAACTTACTCATTTGAAACCAAAAGTATGGCGACTTTCACGAAATTTGAGATCCAAATCTATGCCCCATCCTCAATGACTAATCAGAACAGCCAAAGCAATAGCAAAAGCGTGTAGGATTTATTCAATATAGCCACATTAGAAAGAGGGACAATGAAGACCAGTGACCACCTCCAGTCTAAAGGGCTAGCAATCTGAACATCTAAACAGTCCCGGTATGGGTGTGACCCTCTATCCTGTAGACCTTCACTTGTCATAGACTATAATGTTCTTTCTCAAGGTAAGAGTTTTCACTCAGGCTGCCACAAGTTTTTCTTCTCCCAGCAAAAAATTCTCAGGGAAATTACAATTTCTTGGGGAGCCTTTATTTTGATAGTCTGATAGCTAAAGTGTATCTTTAGAATATATTTATTTCTGCTAAGTCAGCAGCACTAGTGTAGACCATTCTTCACAGGAGATACTAGTTAGCAATGTACAGAGACTAGTCATTTGCTCTTTTCCCTCTGAATAGTCTAGATTTTTCTAGATCTTTAACAACCTTATACTGTCACTCTATGATGTACCTCAGTGTCTTTTATTTTAATCACTTCTTTATCCTGTGTCTTGATAGATTTCTTTCAACAGTCTGAAAAGGTCATCAGCCATAATATTACATAGTAGTTAATATTCTAGTGCTCATTATTTTCTCAAAACTATACTAAATATTGTTATCCTATATTCCATATTGTCTCAACCCCTATTTCATTTGTGCCACTGCCCTTTCTGTGAGATATATATCAAATAATCTCTTGACAAATTACACTGAACCAATTCTTTATCTCCTTTTGTACAACTTGACACTTAGCATCTCCAAGCTTTTCAACTTTTAATTATTACATTTGGTGACTAGTTCATTCCTGTCTTAATTTGGTTTCCTTCCACTCAAGTCTTTCACTCTTTGCTCACATAATCCAGTCTCTATTTTTGCAACATACTTATATTATGTTATATAATCTTTGCTAGATCTCACTCATAGAGACTCCTTTACCTCCTCCTCTTCTCCTTCTCCTCCTTCTCCTTCTCCTTCTCTTTCTCCTTCTTCCTCTTCATCCTCCCTACCTCTCTCCACACGTATTTACCATTTTCATTAGGAATCCTTTAGGAGTTTCCAATGGCTAATTTTAAAAGTCAACTTTTCACAACCTGGAATCACCTTGAAAGTCACAACTGACAAATTATCTTGATCATGTTGGCCTGTGGACATGTCTATGGGGAATGGTCTTGATTATTAAAGCTCACTCTGAGTCTAACCACTCCTACCCTGTAAGGGGCACTGGCTGAGCACCAGGTAAGAAGACATCATTGTTGCATGAGTTTCTCTCTACTCTTGATCATAGATATGTGACCTGCTATCTCAAGATCCAGCCTCTGTGACTTCCCCATAGTGATGACTGTAACCTGTAATCATAAGCTAAATAAATCCCTTTCCCCTAAGTTGTTTTCCCTCAGAATATTTTATCACAGCAACAGGACTGGAACTAATAAAGAGCTCTTTGACTGTGAGTAGCATCCACACAACTTCAGAGTGTTTATGCTTGATTCTGCCATACATAGAAGAGTGATGCCAACCACAGCCACTATAAATTGACCTGTCCTCTGAGCTTTGCGAGAAAACACAGGGGTATTAAAATGAGTCAGAAGTTACATGATGGTTGTCAATTTTTATTCCCTTATCCAAGTCTGAAGTCATAATAGGAAATGGTGTTTCCCACCTCCTTCTCAATGCTTTCCTTTCCGACCATCTCTGATACAGAGAATATGCTTCCAGTTGTATGTGGAAATCTTTCAGTCATTCGACACCACATGTAATTAGTCCTCAGGCTTAATATCAAACCTCATATTCCCCAGATTGCCATGGGAACAAAAGCTTGAGGTTTCTACAATTTGACCAACTTACTAAAAGAAAAACTTTGAGTCTATATTTTGGCCTTATGTTTGGCCTCACGACAAACATTGAAAACTTTTAGTTTTAAAATATTTTTAAATATGCTATATTTAGCTATTTGGGGGTCCTTTTCCTTCTGAGAGTATTATTCAGGCTAATCTTTCATAAAAAAAATCCTAAGCCTTTTGCATGGGATTTAAATGCCTTGGTTCATGCCCCTATGTTTTTATTCTGAGGCATACACCTGTGTTACAAACTGTTCCCCATATGTCCTAGCTGTGTGTCTGGTTAAAACTGAGTAATTGTTCTATTACTACAACTTATATTTGCTTCATTTGATCTCCGCTTTCCTAGTTTGTATTGATATTAACACTATCTTAAGAAAATTCAAGAGGAGCGCATACAGCCTCTTCTGCCTGATCAAATCCTGCCTGTGCTTGTGATACATCTCAGTATCATTGTATAGGTCCTACCTGACTTCATATTTCCTTTCAGAAGTATCCCCATGAGTTGCTATTACCTTCTTCTTCTACAATCTAATAGGTCCCACCCATAAATTTCCTTCCATCTGTATTATTCACTGGACTGGGGTGTCTGCAAACAGATAATCTTTAGAAATAGTTGAAATTTCAATTCTAGAACACTTATTGATAGAAGCTACAGAGAAAGAGAAAGAAATACCAATAGGTATGTTTGTATTTTCAATGGGAGGAGCATATATCTATAGTGTGATAGAAAAATAATCACAATAAGTACAGAAGAAATGAGGTTCCCAGTTAACATAGCTATCAAATTCTTCTTACCGGTCACTGAAGGCAAAATAAGACTCTTTTGTGCCTTGCAAAAAACTTACAGGAAAATGTCTACAGATATAATAAAGTATGAGGAATTGCACCGTGCACTGAATAATAACATTATTCAGGTCTCTGATTCTGCAAGAATGCATACTGATGCTTGGGAAAAATATGCATTTCAAGTCAAATAAATTATTAAGGAAATCTATAAATCTCTCCTTCACTTGCAAAGGGTTAAGAGCATTGGAAAGTTAGAAGAATTCTAAAGAAAAGAAAATCCTCACATTTTCCCAGGAGGCACATACTTAATTCACTGATTGAAAGCAAAATTGTCCCTCTCATAGAGCACACTGTGGAAGAGAATGAGATCTGATTGCCTCTGTTCCCTGGGAAATGTGAGTCTTCAGCTGGGGTGTATGGCTGGCTTCACAGGAGTGTGCCATTTCTACTGAAAGTGCCACATAAGAGTACAGTGTGCAGAGAAATCCCATGGCCGTACTGGACTTTCAAAAGAAGCCTCGATGGCCCTGTCCAAAAACCAGGTGATGAACAATTGATATGGAGGCTGAGAGTGGTTTTTAAAGTCCTCCTTAGCACTCACTATGAGGAGAATGGAAATGATAGTAACTCCAACAGGGTAAGCTAGGGACAAAAGTCGTATCTGTCAGACTCAGACACCTTTTCTTACTTCCATGCAGGCCTCTGATGTGATCTTCAGGAGAAAGAGAGAGAATCAAAGAAGCAATGGAGTTCATATGGGCTACGATGTGGCTATAAAGAAAGACAGAATAAGTCTTCTGCATTGCATCATTATCTATAGAGATATACAATATTTTAGAAAACAGAAAATAAAGTTATATGAAGACACAACACAGAAACACATTCTCATGCATGTACACATGCACATATGCACATAGACACATAATAGCATCATGAAAATATAGGTGTGAAGCACATGCGCCTGTTTTGGTAAAGTGGTTGACACTGGAAAAAAAAAGAAAAAAGCAAATCTTCCATGTATCTGAAAGATTCCCCCCCCCCCTTCCACACTTGCTTAATTCCACTGCATCTTTCTTCCTCATCCAGGACCATGGCAGTGGACGGTGAAACTATACCTCGAGCCAGAGATACATTTTGCATGGTCTGATCCACTTTGTGTTGTCTTCTTACATTGGTCAGCGTCAGGGATGTATTGTGAAGCCATTCAGATTGTGGAAATGGGAATTTTTCCTTCATAGATTCTAAGAAGGTTTGTAAATCCTAAGACAATCTAGCTCAGACAGCACCTTTCTGACACTTTTCTGTGCCATGAATAGATTTGACCTAAATGCAAATTCATCAAAATACAGAAAGCAGGGCTCTATGGATTCACTCTATATATTTATAAAGACGCATGCCCATATTGAAGTGCTGGGTATGAGAATCCAGTCTTCAAGCTGGCTAGGATAGTGTTTTAACATTGAACTACAAACCCAGCCCCTGCTATTGAGACTGAGTCTTGCAACATATCACAAACTGGTAACTACAGCTCAAGTTACCTTGAACTCAGAGCCTTCCTGCTCCTGCTTTGTGAACGTGAGTAAGACTGGTATGCACCTCTATATCTGGTGTGTGGATACTACTCTCAGCCTCTTACTCAACCTGCCCTAAAACCTCCTGAAATACTTCAAGGCATTAATAGGTAAGCAGACAAATTCTCAGACTGCTCAAGAAGGCAGGCTTTGAGTAGAGTTAGAAACAAGCAGAAGTCTGTGGAATCCAGTAGGATCGGACCACCGTGTGAGGAGGTCAGTCTCCCATGGCAGGTGATATGGCCAGTTTCCAAAAATCTGAGACCTCTAACAGCACAGTTTGAAAGGCAAGAATGTGGACTGTTTTTTCTTTTCATATACCATTTCATGCCTCTAAGAATAATTTTTATGAAACCAGAGAGAATCACTACAGAGGTCTTACTCAAGCCAAGATTAATAGCCAAGAGGAGAAAATAAGGAGACACTTTTAAAATGGTCATTAAAATGAGGAGAATATATTTTTTCTAAATATGCACTTTGGCAATTTAGATGCAAGACTCCCATATATTTTTGTCAGATCTTTAAAACCTCAGGAAAATTTTGGAACCTTCTAATACCAGGGGAAAATATTAAACATGTATATAAATTGCTAAACTCATATTGGACTATGCAATCACATTATTATTCATTTCCTTTTATTCCTCCAAAAAGACCTAGATCTGTCAACCATCTGTGTGATACCAGCACTATTGCATCTCTGTGGAGTAGGGAAGTTTATTTCCCCCTTAAGAGTCATGGCATCAGTAATCTCAAGCTAATGATAGTAGAGAAAGTTCATAGACAAGGTGGCCTAGAGAAATTGAGGAAATGCAAGGAGGGTTTGATAAATGCAAGTAGTGATAACAGACTTTGCCTCCCTGAAGTAATAAGGCTTTAGGACTATGTGCTACACCTACAGAGCACTCAGATGGAGGCCAGCCAAGGCTTCAGGAAGATAAGGACATCCTGGGCAGGAGAGGTCAAGAGGATGCCACCAAAGCTGAGTTCCAGTGCATTTCCTGAGCTGATGATAATAGTGGCTGGAACAACTTGTGAGAAGTTATTCTGACCTGAGTCAGACCCTAGCTCTTGAGTTGTTCCCTACAAACTGAGGAGGTAAACATGATGAGGTCTTCCCATTTTATATAGGGTGTGAAAAATTGCAGATGATTTCCTTACTTCACAAAATGGGGTCCCTGGGACCAATAGCATCAGATATTATGGAACTTACTGGAAATGCAGAATCTCAGACCTAGGCCTATCTAATAAGAATCTGCATCATAAAAAGATCCCCAGGTGACTCATGGGTACATTAATGTTTGATGTGCCCTCGTTATTTATGTGTAGTGATGTAGTAAGGGTGGAGGATCTGAGACCAGATGGCTTTGGCCTCCAATCCCAGATTTTACCCATCTTTAGCTGTGTAACTTAAGCAAAATATCTCATTTCTTCGAATGTCATCTGTAAATGTGATAAAGGTCCTTCCAAGAATTATTAGCATAATTCAGAGGGTTTGATTTAATGGAAGAGAATGTGGCTAGCAGAGTTTTAAAACAATTCCCTTTATATTTCTAGCTCAAAATCTATAGCTATCTACAGTCTTTAAAATCTAGCATAGACTCAATGGCAAAGGCTTCTTTTTTCCTCTTACCACCTCATTGCTCCTGCAGCTTCTATGAAACACCTAAAGGGTCCCAGAACAGACCATCCCAATCTGCATTTGGCTCTGTCCTGTTCCTCACTGCTGATACATTTCCTTGACTCCTTGCCAAGACATAACATAGGCAACCATTCTCCTAAATAAAGTAGGTCATTGTTGGAAATAGAGTACAGCCACCTTTATTTGTAAGAGGGAAATAGATGGCTACTACAAAGCCAATACTCTGCTTGTCCTCCTACACTGAACTGCCAAGGAAATAGCTGGCAGACTTATGCCTCCATGTCAACCCTACCTCCACCATCACAGCACATATGCATAGGCTGGACCAGGCAGTCATCTTGCATTACTCGGCTCAGATCATTCCCTAAAGAGCAACATCTGGATGTGGCCAAGAAGCAGGACAGCTGTCCCTAGGTTCCCTGTTTATGTCTCTGAACCCCCTCCAAGATCTGCTGGTGTACCAAAAGACTGGTAAGAGAAGTCCAAAGAGGGTCTCCATGATCTCTGAATATTGAGTGGCTCATATATTCTACTTTCTTAAACTTACTATCTTGCATGTCCCTTATATGTGATTATGAACTCAAGGTGAACATTTACCCTCCAACATCCTCAGCATTCACTGGGTAATTCAGTAGCCATCCTCTGACCAGAGGGTGGATTTGAGAGAAGCTTGTGGGTATCCTGGTCAGCTCTCTTATTTCCTGTCTCCTATTTTACTTTCTCCTTTCCTATTGTCTCACTGTCTCCATTCTCTCTGATATTTTCTCCTTTCCCCTCTTCTGACTAGACCTTCTGTGAACATTCCATTCCCACTAAACTTAAGTTTTCTAAATTCTCCCAACTCCATTTCACTTCTTCTTATTTGTGTACTTTCCCTTCATTCCAAATGGATTCAGAATATCTTAAAATGTTCACAGCAACTCCAAACAGGACTGTAGCAATTGCTAACTGTGTCTTCACTTTTGTGGCTATGATATTATTGCTTAGAGGTATGCTCTAAGTTGCATCTGAAATGTAAACTTCTGCAGATCTAGACCCAAGTTTTAAAAGCACTAAAATAACTTCAGGGACAAGCTAAAAATAATTTCACCTGGCATTTGGAAGGCAGGACAAATCTAGAGTCTCCAAAGTCCAACACCTCAGGACACAGTCTGAATAGGAAGCCCTTCAAGTAATAGGATTCCACAGTTATAGGCAGAGAGGAGACCTTTCCTGACACTCTCTACTCCCAGCAGAGCAATACAGAAATGAGCCCAGAAAAGAAATCTCAAGAGTTGCACAAGCAAAGTTCAATTAGTTTAAATCTGAAATACACAAGGACTTTTAGACCCTGTATGATATAGTGCAGATATGTGATTCACCTCCAGGAGTACTGTGAATTCAAAGGCTCCTGCCATGCACACACAAAACCAGAAGGAGACTACAGGCAACACGTTCATCAGACCAATTTCTCAAGGACAAAGTGTGAATCTAATACTCGTACTTATATTTATATTTATACTTATACCCTGCTGGCTTCCTAGCACTGAGTACCAGGCCAGAGAGGCACCCATGAAGTAAGCAAAGACGATTCAGGAGAGAGAGGCAAGAAATGATGGAAAGAAACTGAGAAAATCAGGGGGGATCCTTCATCCCTATGAACACACCTGGACAGAGTGACCTCAATTTTTTTTAATATTTAAAATCATGACCCCAGGAACTATCTCTATGTCACCAAGCCAACGCTTTTCATTTTATCATTAGCTTTTTGGATTTTTAAAAGCTGGTTGGGTCCTTTAATTTGCAGCATACTCCCCAGGCAGATATTCAAACAGAAAAATAAATATCATAGCAGCTGATCCCTCTCTGTATTAATTTGCTTGCTTGTTACAAACCATTTTAATTATTTTATTTGCAATACCTATTTGTTTGTCTCAGGGGAACATTTAAATCTCCTTGTATTTGTGCATAACTCTCCTAACCACTAGGAAAATGAGACCTTCTGTTTCACATTAACACTTCATGAGTTTTTTTTAATCCCTGAGGAGCTGATAGAAAATTATACATTTGAATCACACTTATAATTTAAAATCCTGAAATATTACACTAATTTTTCCAAAAATGATTCGAAAATATATCATAGCCCAGAGTCTTAGCATAGTATGGTTCTGAAGTTCAGAGGTTTGAGCTCAGTGTAGTAAAATCCGGTGGCTCACGTCTTTAATCCCAGCACTCGGGAGGCAGAGGCAGACACATTTCTGAATTCCAGGCCAGCCTGGTCTACAGAGTGAGTTCTAGGACAGCCAGGGCTATACAGAGAAACCCTGTCTTGAAAGAAAAGAAAAGAAAAGAAAAGAAAAGAAAAGAAAAGAAAAGAAAAGAAAAGAAAAGAAAAGAAAAGAAAAGAAAAGAAAAAAAGAAAAGAAAATCTTTACATCTAAACAGATCCAAATGTATAGCACAAAAGTATAAAGATATGTGTAAGCTTTTGTTAACTTGTTACAAACTTGAGTTACCCAGGATGAAGTGAGAGAGAACCTCAGGTGAGGAACTGCCTCCTGTGGGAATGTCTACGGGGCATTTTCTTGCTTAATAATTGATATGGGAAGGCTCAGCTAACCATGTGCAGTGCCATTACTGGACCGATGATCTTAAATTGTGTAAATAAAAGCAAGTCACAGAAAGCGAGCCAGTAGCCAACACCCCTGTATTGCCTCTGCTTTCATTCTTGCCTTTGCGTCTTGAGTCCTGCCTTGACCTTCTTCATTGATAAACTGTGATGTGGAAACCAAACAATGCCCTTCCTTCCAAGTTGTTTTGGGTCAGTGATTCATGACAAAAACAAAAGCAAGCTAGATAATGTAGGATGGTGACTACAAGTATGAGATCTGCGCTCATGTAAATGGAATCTATCTGCACCTTAATCAACTAAAAGCAACATAAATGGCACAACAGTTGCCAGATACCAAGCAACAGACCCAGCCAGACAGTGATACTCAAGAGTCAATGAAGTGGGCCTGAGCTCCTCAGAGGAGCTTCCAGTGCTGTAGCCCAGGAAGTGGGACAGTCAGGATAAACTATAATAGTCTCTATGAACTGAAGCATGGGCTGAGGTGTTGGGACCTGGGGATGTTAGGGGTGACAAGGCAGGCTACTACACAGCTACACACAGAAGGGCCCTGTTCAGAAATCTGTAAGGAGTTCTGTTTGAATCTTTCATAGAGTATTGATCAGTGCATGTACTTGAAATCGTCTCAGACTAAGAAAGGGCCATTTAAAAGAAGCAGGTGTCATAATTCTAAGCTATAGCTCTAATTAGACAAACTGGAGAGATAAGCCTATCAAAGAAAGGTCCAAAGAGAGTCTAAAAGTATCAAAACACCCAAAAGAGAACAAAACACCCAAAAGGACAATGTCCAAGGGCTGGTGTAGTGGCTATTCTTGGTTGTCAACTTGACTATATTTGGAATGAACTACAATCCAGAATTGGAAGGCTCACCAGTGACCCTTATCTGGAGGCTTGGAGATCCTTATCTGGATCTTGGTATGGAGATCTTGAGCCATAGTGGCTATGGATTCCAGAAGATTAAATCTCTGAGTTTAAGGAGATTTAATCTGGGCTACACCTTTCATCTGGGATTAAAGGTGTGGTGGAACACACCTTTAATCTGGGCTACACCTTCTGCTGGAGACAATATAAGGACATTGGAAGAAGGGAGTCTAGCGCTTGCTCCTTCGCCTGCTGGTCGTGTGAGACTGAGTAACTGCTAGATCCTTGAACTTCCATTCACAGCTGCGACTGAACCATTGTTGGGAATTGGGCTGCCGACTGTAAGTCATCAATAAATTCTTTTACTATATAGAGACTATCCATAAGTTCTGTGACTCTAGAGAACCCTGACTAATACAGCTGGGCATGGGTGTTTGAACAAACAAAAATGAGCCCAATGTCCAATCACAAAAAATTGCAAAGTCTTCATAGAAGAGGTTGTGGAAATATCGTCACAGTCAGAGACCACTGGGAAGACTGAGATAAAACAGTATCTGCACATGAGTGTACTGTGGGACACATGAACTCTCTGCAGCTATGGTTGGCTGCATGAGATCAGCACAATATAAAACCAGTTAACATTCCAGTATAGACAATGAGAGGTACAAACCCCACCCCTGGTTTTGGAGCTAATGACACTGGATGGAAACTAGGGGAGGGAGAGTCTTTTTTAAGAGTATGCTCCCTGGCAGCTTGACCATGAACACATGGATGACCCCACACCCACGCACTAATTGTGCTCAATGGGTTTTTTTAAAAGAAAAAAAAAAGAAAGAAAATATAACGCTAGGATGAGACATGATGGAAAACTGGGAGGGTTGGAGGGATGGAACAGGGTTAAATATGGTTAAAATACTTTCTAGGTATATATGACATTCTCAAAGATTAAAATATTTTATTAAAATTAAAATATTCTCCATCTAATAAAAAATTGCAATATATATAATGAAGCATGGGAATACAGTCCATAACCAGGGAAGTAATCAATATCTACAGATTGAGAAACAATACAATAGAACAGGAACTTAACACACAAAATGAACATTATAAATCTACACTATAGATTCAAGAAATAAAGTACAATTTGTTTGTGATAGGGAGAACAATAAAAGACAAATTGAATTTCTACAAATTAAATATGCATTGTCTGAGATGGAAAAATGCATCAGATGAAGAAATAGAAGAAAATCAATGAATTTGAAAGTACAGGATAAAAATTACTCAAAATTAATTAGCTAACATATAAATACGTTCACTAACTTTGAATACAGCAATAGAAAAAGACCATGATCAAGTACTTTATTAATTCACTAATCAAATGAATCAACTTATTTCTCCTTAATGGTAGGATAAAAAGGGAAGAATTATGTGATCCTCTCGACAGAGCTCTATAAATAACTCCATCAAATCCAATATCCAGTATCCAGTTGTTTTTAAGGAAACCCTCAGAAACTAAGAATGAAAGAAAACTTCAATTTGATTTATTTTTAAAAAGTATCTATGTTCAACTTATGTGATAACTAGTAGGGATAGATAGAATGTTTGCTTTTGGGAGTGGAAGACACAGATGTCTGCCCTTGTTATTCATCTCAAGCGCTAAATCCTGGTCTCATGCTTAGCTGCCAAGAAAAGACAAGATCCAAGATCCAACAAACTTCTCAAAAGCAAGGGAAGTTTGTTGACATTAAACTAGAAGTTCAAGCCAATATAATAGGGGTGGGGGGAAGGACATAGATTCAATGGGGGAAGATGTAGTTCTCTTTGCCACAGAAGGTATGCTGCTCTACACATAACATCATTAAAAAAAAAAAAAGCCTCTGTAACTAATAACTGAGTTTCATGGGGTTGAGTGAGATTGTTTTCCTACAAGCTAACAACACACAAGGCAAGTTTCAATTGAAAAGCAGTAGCATTTACAAGGATCTGAAAAATATAAATACTTGGAGACGAATTTAATAGTATGACATGCACTTAACACTATAAAACGCTGCTACAAATAATTGAGGACTCTGATAAATGGAAAGATATTCCTTTCTCACAGGTCAGTATTGCTAAGAGTCAATTATCCCTGAAAAAAATCTCTAGTTTCAACACGATTAAAATTAAAAGCCTGGCTGACTTTTTCCTAGAAACTGACAAGTTAATTTTAAAGTGTAAGAAACGGCAAAGCAGGCATGAGGAAGGAACACTATTAACAACTTGAAAAATGAATGCCTCTAAAATTCTGTGGCCAGTTGCCTCAAAAACCTCCACATAGTCCCAGCTGTGTGGAAACATGAAGGGTAGAGAAGACAAGATCTTGAAGCAACAGTGTTCAGAGAGGCTCCTCAAGACGTTCCTCCCAAGTAACCTGACGTTGTGGTCATTGGTCAATTAGTAGACATCTAATAATCTCATGCCCAGGTTGTCACCACATTTCCCAGGCTAGGTGGGGTCTCGCTGAGTCTACTTCTCAAATCTGGAGGATATAACCTCCTAGTGTCTCTGTCATTCTCTGTCACTGTAACAGAATAACTGACACTGGGTGAGTAGAGTTTTCTCTCCTACTTCTGAGGATAAACAGAAGTCCAAGAGCATGCTGAAAGCACCTGTGGGCTTCTGACCAGGATCTCTTGCCGCTTGCTTCTCACATCACAAAACAAGGGTAAAATGGACATGTGCTTTGTGAAGGAAAGGGGCTTATTTTATGAAGACCCACCCTGAAGCAACTTGCCTATTTCCAGGAGAACTGGAAACCATTCCGATGACAAAGGTATCATGCCCTCTCCATGAGCTAATCACCTCCCTGGGCCCACCTTGCCACCCTGTCACCTCAGGGACCAAATTTCACTGTGAAATCTGCAGAGGACAAACCCCATCTCTGTGCTGTGAGCCTAGAAACAAAACCTCAATGGATGATAGAGTGCTTCTACCTGATGGAAATGTTTGGGGAAGGCAAGATGGCATCTCATGTGATGCTGACCCACTTCATTAAGCTGAACTGTCCTTTGAGACATTCAAATTTAACAATAGGAAATTTCATAGACGTGCCTGACCCAGAAACCTCGTGTCCAAGCAAAATGACTGACAATCAATTTTTTTTGTCTCCAAAACTTCTCACCTATCAGGACTCTATGAAAAATACAGATGAGTTACAACTATGGGAAATACTTAGCAGCAGAAATCTCTTTGTGGGGAAAAAGAATGTGGCTCATTTTTCTTCTGTAAGGGCAAAGAGGGGACCTGCTTTCCACAGATAGTCTTCCGTAGGGACTTCACTCAGACTCACACAACACAATGAAGAGTCACACACAACATAATGGGACCTTTTTAAAAGCAGGATCATTTGCATTTAATCATAAAAGCTATTTCGTGTCGTCTTTGTTATGGTTTCAGTCTGAAACATCCCCCAAAGACTCTTGTGCTGACAGATATTTGATTCTGAGGGTTCATCACAAAGTTAGCTATCAGTAGATTTATACCTCAGTTAGGAAGTAGGGCCTAGTTAAGGGAAGCATGTCACGGAAGGCATGACTTTGAAGGGTACAACTTCTCCTGATACCTTTCTTCTTGCTCTCTCTGCTCCTGGCTACTGTCGGGGAGAAGCTCTGCCATGCCCTTCCTTCCACACTGAGGAAGTCCTTCCTGGCCAGAAGCAACAGAGCCAGGAAACACGATCTGAAACCTCTATAGCCAGGAGCCAAACCCATCTTTCCTTCTTTAACTTGTCAGCATTGCATATTTTGTCATAGCAACAACAACAACAAAAAAGATAGGCTAGCCTTCTATTGTCCTCTTGAACATGCCCATTTATTTCCTTTAATTGGATCACCGTGATGCTTGCCTTTTATTGTTGTTGTTATTGTTGATATGTTTCTTTATTCCTAGTTAACATGAAATCCCATGTCACTTTCAGTTTCAAAGCCAAAGGTTTGGTTTTGTTTTGGTTGGTTGGTTGTTTTCTGTTGGGTTGGTTGGTTGTTTTCGGTGAACCATGAGTTCTGTTGGTATTACTTTACAGGACTATGGATGAGAAGTTACTTATAAAAGCAGAAATGACTCAAAGATAGCCATAGAGAGAATCTCGTATGTACTGTGTGGAAGCATCATCATCATCAATACAAAGCTGATGGCCAATGAGCTGAGTGTAACTGCAACCCAGGTCCTAAAATAAGGACTCCGAGATTTATACCTAGGAGATAAACTTGGGCTTGACACCTAACGAGCTCATAACTTAATTAACTATTTATCCTATTCCATGAGTGCCTCATGGCTGGATACCTCTCCTCAGTTCCATTTGGGACAAATCTCTTCCCATGCCCGACTCTATTTCAGAGTTCCTCTCTCCTTACTGGAACTCCTACCTCCTATTTTCTCCCTCAGATAATAGGCCATCAGCTTTTTATTGACAGGTGTTGCTTTCATACAGTACACAAGAGATTCTCTCTACAGCGGAGGGGAGGCAGGATTAGATTAGGATATGGCAGAGAGAGATAGAAACTCTGGGAAAGAGTCAGGCATGGGAAGATTTCATGCCAGACGTAGAGGAAATGGACATATAAACCTGAGGAGAGGTAAACAAGCACATGGCAGGCATAGGCTGGAATAGATGGGTCCTATATGTTGTGCGCTACTCACGGGATGAGTCAACGCTTAGGGCCTAGGCATTTGCTCATCAATTATTCAATCTCAGAGTCCTTATTCTGGGATCGAAGAAACTGGGTAGAATAGCTTGTGGCTACAAATGGCACCTAAATCACATGCTCTTAAAAATCCAAGCTTAGAGCCTGAGGAAAAGTCCCGGGTGAAAGGTGAGGAACGAACTCTCCCCAGAGCAGCTTCCTAGCTGGGCAGAAAGTGGTTCCTTTTAAAAGAAAGCAAACTGGAGCCTCAGGCAACACCCTGCAGGTAAAACACAAAACGTCCCAGACTTGGGGCAGATAGGCTCAGCTCTCAGCTGGTGCCTGCAGGTATGAGGCTCAACTCTAACTGAAGGGCAAACAACAGTTCTAGCCCCCAAAATTCAAGTGCAGCCTGCTAAAGCCATGCAAGGGAGTGAAGCTAGACACCATAGGCCTGTGCTGGACTGTAGAGCCTGCAATTGAACAGAAGGGCAGAAGGGACATTTTCTCAAAGCTGTGGAAGACTGCAAAGCCCAAACTTCTGAACTGGTAATTTATAAGTCTGAAAACAAAAGGAGAAACAAATACTTAGTTTTCAAATAATAAAATCCTTAAGGAGAGAATTAAATAAAATTAAAAAGAATTCCCCAGAGGAAAGAATTTTATGAAAATTAAAATACAGAAAAAGATATTAAACTTAGAGAACCATAGAGAGAAATAAATAAATCCACATAGAGGATAAGTTCTAAAGAAAGGAGAGAGAATAAAAAAAGAAAAATGTGTATATATTTATAAATATATGCATATATATGAATAAACACTGAAAAAGAAACTGTACATAGACATTCACAGAAACACTGAAACACTGAATTTAAATATAAAAAATAAAAATTAAAGTCTCTGGAGGAAGGAGAGAAAATAAAGTCTCCATAGAAAAAAACAGAGATGGAAAATTAGTTTTCAAAGAAATGAAAAAAATAAAGTGAAGTCTCCATAAAATGGAAAGGATTAGAGAAATTAATATTTTCCCATCCCCCAAAAAATGGAAAACAGTATAGAAGAAGGAATTTGGACCCCATATAGCTTTGTTTTGATTGTCAACATAAAATTAATTATATGCTCAGTAATGATTACAATATTATATATCCTCTTTAAGAAAAATCAGCATAAAATAGACTTAGAGAAAGAGAAGACTAAAAACTTAAATGCTAGATTGTAAACTATATAACAGAGCTTAGAGGTTTTTTTTTTTTAAATCAGAATGGAGAATCTTCAACAGAATTCAGTCTGGAACTTATAGCAATAGAAAAGTTAGTTCTGGATGAGAAAAAATGCACATAGCCCTAAGGTATTAGAGTCCTAATAGAACAACCTATAGAGATGCACTATTCTGAGTTAAGAATCTAGATTCTATTTAATTCTTACCTTAGAGGAATGTCGTAAAATAGTTTATGTGTTTCATTTTATAGAGTTTGGAGGATTAGGGTATATACATATGTCAACATATTATACAGTTGATACCCACTCAAGAATTCAATGGGTAACTGCTTTAAGTTCTTAGAAGGCTGATTTTTTTTTTTTGAGACTGTACATTTATTAGAGGTGATGCTATCTTGTAAATGTCTTTACAATTTCAAACTGATGGTGCTTTGGCATGTGTATCCATTAGAATATAACATTTTAAAGACATTATGGCATAGGAAATGTTACAGGCATATCTTACAATCTTACAGGTCGAGGAATTATGTAGAGATCTAACAGGGCTTTAAAGGAAATGCTCCTAGAACAGAAGGGGGATATGGAATCACCCATTAGTTTAAATAAGGCTTTATTGACCTTAAAATGTTTAAATGCCAATGAGACAGATAACATAACTGCTAAAATACATCGGATTTTAGAAAGGACTGATTATTTAGATTAGCCTTTATAAATGATACCTTGGAATGAAAGACAAGAACATGTCCCACTGGAGAAAAGAAAATGCTCATCTCAACAGAAGAAAAGAAACTCCAGATTCCATCCAAATTAGTAAAAATCATACTTGACCAGGGGAGATCCCTAAAGATCCTGATTGTAGATATGAAAGAAATCAAGAAGACCATCCAAACAGGTAATTTGCATTGCTGATCCCTCTACATGGGAAGAACTCTGAGACGGGCTGAGACATGAAAAGGTCTCCAACCAAGACATCAGTTAGCATAACCATTAAATTTTGTTGGCTACAGAATCTTTAAGACTTACCATGCCATCCATTCAAATGCTACAGATAGAAATTTTGAATTACAGTTTGTTTATACAGTCCAAACAAACTTATAAAAGAAAGACAGATGCCTTACCTGCTCAAAGAGAGAGCAAGAATTATCCTCAGCTAGATTGTACACACTGTTCACTCCCTATATGTGTCAACGCAGAAATGTATATTATCTGTGTATGTATATATGTTTACAGACATCAATGAAGATAAAGAGGCCCTAACAAGATTCACCATTTAGGAGATTAGAAGGATGCTGAGAGGCTGAGAAATACTTATTCCAATATCCTTTTCCACTCAACCTCAGACTGCTTCATTGGCTGTTTCATCAAAACTTGCTTCCAGGACATGTTCAAAGCTGCTGACACCTTGATGCCCAAGTTGGCTAGCCTCTCAGACTGTTCCAGTCAGGACTTCAGTCAATTCCTGCATACCAAGACTGGACAGCAAATGTTACAGCTAGCTTTCTAAAAATTGGCCATATCCTAATTTTATCTGGACCCCCAAACTAGCAGAAAACAATTTTAAGAGACCAATGCCCCATTCGCAAAATTAGGGTGGGTAGTTTTGTGGTATTCGGTGGGTGAGTTTTTAATGGTTTTGGTCAAGGAGGAAAGAAAGTAAGGTTTGGGGATTTTTTGTCTCACTTTTCACAATCCTTCTTAATCTCCTATCTAATGTTAGGGGGAAAGAGAGAAGTGAAAGAAAAAAGTGGGGGTATAGAAATGATAGGTAAAGGGGTAGATTATTAAATCTACTTTTAAACCAAAGAACATTAACAACCCAAATCATTTGGTATACACCCTGCATATAGATATAAATTTAATGTTATCTTTTGTTAAAACATACAATGTATATATGTTTCAACTCTTGTTTAAGGTATTGTACCTATTTTTTAAAAGGCAATGTTAAGTTCTAGTCCTTTTGAAAGCTTCTTTAAAAACTGCTTAGGATAAATAAGAAATGCAAGTTATAGTCAACTTATGGTCATGAGTTAGTTAGATACTAGTTTAGTTAATTACAAAAACAAGCTCCTTTTAGCTTCCTTGGATGTTTTCAAAGTTAAGCAAATAGTAGATAACTGGAGACAAGCAATTCAGATAGAATATAGATTGATAGATGGTCTTCAAAAACCTCAGAGATCTTCAGAATATGGCATTTAAAGACATTTTATTAATTAAAGGATTTTTTGGCAAAGAGACATGTCTGCTCCTGACAGCACCCCAATTCTACTTCAAAGAAGATGATGAGCATCAAAAATGGATGCTCCATTTTCAACAAATGGTGCTGGCTCAACTGGCGGTTATCATGTAGAAGAATGTGAATTGGTCCATTCCTATCTCCTTGTATAATGCTCAAGTCTAAGTGGATGGAGGAACTCCACATAAAACCAGAGACACTAAAACTTATAGAGGAGAAAGTGGGGGAAAACCTTGGAGATATGGGCACGGGGGAAAATTCCTGAACAGAACATCAATGGCTTGTGCTGTAAGATCAAGAATCAACAAATGGATTGTGCTTGAAGTCCTAGCCAGAGCAATTCGACAACAAAAGGAGATCAAAGGGATACAAATTGGAAAAGATGAAGTCAAAATATCACTTTTTGCAGATGATATGATAGTATATATAAGTGACCCTAAAAATTCCACCAGAGAACTCCTAAACCTGATAAACAGCTTCGGTGAAGTAGCTGGATATAAAATTAACTCAAACAAATCAATGGCCTTTCTCTACACAAAGAATAAACAGGCTGAGAAAGAAATTAGGGAAACAACACCCTTCTCAATAGTCACAAATATTATAAAATATCTTGGCGTG
This sequence comes from Mus caroli, assembly GCF_978045245.1. Taxonomy (NCBI): domain Eukaryota; kingdom Metazoa; phylum Chordata; class Mammalia; order Rodentia; family Muridae; genus Mus; species Mus caroli. The sequence continues at coordinate 28,249,200 of NW_028227267.1, read as the reverse complement.
ACTCTAACTAAGGAAGTGAAAGATCTGTATAATAAAAACTTCAAGTCTCTGAAGAAAGAAATTATAGAAGATCTCAGAAGATGGAAAGATCTCCCATGCTCATGGATTGGCAGGATCAACATTGTAAAAATGGCTATCTTGCCAAAAGCAATCTACAGATTCAATGCAATCCCCATCAAAATTCCAACTCAATTCTTCAACCAATTAGAAACTGCAATCTGCAAATTCATCTGGAACAACAAAAAACCCAGGATAGCAAAAACTCTTCTCAAGGATAAAAGAACCTCTGGTGGAATCACCATGCCGGACCTAAAGCTTTACTACAGAGCAATTGTGATAAAAACTGCATGGTACTGGTATAGTGACAGACAAATAGACCAATGGAATAGAATTGAAGACCCAGAAATGAACCCACACACCTACGGTCACTTGATCTTCGACAAGGGAGCTAAAAACATCCAGTGGAAGAAAGACAGCATTTTCAACGAATGGTGCTGGCACAACTGGTTGTTAACATGTAGAAGATTCAAGATTCTCTTGAATAGAACAGCAATGGCTTGTGCTGTAAGATCGAGAATTGACAAGTGGGACCTCATGAAACTGCAAAGCTTCTGCAAGGCAAAAGACACCATCAATAAGACAAAAAAACCACCAACAGATTGGGAAAGGATCTTTACCTATCCTAAATGAGATAAGGGACTAATATCCAATATATATAAAGAACTCAAGAAGGTGGACTCCAGAAAGTCAAATAACCCCATTAAAAAATGGGGCTCAGAACTGAACAAAGAATTCTCACCTGAAGAATACCGAATGGCAGAGAAGCACCTGAAAAAATGTTCAACATCCTTAATCATCAGGGAAATGCAAATCAAAACAACCCTGAGATTCCACCTCACACCAGTCAGAATGGCTAAGATCAAAAATTCAGGTGACAGCAGATACTGGCGAGGATGTGGAGAAAGAGGAACACTCCTCCATTGTTGGTGGGATTGCAAGCTTGTACAACCACTCTGGAAATCAGTCTGGCGGTTCCTCAGAAAATTGGACATAGTACTACCGGAGGATCCAGCAATACCTCTCCTGGGCATATATCCAGAAAATGTCCCAACCGGTAAGAAGGACACATGCTCCACTATGTTCATAGCAGCCCTATTTATAATAGCCAGAAGCTGGAAAGAACCCAGATGTCCCTCAACAGAGGAATGGATACAGAAATTATGGTACATTTACACAATGGAGTACTACTCAGCTATTAAAAAGAATGAATTTATGAAATTCCTAGCCAAATGGATGGACCTGGAGGGCATCATCTTGAGTGAGGTAACACAATCACAAAGGAACTCACTCAATATGTATTCACTGATAAGTGGATATTAGCCCAAAACTTAGGATACCCAAGATACAAGATACAATTTGCTAAACGCATGAAACTCAAGAAGAATGAAGACCAAAATGTGGACACTGTGCCCCTTCTTAGAATTGGGAACAAAACACCCATGGAAGGAGTTACAGAGACAAAGTTTGGAGCTGTGATGAAAGGATGGACCATCTAGAGACTGCCGTATCCAGGGATCCATCCCACAATCAGCTTCTAAACGCGGACACCATTGCATACACTAGCAAGATTTTGCTGAAAGGACCCAAATATAGCTGTCTCTTGTGAGACTATGCAGGGGCCTAGCAAACACAGGAGTGGATGGTCACAGTCAGCTATTGGATGTATCACAGGGCTCCCAATGGAGAAGCTAGAGAAAGTACCCAAGGAGCTAAAGGGATCTGCAACCCTATAGTTGGAACAACATGATGAACTAACCAGTACCCCGGAGCTCTTGTCTCTAGCTGCATGTGTATCGAAAGATGGCCTAGTCAGCCATCAATGGAAAGAGAGGCCCATTGGACTTGCAAACTTTATATGCCCCAATATAGGGGAATGCCAGGGCCAAAAGAATGGGAATGGGTGGGTAGGGAAGTGGGGGGCGCTATGGGGGACTTTTGGGATAGCATTGGAAATGTAATTGAGGAAAATATGTAATAAAAAATATTAAAAATTAAAAAAAAAAAGAATCGACAAATGGGACCTCATAAAATTGCAAAGCTTCTGTAAGGCAAAAGACACTGTCAATAAGACAAAAAGGCCACCAACAGATTGGGAAAGGATCTTTACCAATCCTAAATCAGATAGGGAACTAATATCGAATATATACAAAGAACTCAAGAAGCTGAACTCCAGAAAATCAAATAACCCCATTAAAAGTGGGGTACAGTGCTAAACAAAAAATTCTCAACCAAGGGATACCAAAGGGCTGAGAAGCCCCTGAAAAAATGTTCAACATCCATAATCATCAGGGAAATGCAAATCAAAACAACCCTGAGATCCCACCTCACACCAGTCAGAATGGCTAAGATCAAAAATTCAGGTGACAGCAGATGCTGGCAAGGATGTGGAGAAAGAGGAACACTCCTCCATTGCTGGTGGGATTGCAAGCTTGTACAACCACTCTGGAAATTGGTCTGCCAGTTTCTCAGAAAATTGGACATAGTACTACTGGAAGATCCAGCAATACATCTCCTGGGCATATATCCAGAAGATGTTCCAACTTATAATAAGGACACATGCTCCACTATGTTCATAGCAGCCCTATTTATAATAGCCAGAAGCTGGAAAGAACCCAGATGTCCCTCAACAGAGGAATGGATACAGAAAATGTGGTACATTTACACAATGGAGTACTACTCGGCTATTAAAAAGAATGAATTTATGAAATTCCTAGCCAAGTGGATGGACCTGGAGGGTATCATTCTGAGTGAGGTAACCCAATCACAAAAGAACTCACATGATATGCACTCACTGATAAGTGGATATTAGCTCAGAAACTTAGAATACCCAAGATACAATTTGCAAAACAGATGAAACTCAAGAAGGTGACCAAAGAGTGGATACTTGGTTCCTCCTTAGAATGGGGAACAAAATACCCATGGAGGGAGTTACAGAAACAAATGGTGCTGAGAGGGAAGGACCATCCAGAGAGTGCCCCACCCAGGGATCCATCCACCAAACCCAGACACTATTGCATATTCCAGCAAGATTTTGCTGACAGTACCTGATATAGCTGTCTTGAGTGAGGCTATGCTAGTGCAAATACAGAAGTGGATGCTCACAGTCATCTATTGGATGGAACACAGGACCCCCAATGGAGGAGCTAGAGAAAGTACCCAAGGAGCTGGAGGGGTCTGCAACCCTGTAAGAGGAACAACAATGTGAACTAACCAGTACCCCCAGAGCTCTTGTCTCTAGCTGCATATGTAACAGAAGGTGGCCTAGTTGGCCATCATTGGGAAGAGAGGCCCTTGGTTTTGCAAAGATTCTATGCCCCAGTACAGGGGAATGCCAGGGCCAGGAAGGAGGAGTGGGTGGATTGGGGAGCAGAGCAGGGGGAGGGAATAGGGGACTTTCGGGATAGCATTTGAAGTGTAAATGAAGAAAATATCTAATTAAAAAAAAAGATAGATGCTCCATCAAGGCAAGAAATTGGGGGTGGCTGTCCAGGTAATCTGCACCTCTGTCATTTCTATAGTTTTAGAAGCTATTTTCTCTGAACTTCCTGCCCACTCAGGTAATATTTATTCCTTCTAAGGTCTCTTAAAGGGTTCGAAGACTAGATAGTTACAGTCTTATAATTGATCTTAAATTGTTTGGGATTTTAGAAAATGTCTTAAAGTCAGAGAAGATATGTTTATATTTATAAATGAAAGTTTTGATAGAAAATGATTTGATTATTGCCAAGATAGGATAGATAGCAGAGAACTTTCTCCAAGGTTGTCAAATGCATATGGACTGGACATGGCAGATGTAATATTTATCTGATAGTTTTCAGAATTGTTCTTATTGTATATAGTTTATTGATGCCAAACAAAGAGCCATTCTTTGGACTAAAAGGGGGAAATGTAGAGAGAAACTCTTATATACCATGTGAGGCATCACCCAGCAATAAAAATCTGATGGCCAGTGAGCCAAGGCAGAATTATAAGGTGGGACATCTGTCAGAGGGAGATAGGGATTCTGGGAAAGAGTCAGGTGTGGAAAGATCTTGGAGAGCATGAATGGCAGCTCACAAACCTGGAGCATGAATGGCAACTGCGAACCTGGAGCACACTGCACAGCCTGCAAGTAGCTCCACAGGATGGAGAATGTTCTTTCCAGGTGACTCAGTTCCTCTCTGCTTCTTCCAGGAAGCTGGTATGGGCTTAGGCTCTCCTTTACAGCATGGCTTGTCTGAAATTCTTCTTTCCTTACTCTCAGGAGGAAAGAACCTAGAGAACTTGATTAGTTTTGGGAACTTCCTGAAGTCATTTTGAGTTATCTTTTGGCTACAGAGCTTCCCTACTGGGTGGAATATTTCAATCTTCCAGAAAAGGGATACACTTTCTCCCCAGAACTAGGGTTATAAGCACATAACAATACCTATTGTATCCCACTTTTGTTAGATTGAGTCTGGCCTGGAGTTTGACATATAGAACTCCAATTCATCACCGTTTACATGCCTCTGCCTCCTGGGTGCTGAGATTAAGGCTTGAGCCACTATATCCAGCTACACCTGACTTTCTATGTGGATCTTAGAGATCAAACTCAGGTCTTCACACTTTGTATGCACTTCCCAGACTGAATATCTCCCAGCCCAAAGTCTTTGCTCTTTAACCAGGAAACTGTTTATTCTTTAGAGATGGTAGATAAACAAAGCCAAGTCTTCATTCAAGAATCAAATACAACAATCAGAAGGTTTACTTGAAAGTATCATCATGGGGCTGAGGTAAAAATCTATTGACTGTGGCACTATTTACAGAGGATTTAGACAATTCGTTTTTCCAACAATTAAGAAGATTTGCATAAAATGTTATTCTTTCCAATGAAAGAATAGTATAATACCATTAAATGTTATCTAAAGGGCTATTTACTGACATGACAGATTATTAAGGTTGTATTATTAATTGAAAACAATGGGATTCAACAAAATTGAACCTACCAAGAAAAGCTCTTGAGAGGAATGATCTATATATTGTGGCTTTTTGAAAGGATGATTCATTGATATATTAATTTGTATTTTGTTTTTACTGTTCTAAACTAATCAAGAAAAATTAGAGCAATTTTTCACTGTGTTTCTTCTATTCCTCTTCACCCATACACCCACTTCTGTATTCTTTATGCTCTAGAGAGTTTGTGTCCTTCTTTCCCACAGGACATTTCTTTAAATGAGAAAAGATTCAGCATGACGATACATGCCTTTATTCTCAGCAACTTGGAGGCTGAGGCAGGTAGATTTCTGTGAGCTGGAATTCAGCCTGGTCTAGATAGCAAGCTCCAAGCTACCCAAGACTCTGTCTCAGGAAAAATTAAAAAGAAGCTATGACAGTCAGCTGAGCAGTCTTCTGTAGCTTTGAAAGTTACAGTGATCCAAACAGCAGAAGCAGGAATTTTCCTGAAAAGGTAAGAAAAGCACTGGGGAAGAAACCTGCAGGCCTCTCTAGCCCCTGGTAGACATTAGTCCCAGGACTGGGATATGATGGAAGGAAGGCCAATAGCTATTTAGAATGGCTGAGACTGAGATTTAAGGTCTCCTGAAGACAGAAAAAAGCACATTGGCTTACCTGAGGTCTAACATGAGTTGGAACATGTTGAATGTCCACAGAGATTCTTTGTATTGCTATTACTATTATTATTGTTTTTGTTGTTGCCATTATTATATTGCTATATATTATATTATTTTAGAATATCAAATTCTACATATTTATAATGTACAGTGTGTATGTGTGTGTGTGTGTGTGTGTGTGTGTGTGTAATAAGATGGCTATATAAGGCTAGTGGCATAATCAGTTCCTTTCACATCTTTCTGAGATAGTACACTTTCAACAACTTAAACTATATAATATAACCATTAACTCCATTCACGATGCTGTTCATACAGTCTGCTATGTGGTATCTTTGGCCAACATCTACACAACCTCCATTTCTACCCAGGCTTCTAATAATCATCATTCTACTCTCTGTAGTGAGTTCTTTGGAGTCCATATATAGTTGATATCATGTGACACTTGTGTTTCTGTGCATGGCTTATTTAGTGTAATGTCCTGAAGGTTCAAATATGCTGTCATAAATGACAGCATCTCCTTCTTTTGTAAGATTAGATAGTATTTGATTATTTATATTTGTCATCTTTTATCTTTTCATCTATTTATGGACATTTAAACATCTTATCTAATATGGAAAGTGATACAGTGAATATGAGAGTCCAGACACCTCTGGGATATAGCGATATTCTTTCATATATATGATATATGATATATTATATATATCATATATATATATATATATATATATATATATATATCCATTACCTGTTTCTAATGGTATCTTTCTATGATTGTCCTATTAGAATTACAAAGTTTGTGATACAGGGGTAGAGGGGTAGGATCGGCTGTCCTATACAGGGTAACATTTATACCTGCCAAAACACAGTTATGTAGACATGTTCAGCCTTTCTGTGGAAACTTCAATGATACTGGACACTGAATCAATATTGATGTTATCCTTAATAGCCAGGTGCTGTTCTAAATGCCTTCCACATTTTTCTCTCATTTACTTTTCATAATGATTCTCAAGGGGAGAAGACTTTCATGTTTTAAATTGACAATGCAAGAAACAGAGACACAAAATAGTAAATAATAAAATAAATGGATAAATAAATAAATATTAAATGGTAGCTAGAATTACTGGGATTTGCACTTAATCAGCCTATTTTATTATGGTGGTGGTGGTGATGGTAGCGGTGGTGGTAGCAGTGGTGGTAGCGGTGGTGGTGGTGGTGGTGATTGTGGTGGTGGTGGTAACTGCCATGAACTGCCTAAAATTTTGTTCTTTAGTTCTCCTGTGGTACCAAAGTCTCAGAAAGAACAAGGACAAGAAGTGGGAGGGTTCAGAACCTTTGCTCCATGGTTGGGTACCTGCTACATCAGAATGCCATCAGTTGAACTTCCCCTCAACCCTCTAGACTCCCTTGTTCTCTTCCAGAAAGCAGACTCTTTGCACCAGGCAGGACTGAAGTGCTAGAGACAGCTTGACTCTTACAAGCATCAGGGCAGTCATCCCTTAGCAAAAAGTGTCATCATGAACTTGGAAAAGAAGTGCAAGCCTCTCTCCTCTGCCCCACCCTGTTACTGCTCCTGGACTCTGCCCATGGACAACTGAGAGTGACTCTAATTTCAGGAAACTGAAGCAATGCAACTTAATGAGAACTGGAAAATGGAGAGAGGGATTGACAGAAGGATGGAGGTGGTGAAGGAGCAGAATGGCAGAGACTAGAGATAGATAAACTTCACCAAGGGAGAGGGAACCTGGGAGATCATCCAGGAATGGAGAGCCATGGCCTTAGGCCCAGCAAGGAAGAGTATTCCCGTCACCTGCACAGAGTGGGGACACTCATAGTGCCTGGCCCTTTGGCCAGCTTTGTGCACACCCACATGGAGAGGGAGAATGATGCAGACAGTGCTCCAACAAGAGGAACACACTTGACCCTTGTCACCTTTTTCATGCCCCACGTAAAGAAGACAAAGAAAAACAATACCAAAGGCCTTTCTAACACTAAATCCAACATCTAGCTCATGGCTCTGTCAAAGCCAATGCTCCCATTTCTTTATCAAACCCTTACAACCTCATAAAGACCTTGGCTATTCTGTCTTGCCAATGCATGGATGTACTCTGTGTCAAAGTGAGCACCAATGGAAGGCAGGTGCTCCAGCTATAATCAATGTTACCTGTGTTTCCAAAGCACTGAGAACCATTCTCTCATGTGGCACATCTATGAGACAAGCTTTCTTCTCCTTCTGACAACATGAGATTAAGAGAGTGGATTCATTACTTGTTTCTACAGCCCACCCATGATCCCCATGGTTCCCATTATGAATCTCTTATATAACTTTCATGAAATCAGAAAAGAACAAATTCCGTTAAAAGGGGATCAAATTTGCCATTGTTCTTCCAAATACTTAGCTCAATTTGTTTCATTTGTTTTGTTTTGTTTTGTTTTGTTTTTAATTGTCTATAAAGCATCCAAAGAAGAACCTAGCACATACATACTATGAGAAGTGTGAAATTGGTGGTAAGTAAGAGGATCTTCAGACCCCAGCAGATTTACAAGGTAAGCTCTTTAGCAATTCTTAAGCAAGAAGAATGCTAGGCATGAAGGTCACAACAGCTGGTTTCTCCATGGGCAGGAAAAGATAACAAACTGTTCTTTGGTGCTATGGGGACCTTCTGCTTCTGACGACTGATCACTGAACAGTTTTCTCGCTTCCTTTTCTCCCGTGCATGTTCTAACCTGGTCTGGTCATAATTAACTTCTGAGATCAAACATGATCTGAGTGTTATGGCTGTAGACGTCACTGCCCTTTCTAATGGCATATGGCATTCCCTTGGAATTCTCTATGCAGGTTTAAAAGACAAGCTATCTCAATAGGCATAATGTCTCCTGGTTAGAAGTAGAAGAAAAAAAGAACCAAAGTTGAAGCCACTCTCTCTGTAAGCTCCCAAACATCATGCAGAACACTGCTCAGTTCTGAGTGGTTTGAACTCTCTCTTGCCTGTTTCTGCTTATGTTCCAACTTTAAATGGCGCCTGCATGGGTAGCTCCAACAGGGGCCTGTGAGCCCCATGCTGTGTGTGAGGCAGCAGCCTCTTGTGTGTATGTGTATGTGTGCGTGCGTGCAGGCGTGCTCACTTCCCTTTCTCTGTGTGATGAATAATGATTATCAAGCCTGGCAAGGGAGGTGTAATAACAGGGTAGGAGACACAGATAATAGGGCCTTTCTGGCACGAGCAGCAAGTTCATCGGAATCTGCTGGAATCCATTTGTGGGAAGAGCGATGGATAGGAATGCAGAAAGGTAGACACTAACCTTTAGTTTTCAGATACATTTGCTGCACGTGGTGATTAAAGCTATTTTTAAATACCCCTAAGTGTCTGCATTCCCTTTCCTAAACACTCTCCTGTCAAAACTCTGTAAAATGGCAATCTATTTGTTGAGAACAATTGACTCACGTCTAAAAACATGGAGTCTGATTCCCCAGCAAGAGTAGGTTTTCTGTCTAACGGAAAATTCAACTTGAGTAGCAGATGGCTTGAAAAGTCCCCCCCAGCTCCCGCTAGCTGTCCTTTAGTGATCTATGGACATCTGCATTCTACTTATGAGCTTCCAAGATGTCTGAGGGTGGGAAAACCAGCTCTCAGATTCTCAGGAGCAGCCTCAGAGTTCCTGTGCAATTCAGTACATACACAATGAGTTGTGTCTTTTGTCGTGGTAGGGAGGCAAGATACAAAGGGTTAGTTTGTATCCTCCAGAGTGTTGGAAAGGCCATGAAAGGTATCATCAGTAAGTGAGGTCAGGGGAAGGTATGGTTCCTGAAGTTGTATAGGAGTTTGAGAGGCATGGATAGAAATAGGGGTTGCAAGCTCAAGATACAGTCATAGACACCTCAGCTCAGATTCACCCAAACAAGGATCAAGTCTCTGCTCCTTGTGCACATTCTAAAGAAATGCACACACTTAGAATCAGGACCTTACTCTGGGTATTTTCTTTATTAAGACTAAAGGCAAAATGACCTTTGAAATGCTAATGAAGGGAACTGTGTTTTAAGACTACTTGCTCTTTGACTCCATGATCAGCTATAGCCTGTATGTCAACTCAACCACCCGAGTCCAGCACGTGGCAATTATTAGTCCTATGAACAGAAGAGGAAAGCAAGGCTGCGGAAGCAGAGAAAACAGTCTGCCAAGTCAAGGTCATGCATGTGGTGAGTACTGGAGCCAAGATCGTGTGCATAGTCCCAAAGACTGTGAGCTAGAACCTAACAGCCCTTCTGTCCTGCTGCCTAAACCCACCACCTGTGTAGACTCCAATGCCCTCTCAATGGGCTCTGAGAACATTAAAGGCACCTGCAGAACAATAACCCTCACATAATTGTCAAGTCTTACAGATTCACTTAGAGATGAAAGAAGAAATGGGCTCATTCTGATTAATGAGTAACAGTGCGTTTCCAGGTTCTTTTTTCCCCTCGGAGTCTTCCCATAAGTTACATATTAGCTTATTTCTGTGGGCTTTTGGGAGGTTCCTTTGCTTTTTCCATAAGCAATTTTTAAAATAAGGTGGCAATATATACAGTAACATAAAGAGAACTTGTAACAAAAGAAATAAACAACAGAAAGTTCTATAGTAAGGCTCCCCTTAACAATATCTGTATTACTTCTTACAGGTTACTGTAAAAGTCACATATTCCTGGGATTTAGTGAAATTCAGCATTCAGTGAGGGCTGTGTATTAAGGGAGAAGTAAGAAAAGATAGTATGATACAGGGCATATAATTCTTATCTTTTGAGTCATGAAGATCTAAGTTCAGATGCTGGTCCTGCCCCTTTATGGCATTAATATATCTGTCAATCTTTATATCTCTTTCTCCTTGTTTGAATGATTGAATAGTTTAGGATCCAAGAGACTCAGTCCTGCCACCCTTCCTAACAATCACCATCGAGAGGAGGCCATTGAAACTTCTTGCCAACAGCACCTGACATTAGTGACTTCTTTCCCTCTACTGGTGGTGATTTCTCTACTTGGTGTCCAGGGCTCTATGACTGCTTTCTTTTCTCCAATGCAGACTGCTCCTTCTCAGACTCCTTTTTAGTTTCTTCCCTTTGCTATGGCTTAATATATATCTTAATGGTCAATGTTTGAGTTCATCTTAACTAATATACTCCCTGGTGATCTCTTCCAGCTAGATGATGAATCCTCTATATGCAAATGGTTCCCAAACCCAAGCCACCAGATTCACTCTTTCCTGAACTTCAGGACAACATGCCTGTACTTCTATGTGGGGTTGCCCTCAAGTAGATGTCTTAAGATGAACACATCCAAACCAGATCCTAATTTTATTCTTCAAGCAGCAACACAACATCCCCCTTACCTGAAGAAGGTAACAGTTTTCAAAATACTGAACAGCATGCAAGAAGTCTAGTAGGGATATTTCAAGATAAGAAACAAAACAGCCATAAGAATGCTGTCTTGAAGAGGTTATCACACCACTGAAAAGCAGGTGAGAGGAGATAAACAAAAGCCAAGGGAATCCATGCATTAAGTTATGGATCTGAGACACTATATGGGAGAGGTCTCTCTGCACTGAAGACTGGGGAGCACACAGATGTATGAAGAACATGGCTATATCCTACAGGTCCCCCTGACACTTGGCAGAGTACTCACCACAAAATGTTTGTTTGGAAGACATTGGATTAGGAAGAAACAACCAACCAATAGGAGTTTACATAGGCTTAGGGAAAGTGTGCATGAAGTGAAGTACCCAGAGAGTACAGCCTCATGAGTATGGGATAATTATCCATAGACTACATCTAACTTAGAAAGTGTCTGATGAATTACAGGGTCAAGAGGACCAATGTGGACCAACGTCTTTCCTAAGAACTATATCTTAAAAGGGGGAATACAAAAACACCCAGCAACTCACAAGATACAATTCACAAAGTTTGGTCTTCAAGTAAAGATTCTTACTCATGTACAAAAGAAGTACAAAATAAAATAAGCAAAAATGAAAACAGTCATTTAATAAACACTGTCCTAGAACTGAACCTGAAAATAGTCTAGCAGACATCGGTCCTTAAGCAGTTCTTGACATAGTATAGGTTTTTTAAAGTCTCTGTTTAAAGTCATAGAGGTTAAAAGCTGAAGTTGTGGGTAGAAATATTGGCAGGTTAGATATAGAAGAAAAGATTGGTAAAGCTGTAACATATGGTAAAAATTATGCAATGAGAAACAGAGGAAAAAATGAATTAAAATGAAACCAAGGACCAAGGAGATGAACCAGCAAGCACAGTGATCACTGCACACATGTGAGGGCCTGAGGTTAGATCTACAGAACCATATACATCTGAACACACGAGTGCATATCCTTAATCCCAGTGCCCAGTGGTGAGGTGAGAGATACAAACAGGAGGATCCCTGCAAGTTCACGAGCCAACTAGCCTGGTGCAAGTCACAGTGAACAGTACAAGGCACTGTCTCAAACAAGGGAAATGGCAAGGAGCAACACTGGAGATTGGACTCTGATTTCCACAGACACATTGTGGTAAGTGTGCAACACACAATGTAACACACAAGGATAAAAACAGAAAGAACTTCTGTGATGTGGGAGATAACTGCAAAGCCCTATTTTGTGTGTAACAGACATCCTTAAGTAAGAGAATGGGGATGCAGTGAGCAAAGTTGAAGAAATAATAGGTAATTTCATTTTTGTGTTTTGAAGAGACAATTTATGAAAGTTTTGATGAGAACTATAAATCTACAAGTACAAGAAGCTCAAAAAAATTACAAGCACAATTAAATAATTAAATAATAGAGACTGAGGTGAAGAAAAAAAAAAAAAACAAAGGTACACATAATGAAATTCAAATGAGAGACAGGGAACACTAAAGACTACAGAGATATAGAACAATGAAACCAAAGCAAGGATTGGCATCGGATTTCTGACATGCTGCTTAGTTAGTTTTGTCAACGTGACATGAGCTTGGATTATTTAGGAAGAGGGACTCTCAGTTGAGAAAGGCCTTCTACCAGATTGCTCCATAGGTATGACTCTGGGACATTTTCTTGACTAATGATCTATGGGGAAAGGAAGGCGCAGCCTACTGTAAGTGGCACCAGCGCTGTGTAGGTGATCCTAGGTTATCCAAGAAGGCAGGCTGAGCAAGCTGTGAGGAGCAAGCCAGTAAGGAGCACCCCTCCCATGATCTCTGCTTCAGTTCCTGCCTCCAGGTTCCTACCAATAAACTGAAAGCAGCAAGCTGAAATAAACCCTGGCTCTTCCAAGGTGTTATTCGGTCGTGGTGTTTATCACAGCAGTAGAATACAAACTGGGGAATTCTGGGCCCAACAAAATAGCTTTTGAATAAAAAATGAAATAAAATCCCTTTAAAACATAAAAAACATTGAATACACCAAAGGCTGAGAGCTTTCAGTGCTAGCCCAGCTGCCTTACTACACAGTTCTAAGGCAGGAAGAAAATGATGCCATCTCTAAATACAGAGCTGCATCAGGTAAGGCACCAGAGATGGTAGCAACACCAGAAAGTGCGTAATATTTTTCCTGTGATTTCTAACACATTTTAAAGTCGTTGGAGTAAATACAACAATAATATATTTTGGTATATGTAACATACACAAAGTTAGTACTTAAGACAACATTACATAGAGACTGGGGAAGAATAAGGAAGTATACAATCTTCATATGTTTATATTATATATGAGATGGCATAACAGACCTTAAAAGGAGATCATGGGGATTAAAGTTTCCGTGCTTGCCTTCCATGCATTGGTATTCCACACCATGGTGTCAATTAACCATATAAGATGTCAAACTTAGTAAGTGACTATCCCACTGATTTTCTGTGACCCTCTCCTTAGGCCACAGAAATACTGAAAATAGACCAGTTAATAACAGCACAACGACTTTTAAGTATTTAAATAAAAGGAAGAATTACATATATCTCGTTTTAAATCAAAAGTTTGAACTGATTAGCAAAAAGAATAAATGACATACAGAAGACCAGGTTAGGCTGAAAGCTAGGCCTCTTATGGCAAACAGCTACATTGTAAATTTCTGCAATTAAAAGAGCGATTCAATATGAGGAGATTTATTGGTGACACAGAGAAAGTTGACTGGTATGCATTCAAGATCAAAGCAACATCCACTTAAGACAAAGCCTACTGAGAACAGGGTGGTTCCTCTCCTCAGTCCTATGATACAGCAGATGGAGAAGGAAGTTCCAAAAGAAAAAACAGAAGCAGAGATTAGCTCATGGGGTTTAAGGAGAGAAGCCATCTCTGTGCCATCAACATGCAAAATGAGGTGTTCCCTCATCATTATAGAAGCTACAGCAAATTAAATGTAAATCACAGATACCTGATGATGGTGACTACACTGAGAAACAGATTTTCAATGCAGACAGAACAACTTCCTACTGGAGAAAGATGCCATCCAAGCATCCTAGCTGGAAAGGGCTTGGTGTCTGCCTTCAAGGCATCACAGGACAAGTTGCTTTATATTAGGGGCTAATGCACATGGCAACTTGAAGTTAAGATACATCCTCATGTATCATTAAAAAGAAATCCAAACATCCATAAGAATTATATTCTATCTACTCTGCCAGCACGCCATAAGTAAAACAACAAAAACAACAAAATAAACAGGTTTGCTTACAGCACAATGTTTCTGTTATGTTGTAGCTCAATTGTAGTTTTTGATTAACTTGCAATAGTTGTAAAATATGATGTGCAGACACATAAAACAACATGAATAATCAATATTCCCCTCTACTTATCATCTCTTTCTGTTGAAGTTTTTACAGCCCTCTCTTCTGCATTATCATAAAATAATAATAGGTACTTGTGAACATCCCTTCTGTCTGCAGCAGAGCACAACTTCCTTCTGTCAAACAGAATTTTGGTATCAATTGTCCAATTTTTTTTCTTTTCTGCCACACCTGACACTTCCTGGATTTGGTAATTACCATTCTACTTCAAATAGATGTGACATTGTATGTCACTTAACATAATGTCTCCCAGGTGTGTCCATTATCTACAAATGATAGAAACCTATTCCTTTAATTATTACCTGTATTCATTTGTGAGGGGGAGATGGAGGAGGCATGCTATGGCATATCTGAGGTGGTTAGAAAACAAGCCACAGCAGTTGGTCCTCTCCTTCTATCATGTAGACTCTGAAGATTAATATCAAGTTGTCAGTCTTGGAGGCAAGCTTTTAATGTCAAGCCATCCTAAGGCCCAGAATTCGATGTTTTTCCTATAGGCTAATAATACTCAATCATATGCACCTAGATTAGTTTAATATCTTTGCCATTTTTAATAGTATAAAACAAAATGTGGAGTTGTATATATCTTTGGGGTTTATTGATTTCTTCTTTTTTAATGTATGTATGTATGTGTGTATATAAGTACGTATGTATGTGAATCATTATGGCAAATGGCCTGTTGGCTTGTTTTAACTGCTTATTTAGATAATTCAGAGCTACTTCAAGAAAAAAAATCCTTTTAAAACACCACTGTCGTTGACAATGTACCTGGTCACCCATGAGCCTTGCTGGAGATATGCAATGAGATCAATGTTTTTTCCATGCCTGCTGACACAACATCCATTTGAAGTCCATGGGTGAAGGAATAATTTAATATTTCAAGTCTTACTGAATGGCTGTTCTATCAGCAAGCAAAGTATAATTTAGAGGAGAGAACAAAGGAAGTCATTTAGTAATGATTTAGGATCAATTTAATCAAGAAAATCTAAATGTTTATGCTCTAGTAAGAAGGTTTCAAAATATATTATGTAACAACTGATAAAACTGCACAATGGAATAAAAAACAATTATCACTGAGTATTTTAATAAGTCTCTCAATAATAGAACAAACGCACAAAGATATCATCAAAGATACTGAAGGGATGAATGAAACTATCAACCAAATTAACTTGATTCACATGTATACACTGTTGAATGCAACACCAGGTTATAATTTGTTTCAACTCTCCTGAAGCATAAACCAAAGAAAAAGGTGATACACTGAACCATAAATCAGTCTCACTAAATTTAAAAGTATCACAATACTAAGAACTATATTCTCTGACCATGCCAGAATTAAATTAGAAATGGATAACAGAATGATCACTAAAAAATCCCCCCAAAATTCAAACAAAATAACACACCCCTAAATAATCCATGGGTCAAAGAAGAAACCAATATAAAAGGTATTTTGAGCTTAATAATGAAATATAATACATCAAGATGTATCTGATGACACTAAGTCACTGAACGGGAGATAGGTCACTAAAGACAAACTGGAACTCAACCTCATCTTCACCTGTAGAGCTGAAAGAAGGAGAAGCAAAGGATGCCAAAGTAAGCAGAAAAGAAACAATAAAGACAAGAGCAGAAAGAAGCAAAAGAAAGGGAGAGAAACAAGAGGATGGGAGGGAGGGAGAGAGGGAGAGAGGGAGGGAGGGAGGGAGGGAGGGAGGGAGGGAGGGAGGGAGGGAGGGAAGGAGGGAGGGAGGGAGGGAGGGAGGGAGGGAAGGAGGGAGGGAGGGAGGGGAGAAGGCAGAGAGAGCTAAACAATAAATCATTTATGAACACAGGAAATATCAAAGGAAACAGAAAAAACTACTAAAACCATCAATTAGATAGGAAAACTGATGTTTGAAATCAATTAACACCAATTAATGAGAAAGATCTAGAGAAACAAAAAAGAGGCCCAAGCAATAAATATGAAAAATAAAAGTCTCATGTCTAAAGAGTCAACCAATGTGAAAAAAAATACTGAAACATCAACTGTATACTTCTAAGTTTGACAACTTCTGTGAAATTTGGGGGAATTCTCCGAGTAACCCAAATTACCAAAATTCAATCAAGAAAATATAGCTCTAAGGCTGCCAAAGAGGAATAATATGTTGCTATGACACTGTAACAATGTAAACTGTAAGTTTCTGGCATCATAAACAAAGCCTAGCAGCCACACAAAGAAAAAGTCTACATAAAATTATCTAGAATTGAGCACTTCTCACATTCTGAAGACATCATTGTTGCAATATTAAAACAAAAGAAATACATTAGAAGGAAGAAGAACCAACCTAAATCTCTTAGGAACACAGGGGACATTTTCTAATCAAACTTTTCTCAAATGAAATTTGAAATACAATACAAGAGATAATATATTATAACTAGTAAGTCTCATCTCAGGGTTAATTTAAATTAGAAAATCAGTTCATGTGTTTCAGTATATTAACAAACTAAAAAAAAAAAAAAGCATAATCATCTCAATATACACAGTAAGAGCTGCATGCAAAATCCAGCATGAATTCTTCCAAAACTCAGCAAGCCAGAAACAGAGAAGGCCCTTCTTGGCCTGATGAACAGCTTGCTTCTGACATGACGCTTAATGGCACAGTATTGTATTTCTTCTCAGTATCAAGACCCAGAAAATGATGCATTATCTTAGCACCATATTCATCCTTGTACTGGAGGTGGTGATCAACACAATCAAGAAAGAAAATGAAACACCATGCATCCAAACATAAGGGAAGAGTTAAAGTTGTTGCATTTCCAAACCACCAGACAGTCAATGCAGAAAATTGTCACAGAATGTATATAAAGGTGCTATAATTATTAAATGTATCAATCTTAGTATCCCAAGATACAAGATCAGTACACAATGCTCAATTTTATTTCTATGTATTATCAATGAACAATTAGACATTGAAGTTTTTTTTAAGATACCATTTACAATGGTATTGATCAACAATATAAAATATTGACATAAAAATCCAACAAAAATATTAATGGTCTGAACACTGCAAACAATAAACTATTGTTCAGAAGATTTTTAAAACAGCTTAATTAAGTGGAGAGAAATACATCCAGGATGGAAGATTCAATTCTATTGAGATGGCAATTCTCTGAATTCTATTGTAGATTAAATGCAATCACACATGGAAACCCAGACATCGTTTTTTGTATTAATGACAAGTTCAATCAGTAACAGGCTAATTCTAAACTTCATATAAAAATTCTAATGGCCTAATGTAGCTAAAACAACTTTTAAAAAGAAGATAGAAGTCTAAAAACTGTGATTTTAAATTTTACTATAAAATAATTATAAGTCAAAGAATGTGTAATTGGTATAAAGATAGAAGAAAAATCAGAACTGTCTAGAATAAAATGTTAAGAAAATTTTCTATTACTACATTAAAAGCACAACCCACAAAAGAATAAATTGACAAGTTGCACTTCATCAACATAATAAGGTCTGTCATTCATAAAGACAGTATTATAATGAAAAAAACAAGCCACAGACTAGCAGGAAATATTTGCAAAGTATTTATTCAGTAAAGGATTTTGTATAAAAATGTAAGTATCTTTCAAAACTCATTTAAGAGAAATAATTCAACAAATAGAAGCAAAATGTTTAAGCAAATAATTTACTTGGGCAGATCTATAGATATGTGCTTGAAGAGATAGCTCAGCACTGGAATTTATGTCTAGCATGCAAAAGACCCTGGCTTTTACCATCACCAAAGGAGGAAGAAGAAGAGCTAAAGAAGCAGGAAGGGAGAAAGTGCAGGAAAGCAGGAAGGATGGGAAGAAAAAAAAAAGATACTCAACATCATTAGTCCTCGGGGAAATTAAAATTTAAACTACTACAATGAGAACCATCAGATGCCACCTATAACCCAATTTTAAGAATGTGCCTCCCTATAAAATAAAAGCATATATCCATGCAAAGACCTATTATGTTTATCTCTGTGGTAGTTTGAATAATAATGGCCCACAGCCTCATATATTTGAATATTTAGTCATTTAGGAGTAGCACTATTAAAGATTAGAAGGTGTGACCTTGTTGGAGGAAGTGTATCACTGGGAGTAGACTTTCAGGTTTCAAAGGCACACACCAGAACCAGACTTTCTCTACCTACTGATAAGGATCTAACCCTCAGCTAATGCTCCAGCATCTGCCTGTATACTGCCGTGTTTCCTGCCATGATGATGGCGGACTAAACCTCTGAAACTGTAAGGAAGCCCCCAGTGAAATGCTTTCTCTTGTAAGAGTGCTCTTTCACTGCAATAGAACAAGGACTAAGACAGAGGTTGGTACCAGGGAGTGGGGTATTGCTGTGGCAGGCCTAACCATGCTATTCAAGGAACATGGAAGACTTTGGAACTTTGGACTAGAAAAGTGGCTAGAATCTATAAGTGAGGATGAAAGGGTCATCCTAGAAGGAACATGGTAGACAATGGTATTAAGGACAATGTGGACTGTGAGAGCTCATCTCAAGAAGTTTCTGAGGGGGAAAGTATCAGTAAATGACCTAAAGGCCATTTTTATGACATTTGGGCAAAGAATGTGGCTACTTATTGTCCTTGTCCTAAAAATCTACCTGAAGCTAAAGTGAAAACTTTTAGATTAATGGGATTGGCAGAGGAGATTTCAAGACAGCCTAATATTGAGTAGGTCATGTGGTTTTTAGTGGTTACTCTTTTGCAGATGTATAATGAAAAGGAGCAAGATGAGCAAGGAAAAACACAAAATGTATAATTTGAAGAGAAAAAGGAACACCGGGAGCACCAAGAAGTGTAATGGAGCCAAAGTCCATGCTCAGGGAACTAAGATGTTTAAAGGAAAGACTATGCTAAATGGAATAAAGGGAGTGGTGAGTCAGGACAAGACCCCACACAGCTAAGCTTTCAAGTTTTAAAAACAAATTACAGAAAAGACTAAGCAGTGAAGGAAGCCATTAACAACAGAAAGAAGATGAACTGGTAATGTAACATATATTCTGTGCCATTATGTATTTGAAGTATAGCTCTGCTTTTCTCATTTTTTTATTTTTATGGGGCTTACAGAATGTCATGAGTCTCAGAAGAGAGTTTGAACCTTGGCCTTTTAAAGTGTGGAGACTGTGAGTGACTATGGGGACTTTTGAAGTTGAACTGAATACATTTTGCACTCTGATATGACTACAAGCCTATGAGGGCCAGGTAGTGGAATGTGGTGATTTGAATGAGAATAGATAGCTCTGCAGGTTCATATATTTGAATGTTTAGTCACCATGGAGTAGCAACATTTGAAAGGATTATAAGGATTACGAGGTCGACCTTCTGGAAGAAATGTGTCACTGGGGGTTGGCTCAAAAGCCCATGTCAAGTTCATATTCATTCTTCTCCCCCCTCTCTCTCTCCCTCTTTCGCTCTCTCTCTAAATCAGGATGTAGTTCTTACTGCTCCCATGTCTGCCTAGATGCCACAAGGCTTCCTGGCATGATAATAGTATTCTAAACCTCTGAAACTATAAGAAATCCACAAATTATATGCTTTCTTTTACAATAGTTGTCTCATTCATAGTGTGTCTTTACAACAATAGAAGAGTGACCAAGTCATTCCCTAATAGCACTATATGTACTGGCTAAACATCTAGACTTGAAGTATCCATCTATGAGTGTGACTTACTGGTACTGTTGAATATTCCTCCTCAGAAAACAAATTATTTATATTTTTAAAATACCTATGCTTGAATAAAGTCATACAAAAGAAAATGAGGAATATATACTGAAGTGTTCAGTTTACACAAATCATTTTCTGGCTTGCTCACTGACATATGTTCAGCTAATTTTCTTAGACAGCCAGGGCCAACCTGATGAGAAATGCCATTGCCCATGTGGGCTCAGTTCCCCTATACTTATCCTCAACCAAGACAATCTCTCACAGACGTGGCCATCAGCCAATCTGATAGAAGCAACTTTTCATCTGAGATTCCCTCATTACTCATAACTTTTTATTATGTCACTCCACAATAAAACTAACCAGTATAGTGAGTGCCAAGAACAGATCAGCAGTTTCCTAAGGAGTTATAAAGGTCAGAGAGAAGTAGAGTGGATAAAAGGACACTTTGTGTGGTAGGCATGTTTACCATCTTCATTGAAATTTTGACTTATGAATGTATACATATTTCAATCTCAATATGTACATTTAAATATATCCATTTGTTGTATGTCAAAGATCACTAACACTGTCAATTTATAATAAAGAATGGAAGTGATAATCAAAAGCAGTGTTCGGCCAGTGATACGGCTTAGTGAGTAAAGGCCCTTATCATCAACCCTGACAACTTAAGTTGGATCCCCTGTACCTACAGAGGAAGAACTGAGTCTTACAAATTATTGTCTGACCTCTATGTGCACACTGTGCAACAAACACACATTCACATACAAAATTAACAAATGTAAGAAATGAGCTCTTGGTTCCAGCTACTGTCTGATAAATGACAACACCTATTCTTCATTCTGGGATTCTGAGCTAGGCTCACAGAGATAGGTATGATGTGGTGTGTGTTCTCAAAGACTTCTCAATGCAGCTATGGAGTGAAATAAGTGATTAGATTACAACAAATCGATTGGTTTTTAAGAAACGTGGAATTAAAATTAAAGATGGCAAATAGTCCAGGGACTTAATGTTTAAACAGAATTAAAAACTTCCAAATGAAGGGGAAAAAAGCAAAACCCTCTTCTCTGTGCATGCTAAACAGAGATTTCTTAAATGTGGGAGTCTGCTTTTGTGTGCTCTGTCTTTCCATGTGCTGCTTTTGTGTGTGCTTTTGTTTTTTCTTCACTTAGTTTTAGCATCTTTTCCCATAGTAACCAAGTATAACCTAATGCCTTTACCTAACTATAGGTTCTGAGTAGGGAACTCTTGAATGTCTGATGATACCTCTTGGACTGCTGACAGAGTTTTTCTCTACTGCTCCAGAGATCCTCACATTGGTCAGCCACCAGTGAAAGGAATTCAATGGGGTGGGGCTTGAGGAAAAAATGTAGACAATATTCCAGGGAGAGAGCACCGAAGAGGTCCACAAGCTGGTGTGACATCTGCCTGAGTGTAGAATCTTCTTAAGGGCTAGTTGAAGAAGCCCCATAGACAGGACTTCTTTTCAAGACTGATGCTGCACCACCTGCACATAACCTGCTCTAGTGAAGGTGAGCATGTGGAGATGAAAAGCACATAAGATTTTTGGTGAGATCAAGTACATGGGGCAGACAGTGTTCACTATACTGTATACAGAAAGGTATGATGTGCCCTGGCCTCAGAAAATCTGAAGAATATGGCTATTTCTAATTCTTTTACTCTGTTTGTTTGTTTGTCGACAGGGTCTCAATATGAAACCTTAGCTAACCTTGAACTCACTCTGTAGACCAGGCTGGTCCTCAAAGAGAGATGCACCTGTTTCTGCCTCTGCCTCCCAAGTGCCTGGCCACACTATTTAACTCTCCAGCTACATACCATTTGATCACAGCACCCATTCCCACAAAGCGTCCCAGTATATGAACTGGAGTTTCTGCGGGAAGTTTTACCAATGCTTTTGCTGACTGCTCCACTGAGGGCCAGAGACTCCACCCAAGACAAGTGGAGCTTTGACGGAGGTCTGATGAAACAGTGTTTTCCCCTAATAATGCATGCTGAGGAAAAATAGGTACAATGTAACACATGTGCATCTACAGTGTTTATTTAACATCTGTGTACTGGCTGGTTTGGGGTGTCAACTTGACACAGGCTGGAGTTATCACAGAGAAAGGAGCTTCAGTTGAGGAAATGCCTCCACGAGATCTGATAGCTGAAGCTCACAGAGCAGAGCATCATACTTCTCTAGGCCATGGAAAACTGGATTTTTCTCAATGCCTCTTTCTCCCCTAGGCAATTAGACAAGAAAAGTTGAAGGAAGCAAGCAGAAGTAGGGAGGAGGCTTAACAGAAAATGGGGAAATAATATTGATGGCCTGCTAACTAGGCCTCCCTGCTCCTGAACCCTTCACACTAGCAGTTCCAGAAACGGGTAGGGATGAGATTCAGGCCCACACACGCAGGCTGTTAGGAAGTGGTGTGTAAATCAATAGCTAGCAATGCAGAGCTCTGTAAGGAATTCAGCATAGTAAGAGCTTGGGAAGAGGACAGAAGACAGAAAAGTCTGACCAGGAAGCAGAAATAACAGGAGCCACCATTCTCCTATAGACATGAGACATGACACAACAGAATAATGGAAAGAAATAAAAGATGATGGAAAGGTGAGATAGAATCATCCTGCAGCAGGTTATGCAGTCAGCATAATGAGCTACTCCCCACTGCTGGAGTCATCCAGAGTATGGCATGCTGTCTGAGGTCAAGAACACTAGCAAGAAACAGGTTTGGGGAAGGACAAGGAGTTCTGAGACAGTCATGCTGATCTTCAGATGAGAAATAGGCTCCCATTGTTGTCTGTGGCAGGAGGGAGAAGCATCAGAAAAACAGCTAGGTCTGTGAGTCTAGAGCTTTAAGAACAAGAGTTAGAATGAACAAGGCCACGACAGTTATTGGTGCCTGCTACAGTGGGGGAATAATATTGATGGCCTGCTAACTAGGCCTCCCTGCTCCTGAAAACCTACCTTTTCCTGGGTACTGACCACCTACTATCACTGAGCTCAAATAGCATGTGCATCTACACTGTTTATTTAACATCTTTGTACTGGTTGGTTTTGTGTGTCAACTTGACACAGGCTGGAGTTATCACGGAGAAAGGAGTTTCAGTTGAGGAAATGCCTCCATGAGATCCAACTGTAAGGCATTTTCTCAATTAGCGATCAAGGGGGAAAGGACCCTTGTGGGTGGGACCATCTCTGGGCTTGTAGTCTTGGGTTCTATAAAAGAGCAGGCTGAGCAAGCCAGGGGAAGCAAGCCAGTTAAGAACATCCCTCTATGGCCTCTGCATCAGCTCCTGCTTTCTGACCTGCTTGAGTTCCAGCCCTGACTTCCCTTGGTGATGAACAGCAGTATGGAAGTGTAAGCTGAATAAACCCTTTCCTCCCCAACTTGCTTCTTGGTCATGATGTTTTGTCCAAAGTACGTGTTTCCTGCATGGGTGCAGCTTTATGGGAAGGCCTCATCTTCTTTGCATGGAGTCTAGCCAGCACTAAAGACACTATATGTCAGTGGACAAACCATAAAGACCTCTCACTTGGAATGTGATAGAGACAAATAGAGAGAGGGCTCTCACTCCAGCTGACAGAGGTTCCAGAGGCCATCCAACACATCCAGGCTCAAGTAACATAAATTAGCAACTCCATCTCTGAGGCTCAGCTCTTTAATTATTCCTTTCTTCCTCTGATACCAACTGTGAAGTGCTCATCAATGCAATTTGCTTGTTACTGTCTAGATCGATTTACCTTCAGTCCCTCCTTGCACCAATCTATTTTTGACACGGGGCACTGAAGACTCATTGATGAGCCAGATATGGCCATATCCTCAATGAACTCACAGTTTGCTCATCTAATGATTCCTTACTTCTCACATGTTCTTATGACTTAATCAATCAATTAAGCATATACTTTATAACAAAACTGTATCTGTTTGCCAGTGTCTCACAGTAGAACCAGAGAGTCACTGAATCTCCCAGAGAGGTACACAAATTCAGAAGCCAATTGTCTCTTCTCAAAATCAAATCCAAATGACAACATGAAAAGGTTTATAATACTCAACAAAACTCAGCAGTGAACAAGTAGATGTAATTAAGAAAACTGCCACACGAAGAATACAAACAAAAACATGCGGCCTTGAATGCTTATCCTGAATCAAGAAAAACACATAAAGCAATCAAATATAGAAAAATGGTGGCATACTTGTAATCCAAGCTCTGGGGAGGTAGAGACAGGTGGATTCCTAGGGCTCACTGCCCAGACAACCTAGCATGCACAGTGAGCTCCAAGCTAATATAAAACCCTGCTTCAAAAAAAAAAATAAAAAATAAACAAAAAACAAAAATCAAGATGGATGGCATTTGAGAATCAACCCCTGATATTGGCCTCTGGCCTTCACATGTACATTCACAAATGTGCACATTTTCTTGTACACAAACAGACCTGTATACACACACACACACACACACACACACACACACACACACAAGTTGAAGCTGGTGAGTCTTTATCAAATGCCTTATCCCTGATTCTTTAATTATTTTCCATTATTTTATTACTAGTTACTACATACAATACAAAGAACAGCAACTATTTGTGGCTCTATGTTTAATTAGCTTGAACTTTGCAGTGCTTAAAATGTTACAACACTGCAAGAAGAATAGAGCTTTTGCCCCACTTTGGGACCACACTTAAACAGGAAATAACACTCTCAATGTGGCTGGCCCTGTAGCTAAACTAACATGTCTTTTAGAGAGCATTACTGTCATTAACCATATGCTACATCGGAATTTGGGGTCAAGACTTTATCTGAATCTCTACCTTTGGAGTGAAGTCTTCAAGAATGCCCATATGCTGGGGCTAAAGGTCAGCCAAAGAGCGTCCCCACTGTCATGTATACATGAGCCCTGCTGATTGGCTTTTCAGAAGATTCTGAATACAAGTGCTGGATCTTTGCCAAAGCCATTAGCCCCATGATGTCACTGACAGACTGTGCTTTAGAGCTAGCTGATCTTCATAAAGAATTCTCCAGCAGGAGTGTGGAGCTGGTCCAGAGATCAAAGCACCTATCATGAGTTTAGATTCCCTAGAAAACCACATAAAGTCTAGGTGGTCATGGAAGCCCACTTCGTAATTCCTGCCTCAGAAGGCAGGAAGAGGATCCCTAGAGCAAGCTGACTAGACAGGCCACATCAGAGAGCTCTGGGTTTGACTGAGTGATTCTTGCTCAGTGAATAAGGTGGGAGAGCAATTGTGGTTTATGCCCAACATCAACTTCAGGCTTCCACACACACATACACCTGTCCTTACCCACACTGGCAAAAATGTGTATAATACACACAAAAAAATGGGGATAAAAGAATCCCACCAACCACATAGAATGTCTGCCTGACTATAAGAAATTGATTCAGCGCCTGCAACTTCTATCACCCTGTCTGTAAAAGAGGGATGATGAGAACTGTCAGCAGGGCCGGTCATGTACAAGTGATCAGGAATGGAGGCTGCTGCCCTGTGCCTTTCAAGAAAAAGAGGCTTCCTGGAAAAAGAAACAAGACAGAAGGGAGCTGGGGCTCCCCAAGCCCCCTCACTTCTGAAGAAAGACATGGCTACATCAGGATTCTTAGACCTATCTGTTCTTTCTAGGCAGCCAAGGTGAGTGCGTGCTCTCTGTGGTACTGCAGAGACCTGCTCCTGTGGCTGATCTATGTTCTATACCTGTCTCCTGGTCACTCTAAGCTTTGGGTTCAAGCTTCCTCCAAAATACCTGGGTGCCTAAGAGTGAAAAGTACCCACAAAGCACCTCCTACTGTGGTGTCTGAAGTTAAGATTGGCCCTAGAGGAGTCAGGCTAGAGAGACAGAGCATCCTGGGGATAGCAGGGATGCAGAAGAGGGAAGTAGAAGTCTTTAAAATGTAAAACAGGCTGGTTTCTGAAGCCTGGCTACAGAGAAGCAGTGGCTATTCACTGTGGCGGAGTCATCAAAAAGCGCAAAACCAGCACCAGACATTTGACTTCAGGGACACATGGAACGCTTCCTTTCACTGGAACAAAGGACATAGGGCTTTGAAGAGCCTGCAGAGAAGCAGCAAAGCTCCAAGAATCAAAACTTGCTGAGGATCAATGAAGCCTCAAGCAGGTTCTGAAGAGCAGGGTGGGATGGTCACATCCCCCTTCTAATTGCCTGGACAGCCATGGAACTGCCCCAAGGGAAATGCACAGGGACTGCATGTCCCTGGCTTGGCCTTGTAGATGTGGAACTCATGAGATAAGAACTCCTAGAGGAAGCCATCAGCAGTGGGCCTAGCATGTGATACTACCTGTGCCATTATTAACATCAGCTACGCAAAATGGGTCTCAGCCATATTAGCACTGCACTAATGAAGAAATACACATCATAAAAGAAGAAATTACCCACATAATAAACCCTAGATCCTCCAGAATGAAACCATTAGAAATTGATCAGCTAATTTAGTAGCAGCTAAAGGCTGCATCCTCCACTGAAGGCAAAACCAAGAAACACTTCCATGTCTGCTTTCATCGAAACAGCGTGTGGAGGTCGCACAGGCTGCCTGGGCTCTGCTTCCTGAAAGAGCATGAGGGCAGAGGGCTCTTCAGAAAAGCTAGGACCATATGACAATAGGTCACCCTGTGCCACAGCTTCAGCAGAGGCTGGCAGGGTGGTATTTCTGAAGAATGACATCCTGTTTGCCCCTGAGGCCAAATCAGTGGGGTGACCAGACCTAAAGGCACTTCCTACTAACCTTTTTTGGATGAGTGTATTACATATACACACCCACAGACCACACACAAATACATACACACACACACACACACACACCCAAATATACCTATACATGTACATGAATGTACAGATGTCATAACCATATACATATATTCTTGCATATTTACATATACATACATGTATCTGTACATTCATGTGCATATACACATGCACATGTATTATTCCTACACATATAGCCTCCCAACTATACTAATGTACACATTAAATATATACACACTCATATGCATATATTCACATACATATACAACTCACATATTCACACATAGAATGCAGTTCACACAAATCCAGACTAAGTCACATGTACAAACAACTCACACATACATACACATACATTCACAAATGTACATTTACATATCCACACTCACAAACCTACACATACCCTCACAATACACACCTGTACATATAGACATTTGTACATACACTGTCATGAATATAGACATACATTAATACTCATATGCACACAATTAATACACATACTCAGTTATTCCTGTACCACATGCACTCAGACAGAAAGCTCCTCCCACATATGTCTGTGCATACATTTAAATCAGTACATTTTCATGCATGTACACTCTTAGAAATGCATACACTCCTGCTCACACTCAGACACACTCACATAATACTCTCACATACTTGTATTATTCTGCATGAGACAGGGCCTCTATTCTCTCCTGATTCCTTTGTCCTGCCATCTGTATTTATTTTATAGCCTAATCTATGCTCCCAGGCCCTGGCTCCTAACTGACTGTCTGCCTCACCTCATCCCCTTTATGGAAAGTCTGAAACCACTTCTCTGACTTTCGACAGTCTCATAGACTTGGCTCTGGACTCTTCTGCTAGATCCCACCTCCTCCAGGTAATCATCTTGGCAGGCTAAGTCCAGTTCTCTGACCTCTCACCTTGGTAAAATGGAACTCCGGGAACATTTCAGCTCCCAAAGTCAGGTTTGGATTTGAAAGCCTTGTTCTGAGCTTTCCCATGGGACAGGGGTCAGGGTGAGCCACACCCATCACCATTCTGGGGTTCTTACCTCATTCACAAAGACCCAGTGGCTGTCCTTGGAAGCCAAGTTGGTCTCCACAGCCTGCAAAGAGAAAAAGAACGTATATGAACAGGAGCAACACAGAAGCTAGCAGACACGCAGGATCATTGCTGAGATAAAGTTTTATAAATACCATTTGTTTTTCAGAAATTATTCCTCACAAAACATGCCAACCCCCTGGAGCCCACTCTGGATGCCTTGATCACTGGAGACACCATCTGTTCTCCCATGTTCTTCCACACCAGCCTAGAGTGAGGTTAGAGGTCCTAGACCTGCAGGCGCCATAGCCACTGGTACAGGAATAGCCTCCCTTCCCCAAGAAAGCATTAAATTCCTTTCCAAAGGAGCACTTAAAGGTAGCATTCATCACTACACAAAACTACAGAGTGAGGAAACTAACATTAGATTTATGGCAGTTCACCTAGCCATGCTGAGGAATACCAGGAAAATAGAAGACACTGGCTCACCTGTGGTACTGCTTTTCATTCATGTTTTAGGATCTATGGTGCTGGGTCTTTTCCAGTTATAGAGGAGGGGCCCATTTCCACATTTCTCTCCACACCGCTTTGTCACAGTGCTTGCCATTTTTGCATGTAAATGACTACCAGTTTATTACTTCTTACTGTCTATTTTCTCTGCCAGGTTAGGTGAGAACCTTACAAGATAAAGGTCTACATCTCTCAGGAGAGAGCTGTGT
Source organism: Mus caroli (assembly GCF_978045245.1). NCBI lineage: Eukaryota > Metazoa > Chordata > Mammalia > Rodentia > Muridae > Mus > Mus caroli. Next base: position 28,220,556 of record NW_028227267.1, on the reverse strand, counting down.
CCCAGAACTTTGCTTTGCAGCAACATATAGTAGGTGTTCGATTCCATAGCTTATGTGTGAATAAGTGGTAGGCAGTGGCAGAGAAAAATCCTTGTTTTGTTTGCATACTTTAAACTTGTTTGTTTATGTGGGGTTTTTTTGTTTTTTTGTTTGTTTGTTTTTTGCCTTTTATGTAATAACAGGTCTTCAATAGAGCAAAGGCTAGTCTTAAACCCACTATGTACCCAAGACCCAAACTCCTGTTCCTCCTGCTTCCAACTCCTAAGGGCTGAGATTATACACATGCACCACAATGCCTGGCTCTTTTGTATGTATTTATGGATGCTTTCTGTCTCCTTGAATTGGAAAGCCAACAGACTGAAAGAGCTGGAAGGGATTGATGGTTTGTAAGCATGTCCTGTAAGGATGCTCACGGTAAGCATGTGCCAAGAGCTTGCTGAGCACCAGGCACTGTGCCAAGCCAACGATGAACCTGGGAAAGAGCTTTCAGATTTACTCCTTTCCTTTTGACATTTTTTTCACATTTTGGTAATGTAATTTTTATTACTCTTTTGATTTTAAAAATATAGGCAAATTAAGATGCTTAATTAAAATCTCTCCATAATACTTTCTCTTTTTTTAAAAAGAACGTGCCCATGGACTAAAAATTCTCCATTTATTCAGCCAGATTCATCCACTGGAAATTGTCTGAAGTGGCCCCTTCCAGAAGCTTCTACAGTTATATCATGCAAATGCATATCTACACATGCATATCAGACAGATGTTTTTAATTAAAATCACATTGGGAAATGCATATCAGGTAAAAATTCTCATCACTAACTTATTGATATATCGGATTTACATTTTCTTATCAGTAAGTACAGAAGTAATTGTTCTTAACAAAGGAGGTGTAATGGTTGGTGTCAGAGCATTGGGCTTTTGTGGTGCTGAGATACCCACACTATCAGAGCACAGAGCTCTGTTGGGGCTGTGCTCCATGGAAATAACAAAATTGATTGGGGAACACAGTAGATCATGAGAATAGATATCATAAAGTACCCAGGAGAATCCTAGCCCATGAGTCCTTACCAGACAACACTGCAGGACACCAAGCACAGGCACAGAGCTTTTTCTGGACCACTCAGGGATGAAGAATATAGACTGACCTCTATAGCCTATGAATGAGAGGCCACCACGCTGTGAAAAGATGAACCTGTGAAAGAGTCTGAAAGAGAAGGAAATAACCTACCCACTATCGTTTGTCTAGTGGTGCCATGTATAGAAAATATATAACAGCTGTTCCACTCCTGTGTGCAAAACTATGTAACCCAGAAGAGGAAAATTCAGAGAATGGGGTCCATAAATGTCCCAAGAAGCTCACAGGAAGCAGAGATAGATGGTCATTTTAGTCTTCTAAAGGTCCATCCTCACTCCTCCTTTTGCTCACATCTATCCTATATCTTTTGGCTATATGAACCTTACTCCATGAACATTATATTTCCTGGGATAAACAGATCCCTGCCCAACCCAGGAAGGAGGCTCTGGGGAACTGGTCTATGCCCTTGGAAAGAGGTGAACCTCAGCAAGACAAAAGGCATCTATGTATCATGGTGTATCTCTTGAGACACTTCCCATCCCATCTGCAAGCCTGAAAAGCCAGGATGTCTCTAGAGAAGCTTATAGGACCCAAGATTCAGTGTCTCTTGAGGACCCAGAATTACCAGTGTTGACTGGAGACAACCTCAGGGTAGGATCTTGACTACTCAGCCTAGAACCCCTCTCTTCTCTGCCACAGATGCCTTTAGATGTCTAAGACAATGGAGATAAGGGCAAAGTACAGGAACATTATCTAAGTATTGTGAAAACATCACTGGGCCCTTGCTGGACTTAATCACTAACCTTTAAACATTTCCATAATGGTCATTGGTTACATCATGCTCATTAGAATATGAAACAGAGCTTGGAGCTCTCCTAAGTTCCCAAAGGCTGGAATGCTAAACTGAATCTCCACAGAGGCAGATCAATGAGGCTGAACTCAAAACAAAATTGGCAAATGGAGAGATGAAATTTGAATGCAGTACAGTAAAGACTAAGGACTTATAGAAAAGCTTAGAGTAGTAGTGTGGGGGGGGAGGCATTGGTTCTACTCTTGGTGCTGATCTAAGTGGACCTCCACTCCAGTGATGGAAGGAACTACACTCTAAATCCCAGTCATGAAGGGGAACAGTTTAAGCCAATAGCCACTTAAAGTAACAAGGAACTCTTACTAGGAAAGATGATGTAGGTGTCTAACCAAATAAAGAACTGGCTTGAGCAAGAGTCTAAGTTGCTCTTTGCAGCATCTAAGCATAGATTTACAGGGAACTGTTTTAGTAATCAGAGATCAACACAGTGAAAGAAAAGTTTTCTACCTTTCTAAATGATGCAAGAAGAAATAGGCTGTCTCAGCTAGTAAGGACATCAGAAGTATCCCATTACTGTCAATGTCAACAGTGGCTTTGAAAATAAGTGGTGGCTCAGAGGGTAACCATAGGATGACAGGTACAACTCAGTGCTGAGCTGACATCCATTGTAATGATTACCAAGTTAGGCTGCAGTTAAGGAGCCCCTGGAAAGTTTCTCAAACTGTAGGCTCTGGCCTCAGTACAGAGGGTTCTAATTCACTGAGAGCAGCCACCTGCATAAAGCCGTAGTCCTTTCCAAGTTCCACTTGCACCTTGACCCTAAGAACTGAGATCTCGCCCAGAGAAGCTGTAGCTCTTTGAAGGTACAGGTGCATTTTGCAGCTGAGAGGTGCAAGCATTGCCAGTGGACAATTGCCAGTTGCTAGGCGATCCTAGGGAGTGTGTGGGAGCACGGCTCCCCTACGAACTCTTCTTACCTGGTATCAGACTCGGGCATGGAAGGTACCGGCAGAGAGAATTATTGATCAGGAAACTGCAGGATAACTGGCCAACCTCCCTGTCCTACTTTCCCTCACCAATTAAGCATCAGCTAATTTGTTAAGCCTCTTTTGCCCACACAGAGATAAATAGCACTTGGATACAGCCTTTTTCCAGAGGGTGCAGCTCATGCCGAGACTGGCATAGGTGGTAAGAAGGAACAGCTACTGAAGATTGAACAAAACCACACTGGCCTCCCTTCACAGTTACCAGAGGGCTGCCAGCTCTGTGGGCTAAGCCTTACCAGCTCACAGACCAAAAGCAGCAGAGTTGCTCCCAGTATTCCTGGTTTCCCTTCTAAGTGCTAACCTCTTCCTTCTTCTCCCGTATATGCCTGTGGCAGATAGAAACATGTTCATCATGAAGCAAGTGTGGCAGAGGAGCCTTTGCTCTGTGCTCCCTGGTGATCTGGATCATCATTCCAAGCACATTTTTGTGACCCACAACACTTGAGTACCAACCACACTGTGTTACTCTGCCTAAAACCCCTCATATCATAGTGAGGTATTTGATTACCCAGACTTCCTGTGCGTTCCTTCTCCACCACCAGCAGCCAAGACTCAGGCTACAAGAGTATGCCCAGCACTCATGATTACTTGGGAATTTATATCCCAACCAAGAAGGAGGATGCCACAGATACAGATCCCAGCTGTTATGCTCCCTGATGGGGATGCCTCTGTGTCATCTGAGCTGTTTCCAGAATCCAGCTACAGAATGAGGTCACAATGATGTCACCTGGCATCTGTCACTTCCTTGGTCCACATCTCTATGTACCTGCAGGCTTTCTTGTTGGAATTCCTCCGGGAACACTTATTTATTTATTTATTTATTTATTTATTTATTTATTATTTATTTATTTATTTATTTATTAAAAGTCATCTGATCCCTCCTTTTGAACCCTGCTTCTGGGGTCCCAAACTTGAAATGAACAGCTCCAGTCTGGGGTAATGTTAAGAATCAAAAAGCGGTCGGAGGACAGTGACCTGCCCTGCAGGGAGCGCCATCTTGGCTCCGGGACTCCGCCGAGCTTAGTCTCTACAGGTCAGAGTGGGGACCACGGGGGCAGACGGCTTCTGGGACAGGCAGGAGCCACAGAGCCGCTGAGGCAGCACCCTTTTGGGGCCGCAGACTTCCGGCACCCTCCCAGCCGGAGGACAGAGACCTGCCCTGCAGAGAGCGCCATCTTGGCTCCGGGACTCCTCCGAACTTAGTCTACAGGTTAGAGTGAGGACCACAGAGGCAGACAGCTTCTGGGACAGGCGGGAGCCACAGAGCCGCTGAGGCAGCACCCTTTTGGGGCCGCAGACATCCGGCACCCTCCCAGTCGGAGGACAGTGACCTGCCCTGCAGGGAGCGCCATCTTGGCTCCGGGACTCCGCCGAGCTTAGTCTCTACAGGTCAGAGTGGGGACCACGGGGGCAGACGGCTTCTGGGACAGGCAGGAGCCACAGAGCCGCTGAGGCAGCACCCTTTTGGGGCCGCAGACTTCCGGCACCCTCACAGCCGGAAGACAGAGACCTGCCCTGCAGAGAGTGCCATCTTGGCTCCGGGACTCCGCCGAACTTAGTCTACAGGTTAGAGTGAGGACCACAGAGGCAGACGGCTTCTGGGACAGGCGGGAGCCACAGAGCTGCTGAGGCAGCACCCTTTTGGGGCCGCAGACATCCGGCACCCTCCCAGTCGGAGGACAGTGACCTGCCCTGCAGGGAGCGCCATCTTGGCTCCTGGACTCCGCCAAACTTAGTCTGTACAGGTCAGAGTGAGGACCACAGAGGCAGACAGCTTCTGGGACAGGCGGGAGCCACAGAACCGCTGAGGCAGCACCCTTTTGGGGCCGCAGACATCCGACACCCTCCCAGCCGGAGAACAGTGACCTGCCCTGCAGGGAGCGCCATCTTGGCTCCGGGACTCCGCCGAACTTAGTCTGTACAGGTCTGCTGACAGAGGATACTCAGAATCCCCAGAAGAACAACCTCTGAACAGAGACAACTATAACAACTCCAGAGATTACCAGATGGCGAGAGGTAAAGGTAAGAATCTTACTAACAGAAACCAAGACCACTCACCATCATCAGGACCCAGCACTCCCACTTCGCCCAGTCCAGGGCACCCCAACACACCTGAAAAACTAGACCTGGATTTAAAAGCATATCTCATGATGATGGTAGAGGACATCAAGAAGGACTTTAAAGAACTACAGGAGAACATGGCTAAAGAGTTACAAGTCCTTAAAGAAAAACAGGAAAACACAACCAAACTGGTAGAAGTCCTTAAAGAGAAACAGGAAAACACATCCAATCAGATGATGGAAATGAACAAAACCATACTAGACCTAAAAAGGGAAGTAGACACAATAAAGAAAACCCAAAATGAGGCAACACTGGAGATAGAAACCCAAGGAAAGAAATCTGGAACCATAGATGCAAGCATCAGCAACAGAATACAAGAGATGGAAGAGAGAATCTCAGGTGCAGAAGATTCCATAGAGAACATGGGCACAACAATCAAGGAAAATGGAAAATGCAAAAAGATCCTAACTCAAAACATCCAGGAAATACAGGACACAATGAGAAGACCAAACCTACGGATAATAGGAGTGGATGAGAATGAAGATTTTCAACTCAAAGGACCAGCAAACATCTTCAACAAAATTATATAAGAAAACTTCCCAAATCTAAAGAAAGAGATGCCCATGAACATACAAGAAGCCTACAGAACTCCAAATAGGCTGGACCAGAAAAGAAATACCTCCCGACACATAATAATCAGAACAACAAATGCACTAAATAAAGATAGAATACTAAAAGCAGTAAGAGAAAAAGGCCAAGTAACATATAAAGGCAAGCCTATCAGAATTACACCAGATTTTTCACCAGAGACTATGAAAGCTAGAAGATCCTGGACAGATGTTATACAGACACTAAAAGAACACAAATTCCAGCCCAAGCTACTATACCCAGCCAAACTCTCAATTAACATAGATGGAGAAACCAAAGTATTCCATGACAAAGCCAAATTCACACATTATCTCTCCACGAATCCAGCCCTTCAAAGGATAATAACAGAAAAAAACCAATACAAGGACAGGAACCACGCCCTAGAAACAACAAGAAGGTAATCCCTCAACAAACCTAAAAGAAGACAGCCACAAGAACAGAATGCCAACTTTAACAACAAAAATAACAGGAAACAACAATTACTTTTCCTTAATATCTCTTAATATCAATGGACTCAACTCCCCGATAAAAAGACATAGACTAACAAACTGGCTACACAAACAAGACCCAACATTTTGCTGCTTACAAGAAACTCATCTCAGAGAAAAAGATAGACACTACCTCAGAATGAAAGGCTGGAAAACAATTTTCCAAGCAAATGGTCTGAAGAAACAAGCTGGAGTAGCCATTCTAATATCAGATAAGATTGACTTCCAACCCAAAGTCATCAAAAAAGACAGGGAGGGGCACTTCATACTCATCAAAGGTAAAATCCTCCAAGAGGAACTATCAATCCTGAATATCTATGCTCCAAATACAAAGGCAGCCTCATTCATTAAAGAAACTTTAGTAAATCTCAAAGCACACATTGCACCTCATACAATAATAGTGGGAGACTTCAACACACCACTTTCACCAATGGACAGATCATGGAAACAGAAACTAAACAGGGACACAGTGAAACTAACAGAAGTTATGGATCAAATGGATCTGGCAGATATCTACAGAACATTTTACCCTAAAACAAAAGGATACACCTTCTTCTCAGCACCTCATGGTACCTTCTCCAAAATTGACCACGTAATTGGGCACAAAACAGGACTCAACAGATACAAAAACATTGAAATTGTCCCATGCATCCTATCAGATCACCATGGACTAAGGCTGATCTTCAATAACAAAATAAATAATAGAAAGCCAACCTTCACGTGGAAACTGAACAACACTCTTCTCAATGATAACTTGGTCAAGGAAGGAATAAAGAAAGAAATTAAGGACTTTTTAGAGTTCAATGAAAATGAAGCCACAACATACCCAAACTTATGGGACGCAATGAAAGCATTTCTAAGAGGAAAACTCATAGCTCTGAGTGCCTCCAAAAGGAAACTAGAAAGAGTACACATTAGCAGATTGACAACACACCTAAAAGCACTAGAACAAAAGGAAGCAAATTCACCCAAGAGGAGTAGACGGCAGGAAATAATCAAACTCAAGGGGGAAATCAACCAAGTGGAAACAAGAAAAACTATTCAAAGAATCAACCAATCAAGGAGCTGGTTCTTTGAGAAAATCAACAAGATAGATAAACCCTTAGCCAGACTCACTAGAGGGCACAGGGAAAGCATCCTAATTAACAAAATCAGAAATGAAAAAGGAGACATAACAACAGATCCTGAAGACATCCAAAACACCATCAGATCCTTCTACCAAAGGCTATACTCAACAAAACTGGAGAACCTGGATGAAATGGAGAAGTTCCTAGACAGATACCAGGTACCAAAGTTGAATCAAGATCAGGTTAATGATCTAAACAGCCCTATATCCCCCAAAGAAATAGAAGCAGTCATTAATAGTCTCCCAACCAAAAAAAGCCCAGGACCAGATGGGTTTAGTGCAGAGTTCTATCAGACCTTCAAAGAAGATCTAATCCCAGTTCTTCACAAACTATTCCACAAAATAGAAACAGAAGGTACTCTACCCAACTCATTCTATGAAGCCACAATTACTCTGATACCTAAACCACAAAAAGACCCAACAAAGATAGAAAACTTCAGACCAATATCCCTTATGAATATTGATGCAAAAATCCTCAATAAAATTCTTGCTAACCGAATCCAAGAACACATCAAAACAATCATCCATCCTGACCAAGTAGGTTTCATCCCAGGGATGCAGGGATGGTTCAATATACGGAAATCCATCAACGTAATCCAGTATATAAACAAACTCAAAGACAAAAACCACATGGTCATCTCGTTAGATGCGGAAAAAGCATTTGACAAGATCCAACACCCATTCATGATAAAAGTCTTGGAAAGATCAGGAATTCAAGGCCCATACCTAAACATGATAAAAGCAATCTACAGCAAACCAGTAGCCAACATCAAAGTAAATGGTGAGAAGCTTGAAGCAATCCCTCTAAAATCAGGGACTAGACAAGGCTGTCCACTTTCTCCATACCTATTCAACATTGTACTTGAAGTCCTAGCCAGAGCAATTCGACAACAAAAGGAGATCAAAGGGATACAAATTGGAAAAGATGAAGTCAAAATATCACTTTTTGCAGATGATATGATAGTATATATAAGTGACCCTAAAAATTCCACCAGAGAACTCCTAAGCCTGATAAACAGCTTCGGTGAAGTAGCTGGATATAAAATTAACTCAAACAAATCAATGGCCTTTCTCTACACAAAGAATAAACAGGCTGAGAAAGAAATTAGGGAAACAACACCCTTCTCAATAGTCACAAATAATATAAAATATCTTGGTGTGACTCTAACTAAGGAAGTGAAAGATCTGTATAATAAAAACTTCAAGTCTCTGAAGAAAGAAATTCTAGAAGATCTCAGAAGATGGAAAGATCTCCCATGCTCATGGATTGGCAGGATCAACATTGTAAAAATGGATATCTTGCCAAAAGCAATCTACAGATTCAATGCAATCCCCATCAAAATTCCAAATGAATTCTTCAACGAATTAGAAAGTGCAATCTGCAAATTCATCTGGAATAACAACAAACCTAGGATAGCAAAAACTCTTCTCAAGGATAAAAGAACCTCTGGTGGAATCACCATGCCGGACCTAAAGCTCTACTACAGAGCAATTGTGATAAAAACTGCATGGTACTGGTATAGTGACAGACAAATAGACCAATGGAATAGAATTGAAGACCCAGAAATGAACCCACACACCTATGGTCACTTGATCTTCGACAAGGGAGCTAAAAACATCCAGTGGAAGAAAGACAGCATTTTCAACAAATGGTGCTGGCACAACTGGTTGTTAACATGTAGAAGAATGCGAATCGATCCATTCCTATCTCCTTGTACTAAGGTCAAGTCTAAGTGGATCAAGGAACTTCACATAAAACCAGAGACACTGAAACTTATAGAGGAGAAAGTGGGGAAAAGCCTTGCAGATATGGGCACAGGGGAAAAATTCCTGAATAGAACAGTAATGGCTTGTGCTGTAAGATCGAGAATTGACAAGTGGGACCTCATGAAACTACAAAGCTTCTGCAAGGCTAAAGACACCATCAATAAGACAAAAAAACCACCAACAGATTGGGAAAGGATCTTCACCTATCCTAAATCAGATAAGGGACTAATATCCAATATATATAAGAACTCAAGAAGGTGGACTCCAGAAAGTCAAATAACCCCATTAAAAAATGGGGCTCAGAACTGAACAAAGAATTCTCGCCTGAGGAATACCGAATGGCAGAGAAACACCTGAAAAAATGTTCAACATCCTTAATCATCAGGGAAATGCAAATCAAAACAACCCTGAGATTCCACCTCACACCAGTCAGAATGGCTAAGATCAAAAATTCAGGTGACAGCAGTTGCTGGCGAGGATGTGGAGAAAGAGGAACACTCCTCCATTGTTGGTGGGATTGCAAGCTTGTACAACCACTCTGGAAATCAGTCTGGCGGTTCCTCAGAAAATTGGACATAGTACTACCGGAGGATCCAGCAATACCTCTCCTGGGCATATATCCAGAAGATGTCCCAACCGGTAAAAAGGACACATGTTCCACTATGTTCATAGCAGCCCTATTTATAATAGCCAGAAGCTGGAAAGAACCCAGATGTCCCTCAACAGAGGAATGGATACAGAAATTATGGTACATTTACACAATGGAGTACTACTCAGCTATTAAAAAGAATGAATTTATGAAATTCCTAGCCAAATGGATGGACCTGGAGGGCATCATCTTGAGTGAAGTAACACAATCACAAAAGAACTCACACAATATGTATTCACTGATAAGTGGATATTAGCCCAAAACTTAGGATACCCAAGACTTAAGATACAATTTGCTAAACGCATGAAACTCAAGAAGAATGAAGACCAAAGTGTGGACACTGTGCACCTTCTCAGAATTGGGAACAAAACACCCAGGGAAGGAGTTACAGAGACAAAGTTCGTAGCGGTGATGAAAGGATGGACCATTTAGAGACTGCCGTACCCAGGGATCCATCCCATAATCAACTTCTAAACGCTGACACCATTGCATACACTAGCAAGATTTTGCTGAAAGGACCCAAATATAGCTGTCTCTTGTGAGACGATGCTGGGGCCTAGCAAACACAGGAGTGGATGTTCACAGTCAGCTATTGGATGTATCACAGGGCTCCCAATGGAGAAGCTAGAGTAAGTACCCAAGGAGCTAAAGGGATCTGCAACCCTATTGTTGGAACAACATGATGTACTAACTAGAACCCCGGAGCTCTTGTCTCTAGCTGCATATGTATCGAAAGATGGCCTAGTCAGCCATCAATGGAAAGAGAGGCCCATTGGACTTGCAAACTTTATATGCCCCAATATAGGGGAATGCCAGGGCCAAAAGAATGGGAATGGGTGGATAGGGAAGTGGGGGGCGCTATGGGGGACTTTTGGGATAGCATTGGAAACGTAATTGAGGAAAATATGTAATAAAAATATTAAAAAAAAAAAAAAGAATCAAAAAGCATTACATATTAGTGACTTCACCGATCTAGGAAGGAGCTCAATACATGACCACTCACTTCAGAAGTCCTCCTCATCCCCTTGCCCTGCTTCTCCTGTCTTGTCATTATCCCAGGGTCTCTTCTAAGTGCAAAATTCTTCATATCTCCCCTCTCTCACCACTGAACAGATAAGAAATGTCATCCGGTCCCTTCCGGTCAGCCCCAGCACCAGGTCACCTTGGGTGCCGAATCTGTGGACACGCCCAAGGTACCCAGAGCACTCTCCACAGGATCTTAGGACTTCTGGTGAGTGGAACACAACTTCTGCAAGGAGGCAGATTCAAACGCCAGATATCTGGGCACCTTCCCTGCAAGAGGAGAGCTTGCCTGCAGAGAGTGCTCTGACCACTGAAACTCAGGAGAGAGCTAGTCTCCCAGGTCTGCTGATAGAGACTAACAGAATCACAATAGGAACAAGCTCTAACCAGAGACAACTATAAAAACTGACTCAAGAGATTACCAGATGGTGAGAGGCAAACATAAAAATCTTACAAATAGAAGCCAAGAACACTCACCATCATCAGAACTCAGCACTCACACCTCACCCAGTCCTGGGCACCCCAACACACCCAAAAAGCTAGACCCGGATTTAAAAGCATATCTCATGATGATGGTAGAGGACATCAAGACAGACTTTAATAACTCACTTAAAGAAATACAGGAGAACACTGCTAAAGAGTTACAAGTCACCTTAGGTGTGTGGCTTCATTTCTGGGTCTTCAATTCTATTCCATTGGTCTACTTGTCTGTCACTATACCAATACCATGCAGTTTTTATCACAATTGCTCTGTAGTAAAGCTTTAGGTCACTTGATCTTCGACAAGGGAGCTAAAACCATCCAGTGGAAGAAAGACAGCATTTTCAAAAAATGGTGCTGGCACAACTGGTTGTTATCATGTAGAAGAATGCGAATTGATCCATTCCTATCTCCTTGTACTAAGGTCAAATCTAAGTGGATCAAGGAACTTCACATAAAACCAGAGACACTGAAACTTATAGAGGACAAAGTGGGGAAAAGCCTGGAAGATATGGGCACAGGGGAAAAATTCTTGAATAGAACAGCAATGGCTTGTGCTGTAAGATCAAGAATTGACAAGTGGGACCTCATGAAACTGCAAAGCTTCTGCAAGGCAAAAGACACCATCAATAAGACAAAAAGACCACCAACAGAATGGGAAAGGATCTTTACCTATCCTAAATCAGATAAGGGACTAATATCCAATATATATAAAGAACTAAAGAAGGTGGACTCCAGAAAATCAAATAACCCCATTAAAAAATGGGGCTCAGAACTGAATAAAGAATTCTCACCTGAGGAATACCGAATGGCAGAGAAGCACCTGAAAAAATGTTCAACATCCTTAATCATCAGGGAAATGCAAATCAAAACAACCCTGAGATTCCATCTCACACCAGTCAGAATGGCTAAGATCAAAAATTCAGGTGACAGCAGATGCTGGCGAGGATGTGGAGAAAGAGGAACACTCCTCCATTGTTGGTGGGATTGCAAGCTTGTACAACCACTCTGGAAATCAGTCTGGCGGTTTTTCAGAAAATTGGACATAGTACTACCAGAGGATCCAGTAATACCTCTCCTGGGCATATATCCAGAAGATGTCCCAACCGGTAAGAAGGACACATGCTCCACTATGTTCATAGCAGCCTTTTTTATAATAGCCAGAAGCTGGAAAGAACCCAGATGCCCCTCAACAGAGGAATGGATACAGAAAATATGGTACATTTACACAATGGAGTACTACTCAGCTATTAAAAAGAATGAATTTATGAAATTCCTAGCCAAATGGATGGACCTGGAGGGCATCATCTTGAGTGAGGTAACACAATCACAAAGGAACTCACACAATATGTATTCACTGATAAGTGGATATTAGCCCAAAACTTAGGATACACAAGATATAAGATACAATTTGCTAAACGCATGAAACTCAAGAAGAATGAAGACCAAAGTGTGGACACTGTGCCCCTTCTTAGAATTGGGAACAAAACACCCATGGAAGGAGTTACAGAGACAAAGTTTGGAGCTGTGATGAAAGGATGGATGATCTAGAGACTGCCATATCAAGGGATCCATCCCATAATCAGCTTCCAAAAGCTGACACCACTGCATACACTAGCAAGATTTTGCTGAAAGGACCCAGATATAGCTCTCTCTTGTGAAACTATGCCGGGGCCAAACAAACACAGAAGTGGATGCTCACTGTCAGCTATTGGATGGATCACAGGGCTCCCAATGGAGAAGCTAGAGAAAGTACCCAAGGAGCTAAAGGGATCTGCAACCCTATAGGGGGAACAACATGATGAACTAACCAGTACCCCGGAGCTCTTGTCTCTAGCTGCATATGTATCGAAAGATGGCCTAGTCGGCCATCACTGGAAAGAGAGACCCATTGGACTTGCAAACTTTATATGCCCCAATACAGGGGAATGCCAGGGCCAAAAGAATGGGAATGGGTGGGTAGGGAAGTGGGCGGGGGTATTGAGGACACCTAAAAGCTCTAAAACAAAAGGAAGCAAATTCACCAAAGAGGAGTAAATGGCAGGAAATAATCAAACTCAGGGGCGAAATCAACCAAGTGGAAACAAGAATAACTATACAAAGAATCAACCAAACAAGGAGCTGGTTCTTTGAGAAAATCAACAAGATAGATAAACCCTTATCCAGACTCACTAGAGGGCACAGGGACAGCATCCTAATTAACAAAATCAGAAATGAAAAGGGAGACATAAAAATAGATCCTGAAGAAATCCAAAACACCATCAGATCCTTCTACAAAAGGCTATACTCAACAAAACTGGAGAAACTGGATGAAATGGACAAATTTCTGGACAGATACCAGGTACCAAAGTTAAATCAAGATCAGGTTAATGATCTAAACAGTCCTATATCCCCTAAGAAATAGAAGCAGTCATTAATAGTCTCCCAACCAAAAAAAGCCTAGGACCAGATGGGTTTAGTGCAAAGTTCTATCAGACCTTCAAAGAAGATCTAATTCTAGTTCTGTACAAACTATTCCACAAAATAGAAGCAGAATGTACTCGACCCAATTCATTCTATCAAGCCACAATTACTCTGATACCTAAACCACAGAAATATCCAACAAAGATAGAGAACTTCAGAACAATTTCCCTTATGAATATCGATGCAAAAATCCTCAATAAAATTCTCACTAACCGAATCCAAGAACACATTAAAACAATCATCCATCCTGACCAAGTAGGTTTTATTCCAGGAATGGAAGGATGGTTTAATATACGGAAATCAATCAACGTAATCTATTATATAAACAAACTCAAAGACAAAAACCACATGATCATCTCCTTAGACTTGGAGAAAGCATTTAACAAAAATCAACACCTATTCATGATAAAAGTCTTGGAAAGATCAGGAATTCAAGGCCCATACCTAAACATGATAAAAGCAATCAACACCAAACCAGTAGCCAACATCAAAGTAAATGGTTAGAAGCTGGAAGCAATCCCACTAAAATCAAAGCTTCCCACTTTCTCCCTACCTATTCAACATTGTACTTGAAGTCCTAGCCAGAGCAATTCGACAACAAAAAGAGATCAAGGGGATACAAATTGGAAAAGATGAAGTCAAAATATCACTTTTTGCAGATGATATGATAGTATATATAAGTGAACATAAAAATTCCACCAGAAAACTCCTAAACATAATAAACAGCTTCGGTGAAGTGGCTGGATATAAAATTAACTCAAACAAGTCAATGGCCTTTCTATACACAAAGAATAAACAGGCTGAGAAAGAAATTAAAGATACAACACCCTTCTCAATAGTCACAAATAATATAAAATACCTTGGTGTGACTCTAACTAAGGAAGTGAAAGATCTGTATGATAAGAACTTCAAGTCTCTGAAGAAAGAAATTAAAGAAGATCTCAGAAAATGGAAAGATCTCCCATGCTCATGGATTGGCAAGATCAATATAGTAAAAATGGCTACCTTGCCAAAAGCAATCTACAGATTCAATGCAATCCCCATCAAAATTCCAAATCAATTCTTCAACGAATTAGAAAGAGCAATCTTCAAATTCATCTGGAATAACAAAAAAAAACTAGGATAGCAAAAACTCTTCTCAAGGATAAAAGAACTTCTGGTGGAATCACCATGCCTGACCTAAAGCTGTATTACAGAGCAATTGTGATAAAAACTGCATGGTACTGGTATCGTGACAGACAAGTAGACCAGTGGAATAGAATTCAAGACCCAGAAATGAACCCACAGACCTATGGTCACTTGATCTTTGACAAGGGAACTAAAACCATCCAGTGGACAAAAGACAGCATTTTCAAAAAATGGTGCTGGCACAACTGGCGATTATCATGTAGAAGAATGTGAATTGATCCATTCCTATATCCTTGTACTAAGGTCAATTCTAAGTGGATCAAGCAACTCCACATAAAACCAGAGACAGTGAAACTTATACAGGAGAAAGTGGGGAAAAGCCTGGAAGATATGGGCACAGGGGGAAAATTCCTGAATAGAACAGCAATGGGTTGTGCTGTAAGATCGAGAATTGACAAATGGGACCTCATAAAATTGCAAAGCTTCTGTAAGGCAAAGGACGCAGTCAATAAGACAAAAAGGCCACCAACAGACTGGGAAAGGATCTTTACCTATCCTAAATCAGATAGGGGACTAATATCTAATATATACAAAGAACTGAAGAAAGTGGACTCCAGAAAAACAGATAACCCCATTAAAAATGGGGCTCAGAGCTAAACAAAGAATTCTCACCTGAGGAATACCGAATGGCTGAGAAGCACCTGAAAAAATGTTCAGCATCCTTAATCATCAGAGAAATGCAAATCAAAACAACCCTGAGATTCCATCTCACACCAGTCAGAATGGCTAAGATCAAAAATTCAGGTGACAGCAGATGCTGGTGAGGATGTAGAGAAAGAGGAACACTCCTCCATTGCTGGTGGGATTGTAAGCTTGTACAACCACTCTGGAAATCATTCTGGTGGTTCCTCAGAAAATTGGACATAGTACTACCAGAGGATCCCGCAATACCTCTTCTGGGCATATATCCAGAAGATGTTCCAACTGGTAAGAAAGACACATGCTCCACTATGTTCATAGCAGCCTCATTTATAATAGCCCAAAGCTGCAAAGAACCTAGATGCCCCTCAACAGAGGAATGGATACAGAAGATGTGGTACATTTACACAATGGAGTACTACTCAGCTATTAAAAAGAATGAATTTATGAAATTCCTAGGCAAATGGATTGACTGGAGGGCAACATCCTGAGTGAGGTAACCCAATCACAAAAGAACTCACATGATATGTACTCATTGATAAGTGGATATTAGCCCAGAAACTTAGAATACCCAAGATACAAGATACAAAGCACATGAAACTCAAGAAGAACGAAGACCAAGAAGAACGAATTCCTTCTTAGAATTGGGAACAAAACACCCATGGAAGGAGTTACAGAGACAAAGTTTGGAGCTGAGACAAAAGGATGGACCATCTAGAGACTACCATATCCAGGGATCCATCCCATAATCAGACACCAAACGCTGACACCATTGCATACATTAGCAAGATTTTGCTGAAAGGACCCAGATATGGCTGTCTCTTGTGAGACTATGCCAGGGCCTAGCAAACACAGAAGTGGAAGCTCACAGTCAGCTATTGGATGGATCACAGGGCCCCCAATGGAGGAGTTAGAGAAAGTATCCAAGGAGCTAAAGGGATCTGCAACCCTATAGGTGGAACAACAATATGAACTAAGCAGTTCCCCCTGGAGCTAGTGTCTCTAGCTGCATATGTATCAGAAGTTGGCCTAGCTGGCCATCTGTGGAAAGAGAGGCCCATTGGTCATGCAAACCTTATTTGCCTCAGTACAGGGGAACGCCAGGGCCAAGAAGTGGGAGTGGGTGGGTAGGAAGTGGGGGCAGGGGGGCGTGTATGGTGGATTTTTGGGATAGCATTGGAAATGTAAATGAGGAAAATACCTAGTAAAAAAAATTAAAAAAAAAAAGAAATGTCATCCATGCCTTGACATCTGTCTTAATAGTCTTAAACACAGGACTCTACTAGGTGCTGTGTCCCTGCCATTATAGGGTCAAAGTGTGATTTTTGAGAAAGACAGTATATGCAGCCTTGAAAAGTGGTAGGTGCTGTCTCTTCTATGTTCTCTGGGCCTCAGAAAAGCCCAGGACCTCCTTTCTCGTGCCCAGCATAGGATTCTCCAGCCACATGGCACCATAGCCATGTACAGAGAAGAACTGGCTCAATCGGGTAAATCGATGGCAGCTCCTATATCGTATAGGTGTATGTTTGAAGTGGAGGTGAGATGACATCATACTCAAAGCAGACTCTCCTTCACCTCCATCGAGTGGGAAGTTGGTTATGTTTCTCCCTGGAGCTTACAACTGTGACTGTTGCTACCATCTTTAAGATAAAGCAAAGCAGAGACCTAAGCAACTAGGAGATTGGGGACCTAGACAGGTCTGAGGTCTTAGTGAACACAGAGGGGTTGCTATTCTGGCCCAAAGCTTTAGCCCAATACAGATAACCTGTTACATTATCATGAATCCTGCAAGGTGTTGCCAAACTGACTACCTATGTGCCTCACTAGTGTGTCTTGTCAGTAAACACAAAATTTAGGAACTAAAGGTAAGGAGATGGGACTTGAGAGGGGCCAAGTTTATTGTGTTCTAGCCCTTTTGATCAGAGAAAGGCAGCAGGAGATGGTGGTGACAGATAAAAGGAATGGCTGAGGAGAGTGACACAGGAAGCCAGTGAAAGGAGGCAGAGTGTGCAGGCACATCTCAGACATGTGTAGAATGCATGGGCATATACAGTATCACCCGCACATCATCCTCCAGAGGTGAAAATATGATGCCATAGGTAGACCTAGGCTACAGTAAGCATAGTGCGACTGTTCTCCCCAGCCCTGGGAAAGCTAAGTGTGGCTAGGAAGCTAATAAGCAACGGAGTGCTGTGACCCTCCAGTATATTTTTCCATTGTCAATGGTAACAAGAGTAGTGAGGTATAGAGCACACTGGACTTCAACATACAAGCCCGTGAGCCCATTCAGAAATGAGACATGTGAGTTCCATTCTGACCACCCTGATCCACAGTCTGAATAGAGAAAGAGATTATGGCTAAGTTCCAGCTCTAGGCTCCCTAGTAGGCTGTGGGCAGTAAGCAGTCCCCTAACATAGCAGAAATGACAAGGGTCAAGCAAGCCTTGTGCCTAGATTGAGGCTGGAGGTGTGGGGAGGGATTGGCAGTTGCCCCTTGATTACATGCGAATGAGGTTCAATTCCATATGGAAGCAAGAGCATGTGGGTGATAAGCACACAGTAGGATGCATCTGCAGCCTAGATATACTAATATCCTTAGACTGATATACAGAACCAACTGTAGGCCAGTGGGGCCGGCTTGTATGGCACCTCCAGGATAACTCAGGGCAGTATCTCCTACTTCATATCCCTTGTACCTCATTTATCCCCAACAGTCTCAATAGGTTCCTATTTCACAGCGGGAAACTGAGAGTTCTAATGTACACCCAGATTTTTGCAGAAGAGTATTTAGCAGAGAATGGATTTAAATGTTAGCCCCAGCCTGTGTGCCCCAACCTCAGTCATATGGCTCCCCAGAGGGCCCAAACAATTATCTGACAAAGTATATTATCCTGCAAACCTAGGCCTGGTCCTACAACAGTAGGAACAAAGTAAGGAAATGTTTGTTTATTATTTGTTTGTTTATTTATTGTTTGTTTCCTTGCATGTTATTTCTCGTATTGAAACAAAACCATTATATGCAGCCCTGACTTCATCTCCCAGACTAATTTATTCTCAAAAACTCAAGGCCATTATTCCACCCGTGTTCTTAGGTCTAAGCCCATTTTCCTTTATCTTGGCCTACAGGACTAGTAAATGGAGTGGAAAAAACCCTCCACATGGAAGCTTTCCAGCTCCATCACTAAGGGTTTATTTTACAAAGTACAAATGCCACTGATAATTTATGTGTGCGTTAATTGTTGGCCACTTATCTAGGCGCCCCCCTCCCAACATTGGCAGCCTGGGATAATGAAAGCTTGACGGCAATTAGCATCTTTTAAAAACCTAACTCTACCACTTGAGAACATCCCCCCATGGAGCCTCAGGCCTGGCACTCTCCCAAGGACAGACATTGAGCTAACTTAAAGACTCGCTGCAGCGGTTGCTACAACATGCTATTTAGAAACACTTCTCCCTGTGCAATGTCATCCACCAAAAACATCATCAACACTCAGGGATGGATGAGGACGCATGATTTCATCGATGTAGAAGCCCATTTACAAGAAAACCAGCTAACCGGCCACCATGCATTCTGAGTGTGAGAAGCTACGTCCAGAACAAGGAAACCTGAAATGAGCAGCTATCATACACTACCTGGAGCCATTGTATCCCCCCAGACTCTTGCAGTCTTTGGCAAAGAGTTGAAGACTCTAGCCCAGACACCTCTGCTTAACTACAAAACTTCTTTGGACCTCATTTTCATAGGCAATGTCCATCCGTGTTTCTTTTCTGCTATGGCAATAAAACTCTCTGGCCAAAGCAAGTTGGGAGGAGAACACGGTTTGTTTAATTTATACTTCCCTCACTGAGAGCCGGCAGGACAGGAACCCAATGCAGGAACCTGAGGCAGAAACCATGGAATCTGGTTGGTGGCTTGCTCACAAGTTCATGATTCCTTGCCTCTTTACAGCTCAGAGCCACCCGCCCAGAGGATTGTGCTGCCCACAGTGTCCTGGGCCCTCCTACATAAGTTAACAATTAAGGCAGCCCCCCTGCAGACATTTCTATAAGTCAATGTGATCTAGGCACTTCTGCAATGGAAGCTCTCAGATAATTCCAGGCTGCCTCGAGCTGAAATTATGATGGTATCCTAATATTATTCTCATGGCTCCAATTACTTTCTCCACCAAAGACTGAGATGCCACAGAAAAATCTTGAACACACAAAGATCCTTCTAAGGGTCCTCCCCTGGGCTCTCTCAAGCAGCTGGGCTCTCTCTAGCAGCCAGTCCTTCCCAATTCAGCTGGTGCCCATGAGTTCAATTCCCTGACAGTTCTTCTACAGCCTCGAGAAAGTTCAAGGGCCCATTTATGAAAGAATCCAAGAAACCTAAGCCCCAGGAAAAGTTGTTCAGCATGGAACGAGGGGAAACAGTAAGGGTCTCAGAATATTGATTTTAAAGATTTAAGAAAAAGAAACCACAACTGACTCAATACATGTAAGCTCGGATAGAGTGGAATGATTTCCAGTCTATCATTAGACTAACTCCATTCACTCTTTTGTCTAAGTTTGAGATAAATAGCCGGTCCAAACTGGACAGAGGGTAGGAGTTTCAGCTTGCATCCTCTGGGGGAGAGAGATTCATTATAGATCATTTGTGCCTCCTTCAGATGAAATAGAGACAGGTTCCAGGGCTAGGCAGGACATGCAATTTACTGTAATAAGAAGAGAGAATATGCTACATGTGGACAATTTATGAGGAAACGTTAATATCAGCAGAAAAATGAAATGGAGTTGGCTTGCAGGCACGATCTGTTTAATAAGATCAACTAGGAGAAGTGAAGCCAGGCACTGCCGACAAGTATTGGCTGATGGACACTTGGACTTTAATCAGTGATCTATAATTCCCACCTCCTGCAGGGCACAGAAACCAAATAAGGCTGCCCATGTTCTCACTCCCATTGATACTCAGGCTGGACCCTGAAGGGAGGCCACAGGAGCCTGGCTTTTTCTATACAATCTTGTCTCGCTGATGAACAAGAAAGGCTTTCAGGCCCTTGGCCACATGGACGCCATCGTAAAATCCCTTTTGAGAACCCAAATCGACAATAAAACAAATCACTTCTGAGTTTATTTATGCCCTGATCTGCTTTAGCAAGGGCAGCCACCAGCCTCTGCAGTGTGGGCTGTGAGCAATCAAATGACTTGGTCCTTCTCTACTCCAGAGCAGGGGACACAGACCTCGGGTGGCAGGTGGCTGCTTGGAGCCATTTCTCGTATATTTGCTGTTCAACTCCAGCTTCAAATGATGTTTCAGAAACAAACCAAAAGTCCAGACTGATTAGAAACATTTTCCTCCCTCCCTCCTCCCTCCTCCCTCCTCCCTCCTCCCTCCTCCCTCCTCCCTCTTCCCCCTCCCCTCCCCCTCCCCTCCTCCTCCCCTCCTCCTCCCCCTTCCTCCTTTCTCTCAAGGGCATTTCTTTTTTTTTAATTCTTATTTTTATTAGCTATTTTCTTTATTTACATTTCAAATGTTGTCCCCTTTCCTAGTTTACCCTCCAAAAATCCCCTATCCCCCCTTCACCAACCCACCCACTCCCATTCCTGGCCCTGGCATTCCCCTATACTAGGGCATATAATCTTCAGAGGACCAAGGTCCTCTCCTCCCATTGATAACTGACTAGTCCATCCTCTGCTACATATGCAGCTAGAGCCATGAGTCCTATCATGTGTTTTCTTTGATTGGTGGTTTAGTCGCAGGGAGCTTGGGGGAAACTGGTTAGTTCATGGTGTTCCTCCTATGGGGCTGCAAACCCCTTCAGCTCCTATGTTCAAACTGGAGCTTGTGTAAATGCTGTTTGCACCCAAAACTTTGCTCCAGGGACCCACAGCCTCAGATGCTCCTGATGAAGGATACAGGTGACTGTGTGGGGCAGGACAGTCCCTTCTGACACTGCTGGGTCATATAACACCCCCAGAGGCATGTCCTCCCATGTAGCGCTTTCATCTCCAGAGACCCAGACCCGAGGTGGGGCTATCCACTGAGAAAAACAGCTACACTGCCTCAAGATGCTGCATTAAAGCATCAGTCTTTATCACCATAGCCCCTTCACATTGTGCCCAAGGTGATTCTGTATCAGCTTCTAAGCATGGTCTAATTCCTTTTCCCAACCTAAATTGTTTTTAAAAGATGGAAGGCTAAAATGCTTTTTAAAGCAATAAAGTTGAAAGTAGCAATTCTTTTTGGTGCTGATAAGAGTTGCCGGGTGCAATTTGTATTCTTTTTTATGAGCCTGACTTTGTAGAGAATAGAACGGCAGCAATAACAAAAAAAAAAAAAAAAAAAAGTCTTCTTTCAGTTCTAGAAACAAGAATGTTTTCTTCCTGGGTGTGCTGGGGAGGAGCTCCCTGGCAGGCACGGGAGAGAGTTCCAATACATGCTTCTTCTGTATGCCATCAGAAGGCAAGGAGCACCTGTGGATTAATAGGAAGCTGGAGGAGAGCAGGGACACAACAGCATAAACTGCACTTCACAAAGGCAGCCTTGGCACTCAGTTTGAGCCTCTGTTCCCAAGATGACCAGGAGCCCATGGTAAAGCTTAGAATTCTTGGTGACTATGGAAAAGATTTAGCCAATTCAGTGAGTGTGGATGGAAAGGAACAATCTATTTTCCATAGAATGTACAATATAAAATCCTGCACATACAGCCATTCTCCAAATATAAAGGGCCATGCAATTGAATTCTAGAGTTGGGGGTGGCTTAAGCATTTCCCAAAAGCCCTGTGGGCCCCCAGAAACGTTAAGCAATCCTGCATTCAGCCCCTAGAGCAAACAGGAACAGAATCAGACATTAAATAAACATAGATTTAGTCCTAGGGAGTGTCCTCACTGGCTCCAACATCAATGTCCACTGTCCCCACAATGGACCTTTTAAAGGCTCCAACCCAAGGATGCTCTACTTGGAGAGAAGAACAAATGTATGTCTTCCAAGGAGACAACACACAAGACCTGGAGGTGGAGAAGAACATGGAGCGTTGTGCAGATGCCCTGGATTCATACGTTCACATGTTGTGAACAAGGATTTGCTTCTAAAGTTATCAGGTGGGGGTGACAACCTCAGTGGACAGCCCTCAACTACAGCTTCATTTTCATTCCTGTGTATAATGATTAAATCGTCACCACTTGCTGAGCCCTGTTCCATCTGGCCACTGCTCTATCTAAATATTCCACAACCCTGGAACTGCTTCCTGCCTCACACATGAGGACAGGAAGTATGTACTTGAATCTCCATATTTAGACTGTAAAGGAGCTCTGGGACTATATAGCATTCTTCCCGGAGGGCCACCGTCACTGCTTCAGGCTTCACAATACCTGCTGCCTTTTGGTACAGACATGGCACTTGTCTGCCTAAGAACAACTTGTCTGTCAATCTAAAGTGCACGAGGTGCATCTTCAGTGCTGATCATGCTCTGGCGAAAAGTCTGAGGCAGGAGGACCCACAACATAAGCCAAGAGTTATCACCAGGAATACTGTCAGACCCCACTGGCAGGGTTTTACAGGGGGCAATCAAGTTGGAGGTCCTGAATTGTATTCCAGGGAATAGAGGGTTTTAGGAGATAAACACCATTCCTTGTAAAACATGAAAATCTGTGGCTAAAGAGATGGCTTAGTACTTAAGAACACTTGCTGTTCTTCCAGAGGACCCAAGTTTGGTTCTAAGCACTTACACTGAGTGACTCACAACTGTCTGTAACTCTAGCTCCAGGAGATCTGATACCCTATTCTGGCCTCCAGAAGCACTACACATACACACACACACACACACACACACACACACACACACACACACACACACAGCCTATGCACAGATACACAAAACTAGAAGTAAAAAATTGAAATCCTCTTTTAAAGATAAAGCCTGTGGTTAGTTCATGTCTGTCTCACCTTGAGAGTCACAAAGCAAGCTAAGCCCTTATGTCACAGAACTTGTCAAACTTGACGCAACCTTCTGTTCAGCAAGCTTCTCTCTTAGAACATTAGATTTCTTTGTTCAATAAAACACTGAAAATGCACAAGACACTAATGTTACAAGAACAGAGGGGACTAAATAGAGCCCTAGGCTTTGGGGACAAAGAGCAAAAAGAAATCAGACTGTGAAGGTCCTGTCAGATTTGGAGTCCAGAGAGACCAGGGTAGCCTTGAAGGTGATTGTCACAGGCATAAGAGGGACATTTGGCAAATCGGTTGAGATCAGTTACCGTGGTCTAGAATAGTGAGGAAGGTGCCCACAACATGGCATGGGCTATTTGCTGGAGAGAAAAGATTGTAGTTTGAAACTGTTATGAAGAAAACATTGAGGGGACATGGTTCTCAGTGGAAAATCAACTAGGGTTTGATACAGAGAAGGAAAACAAACATAACTTCTATAATCTTCCTCATCAGAAGAGAAATGAGGCTGGGCTCAATGGAGAAGACGGTGGATTCAGATGTGACTTCCTAAGGGAGCAGGAAATCGGAGCAGCCAGTCTTAAAGTTAGAGAAAGGTAGGTAATCGTGGTAGTAAACAGCAAATGAGAATGGTCCATAAGGGCAGGTGATACAGTAACTCCTGAGCCTGCAGAGTCGCCAGCACACTCAGCTCCAGCTATAGGATAATGGCATTGACAGCTGAGAGACAGGCAGGGAATGGCAGGAGGGCAGGAGCCACAGAGACTTCCATCAATCTATAGATCACTGCTTCCTCTCCATTGATGGCTCACTGATACCAAACCACCTGAGTCCCAGAGATGGTGCACTTCACATAAAGCTCAATCACTTTCAATCACTGATATGTATTTATTAACTTATGTTACTTACAGCATATATACATGCACACACGCACACACGCACACACACACACACACACACGCACACTCACGCACACACAAAACCTCCCCTATGTGACCTGTTCAGAAGGTTCTCAGACCTAACAGGAGATTTCCCAATTATCTTGCAACTGCATTCTGTTGAAACCAGCCCAGTGATGTATCCGGACTCACAGACCTTTTCAGATCCTGCTCATGCTGTCCCCCTTCATCCACCAGTAGAAACGTTATTGAGGCTGGCACAGTACAGGACCACAAACAGGTTTGAAGACCACCGGAAACCTTTTCCATCCTTTCCCTGTTTTCAAATTCTCTCAATTCCATTTTCTTCAACTTGAAAGGCTGAGAGGAAAGCAAGACTGATGGCTGGACCTCACTATAGTCTCAGATTCTATGGACAGATTGCTAGTAGTTTGGGAACTGAATACCACTGCCTTGAGAAGAATCCTTGATCTGTGTAGATGCCATCACTGATGCATGGGAAACAATCTCCAGTGTAACAGTGATAAGAAACAAACCCTTAGGAAGGGACTTGGTACTCGTGAATCGATTCATGCTACTATCCAGGGAGTGCCATCCTAATAAAAGCAGGTTCTTTACCCATATTCTATCTATTTCCCAACTCTTCAACCTTCTGCCAAAGAACGACACAGCATAAAGTGCCACATTAAATACAAGGACCTTGATCTTGGACTTCCCATCCCAAGCTGTGAGTAATACATTTATGTTTCTTTAAACTACCCAGCCATGGTACTACTGTGACAATACAAAGTAGACTAAGTCTTGTGTTATGCAGACTACACCTGGGGTGATCCACCCCATGCACCCCATGCAGCATTCCACAGCGCTCTGGAACTTTCTCCAGTATTCTGCTCGCTTAACTTCTTGCCCAATATAATTTGAATAAATTCCTTTCATTTATTAACTCTAACTCTGTTTTAAAACTTTGTGGCAGCAGTCGGGGAAATAACACTTATTTTTAAAAATCTGAATATCAAATACTAGTAATACCAATGTGCTAAGAACATAATCAAAGGTTTTTTTAAAAGGAATATAAACTGAGTAATTTCAAGACACAATGTGACAATTATAGACAATAGTTTATAAACATATTATTCTATACTAAATCATAATTTTACAAAGCTAGTATTTTTGAAATTCTGTAATTTTCAAAAGGCTAGCTACTGACAAATGGTACTTCCTAGTCTGCCTGCCACTAGGTCCTGCTCTATAGAGACAAACATAATTCTTAACTATTACCCTGTGATTTAACCCCGTATCTCTGAATCACATGTAATTATATTCATACTTTGTCCATGGTTAATTCATTTTTGGCATTGTTATTTAGCATTATCTATTATCTTCCAGATATGATAATGAGGATTTAAATCTCTCCTACAAATCGTCCTTTCATTCCCCTTCGCAACATTCCCCATCTAGCTATGTCACAATTTCTAACTTAATTCTGCACTGCTGTGTGTGTTCTAGCTCTTGTTATAGCAGTCAACATGGAATCAGCGTAAGGACCATCGGAAAGGACCGGATGATGACGTGCGGATGATGGCGTACATATATACCACAGCATTCAACTCAACCCTTAAGCAAGAGCATCTTGCAGTTTGTGACAACACAGATTAACCTGGGGACATGTTAGGTGGAATAACCTACTGACCTCACTCATGGGGAAGCTCAGAACGTTGGCTTCACAGAAGAAGGGAGGAAGAGTCTGGGTAGATGGCTCACTGGGCAAAGTGCATGCCACAAATGACAAAAGACCTGTCCTCTAATCTCCAGAATTCACATAAAAACCTAGGCGTGTCGGCTTGTACCCATGATCCTAGTGCTGAGCTACAGAAGCAAGAGATTCCAGTGCTCACCGGACAGCCA
This sequence comes from Mus caroli, assembly GCF_978045245.1. NCBI lineage: Eukaryota > Metazoa > Chordata > Mammalia > Rodentia > Muridae > Mus > Mus caroli. The sequence goes on along the minus strand of NW_028227267.1, from coordinate 28,194,364 downwards.
GTCGAGCTACACCAGTGAGCTCTAAGTTCCCTGAGAGACCCTACCTTTAAAAAGAAGATGCATTGAAGAAGACAACTTACACTGACCTCAGGCCCTCCCTCTATGTGTTCCTGCACTGGTGGTGAGAGAGCAGAGTGGAAGTGTAGTTAGAAGAGATATCAAAAGATAATGGTTAAAAATATATCCTATTTTATGTAGATGTAAGTTATATATGTAGAATAGCAAATACAAAGAAATAGGACGTTAAGTAACTAATCACCCAGGGGCATCAGGAGCAGGATGCGGGGCAGAGGACAGGTGAGTTGGAGAAAGAAATGGGGAATGGCTACTGATGGCTATAGAGCCTTTTTTCATGCTCTAAATTGATGATGGGGATGGATTACGAGTCTATGAAGCCACTAAGAACCACTGGGAGACATAGTCTAAGCTGATGGTGTGGACGGGTGTGGGACTCTGGATATACTTAGTGCTACTAGGTCAACTCTGTGACAGGTGAGCTCTTAGTTCAATAAGACTCTTTCATACATAATTTAAACTTTGCCTCAAAATGCAGGCACTGTTCCTTACTAAACCTAGTTGTGGATTATGATCATACTGATTTTTCCTTATACAGCCTCTGTTTTTACTTTTTAATTACCCTGATTTATATTTATTTGCACAAGTGCTATGGTATCCTTTCCAAATGTTTACTGCCTCATATAAAATAGGCTTTTAACATCCAGCAGCCCTGGATATTGCTCATCACAGAGCTGGCTTCCTTCTCCCGGATGCCCCACTAGCCTCTAACTCAGAAGTTTATCCTGAGACTCCTCCCCTGGGATCTGTAATCACTGACTTTAGATCCTTCTTGGAACATAGTGGATTTTTGAAAGCCGACATCTAGAAGTCACTTTAAAAACATACATTCATACAAATTTTTGAGTTTTGCAATGTGTAAGCTGCTTGTATGACAAATGCTAATTATGTTCCCCAAAGAAACTGTTTGCAGGAGAGTATCTGCATGTAATTTCTGGGAACCTGCCCCCAGTTGGTTCTGATTGGTAAATAAAGAAGCCAACAGCCAACAGCTGGGGAGGACAGACAGAGGCAGGATTTTAGGATTTCATGGGCTTGGGATCCAGAGCAGAGAGAGGGAAGAAGGAAATCTGCCCCCATGCCAGGAAAGTGTAGAGGAGAGGAGAGACTGGAAAGTGTCCAGGAGATGAGAGACGCCAAGCCGGGGAAGAGAGCAGGACAGAGAGGCATTGCCACCATGTGAAGGAACCAGAAGAGCACGGCTGAGAGGGCTGCCCAACTGGGTCTAGAGCAGACATGATAGAACACAGAATTAGTAAGTAATAACTTAGGATTAACTACTTGGAGGTTAGGCAGTGGCCCAGCTATTGTGCTGTTTAAGGGTAGCGACCCTGCACGGGGACTAATATTTAATGTTACAGCAAAGGTTATATATTTGCTTATCCTATTGATTGATAGATTCACATAGCACAACGTATGTTAAAAATAAGTCTTCCAAAGAAACGGTTACTCTCGGGTGTCTTCAAACATCAGCTTGACTCACGAGCCGTACCCCTTCCTCCTCAAGCCTCTCCATCACTCTCTCCCTTGTTCTACGTCTCACCTTCTCTGCACCTTGCTAAACCGAAATCTTCATGAGAAAACATTTAATTTACTTGACAAAGATCGAAATGTTTACTAGGACTTTTAAATATGAAGATGCACTCCCTTAAGCTCTGTTACTTACCATCATCATCATCATCAGTACATTCCCCTTTCTCTGTGTATTTTTGTTCTCAGTCTAGAATTCCTTTTAGAATAATATTCAACTCTAGAACTGAGGCACAAATTTTTACCAACTTTGATCTGTTTTTTCCCCTTTTTGTTTTACTTTCCCACAATTAGATTTTCTAATATTTCACCTCTGTTTTCCTGCATTTCATTTTTTATAGTTTTATTGCTAAAATATATTTTTACTATATTTTGTTTCTGTCTTAATAGTGTAATTGGTTTCTTTTTTTTTTTTTTTTTTTTTTTTGGTTTTTTCGAGACAGGGTTTCTCTGTGTAGCCCTGGCTGTCCTGGCACTCACTTTGTAGACCAGGCTGGCCTCGAACTCAGAAATCCGCCTGCCTCTGCCTCCCGAGTGCTGGGATTAAAGGCGTGCGCCACCACGCCCGGCTGTGTAATTGGTTTCTACTTCTTTATTTTTAATTAATTAATGAGTTTGTTTATATCCCAAATGCTGTTTATCCCTCCCTCCCCCACTGAGTCCCTTCTCTCATCCCCTCTCCCCTTCTCGACCACCCTTGGGTATTCCTCCATTTATCAGTAGGTACATACTATGCCTGTCTTTTTGGGTTACCTCAGTCAGGTTGATATTTTCTGGTTCCATCCATTTGCCTGCAAAGTTCATGAATTCATCATTTTTAATAACTGAGTAGTACTCCATTGTGTAAATGTACCACATTTTCTGTATCCATTCCTGTGTTGAAGGACATCTGGGTTCTTTCCAGTTTCTGGCTATTACAAATAAGGCTGCTATGAACATAGTGGAGCATGTGTCCTTGTGGTATGATGGAGCATCTTTTGGGTATATGCCCAAGAGTAGTATAGCTGAATCTTCAAATAGAACTATTTCCAATTTTCTGAGAAACTACCAGATTGATTTCCAGAGTGGTTGTACAAGTTTGCACTTCCACCAGCAATGGAGGAGTGTTCTTCTTTCTCCACATCCTCTCCAGCATATGCTGACCCTTGAGTTTTTGATCTTAGCCATCCTGACAGGTGTCAGGTGGAATCTCAGGGCTGTTTTGATTTGAATTTCCCTGATGACTAAGGATGTTGAGCATTTCTGTGATTCTGGGACATTAGAGATCCCTCTGTTGGGAATTCTGTTTAGTTCTGTGCCTCATTTTTAAACTGGGTTTCTACTTCTTTAAATGTATTACAATATTTCTGAAATTTTCATGTTGGTCAGTTTATCCTGGATCCTCTTCTCTTGTTTTGACTTTCTTTCTTTCTTTCTTTCTTTCTTTCTTTCTTTCTTTCTTTCTTTCTTTCTTTCTATCTTTCTTTCTTTCTTTCTTTCTTTCTCTCATATAAAAGCTATTTCTAAAATACATACTGGTTCACGGGTGGTCTTCCATATTTAAAGTTAGACATTAAAAACGTTCACTGAAAGGCATGAGATCAGCTTGTGGCCAGTAAGTTCTGTCTTAGTTTACTTCCTACAAGAAAATACCTGAAGCTAAATAATGTATAAGTAAAATAAGTTTATGGTGCAGTTCTAGAGTTGACTTCAGATGTCATTTTGACAGTGGCCTGGGGTGTGACAGTATCCAGTGGTGTCACAGTGGCAGTGCATGTGAGAAACACCAACACACAAGCAAGGAAAGCAACATAAGAGACTCTAGGGCTAGCCTTTGTCCTGTCTGAGGCTAGCCTTTGCCCTGTCTTGTGCTAGCCTTTGCCCTGTCTGAAGCTAGCCTTTGCCTTATCTGGGACTAGGCTTTGCCCTGTCTGGGGCTAGCCTTTGCCCTGTCTGGGGCTAGCCTTTGCCCTGTCTGGGACTAGGCTTTGCCCTGTCTGGGGCTAGCCTTTGCTCTTTCTGACTAGGCTTTGTTCTTTTTTACAATAGTTCACTTTTACATTAGCAGTGGGATTCTGAATGAACTGCTAGCATTCCCCTTGGATAATGCTTCCTATAACCTAATCACCTCCCCACACATCCAAGCCTCCATCAACACCACACTAAGGTTTAGTCTTCTAGCACATGAAACTTTGAGAGACACATTCAAACCATATCAAAAAAAAAAATGGCATCGCTTGCCTTGAAAGACACCCTAGCCACAATGTCAGTACATGAGCATTTTTCCCTACAGTTTCTCTATTCTTTCCAGAAAGGTGTTCTTCAGTATCCAGAAGGCTGCTGTCAGCTTTCCCTTGGTCTGACAGTGCTCAGATAATCAACCTGTAAGCAGGAAAGGTTTATATTCCACCACAGTCTTAGAGCTTAGCCCATGGTCAGTTAGCCGCATCGCTATCGGCCTAGAGCCAGTTCAGGGCATTAAGGCAGGAATCCCTGGTCTAGTAAAACAGCTCCCCTCAGGTCTGAGAAATGGAAGACAGACAGATGGGAGCGAGGCGTGGTGTAAGGGAACACATGTTCAAAGCAATTGTTATCTATGTATGGAATTGTAAGTTAGGCAGAACTACGGAGAAAGACCTCATCTTAAAAAGCAAAAGAAAAGAAGCCCTGGGGTTTACCAGTTGACTGCAGGAACACATACCCAGTAACCTGAAGGCCTCTCACTAGACCTATCTTTAAAAGGTCTATTACTTGCACAATGAGCTTTCAGCACATGGGACTTTTTTGGAGGCTGTCAACTTCTAGGCACTTATGCAGACTATAACAAGTATACTCCACTTATGCACACTATAACAAGTATACTCCACTTATGCACACTATAACAAGTATACTCCACTTATGCACACTATAACAAGTATACTCCACTTATGCACACTATAACAAGTATACTCCACTTATGCATACTATAACAAGTATACTTATGCAGACTATAACAAGTATACTCTACTTATGTACACTATAACAAGTATACTCTACTTATGCACACTATAACAAGTATACTCTACTTTATGCACACTATAACAAGTATACTTATGCACACTATAACAAGTATACTCCACTTATGCACACTATAACAAGTATACTTATGCAGACTATAACAAGTATACTCCACTCATGCACACTATAACAAGTATACTCCACTTATGCACACTATAACAAGTATACTCTACTTATGCACACTATAACAAGTATACTCCACTTATGCACACTATAACAAGTATACTTATGCACACTATAACAAGTATACTCCACTTATGCACACTATAACAAGTATACTCTACTTATGCACACTATAACAAGTATACTCCACTTATGCACACTATAACAAGTATACTTATGCACACTATAACAAGTATACTCCACTTATGCACACTATAACAAGTATACTTATGCACACTATAACAAGTATACTCCACTCATGCACACTATAACAAGTATACTCCACTTATGCACACTATAACAAGTATACTCTACTTATGCAGACTATAATAAGTATACTCCACTTATGCACACTATAACAAGTATACTCCACTTATGCACACTATAACAAGTATACTTATGCAGACTATAACAAGTATACTCCATTTATGTGCACTATAACAAGTATACTCCAGCTACCAGCCTTCTAAGGGTGCACAAGGGAGAGAAGTTTGTATTCCACATTCTTCAGTTGCAAACCTATGCTTGCTTTCCTGTTTTCTCTTGTCACTTGCCTTCCTTGCCTTTTGAGATCTTAGTGATAAGGACTCAGAGGTTTACAAGTAGAATCAGCTTACACCCACCCCAAAGCATCTAATTACCAAGCATTTACATTATGATATCTTCACATTACTAAATCAGTTTCCTTTCCTCCGGTCTCTGGAGTGCTGAGATTATGCATGTGCTAACATGCTTGCTCCTCTACTCAGTGTCTGCTTTCTGAAATCTGGCCTCAAGTTCCCATCCAGTTCGATCAGATCCTCTGACCTTGTATCTCCTTATTGTCCTTTCTAAATACTCTAGGAGGGAAAGGGGGAAACATGGCAGTCAATCAGATTCACCTAATTAATGAAAAGATGATAAAGGAGGACATTAATCAAAAGTCTATAAATGTGTTTTTGCACAAATTAAGTAGAGTGGGGTTCTGACACTCTTGAGTAATAATGCCCAGTGGTCCCAGTTGAGTGTCCCTGTTGATCTTCAGATTTCTGGGCCTTTTTGGATTTAGAATATTTTGCATATTTTATTAAATATTTGGTGCTCTCAAAAGGTAGGATTTTACAACATATAGAATTTGGGATTTGAGAGTTAGGTATATTCAGTCTGTACACATAAGTTAGAAAGGGGAAAGGTACAGATGATCCGTGGTCTGTGCCAAGCTGACAGAGGACAACAGCTTGGCAGCAAAGCTAAAAAATCAAAAGGAGGATGTTTTTCTACACCATACCCTGAAAACCCACTGAGACACAAACTCCAACTGTTGTATAAGAATGTTATCTTCCTGAGCTTTGAAAAGGTGGAACCACTGACCTGGATGCTAGAATGGAGGAGGGATGATTCTCTCCTTTCTTTCATCTGCAGCCATGAGGCCCAGGGGGCTCTCTGCTCCTAGGGATGCAGAAGTAGAACAGACACAATATCCTAGAGAATTCTTGATCAAACTCATAAGCCCATCCTGGGCTCAGGCCTGTTTATCACTCCTAGAGGGGAAGGATGTCATATTCTTATCCTACAGCTTCATTGAACAACCCATCAGAATGAGCATATGTCAGGCAATCCTCAGCAAGAGGAGGGGAGGACCCATCAGTAACCCTAGGACTGACACCTTGTCAGATGGATGGCATAGGGGCTGGGGATTTATAACAGGCTGTTCAAAGAAATACTTCAAACATGCTGGCTCACTTTGATCAATACATCTCTCTGAAAGGATGAATGATTTAAAAATCTACAGAACAGAGGATCTGGGGTGCTTCAACATATACAGAAGGAGGGGACCCTAGGCATCCTGTCTTCTATAATGGTGAGTTTGGAGGATGCAGAGAAGTTGCAGATTGCCTCTTTCTTCAATCAGCCTGGATCCTACTGAGGAGAGAGAGAAGAGGGACAGAGAATGCATGCCTTCTCTGGAAAGGGGAGCTGCTGTGGGTGTTGGCCGCAATGAGAGAATTGAGAGCAGTCTATGCAAGTTGTACTGGCTGGTTTTGTGTGTCAACTTGACACAAACTGGAGTTATCACAGAGAAAGGAGCTTCAGGTGAGGAAATGCCTCTATGAGATCCAGCTGTAAGGCATTTTCTCAATTAGTGATCAAGGGGAAAGGGCCCTTTGTGCGTAGTACCATCTCTGGACTGGTAGTCTTGGGTTCCATAAGAAAGGATGCTGAGCAAACCAGAGGAAGCAAGCCAGTAAGAAACATCCCTCTATGGCCTCTGCATCAGCTCCTGCTTCCTGACCTACTTGAGTTCCAGTCCTGACTTCCTTCGGTCATGAACAGCAACATGGAAGTGTAAGATGAATAAACCCCTTTCCTCCCTAACTTGCTTCCTAGTCATGATGTTTGTGCAGGAATAGAAACCCTGACTAAGACCACAAGTAGTGTGCACAAGCAATTAATGTGCAAAGGGCACTGAGAAGCCCACCGTGTCTGGGGTGGACACACTCATCTGAGAGCTGTTCAGACCAGCTAGAAATCTTACTAATCCTCCACATCCCAAGTAAAGGTTCACAGAAGTGATACAATGTTTAAAGGAGGAATGGATGTTTTTAAAGAATACAGATGCTAAATAAGGTAAGAAAGATCAAAGCTGCTGCTGCTGCTCCTCCTCTTCCTCTTCCTCCTCCTCCTCCTCCTCTTCCTCCCCCCTCCCCCTCCTCTTCCTTCTTCTTCTTCTCTTCTTCCTCCTCCTCCTCCTTCTTCTTCTTCTTCCTCTCTCTCTCTCTCTCTCTCTCTCTCTCTCTCTCTCTCTCTCTCTCTCTCTCCATGCATATGCACCCCTTTCTCTCTTTCTCCCTCCCTCCGCTACCATGCCCTCCCTTGGTCCCCATGGTGACTTCCATGGTCTTGGTCCTTGGGGACCAAAGCTGAATACTAGAATATTCTCAAATATGTCCTCATTTACTATCCCCAGAACAAAAATCAACAAAACCACTCTAAATAGCATGCCTGGCACAAGAGCCATGGTAAGTGGCTAATGTTGCTTCCTAACATCTTTCCTGTAAAGCCACTATGTGGCTTTCAAGGCAAAAGAACAGTCCACAAGTCTGGGACGTATAGGGGCATCTGGGAGGCTAGTCAGACAAGCTAGAGACCTCATTAACCCTCCATATTCCAAGAAGTAGGCACTCTGCCCTGTGCCTAAGCCAGGGAGAGAGAGGCAGGGTGCAAGGTTCGTCTATAACTCCAGAAATTTAGTGAGTAACAATTCATGTAACGAGAAATTGGTCCTGGGGAACTTGGTTTAAATAATAGTAACACTGAAACTCTAAGTCTTCCCTGCCTGTTTCACAAAGGAATTATTTTTTTTTGTAATATTGAAAAGAGAATTCTGGGGCTCAGTTATGCTGGGTAAGTATCCTCTATCAAAGCTACATCACTTGCCCTCAACAAAGATGGATTCTGAAGTGAGAAAAGAGCAAGTGTAAACTTCACAGAATGTTGCATTATGTCTGTTATTATATAGTCTGTGCACATGTGTAGGTTCTGGCTAAGTATCCTATAGATAATAGCCTTGTTATATCAATACTGTAGACACCCAACCAGAGTACCATCATCTAGGTTATTTAAAATGGCACTGCTGATACAAAGATCAAATAGAAGAGGCTGAGCAAGAGAGATATTCTAATGCATTGGTTGGCATTCCAAGGGAAACTGAGACCACAACAAGAGGCCATCTGAGAGTTGGTAAGCCTCAGAGACAGACTTCTGACATGGAACTACCAATATCCTTCCACAAGCCCATTCTAATTCAGATAGACAGGGGCCCTGAAGCAGAGTTCCTCAAATTCTTTTTATTATCATTAATTTTTATTGTTTTATTTATTCACATTCCTCAACCTCCTAACAGAAGAGACCTAGAAAGACAGTGCACACACTGTCTTACAAGGATCATTTTACCCCCCAGACCCCACATGCCTGATAAATCTGTACACATAATCTATTTTGAATAATCTATGTTGAATAATCTTCAACATAAGCTACAGTTTATCCTACTAGCAGAAGTCACCAATCATGACCACTTGTGATAACAAGTTCTACATACCACGCACTGTACTAGATTCCTTGTACTAATCCCTTAATCCCCTCAGCACCCCTGATTTCTAGCCTATCTGATGGATGTATAAATGGGAACCCAGAAAGACTTTTCCTCTGTCCAGCATCACAGAAATGTGTGGTGGTTGAGTTATTTTCTTGTGCTTTAGACATAATGACTAAAAGAAACATGTGTAGAAGAAGGATTACTAGGGCTTCTGGTTTGAGGGAATGAAGCCTATCCCAACAGGGGAAACACAGCATCAGGAGGCATGCTGGCAGCAAGAAGAAGTCGCAATTTACCTCACATATTAGCAAAGCAGGAAGCAGGGAGACAAGACGGCCAGAAGCATACTTGGCCATTAGCCCATTCTCACTGCAATGACCCACTTCTTCTGGATAGGCCCCACACCCACAACTTAGACTGTCTCTTCTTAGTGCCTACAGCTTTTCCCAGTGGAAATCCCATAGGTCAGACATGTCAGTGTACTGGGATCTACATTACAACTTAAGCCTCACCTCCACAGCATCCTGCCCCTCTTAGGACATCTTTGCTGAGAAGCTGACACTCCCACATGTTGCCTGACCTCAGCAACATTCTGGAACCTCAGATCAAATTTACACACCCTTGAAATTCTTGCATTTTACATACCTGTAAAATCAGTATCATATAAGCAAGACCCCCAAGTTCTACTGACTGCTTGAGAGGTGACCTGCTTCCCATTTCCCAAAACTGTGGTGGCCTCTGATTACCTGAGGAGCTCAATCGAGTAGAACACTTCATTCAGCCTTCCTGTTGGAGAAGGACACCAATGTTGTGCCAGGCAATTTAGATGCTCTTTTGATAGGCACTTACCTTTTAATGTGAGCTCTTTCTCAAATGAGTTTTCATTGTGAAATCCCCTGAGCTTTCAGTGGGTGAGATCTTGTCCTCAGAGTACCTTCCCTATTGCCCCGGTACAGCCTTTCATTCCTGGTTTCTCTCTCATCGCTCTAATCAGTTTTACAATTACAGCCCCTTTGTGTGTGCCCAGCTGGCCTGCAACATTAAGTGGTCTGAGCAGGACTGTGTCACATTGCAGTTGTCCTTTCTGTTACCTTTCTGCTCTGGCTCTTACTGTAAGTCTAATATCCATGAGCAGTAACCATGCTGCGTCCTGAATGCCACACAGTCAGGACGTTCCTTCCACCAAATAACTCAGTCCACTGCTATGGAACCCAGACATGGTCAGATTTTCAGAACACTGGCAGAATACAGGAGACGCTCTCCCAGGAGGTAATGCGAAGGCCTCTAGTCCAGTTCCTGATAGAGTCCTTATTCCTCGCTGACATTCCATAAGTCCTGCCTTCCAATGTCAACACGTGTATCAATATTTTGATCTTCACTCCAGGCCAGATGGCCTATTACGCTCTGTTTACTGCTTTCTGGGGATTCTTTAGCCATCAATGGCAAACTCTTGCCCATTCATCCACAAACTAGTCCCCAAGGCCTGTGAACCACACAGCAAGGCTTTTCACAGCAACAATAACAACAACCATCTCTGTTCCAAGTTTCTGTGTCCATTACTTTTCTTATTACTCTGAAAAAAATACTTGATGTAAGATAGATGTCCATCAACAGATAAATGGATAAAATAGTTGTACAGGGACACAAATAGAGTTTTATTCAGCTTTAAAGAAAAATAGAATCATGAAGTCCTGAGGAACATAAACTGATCTAGAAAACATTATACTTAAGGGAGGTAACCCAGTCTCGGAAGATAAAAATCATGTGCTTTCTCTCACATGTGAATCCTAGCAATGATGGATATTCTCCACTGTAAACTCAACAAGACCTAGGACCACCTAAGAAATGGGTCACGGTGTGCCTGTCGGGGATTATCTTGGTGTGATATCCAGTGAGAAGGCAAATACACTGTGTCACTGTTCCTTGTGCTGGGACCCTGTGTTATATAAATGGAGACAGTGAGCTGCCTGTAAGCACTCACCATTCTGTTTCCTGGCTGTAGAAACAGTGTGCCTGGCCCCCTCAAGCTTCACCCACCCTGACTTCCATGCCATGGCATACAGCTGCTCCCTGAGACCGTGAGCCAAAATAAAAATCTCTCTCTTAAGTAGTTATTTATCAGAGAAACAGAAAATTAAGAAGCTAGCTTGACTATTTCCGTGTAAGCATATTAGTGGGAGTGAGTGTGTGTGCAAAGTCTACCAAACTAGAGAAGAGAGCACAGGAGGCAGAGACATATTGCACAATGGGTCCAGGGAGACTTGTGTGGCTTGAAAGCAGAATGGAGGGCCATGAGGGACATAAAAGGAGACAGGATATTATGGGTGATTGTTGGGAACAAAATAAAGGGGGGTGGGGTGGGGGGAGCCCTGGGGAAAAGTTGGGAGGAAAAAGATGCCCACACCCCGCCAGAGTTTCCCTATTCTCTGGTCAGTCAGGCGTGGGAAGGCTGCTACCTACCCTATCCACTCATCCCTGGGTGGGCATTCCTCTATCCCACTCTTCAGGGGGTGGTCAAGGGGCAGCCCTGCCTGGGGAACCCCCCGGAGCTACTTTGCTAAAGCCACCAGGGTTGTGGGAGAGAGGAAAGAGGGAAGAAGTTTCCAACACTGACTAGGGTGTGCAATAGAACTTGAAGGAGCAAAGACTCTATGGTTTAAGAGCTTTATTATAGAAATGCAGGGGGAAAGAGAGAAGGGAGAGAGAGAGAGAGAGAGAGAAAGTAGGAGAGGAGAGAGGAGAGGACAAAGTGAAAGGAGAGAGGAGAGAGAAAAAGAAAAAAGGGAAGAGGAGAGAGAAGTAAGAGAAGAGAGAGGTGAGAGGACAAAGGAATAAGAGAGCGAGGTGGGGGCTGAGCATCCCTTTTTATGGTCTTCACTGTTGCTAGGTAACTGGGGAGGAGTTTAGCCTGAAGGTCAGAAGCTTGGGCCATTGCTTTCGTGACTACTGACCATTCTTCTCTTGTGGGGGCTGTGGGAGGTGGTACCTTAGGCAGGGGCCGGAGTTCCAGGAGCATGAGAGAACGCCTACCATGTCATGTAGGTGAATTATGACCATCAGTCTTCAGACCTCAGCTCAACTGGAGACCAGCCTGCAATTCCCCATAGGTGATGGGGAGAATGTGGGATAGAGAGTGAACAAAATGGTTTCTGTTTGAAAAATCCACTAGTCCTGCCTAATATTGTGCCTGCTAAATGATGAATAAATTAAAAGTAGAAGTAAATTAAGAGAGAAAAAAGTATTTTGGCTCCTGGTTTGAGTGATACAGGTGAGTGATAGCATGATGAGAAAATCACGGCAGTGGGCAACCTCAGGGCAACAAGAGCAGGTGGTTTTTTTCTCCCATCTTGGCGGACCAGGAATCAGAGAGAATAGGGCCAGAAGCAGACTTGCTATTAGTCCCTAGGCTTCCCCTCCTCGGTGAGCCACTTCTTCCATGCAGGCTCCTCCCATCCCTTAAAAGTTCTACAGCTTCCTGAGACAGTGATGTCAGTCAAAGACCTGCTCCTGAAAACTGTGAGCAGGTGAGAAGTGTTTTATAGCCAAATCATGAAGCCTCACGTTTGAACCTGGCTATCTGTTACCAAAACTGGAACTCTGACCTCTCTGCAAATGACCTTGTTTGAATGCCAAATCATTATCACCCACAAAAGCCATGTACCAGAACCAGGAGTACAAGCAGACCTGACATCATACCTATGTCTTCAACATAGGCACATACACAGGGATAGTGAGGAGGTGTACGATGGGGGTGTGGTACACAGGGCATTATATGAGATATAGTAGAGCACATAGCATGGCCTCAGGTACTCGGGAATGGTTTTGGTTTTTTTTTTTCAAACAGATGATATTGAAATTACATCTTAAAAATGAAGTGGATGCTAGCTAGAGAGGCCAGGAAGCACCACATTTTAATTTCTCTTAAAGCGTTTAAACTCTACCCTGTGCCAAGCCCAAATCTGTAGGAAGCACCAGTGGATGATACCATCTCTCCACAGCAAAACTCACACGGAACTAAAATAACACATTGTTTATGACTTTGGCTCCTATCCAGGGCTGATAGAAGAAGCAGCCATACAAATCACATTTGCATTGTTTGTAAAACTGCAAGCAGAGACACTACCCATTATGTTGTTCCATGCCCCTTATCTAGAGACTTATGTGATAAATGCCTCCAAAGCCTAAGCTTAAAAAAAAAAAAAAAAAAAAAAAAAAGATAAAAAGTGGTAACCTCCCTCCCTCCCTCCCAATGGGCTGCCACTCTTCTTTATGGTAATCAGGAGGCTGAGAGTTCTAGTTTATTCTCCTGTCGCATTGCCTACTAGGAAGCTCAGAACTAACGTCAACCTGACAGGTTTCTCTTCCCATCTGTCTTCTGGCATAAGGCTCTTTTTCCCTTTGGTTATCTGTAAGTTCATTTTAGTATACTTCTGACCTTACAACTTTTCATAGTTACAGTTCCGATTATCAGTACAACTGTGACTCAGTACAATACAGAACAGCTAAGCAGGCTGCTTTAAGAATTAAAGTAGACCTTCTGCCTAGATCATTGAGAATATGCTCTCCCCTTTACAATGGAAGGGTAAATCTGACCCCAAAACCAAATATGCAAGATTGATTAGACAAAATTTTCCCAGTCTGGTGTTTAGGGAAAATCCATAACAAGGTTTCCTTTCAGAATCAAAGCCTACCCCTTGGGTTGCTCTAGAAGTAAGCTTGCTATTCCAAGAATTCAGTTGACTTGCTCTCTGAGACTCAGAGCATCAGCAGGACAAGTAGGTGAGAGACTTTTGAGATCATTCTGATGAAAATGTGGCTCTTTCAGAGTGTGTGTGTGTGTGTGTGTGTGTGTGTGTGTGTGCCCAAATCCACCAAGCTGCCAGGCTTTGACATGAAAATATCAGTGACTTTTCTCATCACTATGACAAAACACCTGACCAAAGTAACCTAAGAGCTTGACCGTTTTGGAGATCTCAGTGCATCAGGAAGGGGAGGTTGATGCCTACATAAGCTGAAGTACCATGGTCTGACAAGGCAGGAGCTTTAAAGAGCTGTTTCTCATGGAGCACAACTAGGAAGCAAAGGGAGCACTCCAGCTGGAAATGGAGCCATTCTAAAATCCCCAATGGCTATCCCTACTAAACTATCTCTTGCAGCTTGCCCCTACCTCCTAAAAGTTCGATAACCTCTCAAGACAGCATCACTAGCCAAGCATCCAAACACACAAGCCTGCAGGAAGTATTTACAGTCAAACCATTAACAATAACTAATAGATTTTTTTTTAGACACTCTGTAGTCCCGGGTAGCCTGGAACTCAACATGTAGCTCAGGCTGGCCTGGAATTCATTAATCTTCCTGCTTCGGACTTTCAAGTACTAAGATTACCAGGCCTGGCATTTGTAGTGCATTTTTAATGTTTATCCTCATCCTCACAAAATAAGCTAGCAATGAAGCTTACACAGTTGCACATGAGTCCCTGTAAACAATACCAACATAATAAATGTCTGCTCCACATTTGCTCGCCTGTGTTAACCACATCCAGGAGGTGACAATTATGTCTCAGTCCGGAACATTGTCACCCCTAGGCCCTAAATCAAATCCCAGTCCTTACAAGCCACTCACAGCAAACGTCGCTTTAGTGAACCAGTGAAAAGTATCATGTGAACAAAGGATATGGGATAGAGGAACCGAATCATCAAATTACAGCACCCTTCCCCTCAGATGTGTCATAAGAGCACAGCCTTTCTTTGTCTCAGAATCTTTTCACAATCTCTCCCACTTCTGGTACCAGGGAGCCAAACATTGCATACACAGCGTTGATTACTTTGTGTTCAACTGGGTCTCTGCTAGGCGCCCAGTCTCCTAGGTAACCCCAGCCCCACCTGCCTCTAGGAGGAGGATCTGGAGTGGAGTTTTGATCCCCTAGTAGGTATGCAGATGGTTTTCAGAAATGTTCTCTTGCCTCTCTGGCCTTCTTCTTCCCCACTTGCTCTGGTCTTCCAGCAGGGTCAGTGGTTGTCTTCCTTGCTGGATCATGACTAGTTGACTCTGTCTATCTGGTTGGCTTCATGACATCCAGACGTTGCTGGAATTGCAGGTATAGCATCCCTTTGACCACAGGCTATCCTATCTTCCCTGCAGTCCTGTAGAAAGGACAGTCCATTGTCCCCTATGGTGGATTATGAATTTATTGGCTCTGTCTCTGCTAAGTGCATCTGAAAAAAAATCACTATATCTTAACTTTCTTCCCATATTTTGGAGCATGGACTTCTGCAGAGGAATGAGGTACATGCAGGCATGAGTGTGTGCTTCCAAAGTCCTGGACACACACCCTTCAGGAAACTGTTTCTCACTTTTCTGCCCCCAAACCTCTAAGATGTGCCGTGCACCCAATAGGTACCATAAGATCTGCTCAACTGAAGGGAAAAGCATAAAACTAAAACAACAGAAATGCTTACATTCAATATGAACCATTCTTTTAGGGAAAACTGGAGGAAAAAAAAGAATCTTAAAAGCTAACTTCTAGAACCTATTCCAGAGAACCGGAGCCCAGCTCAGAGCAAAAGCTGACCTCAAATATTTTATCGAGTTTTTGTGATGTGCAAATAAAACATACTTAGTTAAAAGTGACTTTTTAATGACATCAATAAAATGTCTACTGGTACCCAGAGGCCAGGTAATAAGTTAATTTTAATTTATATTGTTTTTTACAAATCAATGAGGGTTTAATGTTATGAAATAAAACAATGCTTTGATTTCTCGAACTGGACATTTCTCAACTGTCCTAATTTAAACCCTGCCCAGACATGGACAGCAGCCTCTGGGATTTCCATCAGCCCATGCCCCAGTCAGTATCACAAACCCTCACATGGCTCTCTTCTCTTACTTTGGACCTAAGGTTTTCATCCCTGAAGGCTTCTGGAAACTTCTGAGTTCAGATCCCATCCCCAGAAACTCTGGGTTTAATTAATCTGGGATGAAGCCCGGACACTATTCATTCATCTAATGAGAATGTATAGATCCTAGAGACAGGAGTAGCCCACAAACATTAGGATGTGGAAACTGTTCAACCTTACAAGAAAGAATGAACATATGAAGCCAAATGTACAATAGGTTGAGGTCATCTGTTCAAACTGAAAAGGCTGACTTCTATTCGCAAACCCTGACCTTCATTTGCAACCACCAAAGGAGCTTCAGTGAAGGTTCTGTCATACACCAAGCCCCTTGCTCCAGGCTCGGGTCAGCCTTTGTTCTTCACAGAGCCAACTCACTACACCCACTTGCCATACCCACTCTTCCTTGAGGTTTCCTCTGTGCTTAGCATATTTTATGGGAACTGTATAAAATAACTTCTTCTGATATCTCTGTCCAACCTGTCAAACTAGAGATCAGTCATCCCCTCTAGGGAGTATTTGCAACATCTGAAGACACTTTCTATGATCATAACTGGGGGGGGGAGGGGGCTGGGTATGACATTTGGGGGATTACTAGTGCCTAGTAAGAAGATCAAGGATAATGTTAAGTGTCCCATGGTGCAGAGACAAAGAATTCCCCAATGAAGACATAAATGGCCCATCAGCATCTAGACTCCTCATGCCACATTCGTCTGCCTTCCATGAGTGACAAGCTTTTCAGTCTATATTCTCCAAAGCCACCAGTCAGGAAAATTCCTCTATGACATCTGAATGTCCCCACTATAATCATGATCTTGAAGATCTTGCTGGAGGAAGTGGAGAAGAGAAAGCTGGACCCCCTACAACACATTTACCTTTTGCTAAGACTCAATATTGAGGAAGAAGAGGTTCTGCCACACACATACGCCAAGAATCTCCAGCATCTTAATCTTGACAAGGGCAGACTGCACCCTTCCCCTTACCAGAACTTTCAGTATAGCCAATCTTTTGTATTAAAGTTTCTAAAATTAGAGACAATGAGAGAAATCAGTATTTATATGTGAGCACTTAATATGTGCTATGAATGCTCAAAGAACTATAAGGCTTTACCCGTTAAGTCTCCCGGTAAGCCCATGGAGAAGTTTTGATTAGGATGCCCATCACACAAATGAGAAATATGAGGCTGTGAAGCCCATAATATGCCATGATGACAAGAGAGCCAGGACAGGCATCAGGAATTGTGAGTAACCATGCTGAAAATATAGACAAGGCTCTTGGATTCTATGCTGCCCTCAGGAGAGGGCAGCAGATGGGTTCTCCAGCCCAAGGCAGCCATATTCAGCAGTCATCTATAGGAGGCTACCAATATCAATATACAGGGAGTAATCAGAAAACAATTCTGATCACCTTTAGCTGGGTAATAGCAGACAATCACTGAACCTTTGCCCCCCCCAAAAAAAAAACTTTAAGAAATTAATACTTGATATCACCAATGAAAACACACTCATACCAAAGAAGCCACAAGAAAACACATTAAAGAAAATCTCATTTGAAACTTAGGTTCCTCAATGGATTGCTCAATGATGGAGAGTCACTAGCGTACATGAAGCTTTGGGTTTGGCACTGAAGTATATAAGCATGGCTGCATACATGCACACACATGGTTCATCAAAATAGTTAATCAAGCAGAGTCAAGCACAATTGCTCAAATATCTCAGAGGGTAGTTATTTTTCAAATGTATTTTGGCAGTTTTAGTTCCCTTGGAAAGTAGTCCTTGTGAAGTGCCTGCCCAAGGCCAACTCTCCACAGAGAAGTCACTGTCAACCAGATCCACCTGGTGTGCAAAGCTACATCCACCTGGTATGCAAAGCCAGATACACCTGGTGTGCAAAACCAGATCCACCTGGTGTGCAAAGTCAGATCCACCTGGTGTGCAAAACCAGATCCACTTTGGTGTGCAAAGCCAGATCCACCTGGTGTGCAAAGCCAGATTCACCTGGTCCACACAGCTGCCATTCCACCAGCATACACAAACTGCCATAGTCAACCTAGGTTGACCTATATCAAGGTCAAGTCTGAGCTTTCTCATCCTTCCCTATGAAAGTAGGTCTTGTTGAGCCTTCTGATGCTCAGATCTTCTTACTCGTCATGAAAAAAGATATCATATTGTACTAGTTCTCTATTGATGGTGAAGGAATTGCCTCCTGTAGTGGCATAAACAGCACTTATGACTCTCCTGAAGTCTGGTATAGGTCTTACTAGGCTAACATCAGGGTGATGGCAGGACAGTGAGCCCCAGGAATGTGAGGTACTAGAAGCTGGGCTGATTCCCGATAGGCAGACAGACAGGGAGAGGAACCACAAATACATAATAAATATGGCAAATTCGATTCTTACTCCTGACTACCAACAAAGGCCCAGAAGGCTTTTTCTCTAGGCAGTAGAGACTGGTCTGCCAAGTTCAAGCCCCAATCAGGACATAGTGTGGAACTATCAACAAACCCAATCAAGACCCCTAGATAGAACAAACACCTCAAGATTGCAGACCACTTCTTTGGTCCTTCTATCTTCGAAAAATGATTCATTCCTTAGCTTTGGTCCTCTCTCTCTCTTCAAGGCCAGTTATGCTGCTTTGTGTGCCCTTCCTAGAAGGCAGAGCTCCCTAACACTTGTCTTCTTTTCTTCTTAAGAACCCTTTGATCATATTTAGCACAGTCAATAGTTCATGATGGTCTCCTTGTGGTAAAAGTCAGTTTATTAGCAAACTGCTTTCCATTTTCAGCCATAGTTGTTCTGTCTCAGTAATATAAAATAATCAGATGGGTCAGAAGTCAGGACACGGATATTATTCTCCCTGGCACCCCCTTCTCTCTCTGACAGAGTAGAACTGACAGAGTAGAACATTCTCAGAGGAATTTCCATTGCAGTTCCCTAACTGAGCCTGAAGGCGTTCAGTAGGACACCCCATCTACTCCTTGTCTGTCTTTTTTCACAGTCTTCACCCAGCCATTGCCCTCATTTAATCTTTGTCTCCAATGAGGCTGACACTCTTCTAGCCCTGGAGGATATCTTCAACACATAGGCAGTCTTCCTTCAGCTCTTTTCCTAGGAAGGCAGGCTCAAGGAAGTGCTCTCACGCACAGATTCCCAAGAGCTCCTGGAATCCTGCCTTCTAAGGTCTTTTCCACAGCTATGGTGTAAATTCTTAGAGCTCACTCCAGAATAGTTTCCAGAAAAGAAATTGGAAAACAGGTGTTCATTTCCATTGATGCCTGGATGAGTTATATCTCTAGATATATTCCTGGGATGATCTGCCGAAATTTTATAGACCTTCAGCTTCTCCCTACTGAAATGCTCTTATTATTTCCACAATAGAGTCATTGGACTGATCTCTTTGAACTGAAAGTGACATTGGGAGAACTTCGGCCACCTGGAGTGTTTAAATCTTTTCTTTTGCAGAAATGCCATTGGGCTGCTGAGTAACCTAAACAAAAGCATGAAAATGACAGGGTACCTGAGGGCACAGAGACAGGGCCTGGCTGGGAAAACAGGAGCTGGAACTTTGGCAAGAAGAGAGCAAAGCAGAGGCTCAGAGTCATGCAGGGAGGCTTGAGAGAGCAGCCCCACCAATAAGCTCTTACAGAAGGGTTTTCAGAAGCACAGACTGCCCCCAAGGGGGAGCACAGACTGCCCCCAAGGGGGGAGCATAGACTGCCCCCAAGGGGGGAGCACAGACTGCCTCCAAGGCTGGGTTCCTAAACCCAAAGACTCTCTCCATGGGTGGATTCCTGAACCCACAGACTGCCCCCAAGGGTCGGTTTCCAATAAAGGAAGAGATAAGAAAAGTATAAAAGAGAGCTGGATTCATTAAGGATCCACACATAGCAAGAGGTTTACACCCATCTATCACATTTCTTCATTTATTCTTCCATCCTTATCAAAACTGGTTTCAATAGTCAGAAGACGCAGGTTCAAATCCCAGGTGCACTATTTGCCAGCTGCCCGTCCTTGGGTGACTTGCTTCACCTTTCTAACGCTCATATCTTCATCCGTATGCAGATGTTATACCACAAACTACACTGAATGTAGAATTTTTAAGGAGAATCCAAAGAATATTTAGTAGAAAGGAAATTGCTCATTAACTGCATTGAAAGAAAAAATATACATGATGATGGTAATAAACGAAACAATACAATTCTGATTTTATTAAAAAATACATATACTTTGAATACATGCATATCTATATGCATTAAGTAGATATGCATATATATGAGATAAAATAAATAAAGATATTAATGACGGTTATTTCCACATAGTGGAAATTCAGATGATTTAATTTTTAAATGTACTTTTCATATTTTGCAAATTGCCTACATTGAACATGGCATACTTTGAAATATTTTTCTAGATTTGCATTTTTATTGCAAATGTGATCCATGTTCAATGTAGAAAAATTAAACTGTGCTACCACTGGGAACAGCTTTTTATGAATCCTTCCAGATGTTTTCCTGCACTGATGTGAATATACATGTTCGGGGCATGAATTTCACAGGCCACGAATCCAGATGCTGCACAGACATGGGCTCTCTAAAACCTCTGGAATGCCTCTCCTGAGTTTCCACTGCACCTAGTCACAGAAACTTAACATTAAGCATGGAAGAGTATGCCCTAGAAAATAAGGATTTTTCTTAGTCAAACAAGAGTTTTCCTGTGAATTTAACCTTGCCTGCCTGCTATGGTTTGGACAGGGTTGATCTCACAAGGGCTCATATACAGAAAGCTGGGTTATTTTGTGTTTTTTAATGAAATAGAATTGTCTCACTCCCTGCCTCCTCTGCTCCCTCTTTCCCTTCCAATTTCTGTTCCTTGAACCTCTCCTATGCCTTTGCATTCTCAATGATAGCCCCCTTTCCTTAATATTCCTTACATATGTGTATGCAAACACACACACACACATCTATCACCTGGTGATTCTACTTTTGTTATTTTTGTGTATGTGGTTTCAAGGATGACCACTCTGCATTGGACAATTGATATGAGGATTCATCCGTGGGACAGACAGATTCTCCTTCCAGCTCTCAGCAGTCAATAGTTGCCTGCAGTTCTTTGCCTGGGGTGGAACCCCTTTCACATTAATCTGTCCACTGATATTGATGTTGCTCCAGTCCTGTTTATGTAGCCATTTCTCCCTATTATTCTGACCCTTACACTCTCTCTGCCCCATCTTCTGAAATGTTCTTTGAGCCACAGACACAGAAGCATACATTCAAGAGACATCTTAAGCTATGGTGATTATTTTTTTAATTGTACTGGTACAAAAACAGACTTGCAGACTAATGGAGTAAGGTGGAAGTCCAGTGAGTCCTTCTAACTATGGACATCAGATTTTGACAGAGAGGCAAAAAAATATAAAGTAGGGAGGAAAAGTGTCTTCAACAATTGGTTCTGGGAAAACTGAATATCCACATGTAGAGGAATAAAATTTGACTCATTTCTATTACCGTACACAAAGATTAGATCTAAGTGGATCAAAGAACTCAATTTGAAACCTAAAACACTAAAATACTTCTAGAAAAAAACATAAGCATTGCCCTAAACGATACAGGCATATGAAAGAATTTTCTGAAATTAATTCCATTTGCCAAGGAATTAAGGCCAACAATCAAAATCTGGGACCTCATAAAACTAAAAAGCTTCTGTACAGCTAAGAAAACAAGCAATCAAGTGAAGGAAAAAAAACAAAGAATGGGAGAGAAATTTTACCAGCTATCTATCCAACAGAGGATTAAAATTCAGAATATAAAGAACTGAGAAAACAGAGAGTCAAGGAAACAAATGACTCAATTTAAATAAAAAATGTGTGATTGATGTAAACAGAGAATTCTCAACAGGGAAGATAAAAAGGGATAAGAAATACCTTAAAGAATGTTAATCATCCGTGGCAATTTAAAACAACTTTGAGATTTCAGTTCATCTCAGTGAGACTGCCCAGGATAACCAAACCACTGACAAGAACTTCTGGGGACATTGTGGAGAAAAAGGAACCCTCCCTTCACTGTCGCTGGGGATGCAAACTGGAGCAGCCACCTCTGGAAATGAGCATGGAGAACCCTCAAAAAACTAAAAGTAAATCTACCATACTATCCAGCTATACCACTCTTGGAATATGCCCAAAGGACTAGACAGTCTATACCACAGCCCAGCCATGTTCACAGCCACACATGACACGGTCTTTTCATGTCACTTTGAGCCAAGGTTATTGTTTTCCTTCCCTTGGTCTTCAGGTCTACCCTAACTGGTGAGTTCCAAGATGCCTAAGTTACTAAGATGTAGCAGACAATCTACACTAAGTGCTCTGAAGTACCCCTCTGTGGGACCTCTTCTGGTCCAACAGCCCCAGTCCCTTTATTTCACAAAGGTGAACATTTAACATTTCAGAGTGGCTCTTTCCACCATCTTGGCATCCATGCTGAGAACAGGAAGTGTAAAAAGCAAACATGTCTGGAAGGCTGTGGTGCAAGGCCATTTTTGCCGGCTACAAGGGAGGTCTCTGGAACTAAAGAGAACACACAGCTCTTCTTAAAATTGAAGGTGTTTAGGCCAGAGATGAAACTGATGTCTACTTAGGCAAGAGATACAGTGACTCCTGGAGGCAAACCAAACAAAACCAGAGCAATCTGGGAAAAGTAACACCGGCCCATGGAAACAGTGACTTGCTTCATGCCAAACTCTGACGCAACCTTCCTGCAAAGGACACTGGACACCGAATCCATGTCACACTCTATCCTTCCCAGATTTGAACTACTGAAAAGGAAATAAATCAAAGTGGGCCAAAAAAATATCAGGGTGTTGCCCCATGCTTCCCCAGAATAGGTTATCACAGTCTCTGTGCCTAGATGTGTTTGGTCCCCACACCAACCCTGACAATGTCTACTCTTCTGAAACTGAGGCTGCCTGACTCAGGGATGTTAGTGACAAACATTACCTCTGCAGAGTCCAGATGGATTTTGACTCTCTATTACTCTCCAATGCCCACCCCAGGAGGCCCTTCATGAAACAGTTCTCAGAAGGAGTAAGAAGACTCCTCTTCCCACAGTCTGTGTGATCTTTATTCTGACCGTGTGGGTCCAACAGACAGAAAGCCTGGGTGTGCAAGGCTTAGGATGCAGAGCTGAGGCCAGGAGTATCAGCCTCATCCGCAGTGACTACGCAAGCACTCCTGTCATCTCAACCAGCATCTCTGTCGCAGATAGGATGCCTACTGGAAAAACCCAAGGCTGAACACTAACTTTTGACCTGTAGTCTCACATTCTGCCTGAAGACAGGAGGTGAAGGAGTAATGGTCATACATACACAGATAAGAAAAAGAAATGTTAATTCTTCATAATACTACTGTATGTGTTTGTATGTTTCCTATGCCCACAGGAAATAAGAAATATAGTTTACTAGTGGAATAATGTAGTTGTAGCATATAGACCTTGTGTAGTATTAGTTCTTCACTGAATAGAGTGTCTTTGGGTCATTGAGATAATCTATATCCACTGTAATAGCCAAAAGGCATTCTGTGGTATTATAGGATATGTAATCACTTGTTTTAAAAACAGAGGCATTGTTTCCAGTCTTTGACTCTCTAGTGCTGTAGAGATTGCCCATGTGTGAGTCTCTTGCTTAATTGATTGACTTTTTGCTAAGAACCGATGTTTAGAGGTGTAATTGCTCTATAAAAGAATATTGGCACCCAGCAGAAAAAGTATGTGTGAGAATTTTATAGATAACAAAAATAGAATACTAATCCAATGGGAAAATTATATATTGTCCCATAAGTAAATTTAATGAATAATTATAGGATATATATATATATATACATATATATATGGTGCATTACCTATGAAAAAATGTAATATCAGGCTAAAGCTCAAAAAGGAGCTAGAGAGTGGGCTCTGGGATTAGGAGCACTTGGTGATCCTACAGAGGACCTGACTTTGTTTCCCAGCACCCACTTGGGTAGTTCACAACCTTCTGTAACTCCATCTCCAGAGGATCCAATGCCTCTGCACTTTATATATATATATATATATCCAAACACAAACATACACATAATTAAAAATAACAAAAACATTCTGTAGGAAGCCAGACTGACCCACGACTTTCTGATGAAAGTACAAAGCGAACTTTCATTTTGTGTCCTTGTTCAGGAATGAATTTGGTAGGGCCTGTCTGATGCCACAGCCAGGACCTCACAGGAGTCAAACTTCCAGTTTCTGGGGTTCTGAGTCTTCCCTCTGAGCTCCAGTTATCAGTCCTTAGGCAGCTGTTTGAGATACCCTGTGTTCTCTTTGCTAACATTGTCTGACTTAGCTCTCTACTGACCTTGGCATTTTTTCCACCTGCAAATAGTCTAAATTATGTTGTGCTTCTTAATAAACTTGCTTGGCACAAGTCACCAGCTTATGCAAGCCCTCCTGGTGCCAGCTATGCTTTTGTCGCCTTTATTTCTCATACCCTGTCCTCCCACTCAATACTTTACCATTCAGGTCCCTTATTCCTATGGGCTTGGGTCATAATTCTTTTTTTTTAATATCTAAAGAAAAAATAAAATAGCCATGCTATAAGCAACCAACAGTCCTGCCCATTTATGATGCCAAGGGAACACTAATGACCAACGAACGTGGTACAATGATCCTAAGTGTGTAGCTGCATGAATAGCTCAATGATAACCAATAGCTCTCTGGTTACACTTAAGACCCACTCAGGATCCGGCCGGATCAGTGCCGGGGTAGCGGGAGCGCAGGGTTGCCTGACACCCGCCAGCTACCCACGACCCCCGCCGCAAGATTTTGGGACTGCTGGTGAGTGGAACACAGCTTCTGCTCCAATCCAATTGCGCGGGACCTGAGACTGCATTAGTTAGGGAAGCAGAAACCGGCCTGAGTAGGGCCACAGGCCTCATCCAGCCGGATCTGCGCCAGGGTAGCGGGAGCACAGGGTTGCCTGACACCCGCCAGCTACCCACGACCCCCGCCGCAGGATTTTGGGACTGCTGGTGAGTGGAACACAGCTTCTGCTCCAATCCAATTGCGCGGGACCTGAGACTGCATTAGTTAGGGAAGCAGAAACCGGCCTGAGTAGGGCCACAGGCCTCATCCGGCCGGATCAGTGCTGGGGTAGCGGGAGCGCAGGGTTGCTTGACACCCGCCAGCTACCCACGACCCCCGCCGCAGGATTTTGGGACTGCTGGTGAGTGGAACACAGCTTCTGCTCCAATCCAATTGCGCGGGACCTGAGACTGCATTAGTTAGGGAAGCAGAAACCGGCCTGAGTAGGGCCACAGGCCTCATCCAGCCGGATCAGTGCCGGGGTAGCGGGAGCGCAGGGTTGCCTGACACCCGCCAGCTACCCACGACCCCCGCCGCAGGATTTTGGGACTGCTGGTGAGTGGAACACAGCTTCTGCTCCAGTCCAATCACACGGGACCTGAGACTGCTCTGGTTGGGGAGGCAGAAATCCGGCCTACGTAGGGCCACAAGCCTCTTCCGGTCAGAAAAGCACCTGGGCAGCTGGGGCGCAGGGTCGGCTGACACTCACCAGCTACCCACAACACCCACCACAGGATCTTAAGACTTCTGGAGAGTGGAACACAGCTTCTGCTCCAATCCAATTGCACGCGGGACCAGAGACTGCATTAGTTAGGGAAGCAGAAAAACGGCCTGAGTAGGACGACAGGCCTCTTCCGGCTGGACCAGCACCGGGGTACCATCAGCTACCCACGACCCCCGCCGCAGGATTTAGAGACTGCTGGTGAGTGGAACACAGCTTCTGCTCCAATCTTTAAACAGTGACAACGATAACAACTAACCCCAGAGATTACCAGATGGCGAAAGGTAAACGTAATAATCTTACTAACAGAAACCAAGACCACCCACCATCATCAGAACCCAGCACCCCCACTTCGCCCAGTCCAGGGCACCCCAACACACCGGAAAAGTTAGACACGGATTTAAAAGCATATCTCCTGATGATGATAGAGGACTTCAAGAAGGACGTTAATAACACACTTAAAGAAATGCAGGAGAACACTGATAAACAGGCAGAAGACAATAAAGAGGAAGCACAAAAATCCCTTAAAGAATTTCAGGAGAACACTGCTAAAGAGTTACAAATCCTTAAAGAAAAACACGATAACATAATCAAACAGGTAGAAGTCCTTACAGAAAAACAGGAAAACACATCCAAACAGATGATGGAAATGAACAAAACCATACTAGACCTAAAAAGGGAAGTAGACACAATAAAGAAAACCCAAAATGAGGCAACACTGGAGATAGAAACCCTAGGAAAGAAATCTGGAACCATAGATACGAGCATCAGCAACAGAATACAAGAGATGGAAGAGAGAATCTCAGGTGCAGAAGATTCCATAGAGAACATCGGCACAACAATCAAGGAAAATGTAAAATGCAAAAAGATCCTAACTCAAAACATCCAAGAAATACAGGACGCACTGAGAAGACCAAACCTACGGATAATAGGAGTGGATGAGAATGAAGATTTTCAACTCAAAGGACCAGCAAACATCTTCAACAAAATTATAGAAGAAAACTTCCCAAATCTAAAGAAAGAGATGCCCATGAACATACAAGAAGCCTACAGAACTCCAAATAGACTGGACCAGAAAAGAAATACCTCCCGACACATAATAATCAGAACAACAAATGCTCTAAATAAAGATAGAATACTAAAAGCAGTAAGAGAAAAAGGCCAAGTAACATATAAAGGCAAGCCTATCAGAATTACACCAGATTTTTCACCAGAGACTATGAAAGCCAGAAGATCCTGGACGGATGTTATACAGACACTAAAAGAACACAAATTCCAGCCCAGGCTACTATACCCAGCCAAACTCTCAATTAACATAGATGGAGAAACCAAAGTATTCCACGACAAAACCAAATTCACACATTATCTCTCCACGAATCCAGCCCTTCAAAGGATAATAACAGAAAAAAACCAATACAAGGACAGGAACCACGCCCTAGAAACAACAAGAAGGTAATCCCTCAACAAACCTAAAAGAAGACAGCCACAAGAACAAAATGCCAACTTTAACAACAAAAATAACAGGAAACAACAATTACTTTTCCTTAATATCTCTTAATATCAATGGACTCAACTCCCCGATAAAAAGACATAGACTAACAAACTGGCTACACAAACAAGACCCAACATTTTGCTGCTTACAGGAAACTCATCTCAGAGAAAAGGATAGACACTACCTCAGAATGAAAGGCTGGAAAACAATTTTCCAAGCAAATGGCATGAAGAAACAAGCTGGAGTAGCCATTCTAATATCTGATAAGATTGACTTCCAACCCAAAGTCATTAAAAAAGACAGGGAGGGACACTTCATACTCATCAAAGGTAAAATCCTCCAAGAGGAACTATCAATCCTGAATATCTATGCTCCAAATACAAAGGCAGCCACATTCATTAAAGAAACTTTAGTAAAGCTCAAAGCACACATTGCACCTCATACAATAATAGTGGGAGACTTCAACACACCACTTTCACCAATGGACAGATCATGGAAACAGAAACTAAACAGGGACACAGTGAAACTAACAGAAGTTATGAATCAAATGGATCTGGCAGATATCTACAGAACATTCTATCCTAAAACAAAAGGATATACCTTCTTCTCAGCACCTCATGGTACCTTCTCCAAAATTGACCACATAATTGGTCACAAAGCAGGCCTCAACAGATATAAAAATATTGAAATTGTCCCATGCATCCTATCAGATCACCATGGACTAAGGCTGATCTTCAATAACAGAATAAATAATAGAAAGCCAACCTTCACGTGGAAACTGAACAACACTCTTCTCAATGATACCTTGGTCAAGGAAGGAATAAAGAAAGAAATTAAGGACTTTTTAGAGTTCAATGAAAATGAAGCCACAACATACCCAAACTTATGGGACGCAATGAAAGCATTTCTAAGAGGAAAACTCATAGCTCTGAGTGCCTCCAAAAGGAAACTAGAGAGAGCACACATTAGCAGCTTGACAACACACCTAAAAGCACTAGAACAAAAGGAAGCAAATTCACCCAAGAGGAGTAGACGGCAGGAAATAATCAAACTCAGGGGTGAAATCAACCAAGTGGAAACAAGAAAAACTATTCAAAGAATCAACCAATCAAGGAGCTGGTTCTTTGAGAAAATCAACAAGATAGATAAACCCTTAGCCAGACTCACTAGAGGGCACAGGGAAAGCATCCTAATTAACAAAATCAGAAATGAAATAGGAGACATAACAACAGATCCTGAAGACATCCAAAACACCATCAGATCCTTCTACCAAAGGCTATACTCAACAAAACTGGAGAACCTGGATGAAATGGAGAAGTTCCTAGACAGATACCAGGTACCAAAGTTGAATCAAGATCAGGTTAATGATCTAAACAGCCCTATATCCCCCAAAGAAATAGAAGCAGTCATTAATAGTCTCCCAACTAAAAAAAGCCCAGGACCAGATGGGTTTAGTGCAGAGTTCTATCAGACCTTCAAAGAAGATCTAATCCCAGTTCTTCACAAACTATTCCACAAAATAGAAACAGAAGGTACTCTACCCAACTCATTCTATGAAGCCACAATTACTCTGATACCTAAACCACAAAAAGACCCAACAAAGATAGAAAACTTCAGACCAATATCCCTTATGAATATTGATGCAAAAATCCTCAATAAAGTTCTTGCTAACCGAATCCAAGAACACATCAAAACAATCATCCATCCTGACCAAGTAGGTTTCATCCCAGGGATGCAGGGATGGTTCAATATACGGAAATCCATCAACGTAATCCAGTATATAAACAAACTCAAAGACAAAAACCACATGGTCATCTCCTTAGATGCGGAAAAAGCATTTGACAAGATCCAACACCCATTCATGATAAAAGTCTTGGAAATATCAGGAATTCAAGGCCCATACCTAAACATGATAAAAGCAATCTACAGCAAACCAGTAGCCAACATCAAAGTAAATGGTGAGAAGCTTGAAGCAATCCCTCTAAAATCAGGGACTAGACAAGGCTGTCCACTTTCTCCATACCTATTCAACATTGTACTTGAAGTCCTAGCCAGAGCAATTCGACAACAAAAGGAGATCAAAGGGATACAAATTGGAAAAGATGAAGTCAAAATATCACTTTTTGCAGATGATATGATAGTATATATAAGGGACCCTAAAAATTCCACCAGAGAACTCCTAAGCCTGATAAACAGCTTCGGTGAAGTAGCTGGATATAAAATTAACTCAAACAAATCAATGGCCTTTCTCTACACAAAGAATAAACAGGCTGAGAAAGAAATTAGGGAAACAACACCCTTCTCAATAGTCACAAATAATATAAAATATCTTGGCGTGACTCTAACTAAGGAAGTGAAAGATCTGTATAATAAAAACTTCAAGTCTCTGAAGAAAGAAATTATAGAAGATCTCAGAAGATGGAAAGATCTCCCATGCTCATGGATTGGCAGGATCAACATTGTAAAAATGGCTATCTTGCCAAAAGCAATCTACAGATTCAATGCAATCCCCATCAAAATTCCAAATCAATTCTTCAACGAATTAGAAAGTGCAATCTGCAAATTCATCTGGAATAACAAAAAACCTAGGATAGCAAAAACTCTTCTCAAGGATAAAAGAACCTCTGGTGGAATCACCATGCCGGACCTAAAGCTCTACTACAGAGCAATTGTGATAAAAACTGCATGGTACTGGTATAGTGACAGACAAATAGACCAATGGAATAGAATTGAAGACCCAGAAATGAACCCACACACCTATGGTCACTTGATCTTCGACAAGGGAGCTAAAAACATCCAGTGGAAGAAAGACAGCATTTTCAACAAATGGTGCTGGCACAACTGGTTGTTAACATGTAGAAGAATGCGAATCGATCCATTCCTATCTCCTTGTACTAAGGTCAAGTCTAAGTGGATCAAGGAACTTCACATAAAACCAGAGACACTGAAACTTATAGAGAAGAAAGTGGGGAAAAGCCTTGAAGATATGGGCACAGGGGAAAAATTCCTGAATAGAACAGTAATGGCTTGTGCTGTAAGATCGAGAATTGACAAGTGGGACCTCATGAAACTACAAAGCTTCTGCAAGGCTAAAGACACCATCAATAAGACAAAAAAACCACCAACAGATTGGGAAAGGATCTTCACCTATCCTAAATCAGATAAGGGACTAATATCCAATATATATAAAGAACTCAAGAAGGTGGACTCCAGAAAGTCAAATAACCCCATTAAAAAATGGGGCTCAGAACTGAACAAAGAATTCTCACCTGAGGAATACCGAATGGCAGAGAAGCACCTGAAAAAATGTTCAACATCCTTAATCATCAGGGAAATGCAAATCAAAACAACCCTGAGATTTCACCTCACACCAGTCAGAATGGCTAAGATCAAAAATTCAGGTGACAGCAGATGCTGGCGAGGATGTGGAGAAAGAGGAACACTCCTCCATTGTTGGTGGGATTGCAAGCTTGTACAACCACTCTGGAAATCAGTCTGGCGGTTCCTCAGAAAATTGGACATAGTACTACCGGAGGATCCAGCAATACCTCTCCTGGGCATATATCCAGAAGATGTCCCAACCGGTAAAAAGGACACATGCTCCACTATGTTCATAGCAGCCCTATTTATAATAGCCAGAAGCTGGAAAGAACCCAGATGTCCCTCAACAGAGGAATGGATACAGAAATTATGGTACATTTACACAATGGAGTACTACTCAGCTATTAAAAAGAATGAATTTATGAAATTCCTAGCCAAATGGATGGACCTGGAGGGCATCATCTTGAGTGAAGTAACACAATCACAAAAGAACTCACACAATATGTATTCATTGATAAGTGGATATTAGCCCAAAACTTAGGATACCCAAGATATAAGATACAATTTGATAAACGCATGAAACTCAAGAAGAATGAAGACCAAAGTGTGGACACTGTGCACCTTCTTAGAATTGGGAACAAAACACCCAGGGAAGGAGTTACAGAGACAAAGTTCGTAGCTGTGATGAAAGGATGGACCATTTAGAGACTGCTGTATCCAGGGATCCGTCCCATAATCAGCTTCTAAACGCTGACACCATTGCATACACTAGCAAGATTTTGCTGAAAGGACCCAAATATAGCTGTCTCTTGTGAGATGATGCCGGGGCCTAGCAAACACAGGAGTGGATGTTCACAGTCAGCTATTGGATGTATCACAGGGCTCCCAATGGAGAAGCTAGAGAAAGTACCCAAGGAGCTAAAGGGATCTGCAACTCTATTGTTGGAACAACATAATGTACTAACCAGAACCCTGGAGCTCTTGTCTCTAGCTGCATATGTATCGAAAGATGGCCTAGTCGGCCATCAATGGAAAGAGAGGCCCATTGGACTTGCAAACTTTATATGCCCCAATATAGGGGAATGCCAGGGCCAAAAGAATGGGAATGGGTGGGTAGGGAAGTGGGGGGCGCTATGGGGGACTTTTGGGATAGTATTGGAAATGTAATTGAGGAAAATATGTAATAAAAAAAATAAATAAATAAATAAATAAATAAAGAAAAAAAAAAAAAAAAGACCCACTCAGTAAGAGGGAAATCATGCCTAGTGCTGGAAATTTAGCCAACTACCAGGGCAATCTTGAAGCAGCACCTACAACTACCACCTTACTAAATCACCATAATCCCTAACTACATTCCAAGCATTCATCTCTACATATACAGAGTGTAATCCTAGACCCTCATCAAGGAAACTTTTCATTGCAACAGAGGGAGACCATTATAGAAAACCACAACCAATTCGTTGAAATCCAGAGTTCTGGAGTCCAGTCCTGAGCAGTACATCTACAAGACGACTTCTGCACCTAAGGTGGGGGTCGGGGAAGCGGAATCATTGCAGGAGGAGTAAAAAGATTGTAAGAGGCATAGAAACAAGGAGTTTGTTGTGAGACTCTGCCACCTAGGAATGCTAGAAAGCTATACCCATGGAGTCTCACTAACATAATAACCTAAACATGAGCCACCACAATAGGTACTTTTCAATTTCTAAAGGCATATACCCTTTATTATAAACAAATTTTAATCTAATTGAAAAATCTTTATTTTATTAAAAATGTCATATAATCCTCTATGGTGTTGTAGATTAAAATACTCATTTATGCTTTTGATTGTTTCAAAACTTGAATCAAAATGTTGCCATGGCAGAAGGAGGCGACTCTGTTCCATTTCTCCATACTAAAGAGGTTCTTGGGTCCTATGACTTTCTCAACCTTAAACACCATAGTGTTTGCCAAGAAGATGATGTGTACATTTCCATCTTCCCAAACATTAGAAGCAAAGGCCCTGAGCATACTAAAAGGTCAGATGTTTACAGTCATTGAAAAGCACACTGAAAATTATTTTGGAAGTTTCTCTTTTTATTATTAGGTATTTTCTTCATTTACATTTCAGATGCTATCCCCAAAGTTCCCTATACCCTCCCCCGCCCTGTTCCCCATCCCACCCACTCTGGCTTCCTGGCCCTGGCATTCCCCTGTACTAGGGCATATGATCTTTGCAAGACCAAGGGCCTCTCTTCCCAATGATGGCCTACTAGGCCATATTCTACTACATACATAGCTAGAGACATGAGCTCTGAGGGTACTGGTTACTTCATATTGTTGTTCCACCTATAGGGTTGCAGACACCTTTAGCTCCTTGGGTACTTACTCTAGCTCCTCCATTGGGGGCCCTGTGTTCCATCCAATAGATGACTGTGAGCATCCACTTCTGCATTTGCCAGGCAGTGGCATAACCTCACAAGAGACAGCTATATCAGGGTCCTGTCAGCAAAATCTTGCTGGCATATACAACAGTGTCTGAGTTTGGTGATTGTTTATGGGATGGATCCCCAGGTGGGGCAGTCTCTGGATGGTCCTTCCTTCTGTCTCAGCTCCAAACTTCGTCTCTGTAACTCCTTCCATGGGTATTTTGTTCCCCATTCTAAGTGGAAGTTTCTTATACATGAGTTAGAAAATTCTATTCTGCAGGTTTGGAACATTCATGGTTTTCATAAGCATCTTTAAATCACAGCAAACTCCTCAGTCCATGAGTTTTTAATGTATGAGTTAAAAATTCTACTTCCCAGGAAGATATTTTACTATGCAAATGTGAGGATTTAAAATAATTGGTACTCTTGAATGACACACACTGTTTTCAGCAATAACCAAATTAACAACATAAATATTTCCAAATATCTATTTCTGAAATGCTTTCACAAAACAAGAAATAATTCCCTTTAAAAGCAATTACTTTCCCATGCATTGTTAGAACATTGATTGGGCGGATTAATACATTTGAATTAAAAAAAAAAAAACCTGCCTGGTAATTCTTCAATGACATAGTGTCATCGCTAAGAAGGCCAGCAAACCTGAAAGGAGTGTTTATGAAGCCAAAGCATCTTAGCTTCAAGGTTTTTAAACCATTTTTTCACAAGATCTTCAGTGAAACACAAGGGATCTGGCACAGTCTTCTGGCTTCTATGGTCACTGCAGTCACATGCACAAACACACACAAACACATACATATTTTTAAATATAACTTAATGTTTCTTTCAAGCCATAGTTGTACAAGGGGCACTGCTGATATTCTCTGGGGTATCAGAACTTGACACTGTTGATATTTTTCTATAGGGAGGTACCTGAGCAGGGACACACACATGTGTCAACCTCACAGAGGTTTTTTGTTTGTTTGTTTGTTTTTTGTTTTTTGTTTTTTGTTTTTTTAATAAATACAATGGTCACACCTGCTGAAAGAAAAAACTGAAGTCACAGTAAAAGAAGAAAATCCAGCTATGAGATCAGCTTTTTTTCCTAAACAGGAAAGAAAGAAAAGAGTTTTGAGAATACAAACATTATAAAAAGCTTCCTTCTATCTAGAAATCAAAGGGAAGCACCTTGAGGCTGTTTCAAAGAAATCCAGTGTTGATTATCACCCAAGGTAGCAGACTGACTTAGAAGAAGTCTAGTTAGCTAGAGAAAATCCTGGAAGTAACAGTGTTTAGTGAGTTAAAGGAGATCCTGGGGTAGGAAACGGGGAAAGTTGCCTTAATCCAATGCATTGCATTTAAGACACTAAAAGTAATAAGTGTAAGCAAAAGAAATACACAGGGAGAACACACACCGGAGAGTCCTGAAACCAAAGAGGCAGGACAAACTGGGCAGAAGAGCAAAGAAATATCCCCTCCTGGGAAGAGAAGGGCTATTGCTGCCAGGACCGGGCTGTTGCAGTTGAGGGGGTTGGGGGAGACCAATCCTGCCTTCACATCAGGGTGGTCAAGAGCAGGCTTGTGAAACTTTTAATTACATTTTAACTGAAAACTTTCTATCTTCAACCCCACTTTCTGAAGGTATTTGCTTTCAACTGTACATCCTACCAGGAGGATTCTATAGATTGTATAAGGATCTAAACATAAATTCAACAGAGACAGGGTCATGTCATAACATGCTTCTTGGTTATCATGAAGCAGAAGATTGTGCACACCCTTTGAATATAGAGATCAAGTCCAGCTCTTTGCGAGCTACATTGTATTTTGTTCTATGGGTAAACGTTAAATTATTTATCCAGATCTCCATACAGTTATATTCACTCTGTTTTCACTGTTTTCCTGTTTACAGATGGGGCTGCCTCTGCTCCAGTGAGCACAATCTTTACATCAAACCCTGAGTTTCTATCCCAACACTTCTGTATAGCATTTCTGTAGGTCTGTACAGGTTTTTAACCTTCCTAAAACTCAGTGCCTTCATTTTTAATAGGAAATAATCTCAACTCTATAGAGTGTGCGGTTTGCCCTTGTCAACTTAATACAGACCTTGACTTTTCTGGGAAGAGAGACTCTTAATTGAGAAGATGCCTTCTAAATATTGACCTGTAGTGAGGTCCTGGGGCACTGTCTTTACTAAGGGTTAATGTGTGAGGGCCCAGCCTATGAGGCAGCACCACACCCCTAGGCATTTCATTCTGAGTTGTCTAAGAAAACTGGTTGAGCCAGTAAGCAGTGTTCCTCCACAGCCTCTGCTTCAGTTCTTCCCTCCAAGTTCCTACCTTGAGTTTCTGATGTCACTTCACTCACTGATGAACTCTCAACCAGGAAGTGTAAGATGAAATAAATCGTTTCCTCCTCCCCCAGTCGCTTTTTGTCATGGTGTTTAAACATAGCAATAGAAACCCTAATGATGACATGGGAATTGTTGTGAATTGAATAGGTTCAAACGAATCACTGAAGTTAAATGAACAAATCTCCTCAGACCTGCCTTCTCTCTCTCTCTCTCTCTCTCTCTCTCTCTCTCTCTCTCTCTCTCTCTCTCTCTCTCTCTCTCTCCCCTCTCCTCTCCCTTCCTCTCCCCCCCTCCCCCTTCTCCTCTCTCCTCTCTCTATGTACAGATAAAGACAAAGGGCTAGAGTGGGATACAAAAGCCCAGCAGAAGTTCTCATTATTCTCAGAGAATAGAAGGAATTGTATAAATTAATGATCAATAAGCAAGCACATTCCTCCAGACTCACAGAAACAGAAAGCCGACTAAAGCATAGAAGCAGCCTGAATCCCACAGGGTAGACTTCAGGTGGGTCATGAACAAGCCATTGCGAAGATGCTACACTTTTGAAACTGAGGACAGGTGACTTGGGAATTAATGTGTAGATAGCCCTGAGAGAAGGCAGCCGTGTCATCCCAATGACAACAGTGTGGTAGAACAAAATTTCACCATGAATGCCAGTGAAGAACAGACTTGATCAGTGAGGTTAAGAAACACCCGGAGAAAAACACAAAATATAGTGTCACACCCGAGACACTTACAAACAACAGGGATACAGGTGATAGGGCTTTGGAAACCCAGGCCAGGAGCAGAGGGGGCAAAGACCTCAAAAGGCCCAGGGATAAAAAAAGGTATTTTAAAGCAGGAGCACAGCCTTGTAGTCATCTTCCTGTCATTCTTAAAGACAACCAGTTTTCAAATCCAGGAAGCCTCATGCTTCCACCTACCCTCCTACAGAGGATCTACCTGGGCCTCACCGTTGACCGTACAAGGTCTGTCATCCTCTGTAGGTCACAAAAGAGAGTCCAGGATTCTGGACCAATGTTCAGGGTCTTCTCAACTCCTGTCCCAGCTTGACTGGTGTTACTGCCCGCACACGCGCGTGCGCGCACACACACACACACCTTTCACCAAATGACCCTTGGTCCCTCTGGAGAACCCTAGCATATGGGAGACATCTGTCTGCAGTTAGAAACCTGTCTGGTAGCATTGTCCCATGGGGAAAGAAGCTGATGTAACCTCTTCCAACTCTGGTTGGATATCACTCCCAAGACAGACTCTACACAGAAGTAGTCACTGGAACATTCTACCCCTCCACTCAGTGATGGTGCCAGAAGCTGAGAGCCCAGCCTTTACACCACCAAACTGAACCTTTCTAAGAGAAGTGAGAGGTGGATGTAGGGACAGACTTGGTTCACCTTCTTAGGCTGGAGCTGCCACCACCATCCTGCCTGCCCATTATGAGAAGGTCGTGTGTCTAGGCTCCACAAGAACAGAGTGTGGGAGTCTGACAGTCTCTATGCATGTTTGCTGAGTGAATAAATGAATGTAACAAGATAGAATTAAATCAAACAAGTAAACAAAAGGACAAGTGGCCTAAGGGGACACATGTGGGCCCTGTGACTTAGGCGGCCTGCATGTTTCCTGTTTGCACTTCCACCTGTGCCTGCTCCAGTTAGAACCTTCCCCAGTCAGACACAACAGCTTAGACCATATCCCACTGTTACTTCCTATGCTGTTTCTCCCATGTGGTCTTCCCACATGTTACCAGCTAACCTCCCTCCACAAAGCCTTCAAAATTCCCCCAGCATGGTCTCACCGCTGCTAACAATGAGCCATATTTTCTGCCTTGATTTAAAGCTACTTATTAACACAACTGTAGCAAATGCCAGACAGATCCCAGAACCTCTTCGCCATATAGTTTAAAGATACATCCCCCCAGCCTGCCTTCTTTTTAACAAGAAGCCAAGGGGTGCTTGGGAGTGTCCCCCCGCCCATGCTGCATCACAGGCAGCAGGCTGAGGAACATGCACTGATCTCCCTCCTCAGCCAGGCGCCCTGCTGTGTCATTCCTGTCCCTGTATCATTCCCCAAGGCCTGGCATGGGAGGTCACCTCTCCTCTCCCTGCCTTCCTCAGGCCTCTTTTATGAGATTTCTGTTCATGAATCTAAACCCTAGAGAAGCCATCTGAGGTCACTGACAGCCCTTCCCATCATGCCTCTTAAGCACGGGCTGTGGTTCTGTTCCTCTCTGGGCTCCTACAGCACAGAGGAGGACAGCAGAAGCATCCTGTAAGGGAAGGAAAGCAAAACAAACCAAAAACAAACCAAAAGGGCACTGGAGGAAGAGAGAGCCTCAGTAAGCCAGGAGCTGCCAATGCGAGGATGGTGTCCTGGAAAACGGGATGAAGGAGCTTCCTAGAATACATTAGCACTTTTAAACATTAGAGAGAACACCAAAAAGGACCTATTGTTTTTACTAGTTCCAGAGGAAATTTAGGCATAGATATTTAGTTTTAGTAACTCGTCTTTTCTTTTATTGATCCTCTTCAGTGTTGGCTAAGGTGTTACATTTCTCATCTTCTCAGTGAGGAAATGAGCTACAAAGGTGAAGCCAGTGGGGTTAAGGACAGGGTCCATGCAGTGTCTATCTTGTAGGATGGTTTCCTTCTCCAAAACTTGGTTCCCTCTATAAATAATGCATTCTACCAAGAGACACACAGAAATTGAGAGAGAAAAGGAACCAGGGAAGAGATAAAGACAAGAGGACGAGACTGAGAAAGAAGAGGGAAGAAAAAACCTTGCAAATTGAATTATATCTCCTCTCATAGACATGTCTGGGTTATCACCTAGGGAGAACTGTTAGCTTGGGGGACATTCTGTGAGAGGAATTTTCCACACTATGTGTAATGAAGATGGGTGTCCTCCCTGTACAACTCCTAAGGCAGCCTATCACCGCTCTGCCTAGCCCCCTCCCCTTGCTTACACGCCTGAGGGCTGAGTATAGCCTGTTCGCAGTCCCTCAGTGTACCTCCCTAGCACGCATGAAGGCACAGACAGAACTCTTCCAGGATAACGCATGTGCCCTGTCACACACACCCTCCACAGAAACATCACACTGTCTGGTTTTAATATTCATCGGCTGCGTCTCCATCCAGAGCTCCTAATTCGCAGTGTGGGACAATGTTTTCCTATTAAGCATTTTCCCCTAAGCCTCATTACCTCTCTGTGGTAGAAAATCACCGCCGTGCTTTGGCTGCCTTAGCAGGAGAGGAAATTAATTTACAAAAGAGGGCAAAAATCATCTCCAAATAACAAATCCTTCTCAACTTGGAATCTGGCACTTCAGAATCAAGTCAGATGTAAAGGGAGATGGTGACCATGCGAGTTTGCAGGCGCCTCTGCAAATGACCTGAACCTAGCAAGCTTACAACACAGAGGGGAGTAGAAAAGTCAGTGGGAAGCACTGACTACAGGGAACCATACTAGCAAAGGCTGGGGGGTTGGGACAAATAGAGGAGGGCCCTCTGAGGGTAGGAGGATGCTTGCCGAGGAGGATGTAGAACTAAATCAGAAATCCAACAGAAAGGACTTGCCACAGCTTCCGCTGTGAGCCAGCAGCTGCCAGTCACTGCTCAGAATAGGTATGCCGAGCGTGGTCCTAGATTCAAATCTCCTTAAGGTGTACTCTATTTAATGGACTGAGAGGAACTTACAGCACCGAGACATCCAAAAGTTAGGTCTCCGTGAAAGCTTGAATCATAAATATTGGAAATACAAATGGCTCTTTCATTGGTACTCTGTGTAGAAAGAATACCTTTCTAGCTCCTGGGTTGTAACAGATTCAATTTGAGATACACACGGTTGGTCCTTGGTGTACTTGATAAACCTGTCCTCAAATCAAATGTTACTACATTGTGCAATTTATACTCTAGAACCAACAAGAAATAGCAAAACCAGGTTATATATGCTTCTTAGTATTCACAAGCTGCTGGTCTGTGTTAAACACCCCCAATTCTGACCTCAGTAGTTAAGTGGCACTGCTAGGAACAGAAAAGGTATGAACCTAAGCGTGAGCTCTGTAATCTGGAGTACTCAGTGAACCACTCTGACAGGCAAAGCCCATAATGTTGCAAAGGTGAGACTACGGCTATTAAACATCAAGCCCACTGCAGCTCTTAAACATTTTGGTCTCCTTTTCTAATACAAACTTTGAGAATGGTCTGAAAGATTTGATCCCATAGATGTAAGTACATGAAATCTCTTAAACAGCTCCTAGACCCTCCCTACTTTGTACAATGCAGGTATCAATAGACCCCCATGTCCTCAGGGACTCCTACTGCCTGGATTGAAGAAAAGACTCCATCTCCCCACTCCCCAAGTAGTATAGGGAGGGACTTATTCTTTCACAAGCAGAGAGACAAAATGGCTCATCTGCTCTTGCAAGGGCCCCAGACCATCACAATGAGCGTTTAGCACCAAAGTGGGGAACTTTGAACCACGAGCAAACAAGGTAAGAAGGCACCAAGAGGCCCTTCAGAGCGTGCACCCAGATTCCAGCCAGTACCAGATAACAACCCTGGCAGACAATGGCTGAAGTACTGAGAACCTACTGAAAGGCCTACTTTGGCTGTTGAAATCAGTGGTAAAGGCTCTGGCTGGCCCATGCCATGGCTCCAGCCATGGGGGATATGTGCCTTCAAAGCAGAAACATCAGGGAACTTAAACTTGACCTCTACTCAGAAATACTGACTACAGTGAAGAGAGAGGAAAGTAATTCCAGACTCCTACATTTGCCTAGGATAAATAGCGAGGAAACTCCAGCCAGCCACTGACAGGTCCCAGTGAGACTCAAACCTCTATCTGGATAGTACGACGGCACTGTTGGACTGCTTTTCGTCATCATTCAGTTGTTTGGTCAGCAGCTTCCTGGACACCCTCTAGACCAGTGCCAGTGTCTGCCAATGACTGAATGAAGAGGGTGGCCCCTCGG
Source organism: Mus caroli (assembly GCF_978045245.1). Taxonomy (NCBI): domain Eukaryota; kingdom Metazoa; phylum Chordata; class Mammalia; order Rodentia; family Muridae; genus Mus; species Mus caroli. Next base: position 28,154,461 of record NW_028227267.1, on the reverse strand, counting down.
TGGGACTCCTCCTTTTGACTCTAAGCACCAATGTTTTCCCCAGCTGAGCTTTCTCCACAAGAGGTGAGACAGCCACGGAGATCCTCAGTCCTCCCTCATAATCAAGAAGTCAGCTGTGAATTGAATAGCAAATTCTTGTGCTCCAAAGCAGCTGGGGTCTCCTCCAGGTACCCTGGAAACACCGAGTCTCTGGTCCGCACAGTGGACAGCACAGTCCTGGGGTGGTTATTCAGGATGCATGCGTGATGCTCAAGCCACTATGTAGCTTCACCCACCAGCCTCTTGTAATATCCTTTATACACATGCCTTGTTATCCAAATGAGGAGCCTCAATTTAATTTTATTGTAGACAACTTACTGAATCAAAGTATAAGCCACTGCCCCCTAATGGCTGCTGGGCCAGCACTGGCTCTGGAGACCAGGGGAAACTCTTACCCCATAGTACTGTAGAACTTGTAGGTGTCAGGGGGCTAAATCAAATACCATCTAAAACAATTCCTATTTATTTCACCAGTCCCTGCCAGCCCAAAGCTCCCCAACACCCTTCCATGGAAACTTCTAAGCTGTTGATGCTCAAAGTTCATGAGGCTATTTCCATCTTCAAAGAGATGAGTTACATAAATGTCATGTCTTATAAAGTATAAAATAGATGTCCAGGATTTCTGTTTTCAAATGAGGGCAGGTAGGGATTAAGTACAGTGCTGACCCTGAGGGAACATCTTTGCCTGCTTTGGGCTCACTCATGTGGTCTGATTATGCTAAGCTGCCCAAAGACTCACTGGTAGCACAAGATCAACCCCTTGACAGCAAGGTGCTGAACAAATGCTCAGCAAAATATATACACAGAGAGCTCAGCCGAAGAGGCTCTCCCTCCACGAGGTGATCAGCGGGCAAGGAGGGTGGGTGGCATGGGAAACACCAGCCTGAAATAGTTCCAGCCGAAAGTGTCCATTACTGGGTTCTTCTGCTCAAGAAATAGAAATCCATTCTAACTACATGAGAATAATTGGGAGGGATCTGGGAATTCAAAGAATTGCTGTCAAAAGCTCTCAAGAAAGAAGCTGGAATGGGAAATGGCTCTGGGGTTTTTAGGGAATAAACTACAAAATAACTGGGAAGCAGGAAGAGTATGGCCATGCTTTCTCCCATCTCTATGGATGAGTTGCAGCTCCAATCTGCACAGGCTCAGAAGGCTCAGCCCGGGTTTGTTGAGCCTTCTGGTTGCCTGGTTGCTATAGGCAGTGGAATATCCCATTTGTATTCCCATTTGTAAATGGCAAGGCACACACACACACACACACACCAGACTCTAGGAATAAAAGACAGTTCTCCCAAAGTAAATCAGGGGGCTCCCGGAAGGAGAGAAGGTTGGATTTATTCCCTAGTGATTACACTGAGGGTGTCTCAGCACTCATCCTTGGCATCTCTGTGTTTATGTCATGTGTCTATGTGACTGGGCTATGCCCAGACATTTGGTCAAACATGTGTGTGTGTGTGTGTGTGTGTGTGTGTGTGTGTGTGTGTGTGTGTGTAAGAGAGAGAGAGGGAATGGGACAGGGGGAGAGAGAGAGAGAGAGAGAGTGTTGGGAGGGGTAGGACTCATATTAGATGATTAGCAATTAAAGGCATACACAGAACAGAATAATTAGGTTAGACATCTGGATACCTGAGCTAAGAAGTTGGCCTTTTCATCTTTTGGATTGTAACTAAAATCTTTTTTCTTTGGATGCAGAGCTGATCTCCAGCTACTGGATCCCCAGGCTATCAACTACTGGGTCCCCAGGCTATCAACTACAGATAAGATTCATTCTCACTTCTGAAGCTGAATGACCTAATTCTATTCAATAAATCTTTCTGTGTGTATATGGATTCTGTTGTCTCTGCTCTTCTGGGCAACTCTCACTCCACACTGCTCAGTGAGACCCATGCCCTGTTCTGGTCACACCAGACTCGCTCCTGAAAGGTACTAGCCTTCCCTTCTCACAGCTTGACAATACACGGAATGAAACACTGCTTAGCTGGGGCTCTCCAGAATGTGGCCCAGTGCTCTGCCTGCATATACTTTGGTGTGTATGAGTTCCTCGGCCGACAATACACACAGCAACTCACTTGCCACTCCTAATCTTGACAGCATATCCTGATGCTATCTCTTGTATATCTCCTGTGCCATGTCTAGCTCATCCCACCCAGACCCCAGGTGACCACTGATGGACTTTCCATCTGCATAGAGCAGATTCATATTTTCTATATATGATGGCTAACCTTGATTGTCAACTTCACTAGACTGAGAAGTACCCAGAATATGAGTGAGGCAACCCTCTAGGTGTGTCTGTGAATACAAGAATGTTTCCAGAGAAGAAACACCTGCCCTGAATGTGGGTAACACCATTCAACAGGTTGGGGACCTGGATGGAAAAGGGGAGAGAAAGGAAGAAAGCCAACATAGACAATGGTTTTTCTTTTCCTTCTTGCTCCCCTTTCTTCTGTCCCATCTCATCTCCTACTTCTCTCTGCTCGGCCTCCTGGCCACTATAAATGGACTGTTCCATTCTAACATGCCTTTCTCACTATACTGGACTGAGCCTCTGCAGCTGGGAGTCAAAATAAACCCTTTCCAGTTTGTCTGTTTGTTTGTTTGTTTGCTTGTTTGTTTGTTTTAATTGTTTTGCTCAGGTAATTGTTACAGTGAAAGAAAACATGACAAACAGAATCTCAAGGACTCTGGTAATGTGACGTTTTGGGATACATCCCTGTCACTGGTGTAGCACCAGGCTGCTTTCCTTCATTAATGAGTATCTCTCTATGCACAGCGAAACCCCAAATTTGTTTATCTACTCGCCTTCTGGTCCAGCATCTGAGTCAGCTCTACTTTGCTATAAAGCTGAACAAAATGTTCATATCTGAGTCTTTTGTGTGGCTGCTACGTTTTCACTTCTCCTAGATAATGAGTGAGGATCAGAAGAGGGTAAGAACATAAACCTACAGCTATCCTTCTAACAACGGAGAACAGCATCCTCTAAAGACTTTGCTCTGCCTTGCGGTATTTTTCAGCTCAGGCAGCTACAGGTGTGCAAGTGCAGCCCAGGGGCCTGGGAAACTAGAGAAGACTGCATAGATCTGTATAGCAGGCCTTCCTAGACAAGTGTGAAGCCCCTCTCCATGCCCTCTTTCCAAGCTCCCCTACTGCATCTGCAATGTGAATGGTGACATCACTACACAGCATTGTCACATGAGGGATGGTGACATATCACCACACAGCACTGTCACACAAGGGAATATTGAGAACAGTCTATGTGCCTACCAGCAGTTTTTAGCTCAGGGCCAGTTCTTGCTTTATTTACCTATCATTACCAATTTCTAGTCTATGTGCAGTGAATAACTGAGCAAATGGGTGAGACTGGTTTAGTCACTTCCAACACCGTACCAGCTGTGCCAAATTAGACCACTGCTTTCCACCTGGGTGCCCAACCTTGCATGCTAACCTCTCCCATATAACACTGTTTACTTTCTTTGAAGACTTCCAGGCTTCCTCTGGGAAAGGGAAAGCTTTATTCTAGCCTGGGCTCCCTGCTGACAACTGCCTGGCTGAGTGGGGAATTTCCTGGTGGATTCTTCCTGCACATCAGCTGGAAAATAGCTCTCTGCCATTGCTGTCCTGGTCCAAGGACAAAAAAAAGGCTGGGGACCAGGCCCCAAGAATCTCAGCCATGGCCCCTACATTGGTTGGATAACAAGGCCACGATAAGCCCAGATTTCCTCCTTTGAACAATCAAAGTGTTAAGAATACATCCTTAGCATCTCTCTGCGGAAAGAATGAAATAATGCATATGAACGCATGAACGCGCTTTGAAAACACTTAATTGCTCCCCAAAGGTAAGGTCCTATTATCACGCTGCACTCCTTTCCTCACTCTCAGGCACAGGCCGCCCCCACCCCTTTCTCAGATGGCACCAGGCTCATTAGGTATTCCAAACAAGTCCTCAGATTTCTGTCAGCCTGGAGGCTACAAAGCATCTTTGCCACCACCCACCAGTGACCCTCAAACCATGAGCACAATTCAGCTATGGGGGTGTCAACCCCCCTGACCCTGAGGCAAAAGGAAACATATAGCTTGAAGAAACACACCACAGAACCCATGGACCATGCCATCTGTCACCTGTCTCTTCCTTCCTTCCTTCCTTCCTTCCAGAGCTCTTTGTCAGCATCCCCAGGTGTGTATCTCTTACCAACAAAGCTGTTCAGCATCTGGTGGGTGAAGCTGGGTGGTCCCCTCCCACAGCCTTCTCTTCCTGATCCCACTTTACTTCTCAACTTGAGAACATAGCCTAAAGCTGTCAATCTCTAAAATCAGAAAAAGTCCCAGCTCAGCAAAGCAGCGCCACTGAGCACCTGGAAACTGCCATGACTGTTCGGGAACTCAAAGTTATTGCCTGAAGCCATTTCAGCTTCCTGAATGGACAGGGAGGCAAATACACTATCATAGATGTTACATCCAGCACAACCTGGGCTTCAAGGCGCACAACAAGCTGTGAAGTGGCTCTGGAGAAATGAGTGTGGATCAAGAAGCTACCCTTGCTCCAGAGAAGCTAAGAATCTCAAGCATTAAAGCCAGGCTATCACAACCTCATACCTCATCATCATGAAAGAGTCCCTTTCTAGAAAGAGATCACTCTTGCAAAGCAGTCAGGAACCCTGCTTCAGGGGCCTCTCCCCCACTGCACCACTAGCCCACAGACTTCCAAGAGCCTGGGAAAAAGCAATAGGGGCTGGGAGTCAGAGATTCCTAGGGCAGCAGCTAGGAAGCATGAAGAATGTACATGGAGGAGTAGTGAAGGCCATGCTGAGTTGGAGGCCTTGCTCAGCACACATCTATGGTGCTACCTCTTACACACTCATCCCTAGGCACGGAGCCTACTGTCTGTGGACTGTCAGCTCTTCGAGGAAGAGACACTGGACACATGGCTCAGGCAAAGGAAGCACAAGAGCTTGGAGAAGGTTCTAGAAACTAGCAGAACCCTTCAGCACTGCCACTTTCTCTTCCCTCCAAATATCCCACACCCTCTCTTAGTTTATCACATGGCTGTTGAGCCCCTAACTAGGATCAGTTGGCAATGCCATGAGGAGGACGAGTTGGTTCCCGGGCTTGTAGAACTCATATTTGACGGGGAAAGATGAGGCACATACACAGATCACTTTTCATGTAGCACAAAAAGTGTTTCACTGAGAAAAGAGGCAGGAGATAGGAGTGTGTGTGAGAGTGAGAAAGAAAGAGAAAGACGGAGACAGAGACAGAGGAGAGGTGTCCAGCCCAACCAGCGGAGTCCAGAAGGACGATGCCTGAGCCAAGGATGCTGCCTTGCCCACTTCCTCTCCTTCTTCAAATGCTGCATAGATTGTAACACCTATTCCTAAATGTCTAGAGACTATGTCGGTCTTCTTCATGAGGAAAAGCTACTCTTTTAGAGGCAAAATTGTATGGTTTTCCTTCATACACACGTGGGCCACAGGGATTCCGCTCCTGAATTTTCTCTACTCTTTCCCTTCCTTCCCTCTCTCCTGCCACCATCACTGCCTTTGACAGTCTCTTCTCTGGCCCCACTTACTTCCCATGCACCTCCCACCAGCTGACAGAGTGGCTTTCCCTAAGTTCCATCCGACAAATCAGACTTCTCCTCAGAGGTCCCATAACCTTTCAAAGAACTGAACCCTGACCCCAGGCCCTTAGCTGCCATTCCTAGCCTTCATTCCAAAGCAACTCCACAGCTCTGTGACCCACTGGGGCCTTTCTGTTTATACCTGTTCCTTCACAGTATCTTTTCAGATCATATGGGTTCTTTTTTCCACTGAGCCCTTGAGCTAGGTGCTGTCTCACACAGACATCCCTCATGTATGTCATGAAGGTAGAACAACTCTTACCCACACAAATAAGAACAAAAGTGTTTCATACTTCGTATACATTTTCTTACTTTGAAATGTTTTCATATATGTCATGAGATATATTAAGGATAGAGCCACATTCTCAGCCTTAAACTATCCCATATGTAAGATACCTGAAGATAATTTTCCTGTGGTTTTGTTTTGGCCATGAGGATTGAGCATAAGGCTTCATACAAGCGAGCCACGTGCCCCGCCTGGGAACATATCCTCAGTCCTGTCTTGGGATATGTTTTTATTTTGGAAAACAGATTCAGTGAAGTGCCTGGGTCGGCATTGAACTTGCTGTCTTCCTGCATCAGCCTTTCAAGTAATTGGTATCACAGGCCTGACTCATTAGGCCAAGCCTGAAGGTAATCTTACACAGCAGTTTAGCAGTTCTGAATTTCTATTAAGACTTGTCACAAGAGGTCGGGTATAGGATTTTCCACTGATAGTATTGTGCTCTTTCTCACAAAGTTTGAGATTTTTGAAATTATTGAATTTAGCCTTTCAGATTAGGATTATCCAACCTACGTTGTATAGATCCTATGTGCAGCCTGGTTTTTCTACCATTTCACTCACTCTCTCTCTCTCTCTCTCTCTCTCTCTCTCTCTCTCTTTCTCTCAATATCATCTAGCACAGCATATACAGAAACTACTGAATAGATCATCAGATTGAAACAGGACTTTGAGCATGGCAGAATATGTTCCTTCATAATTAAATATCTCCATAAAAATCAATGAAAACACAGGCAGCCATTAAGTCAACACCACTTTTTTTTTTTTAAGAACACTGGATATCAACTAAAAGCTTCTAGCAACATACAGAGCACTAGTCATGGAAAAAAAAAATATCCAGGTGACATCAGCCTGGGCATTTAACTTATTCCCATCACCTTCCCCACGGATCCATAGAAGTATTAATGGCCAGCCTTGCAATCTGCTGGCTCTGGAAACCGTCATCTCCGTAGTTACGGAAGGAGAAGAAAGAAAACTGCTCAGAAAGTTCCGTTTCCTGCGACCATTTGTTCTGCAGCTCCCTACAAGGTCCTGACTGGGTACTACCACCCAACAGAGCAGTATCTCACACTTGGAAAGTCCAGGATTGTCAAGAGAAATTAGCACGATTATTTAACTTCACAGCTATTTATGGGATGTAATGATGTTTGCAACTAACAATATGTTGGCCAAAATTTAAAAGGAAAATGTCTAGAAAAAGATGTCCTTAGAGAACTTTGTAAGTTTCCCACATATTCACAGAAGTCTGCCTGACGTGGACAGCTGCAAACCTACCCAGGAAAGACCCTGCCTTTTCTCTCTGACCTTGGGACCTATGTAAGCAATAAACAGCATCTAATACATGGTTGTAATACTCGGGCCTGAGCATCAAAAACACCCCCAAATACATATCAAACCCCTTGGGAAAGGATGAAAAACTAGTAGTTAATAGTATTTAAATAAAGACCTGAAAAGCCATCGCTGACTAATGAGTGATGTAAGCAGACATTTCAGTGGCCACACCCTGTGTGGAATACAGGAGAGAGAGAGAGAGAGAGAGAGAGAGAATGTACAACAGCAAAGAATATAGAAAGGGAGGGAGAATTAAGTCCCAAAGTGCCATATATAAGAGTCCCAGTTCTCAATAAAATGTATGAGCCATTCATGGAAAGGCTGGAAAGCATTCAGCAGGAACGTCCATCCCTGAGAGGCCCGGATGTTGGAATTAGCGAACAAAGACTTCAAATCAGCCATTGAACTATTTTCAAAGAACTAAAGAAAATCATGTCTAAAGAATTAAAGAACATGCAATGACAGTATCTCTTTAACTAGAGAAGATCAATAAAGAGATAAAAGTTTAAAAATTAAAAGCTACTGAATAAAATGTTGGCATCCAAAAGCTGTAATAGCTGAAATAAAAAGCAACCTATGAGGTTGAACAGTATATACAAATTTAAAAATTAATTGGTAAGAACCTGAACTTAGATCACTTGAGATTATCTAACCTGTGTAAGAAGGGTATAGACGTAGCAGTCACATATAATCCCAGCATTTGAAATCTGAGGCAGGAGCATCAGGAATTGGAAGCTAGAATATAGCAAAATTCTATAAAAAAAAAAAAAAGACCCTAAAATCAATTAGTGGTAGTGGAAGGAGAAAGGAGAAATAATGACACACACACAGAGAAGGAAGGGGGCAAAGTCTCAGACACCTGTAGGACCACTAAGCTTACCAACATAATACATAATATGAGTCAGGAAGAAAAGGAGCAAGGCTTTGAAAATGACAAGAGAAAAATGACGCATCAAAGACAGGGTAAAGATTTCCATCTTCTCATAAGAAACAGTCACAGAGACAAAAGAAATGACAAGAAGTGAACAAGTATGCCGGGCGTGGTGGCGCACGCCTTTAATCCCAGCACTCGGGAGGCAGAGGCAGGCGGATTTCTGAGTTTGAGGCCAGCCTGGTCTACAAAGTGAGTTCCAGGACAGCCAGGGCTACACAGAGAAACCCTGTCTCGAAAAACCAAAAAAAAAAAAAAAAAAAAAAAAAAAGAAGTGAACAAGTAACAACAAAAAAACTGTCCACCAAGAAAGCTACCACTCAAAGGTGAAGATACAGTTAAGATATTCACAAACAAAAGTAAATATGCTTTGTTAGCATATCTTCCCCATGAAACGTGCTAAAGACGCCCTTTAAGCTGAAATTAAAGAACAAAACAGTAACCTGAACTTACACAACTGAAGAACACTGGTAATAGTGAAAACATAGGTAAGCCTAAAGCACCAACAGAAGAAGCATCGAGGACCCGAGAGTGACCAAAGCTCTGCTGTATCCATGCTTCCACCATGCATCCTCCACACCACCACATGCACCAAGGCTAAAGGAAGAGGGGTGTAGAATGCAATGATCCAAGGTTGTCTGCTAAACCTGTTTCTCTGAGGCCTTCCATAAATACTCCCCACAAATGAAAGAGGGGAATACTTTCAAATTAGCTTTATGAAGGTACTGTTAGTGCTCTGATACAAGATCATAGGAAGACAAAATACTAGCAAGCTAATTCCCACAGCATATAAAGAAAACTAGACATGATGGTCAAGTAAAAACTCTAAGCCCAGCAATGGAGACTTTGCCTTATATCTGAAAACCAACCCCAATGTACAAGGAAAAATCAAAATCACATGATCACCTGAAAATATGCAGAAAAAATTTTGGTACATACTGTAATGCTAAATACTGGATCCCAAGGTCTGGTTGCCTCCAGGAGTGAGAAGATCTTCACATATACCAAGTGATGCTATGTAACCTTGCTCCTTAATTTAATACTATTGGTTGAATAAAGATGCTTACAGCTAGGCAGAAGAGAGGTAGGAGGAGTTTTTGTTCCTGAATTTGGGTCTGAAGTGGAGACCATGAGGAGAACAGAGAGAGGTGAAGAGAGAAGAAGCCACAGGGTAGGTGAACCATGAAAACATGCCACAAGGGCTGGCCAATAGAACTTAAGAGCATTCCAGATGGAACACGGCAAGTCATGTAATGGAGTTATTGGCAGGGAAGTGGACATAATAGCATAGAGGGGATATCTGCCCAGCTTTAAAGGCTAATCATTACTACAAAGACTTTGTGTCATTTATCTGGGAACTGAATGGCCAAAGGCAGGGTAGAAACCCCCAATTGAGATTAAGTATTTATCACAGAAAAAGAAATTTTTTTTAATTCAACAGATTTTCATGGATTACAAAACCCAAACTAGAATTATTCAAAAAATAGGAACAGAAGAAAACAACCTCAGCGGGACAGAAGTCATGTGTGAAACATCCACAGGTAGCTGGGGCCTGTCCAGAGGAAACTCAATGTTTCCACTAGAGATACAAAATCAATCAATATGCCAACATAGAAGGGGAACTCTCGAAGGCCCCACTCCTAGAAGAAGAGCTATAGGCAATCAATGGATACTGAGAAAGGAAAATCTGCCTGCTCCAGAGATATGCTCCGTGACAGATGATCCTAACCTTAGCCTAAGTCTCGAGCATGTGTGCATATGAGAAACAATGAATGGACTCAGAAGGACCTCCATGGATTGTGGGGGCAGGGGGAAGGAAAGGGAGGGAAAATAGTAATTAAAGAATAAGATGCCATTAAAAAATAAAGGCATATACATTCTTTCAACTTCTATTTAACATTATGTTAAAGGTTCTAAGTCATAACCATTACAAATAATAGACAAGGACAGCAAAGAGCGGTAAGAGAGATCAGGATTACAAAGACAGGCTGGAATGAACCTCTCACTACTTAAAGATGCTCCAAGTTATTCACAAAAAAATAAGTGTTAGAACAGTGAATGAATTCTGCAGTGCCACAGGAGAGGAAGTCAGTGCATAACAGCTATTGTGCTTTAAGCTAACATGAACACAAAAATGAAATTCATAAAAACAATTCAGTTTATAACTGCATGAAAACGGATGCAGACTTGGAGTCAAGTTAGCAAATCTAAGGAAAAAATACAGGGCAGCAATCCTCCAGTGGCTCCCCTCCCCTGGAGACAGAGTTTAGATCTAAATACGAAAGGTTAAAACAATAAATCTTCCAAAAGAAAACAGACTCATGACCTAAAGGTAAGCAAAGATTTCTTAAATGGGATTCAAAACACAGCAACCATAAAATGCTGATCAATTGTGGTTTATTAAAAATGAATCACTGGTTGGTCATCAAAAGATAGCTGGCCAAAATGAAAAACACAAAGCAGAGAGATTGGATATTATAGGTGGCTATTACCTCTCTTCTTTGTAATAATGATTGGCTACTTTGTTTGTAATGTGCTATAAGATTTGTGAAGTATCAGATAAAATTACTATTGGTTTTGTTTTGTTATAATTTGTCATTTTCTCGGATTATTTTTCTCAATTTAGTGGTCTATCTCTTTAGCAGAAATTCCCAGACCATCATGTTTCAGAGGTGTTGTAAATCCACTTTCGTGGTACCCAGAATTTATTCTTTAAAAAGTATCCAACAAATTAAAAGGGGGAAATGTATTAGCTAGGAGGAAAGTAGAATTAGGAAAAAATATGAGTAAATGCTTTACAGCAGAGAAGACCCAGATGGCCAGCAGAAATGTGAGAAATCCCTCAGCATCTTTAGTCACCAAAAAAGTAGAAAATGAAACTGCACTGAGAGGCTCAGAAAAACTCATTAAAATGACTAACAATGTTACATTTTGTTGAGAATACAATGTACCTAACTAAAACCTCTGACATTGTTGGCTAGATAAAAGGTTACTGCCATTTGTAGACAATGCTTGCCAGTATGTTCTAAAGCAAGACTCATGTCTAAATAATTATTTTGTAATCCCATGTAGTAAGAGAAAGGCATACATGTACCCACTAAACCACCAGAGGGAAAAGATTAACAGCAAAATCGAAACATCCATCAATCAGGTAATGGGTGGATAAAGTGCACTGTGTTCTTTCAATTGAAAGCTATCTGACAAGAAAGGACCAGAGAAGGTCTCACAGCTACAGCAACAAAGGAAAATCAGACAGGGAAGAATATGTACCCTGTGAACCTATTTATGTTAAGAAGGGATAAAAGACAGTGGCTCCTACCATGTGAAGAATTGGTAAACCAACTACAAGAACATAATGGAACCTTCTGGAATGTTGATACATTAGTACTTTGATCTGGGTAGTAGTTACACAGATGTGCACATATGCAAAAATAAAGAAATATTTGCCTCAGTGGTTTATGCAATTGACCAAGTTGTGATGTTAAGGGATTAAAATTAAAATAGATTATATCATACAAAATGAAGCTATTTTTTAAGGACCCAGTATTGCAGGCTGTCTCTACAGCATCTACATTCCCTATTTCCTTTGCATCTCACACTACAGCTCTTAAACATCATGCAAGTACTTCCTAGTTTAATTTTTTATTGGCCTACAATTTTGATGGTATAGTGCACTGGGATCAATCACTATGCCAAGGGCCTACTGTCCTCTACAGACCTTTCACACCTTCAAACAGTTGATGTTACTGCTTCTAATATTGCCTGCTAGTACACTTAGCAATCCCAACAGCAATCTCTCACCACTAGGAGGAGGACAATTTCCCACCAATCACTAAGTTCCAGGGCCCACAAGCTATAGGTCACTTAATATTTAATTTTTATGTACTTATAATCACCCCACAGATACAGTTTTACTATTTTATGTTTACCATAACAGTATAAATATTTTCCCATAGTCTTTACAAGGGCCATTTTCACTGGCTACAGAATAGTCTATTGTGTGACTACTTCATAACTTACTTAGGCAGTCCTATACTGAACATGTAGGGTGTTTCTAATTTCTCTGCATAGACTGTGGCACTGCAATAATAACCTTATACCACCATGCATTAATCACTAGGCCATGTGACTAGAATGAATTCCCTCAAGTGAGGTTACTAAGCCAAGAGCATGAGCATATAATAATTTTAAGTATGTTTTGCAGCATGTCTTTTTCTAACTGGCATGATCACCAGCGTTATATGAAGATATCACTTTTATTAAAACTTAACAGAATTATTGTAATTTCTCATCAAGTGTGGGGGGTTGAAATTATTCAACTGATTTTTCTTACATTTTGTGATTTCTTGATTATTCCAATAGATATTTGGCTGTTAAAATATTGTTAACCCAAGACCAGGCACACAGCAGGAATGAGACAGAAACGTATTTCTTCTGATGTCAGCGTCCTTCACACCTTTAGCTATTTTTAAGTCAGAGTGCTGATGCCTGTCTCACTCATTTGGATAAGGCTTGGCAAATATTTTTAACTTGTCGTTGAGCAACAAATACCTTTCAGTCGATCATGGTGTTATATTTTTCCTTCTTAAAGAAAGTCTCATAAAGTTGTAGCTATTTACCTCCTTAGTATTTTTACCATTTGAAAATTTAGGGGGTTAGCTGAAAAATATCATCCATTTTTTTCTATGTCCTGTGATTTTAATATATTTAATTCCTGAAGACAATTCCTAGGTTTATTTTGTAATATGTTCCCAGATAATGAATGAGTTCTGCCAACATCAGTTATTCCATGTTTCCTCCATCTGCAGTTCAGAACCCTTCTTTACTACCCTTACCTTGTGTGCACAGAATATCTTTCAGACTGTGTTTGATTTCTCTGCTCTCTGTCCTGACTGAATCATCATCTCCACGATTTAATCACTATTGGGTTATGTGTTTCGAAGTCTGTTAATAATGGCCCCCTTCGTTATTTCCTATTTTCTGAGGATTTCTATTGGAGTCAGATTTCCATTTCCAGTTTTATTTTCTAATCATTTTGTAAAAACCCAATAAAAATCTAATTGAGATCTAGAGAAGGACTGAGCTACAATTAAAGATAGATAATATACTTTTGAAAATTAGTCAAGGGCTATAGCAGTCAGGGCTAGTGAGGTGGTGCAGTGGTTAAAGGCACATGCTGCCAACTCTGACAACCTGAGTTTGGTCCCTAGAACACACATGGTGGAAAGAAAGAATAGACTCCTACTAAGTTGTCCTCTGACTTCTCCATGCAAGTGACACTGCATGCTTGTATACACACACATACACGCACAGAGGGACTAAGAATTAAATGTATAAATAAACAAAGGTGCAAAGAAAGTGTAGCAGGGACTATATTATATCCATTACTTTTCTGCTACTGTGATAAAACACCTTAAACATGGAAACTTATTAAACATTTAATTGTGCTTATGGTTTTAGAGGACTAGAGTCCATGATGGCTGAGCAGAGCCACAAAGAGCGGAGAGCACACATCTTAATCCACACACTGGGGTTCAAGAGAGCTAAATTGAAATGGGGTAAGTATTTTGAAATGTCACACACACTGTAACATACCTCCTCCCACAAAGCCAAAACTCCAAATTGTTTCCCAAAAAAGCTTTACCAGTGGAGAATCAAATATTCAAATATAGGAGTTGTGTTGGGGGGGTCTATTCTCATTCAAAACAGTGCTGTGATATAACCTTTCACTTATTTATCTTATTTCTTCCAAAGAAATCCATTTAAGAGCCATCGAACATAGGCTCTGGACTCAGGTTAGCTGGACTTGAATGCAAGCTCAATTGCTAACAATATGTACCAGTCAGTGTTAAGTGACAAGGGACTGCCAACTCTTGGAGGAGCATAATGCTGAAGATACATTCTCACATGTGAAGGTTACAGGGAAACATGGACAGTCTTACGTACACAGGGCTTATTCTTCCCATCCTGTCAGAAGTGGAGGAGCATGGGGAAGCAGGTCTACCACTTAAGACCGAGACCCAGAACTTACACACTCATATTTATCCGCATGGCATTGGTCAAAGCAAGTGCATGGCGAGGTCTGATATCAGTGACACATGGTAGAGAGCTCTTCATTTGGGATTTGGAAGAAATTAACATTTTCTATATAATGATTAGTCTTCTAAACCACATAACTTAGGGAAATTCACACAAAGGTCAAGCCTCAGTTTCCCTTCCTTGAAGAATAGAGATTCTCACCTGGCCTCTGCTATGGGGGAATATGAAAACAAAGTGGAATGACATTCAAGACAAGCTCAGCACTGTGTCTGACAAGCAGCCAGAGCACAGTAAATGCCAAGCACTATTGCTGAGTTTAATGATAGAGCAAACATAGCAATTGGCCCTTGGAATTCAAATGAAGAGGTTTCAGTTATTCAGTGTCAGATTTTACCTCGTTACCTCGAATACATTGTTTCGGCTTTTGGAGGAAGCTAGTAGCCTCATCCATCAAGAGAATGCACAAATTCTAGGAGCCCTAAACTAAGTTGGGTTTGTACGTTACCTGGTGAGCTTGTATACCATTGAAGAAACAGTGACCCTCCAGACATCCTTGACTCTCCTCTTCTACACATTCAGGCAGCCACCATCTTCTGCATATGACGGCTTCCATTTGCCCACATTTACTATCCTGATTTCACTTCTAAGAAGCATCTTCCCTTATTCCAATAAAAGTACTGGGTATTGGGAGGGATCTTTACAAGAAAGTCTACCTTGCAGAGGTCTAGGGGAAGAAATGCCTCCACAGTCTTTCTCCTCAGCTCTCTGAGCTCTACTCTATCCCACCTCACCAGGGGGTTGCTTCTCATCCATTTTTATGGTCTAGGCAAAGAAAGTCTTCAGCTTGCTCTTCGTCATAAAGGAAAAAAAATCAAATAAATAAGTCTCAGATATCTGATAAAACCCAGCAGAGGAAGCCTCCATTACTGGAATCAATCAAGGACGAGTCTAGAGAAGCTTAGTATTCTTTCTGTGGACAATAAGCTAGGTCGATTTTAGTGGCTACCCTAGACTACAAATTCCAGGAACCAGCTTTTTGGTCCATTACTTTGGTAAAAAGCTTCTAAAGAGTCAAGGAACTGCCCAGCACACAGGTCCTCACAGCCCTTCATAGGCCACCATGACCAAACTCTGTGCTGCCCAAACAAGACTAGTGACTGTTTTCCTATTGCCAGGCAATGCCAACGTATTTGTTTATCTTCCAAACACAATCATTTAGAAAGACTGTGCTGTCTATGAGAAACCTGAGAGAGGCTCACCTGGAACTCAGGTGCCCTCTTCTGTTCCTACCATTGATGGCAGATGTGTCAAAGAGACGCCTCTGCCTTCTCTACCTTGCTTTTCTTATGAACATGCTTATGCTATTCTTGTCTCTCTTTTATTTCTTATTAGCTTAAATGCATTTATTTTTATCTAATGTGATTATTCACTTTTTGTTTTTGTTTTCAAGTAAAAACAAAATGATCAGAGATCAAACTGTGATCATTTCTACAGCAATTAGCTGCATACAGTGCTGGCTTCTCCTAGACACTTTAATCTCAAGGAATCACGATTCGGAGGGGTGCTTCATCGATACATCATAAACTCTAGGGTGGCCTAGGTTGGCCGATGATGAATCACTGTCACCAGGAACAGAGGTGGCCCCATCCTAGGTGACGAGAGACTATCCCCACTGCCATATAGGAAATAAATGTAAAATTCTCTAAGATGGAAAGGGCTAGGTCAGTCCCATGCAGGCTCACTAGTTGTTGCAGTTGCATAGCTTGGTCATGTTGTATTCTTAACTGATGGACCAGGGGCTGGTTCTGACTCTTTTACCCACTATTGGACCCTTTCCTAATACTGGGTTGCCTTGCCTAGCCTTAATATGAGGGGAAGTACCTAGTCTTACTGCAACTTGAAATGTCATGTTTAGTTGATATCCCTGGGAGGCCTGACCTTTTCTGAAGAGAAATGGGGAAGTTGATGAGGAGGGGCAGAATGGTGGTGGGGAAAGAGACTGAGAAGAGAGGAGGGAGGGGCAACTCTGAGGTTGGGATGTAAAAAATTTAATAATAATAATAATAATAATAATAATAATAATTTAATGCTATAAGATGCCTATCAAGCCCATGTCTGGATTTCTGCAAAGAAAGATGCTTCTAACCCAGTCTCCAGACTCTGGCTCGTCAGGGAGGCACTTCCTTAGCAGAGATTCTGATCCACCTCCCAACTTTATGGAAAAATCTCCACGGACATGAATCATTCAACTCTAATGAAATCCCAGAGATGGCCTCAAGTTTGCATGTGCCACCAATGACCTAAGAACCCACGGCTATTCCAGGGCAGAGCCTGGACAGCTTACCTCCTCATCTCTGTAGCCCAAACTCTTCATAATATTTTGCCTCAGGCCTCACAAATTTCCTGATATGACAGGCAAGACAGAAACGGAGTATTTTCAAAAACCCAGAAAAACTCAACACAGGGTAGCAGGGTTCTTCTAATCATAATGGGAATTTATACAAAGCATTACCATCCATGAAGTGTCTGCCCACTCGACACTGTGACCACAGAAATGTCCCCAAACTCACATTGATGGGATTCAGGTTCAACATCATTTGTGGTCCAAGGACATTGAACTTATCTCTCACTTTCTGAGGGCTTCAGAATCCAAGAGAGCCAAAAATGTCCTTTCCAAGGCCTGAAGTCACTGTGTTTACTCAGAAACATTTTCTCCAAAGGGACTGGGGTAGCTTGCCACAAAGAACATATTTAATCAACTGGTACAACATAAATAAAGCATAATAAACTAGGGCCTGGCAAAGGGGAATACAACTATACAAACACCAGAATTAATGGGTTTGCCCTTCCTACAGTGAGAGCAGAAAGGAAAAGCCACTGTTACATCCATCACATTGCTGGGGAGGAGAGGCAGACAGCCCCTAAATCTCAAAAGATGGCCTTCCAAATATGATGAGCAGTAAGTTCAAGAAGAAACCAAACATTTGCAGAACTCTGCTGCAAACTGGAATCACCAAGATTCCATGATTCCTGGGCTGGTCCTGCCTGTTCCAGCTCATTGATTCTTCTGTTTAAAATAGAAGAACACATCCCAGTAAGGAAGACCTATGAACCACACATTGTGGAAGGCCAGCTCTGACTCATCTCAGGTCACAACCACCAGCTGTGTGATCCTCCCTTAAACCCTGACATTAGCCTTCAAGAGCAGTAGCTCCAGTTCACAAATAAACAGGGTTGGCATGTATCAGTGTCTTAAAAAGCCAATGAATGACAGAGCCCCATTCTCTTAACTCCATATATTAATTTATTAAAAGATCTTTGATAAGAGCTGGCACCTTGTGAAGAGACTTTTCTATTATGAAATTGAGTCTCATGTAGCCCAGAATACTTGCCAATTCACTATGTACCCAAGGCTGGCCGTGACTTCTGACCTTTCTTCTTCAGTCTCCCAAATTCTGAGAGTTCAGGTGTGCACAACCACTCTCAGCCAGAGATGGGCTCTTAAAAGGGTCTAGAGACATATGAAGGTCAATTGTAGAGCTTTCTGATGAGCTCAGGACTAAGACTGTGAACAGATAGAGGGAGATATGTGAACCCTGGGAGATATGTGAACCCTGTGCTTTTGGCTCTCCATACCCTAACCCAAGCTCTATAACAACAAGAGAAGAATATGTGCCATCTATGCATCAGGATAACAAGACCTGGTTGTGTGTGATAAGAGGTTGGAAATCCATCTCCACAACTCTTCTACAAGAGATGAGATCATGTTCTTCTACCGAGATTTCTATCACAAAGTACTTAAGACTGGAGGTCAAAGCAATAGAAAACTATGACCTCACAGCTCTCGGGGTGAAAATGAGAGATCTAGGAGTCAGTGAGGCCAGATCCCCTGAGAGTCAGGGTGGAAAGAGTGATTCTAGACTTCGGTTCCCTACCTGGAGATGTCACCAACCTCTCCGTCTTCACATCATCTTCTGTTACACCAGTCTCAGTTCCCAAGGTCCTCACCAGTAAGTGACTTAGGTCTACCCTGATGACCTTACTATCACCTATCACCTACAATCTGCAAAGTTCCTTTTCCACAAAAGGTCACATGCTGGGACACAGAGGTTTGGACTCCATCATATCCTGCAGTGAGGAGCACAATTAAATCTACAGCAGAGGCCACTGCACCAATGCCCTTGGTGCAGGCAGCTGCTTGTCTGCAGGTGTCAGAGAAGGGCATAGGGGGCCACGCAGAGAACCCATCTATCAGCGCCCTATTCCAAGCCACCTTTACCTTCTGCCAAAACAATTAGGTGGCCTCCGTGCTGGTCCTCAATCTTCTACAATTGTCACTCCCTTTGAGGTGCCATGAGGCAGCTGGAATGAACTTTTCAATCAGAATACAAATCTGATAATGGCAGAACCTACTTAAAAGCCTTGATGACTGCCCATTATGCTTGAGGGAGGTGGAGAACAAAGCCATGCTGACCTCATTTCCCTTCAAATGCTGCCTGGTTCCTAGAACACTAAGCTCTTTCTCCTTCTGGACCTGGGACTCACTTAGAGCTTGTGACAATTCAATTTTCTCACCAGCTTACAGAAGTAAATATTCTCGCCTGCTTCCCTTTATAAGCCATGGTACCTGAAGAGGTTCAAGTCCATCTTTCTCACCCCTGTGTTCCCAGCTCCTAGAACAGTACCAGGCCCATAGCAGGTGCTCAACATTTAAGTATAGAAAAACTTAGCAGTAGTTACTTAGGGGAATTACCTTGGATGACCTTTTCTCTTTTTGCAAACCTACTGTGCATAATGGATATGCATGTTAGGAGCTTTAGCAAATTTCCAGTTCCAAGGAATAGATGAGAAAATGAGTTTCTAAGCCCAGAAATGAACCATCAAAGGTCACATAGATGATCTTATTTGATTCCATATCCTGAATTCTTAGCAGCAAAGCTCTTCTGTATATCCATGCTGGGGGTTACACTGGAGAGAACCAAGTCCTGCTTTGCCGCTCAGCTCTAGGTAGTTTCTGACTAGCAAACAAATCCCTCTGTTCCCTCTTCTCCCCAGAAAATAAATCCATATCCTACCTAAAGTCCTGGGGTGAGGAGGTAGTGGGGAGGGGGTGTGGGGTGCCATGTCAAGGTACCCAGATTGTGCCTCTGACTCTTAATAGAAGTAGGAGCTTACTGGGAAATTTATATGGTATTAATTTCAATCATCCACATGATAAGATCTAAAATCACCCAGTAGAAGAGCCCATGGACCTACCTGTGAGGAAATGTATTAATTAGGTTAACTGAAATGAAGAGACTCACTCACTACCAGTGGCACCATTCTCTAGGCTAAGATCTCAGGCTGACCCACTATCAGGGGCACCATTCCCTAGGCTAAGATCTCAGGCTGACCCACTATCAGTGCCACCATTCCCTAGGCTAAGATCTTAGGCTTGCCCCACTATCAGTGGCACCATTCCCTAGGCTAAGATCTCAGGCTGACCCACTATCAGCGGCACCATTCCCTAGGCTAAGATCTCAGGCTGACCCACTATCAGCGCCACCATTCCCTAGGCTAAGATCTCAGGCTGACCCACTATCAGGGGCACCATTCCCTAGGCTAAGATCTCAGGCTGACCCACTATCAGGGGCACCATTCCCTAGGCTAAGATCTCAGGCTGACCCACTATCAGGGGCACCATTCCCTAGGCTAAGATCTCAGGCTACATAAAGGAGAAAGTGAACTTAGGAAAAGCATTCACTGCTCCCTACTTCTGGACTTGGACTGCAGTATAAACATGTCACAAGTTCCATTCTCTGTGATTTCTCTGCACTGATGGACCATAATCAGCTGTAAGCCAAAATAAACTCTTCCTTCCTCAGTGGCTTTTGTCGAGGTATTGTATCATAGCGATGGAAAAGTAACTAAGACAAGCAGGGGCCTTGAGGACTTTCCTGCTCTGGAAGATGTGAATCCACTTCAGTGAGAACCCAAGAAAGGATGATCATATGAATACCTGTTTGGTTCTAGCCACTGTGGGACCCAGAAAAACAGTGATCTCTTTACTTCCTCCAGATGAGCTAGAGCTGGAGAAGCTTCAAGTGAAGGCTCCCAGCCTCCACTAAAGCCGTAGAACCAGGTAGAAGGTAAGGGTCAGTCTTGGTGGGCCCCTGGGGATGGAAGCCCATGAGTACAGAGAACTGGTAACTAGTAAGCAGGCTCCATATACTAGGCTAGTCTCTAGAAGTCATGAGCTACCATCAGTCAACTGTGAACGGGGTACCTGCCCCCACCTTGGCAGGTCTGACTAGCTTCCTCAAGCTCATACTTTGAGCTGGACATGTAGCTACAAAGTCAAGGTCTGTTTTGCTTTGTTCTATTTTGTACCAGGAAAGGCACAAGTGAAGGACATGAACTGCAGCCACTCCAGGGCAAAGCCCCTGTGAATTAGCCTTTGAAGGAGAATCTGGAACCAGTTGGAGGCATGGACGCTAACTTCACAGGGGCTGCCTTGCCCCCCCCCCAGCTTTTGATTACAGCCCAGAGGCTGCTAGGAAGCTTGGCCAAGAGCTTCATGTTGGCCTACTTCAGATGGTGCCAAAGCTCATCCAGCTCTGCCTTCCTGCCCCAGGCTGTCTGGCAGGCTGGTGCTCCACTCCTGAATGCTCACACTTAGAAGTTTTACCAAAATGATCTGGCCTTCCGTTTCCTTTTTTATGCTTTCATTTTCCCACCCTTTGATCCTTGTATTTCTTCAAGTCCTTCTTTCCCAAGGTAGACTTTCTACTGCATGCAGGTATTGTTGTCAGATTGTGAGGACAACAGGGACAAACCATATAGATAGACTAGTGTTGAGGAAACAGTTAATAAACTGCCCAATTAACACATTAAACTGGAACAAACTGAAAAAAGGAAGAATGAGTGCCAGAGGAGTAGGTATAGCTTTAAAAGGGATTTATGTGTGTGTGTGTGTGTGTGTGTGTGTGTGGTGTGTGTGTGTAGGGGGTGTTTGTTTCTTCGTTTGTTTAAAAAAAAAAAAACCACAAGGATGTCCAGAGGTTGCCAAAGAGGTAAGATGGCAAGCCATGTTGCCAAAATGATAGAGAATGGAAGTTCTGTGTGGGTGTATAATGCTGGCCTCAAGAGCCATAGAAAATCCCAAAACCAAGGTGGAAGATGCTCTACACTACCAGTCATGGAAGCTGGAAGTCCCCTCAAACACTGTAGGCTACTGTTGTCATTGATCTCTGTAGTGCACCAGAACTAGATGGGAAGACCCTATTGCTGAAGAAAACATATACTTCAGTTTCAGAGTATAGAGAAACAAAGCTGGAAGTGATCTGGAAGCTTCCTCCCTACTGGCAAAGCTTTCAGTGATAGAAGGTACTATTCAGGCTAATAGGAAAGTTTTCTTATCTCGCTATGGGTCCTGCATCCTATGATACTTAGCCAGCAGGCAAGATCTGCCTATTGGTACAACAAGGACATGCCTGCTAAGAGGACAGCCAGCTATTGACTGGAAATGAAGCCCATTTCACTGGAGGAAGATTATAATCTGCACTAAATGTGGTCAAAAGCCCACGTCTAGGAAGATTGGAAGTTTTGAGGAAAACCCACCAGTCATGTTTTGCTAAGCAGATATGTTGTCAAATTGCCTTCTAAATGTTTACACTAATAACTCATAAATTGGTGCTCATTTCACCCTTGGTTAAGGAAGCTTCTATCTG
Organism: Mus caroli; assembly: GCF_978045245.1. Taxonomy (NCBI): domain Eukaryota; kingdom Metazoa; phylum Chordata; class Mammalia; order Rodentia; family Muridae; genus Mus; species Mus caroli. Next base: position 28,132,517 of record NW_028227267.1, on the reverse strand, counting down.
CAGTATAGAGTGATGAATGCATTGACTCATAAAGGGTCAAAGTGAGGAGAAGCAGCACCTGCTGAGTGTGCAGTCCAAAGCAGAACATTTACATCACCCTTCCAGAGACCAGGGGATGTTTGGAAGAAGTTGTGGCAAGAATATAAAAACCTGGTGGATAGGGATGGTGCAGAGAAACGCTGTATTCTGAACACAGCACGGCTGCAGCCCTCAGAACTCAGAGCAGGTGGAGTTTCCCGGCACAAACTTGTACAAGACTTTCCTGTCAATAATCCATCATGGATAGACAAGGACTCCTGACACCGCCCCTCCCTGAGGAACTACTAGCAATTAATGGTTGCTAGGGGAGGGGGATTCACAGCCCTCAGTGGTAAGTTACCCTTTGCTCAAATAAATATCCTTCTACTTCTGCCTATGCAGGCAACTCTAATTAGACAGAGCAGCTCACAAACACACAGAAAGGCAGGAAAGAAGGGCTTTGGCAGAGGGAAAGGGCACTAAAGAGGATATTGGAGCTAAGTATATTCAGGGGTGTGTGTGTGTGTGTGTGAGAGAGAGAGAGAGAGAGAGAGAGAGAGAGAGAGAGAGAGAGAGAGAGACTGTAGAAGATTTAAGAAAGAAAAGGAAAATAAAGGTGAGGTCGCCTTTTCATGGGGTTTAGAGGTGATAAGTGGGCAGCCATGTGAGATTCTGGATATGTTAATTTTCTTGCCTTAGAAACCATGTTTAGTGTCACCACCTATACTAAGACATCATGCTCTATACCTTAAGGACTTCAGAGTTCAATCTGAGAACAAAATCATTGGAGTATTTTAAGCAGAAGTAGTCTGATTCATCTTTAAGAGGACTACTCTCAGTGCTGCTGTGGGTCAAAGGTAACCCTCTGTGTACACTGTTAGGTAATCACTAAGGATGCTGGGTAGTGTTATAATGGGGGTGACTGAGGCCTACTCCAGCAACAGTGGAATCAGGGACAAGCTGAGACATTTCTGAGCGTTAGTTCAGAAGCTACAGACAGTAAAGAAAGGCTATGTCCAGGATACACATCTTGAAAGGATAATAAGATGCTGATGCCGTAGAATACAAACGTAAAGGGCTGACCTTGGTCTTGACCAAGTCCTAGAATAGGCCAGCATGTGGGAAGAGATTTCAGTGATAGAGAGAAAGCTCATTGGTAAAGGCACTTGCTACTAACCCCGGTGATCCAAGTTTGATCTCTAGGACCCACACAGTGGAAGGAGAGTGACACCTCTCACAAGTTATCCTCTAACCTCTAGATGCATTCCATGTCATATGCCACACATGGACTAACATATCACAAATAGATGATAGAAAGATAGATAGATAGATAGATAGATAGATAGATAGATAGATAGATAAAATTTAAAGGACTAATTTCAACACAAGACAGACTCTCGAAGTTCCCTGAGGCCCCAACATGATGCAGTGAGAATGAGGACCACAAAGGGCAAGAAGCATTCTCCAGCAACATGGGATCAGAACCCTGACAAATGCTTACAGGCACATTCCTGGTCCCATCTCAGCTTCTAGGACTGAGACATGGAGTATGGAAATCCTGGGCAGGGCCCAGCAAGGCACCTTCTAGCTCTAATGCTAAGTCTAATGCTAATATTCTCAATGAACATGCTCTTGTGTGCTAAGTTCTAAATGATACTTCATCATTTATATGAAGGTTTCTCAATCAAGCACAGGTTGGATAATGGAGCAGCAGACCTCTGCCCTGTTGAACAGTTAATAGCATCACTAATTAAGACTCTGTCACTAATGCCTTAAGACATTGGCCACACACTGCCTTGGAGATATAATTACCCCCAGGTAAAAGCCACAAACATAAACTCTTGTAGCAACAAACACAATTACTTCTATTTGCAGAGTAGGAAACTGAGAGTCAGAGGCCCTTTGTGACATGCTCAGGCCTAAGCAAGCATCAGAGTTCATGTTTAAACTTGGGCTTTCTGATTGAATGTCCACAGCACTTCTAACACATAACTCTTCGACAGATGCAGGTATCCATACTAAGTCACTACCTGCCTCAGTCTCTTTCACCTGTGAGTCAGAGAAAGATCTAAACTTAAACTATAAAACAGATGGATCCACTATGCATCTAACTCAAAAAAAAAGTGGCCTTCAGAGGCAGGCTGCAGGACTTATCAAATGGTACATCAAGCTTGATAGTTAGAGGCAGGACTTCCTTGTAGGGACCACTGTTAGCATAGAGTTAACATTTAAGAACCTAGAGCTGCTGCTCAGTCCCTGGGGAGACCCTGGAATACCACACCTTACCACCAACCGAGGCATGACCTGGGGTCTATCTCCTCCATGGTGACTCTACCTGTTTGATTCCTCTCTTTCAAACCCTTGTCTATATCTGGAGAAATCCTATAACCAGATGCAATGCCACTCGAACTCCTCTATCTGGCTGCCTAGCTCCCAGGTGAAGGAAAAAGGCCAGCTAGTATTGGCAGCCTTCAACTGTGCCCAAGGTCAAGTTCACCAGAAGGAAGGAACAAGGCTGGGTTTCCTAATGCAAAGCCTGACAAGTTTTAATTATGTAGTTTCCTCTCTCAAAGCATTAATTTACTCTCCTGAAGAAGAAATACAATAATACCCTCCTCACAGGGATGCGGTAGAAATAAAAAAAGATGTTGGAGGCTAAGTACCGGGCATAATGTCTATTGCATTTAAGGCACTCAATAAATCATTCATTTAATAAAACTCTGAAACGCTAAGCAGGACTAGGAGAAAAGTTTTGGATGCCTCCCAGGTGTTTTTAACTTACAGACACACTGAGTAGGTACATAAATGGATGCTAAGGAGTCTGTAGTAGCAACTCTCCTAGATTTGAGGCAGCCCAAATTTAATGGAGGACTGCCTGAAAGGTAATGTAGTTGTCTCAGACCAACCACATTTGTCTTAAAGGCAGCTGCCTGCAGAAAGCCAATCCAGAACATTTCCAAATGAGATGCCCTGGGAGAGCCTTAGGTAGGCACCAAAGCAGTCAGTCCAAGAGAAAATCATAATAATAACACAGGTAGTTGTCAAAGACATTTGTCTGTGCATTCTGTTGGAGCACCAGCATTAGCTGCAGAGACAGCCCTGGCAGGGGGGCCAGATGGGAAGAGCCTCACATAACAACTGGATAAACACAGCAGCTTGGAGAAGCCTGGAGTCTCTGCCAAATCCTGGCTGCAGCATGTCCCTTCTGCCAGCCATGCTGTGGGAGAGGAAAGGTCTCAGCAAGCAAAGGCGCATCAGCCAGGCCCACAGAGAGGAGGAAGGCAGAGTGGCCAGTGGCCTTTGGACCTTGTCCTGCTCCCTGACTCAGCTTAGTCTGCACAGAATCTATGTCTAAAATATATTCACAGTTCATTTATTAAACAAGCATGTGTAGTTGCTGGGTAGGTGCAAAGAAATGTTCCGGGCACTGAAGATACTGTAAAGGACAACACAGAAAAGCTTCCTTCTCTTGGAGAGCTTTTGTTTGCAAAAGCAGAAACATCTACAGTCTGCATTTTTGTCAGGTAACTGCATAGAATCCATACCTTGCCTCTCCTCCTCTTTAGTACTTTAAAAGGAACACCCATATTCCCCAGCTGTATTTCCTGGCCAGGGGTGCTGATGTCTGAGAACCTCTGCCCAAGCCACTTGCCCTGCCCCCATAAGCCTAGTACATAAGAAACCAGTATGGAGGAAAAGGCACTGTAGGAACATCATAGATGCTGGTGAGAACAGCCCCTGGGCACTCAGCTTTCAGAGTTGCCCCAGCTGGCCAGCCTCTCAGCTCATGCTGTCTTTCTAGGCAGAACTTTGACTGGGAGGGGCTCTCCCTCCCTCATTCAGCCTCAGCTTCCTGTTCTCACCCTCAACCTGGTCCTCACCCATCCTCTGCCTACCTGCCTTTCCACTCACCCTGTGTTTTGCTGAATTTAGGATGCTCATCTCTGATCACTGCCTTCACCATTGTCACACTTCAGACCCAAGAGTAAGTGCCATGCCCTCAGAAGCCTTCCCCAACCAGATGTGTGCATCTGGATCAGGACCCTGAACAGCATGGTTACACATCTTCAGCCTCACAGGCACCTGAACTTGTGACTCCTTGGTGTGGCTGGGTTTTGGTTTGTTGAATGTCTACTCCCTGCACTCACTGAAAATGCTATAAGGAAGGAGATATGTTGGATTCACAAACCACAAAACCATTGTGCCTACAACAGAGGTTGCCACAAAGTAAGAGCTTAAGAAACAATAGAGGGCACTAGGAACAAAGGAATTAATAGTGGGAATGTGTCCCCTGTCTTCAAAACTCAGTTTGAGTGGCATCTCTTCTCCTGACCCTCACCCACCTCTAATAGATTTGGGAGTGCCATACTGAAATACAGTCACTGACTGGTATGCCCAGTGCTGGAGGGCAGAGGAAGCTATATTTGACTTTGTGTTCCCTTCCCTTGGTGCAAAGCCAGGGGCAGACATAGGTAGTGTTGCATAAATGCAATTAAGCATGAATGGGTGAGTGGGTGTGTGATATAATAGATGATGATGATGATGATGATGGTGTGTGTGTGTGTGTGTGTGTGTGTGTGTGTGTGAGAGAGAGAGAGAGAGAGAGAGAGAGAGAGAGAGAGAGAGAGAGAGATTTTGTTAATGTGATCCAAAGGTTTGTTAGAGTCAGGCATAGTGAAACACCAGTATGACCCAGGGGGCAGAAGGCATGGGAGGAAAAGATGAACTCCTCACTGTGCTTTCTGGGGAAGAAAGTTGCAGACCAAAGTAAGCCAATCCAAAGAAGCCACTGCAACGATTATTCTTGGTTTCTAAGTTCACTGCCTCTGGAATTAGCTATAACCCAAGGGGTTAGATATATCTGTGAGGGATTTTATTATTAGTAGAAAGCAATCTGAAATGGGAAGACCAACAACCTTTAATCCGGATCTCTGGAGATAAGAAGATCCACCTTTAATCTGGGCCACACCTTCAGGTGACAGCCTATATAAAGCATGGGAAAGGAGGAAGCTTTAGCTCTTTGTCCACTCACTCTTGCAAGTCCATTCCTTAACTGGCATTAGAGCCTACTTCTTCAGGATTCTGGCATATACTGGAGATGAGCTGAGACATCAAGCCTCATGGTCTGAACAACTGGGTTCTTGGGTATTTCATTAATAGACAGCCATCACTGGACTAGCTGGACCACAACCTGTAAATCACTCTAATAAATTATATACATATATATATTATATATATAATTTATTATATATATACACATATATATACACATAATTAATTATATATATACACATATATATATATACACACACACGTGTGTGTGTGTATGAAAGAGAGAGAGAGAGAGGGTTGCAATGAATAATTCTAGTAGGCTCTGGGGAGTCAGGAGATGTTGGGGTTGTATATAGCCCTGAAAGAAATGGGGCAGAGGAACAGTATGTTGACTACTAACAAAAGTAAGAGAGATAGCTGGGCTGTGGCTGTGGGCTTCTGATTAGCTCCCATATGCAATGTCTGCTCGAAGCCCCTTCTTAATCAACGGGATCCCAAGATAGTTAAGTGCTATAGAAACCAGAAAAAAATCATTTAATATAGTGCTGGGGAGATGTCTCATTCCGTAAAGTGCTATTCGGGCAAACAGGTCAGGTTGAAGTCTAACAGCCAGCAATGTAAAGCAATTATAATCCCAGCACAGGGAAGACGGAGATAGGCTGATGCTTGAGACTCACTGCCCAGCCAGCCTAGCATGACCACTGAGCTCTCAGTCTTAATATAAGACCCCCATCTCACAAGATCAGGTGACAGAGCCTGAGAAGGAATGACAGCTGAGGTTGGCCTTGGGTGTCCATGTATATGTAAACACACATACAGCTGGACATACACATATACATACCTACCCATATATGCACACACATTAGTAATAAGAATCATATAATATAGGGTGATCTACAGAAAGAAGACAGAAAACACTTTCTTCATCACTCGTGGGACTTGAATATTCACATGTGCTCCCATTTATAATTGGAAATCCCAACCCTCAAGGTGGTGATACCTTTAAGACATGGCAGATTCGTGAGGGTGAAATTAGTGCTCTTACAAAACAAGCTCCGGGTCACTCCTTTGTCTCTTCACCTACGTAGGAACACAACAAAAAGATGACCATCTGTGAACCACTGACCTTCCTCAGATATTAAAATTTGTCAAGTACTATGATGAGAACTGTGAAAATAAATATCTGCTGTTTTCAAGTAACTTAGTCCGGGTTATTTCATTATAACATCTCAAACCTATGACAACACTTACTTTCACAAATGTTTCAAAAGCATCTGAGCTTGCCAATCACAGTATCTTAGAAGGAACCCGTGCAGGGAAATGACACTATAACAAGCATCCTATCTTCTCGGTAGCTACTGCTGCTTTTTCTGCTCAGCGCCTACATCGCCCAAAGGAAATAGTAACCCTTTAAAATTTTTATAGGACAGTAAGTAAAATGAATTTTATTCTTATATTTAACAAGTATCTGTTATGCTCTAACATATGCCAGAGCTTATGCCAAGCTCAGGGAGAAAAGCAGTCACCATCAGTTCTTAAGAGTTTGGGCACAAGTGTGACAACGGCCTGTTGATAAAGGCTTAGTCCCTAGCCCATGGATCTGCCAGAATTAGGACTTTTTTTAAGAGGGGGAGCCTAGAAGGAAGCTTGGCCACTGAGGCATAACCATGGAGACGCTGTGAGGAGTCAGGCCTCCCTTCTCTTTCTCTGTTTGCTTCCCAGCTGCCATGACATGGCCAGACTTTCTGCTACATTCCCTGTAATGTCGATGCTGCAACAGGCCCAAACCACAGGCTCAAGACTCTCGAACCATAGCCCAAGATAAAGCTTTTCTCTTACAAGCTGACGATCTCAGATCTTCTGTCATAGCAACAGAAGGCTGGCTTCAGCATCTGCCTTCAGGATTAAAGGAAGACAGTAAATAGTAAAATAAGGAATCCAAAAAGAGTAATCAGAAGACAGGTGCTTAAAAGTCGAATCATGCTCTGGAGTTGGCTTTTCTACTGAGGTAGACTTTTTAAAATGAAAAAGAAAGTCAAAACCACACTATGAATCAGATCACTTGCAAAGGTCCCAGAGTTACAATGAGTCAAGTGCTACAGGAAAAGACAAAGCCCTCAGAGGGAAAAGAGGTGAGCCCCATGCAAGTTCCAGTTTTATTTACAGTTTAATGAAATACCTTTGAAAACTCCCAAATAATGGAGTCGAGTTTATTACAACTGCTCTGTTGAGCAATATGAACCCCAAAGAAGAAAAACAGGAAAGTCTTTGCCTTCATGTCCTATGCTCTGGTCCCAGAATGGCACCCATAACTTTAAAGTCACTTGAGTTATTAAGAAATGCAGGCTCTCTATGTCCCTAATTGATGCCTGCCTCTCAAATCAACAATGGCATGGGCAGACCTTGTTCTCAGGGTGAACGCTGGACCTTATAACAAGATTTATCACACAGCCCTGCCCCATTAGACACTCTGTTCCTTCCTGTGGCCCACTGGGGGTGGGGGCAAGTGTAGAGGGCTAATAGGAATCCTTTCATTGCTGTCAGTGAGGGGAGATGTTCTGATACCCCCTATCTGAGTCTCGCTCCTTACTTACTACATGGGTACATCCACTGAACGGAATATAGAATGTACAGAAACTATCAAGATCACGGATGATTTCTGCCTTGTGCCCTGGGAAGTGGGAACTCCTGAGAGGCTGGGAAAGGTGGGTTGGAGAATGCTGTTTTGGATATGTCAAGGCTGCGGTTTATGTGTGACAGTGAAGCAGATTTAAGGCTCAGAGGGAAAGTGTAGAAGTAACATTCCCTTTGTGAGTAGTTTAGCAAATGCCTGAAACCTTTGGCCTGTATGAGACCAAGAGAAATGAAGCAGAACAAAAGGGGGAGTATGGACTCCCCCTGGGGAATGGGGACAATTGTGGTTCCATGGGATATATGAGTCTGTGAAGAAGACTGAGAAAACCGGCCTTGAATTAGGGGACATCACTGGTATGATGATAACACAGAGGAGAAAAGAAGAGGTGGCAGCAAGGAGGTGGTTGTCAGCATGGATGAATTCTCCAAAAAGGACAAAGATGACAAATAACAGCATACTCGAAAGGTAGGAACAGCTGGTCTTGGTAAGCTCGTTTCAGGAGTGCAAGGATGAAATCAGCCAAATTATAGTAGGTAGAAAAATCAGACCAAAGAACAGAGTCTTTAGCTGGGTGCTAACAAGATGAGAACCTGCCTTTCTTTGCTAAGATGGAAGATTCTGTGAACAGAAAAGGACAGGCTAATTTCTGGTGATTTCAGTGACTATACAGTTTAGATGTTAAGTGCTCCCCCCTCCCAGACTCCTGGGTATTACTATTGGGAAGTATTTTTTGTTTTTTGTTTTTTAAAAAGTCAGGGAGGTAGGGCCTAGAGAGAGGTGACCAGGTCACTGGGACATGTTGTGGGTCACATGTGACTTCTTGCTAGTTTGCCTCTCCGGAGAGGACTGTTAGGAAAGGAGCAAATCTGAGTCATCACTCTCTGTTTTAGTTGGAGACGTGACAATGTATTCCACACACACTACCGCCATGGCATTGCTAACATCCACCAGCCTCTTCAGAGGCCAAGCAACAGAGCCATGAGTCTTTCCTGTTTCCAAACTGTGAGCTGAATAAACATCTCTTTTTTTTTTTTTATAATGGCCTGTGTCCAGTACTTCATTGTAGTTGCAGAAACTCGACTAATGTAGAAGAGGCGTGATAAAGAGCAACACAAGGTGTTTGAATGCAAATGGGGTGAGCTGAGACCTCTCTCCGTGGAAATGGCTATAGCAGGGAGGGGAGTTTCCTCAGATGAGGCAAGGTCAGGTGGGGGCCAACGAGCACTAATGTACATGAGCTTATATCAATGCAGACAGAAGAGGAGGCTTTTGTGTATTGGATGTAAAATGTCCCTGACAGGCTCCTGTATTTGAATGACTGGCCTACCTACCGTTGGTAATGTTGTTTTTAAAAGGTTAAGGAACCGCTGGGACAGGGGACCTAGGGCTGATGCAGGCTAAGGGAGCAGGCCTTGGAGGTTTTACTATTTCCAACTCTGGCTAGAGCATTCTATTTCCTGATTCATCGAGCTGTGAGGAGACTCTGCCACACATCCCAGCCACTGTGAACTCTGCTCTGATTTCCCCACCATGATGGACAAAATAAATCTTTCTTTCCTTTAGTTGCCTCTCTCCAGTATTTTGTTTGTCTTATGAGTATGGATGTTTTCCGTGTTTGCATGTCCATGAACTACATATGTGCCTGGGACCCAAAGAATCAAGAAGGATCTAACCCACTGGAACCAGAGTCACAACTGATTGAGGACTGTCATGTGGGTGCTGGGAATCAAACCCAGATCCTCTGGAAGTTCTCTTAACCACTAAGCCAGCTCTTTATCCCATTCTGTCAGGCGCTGCTTCATAGCAGCAAGAAAATTGAGAGTTTGAGGGCACATGATGTATAGAATAAGGGTGTAGGGACTTAAGTGGAAACCACAGTTTATAAGAAACAATGCAAAGTGAAGCCAGCATTGTAGTTTGTGATTTTCCTCAGCAATGCTCAGCTACTCTGTGCAAAGGAAGATGGCCAAGTTCAGTACTACATGGAGAATATCACAAAGAAAATGGGTCAAGAGAACTATGTAGGTAAAGCAGAGATTATTATGGACCAACACTGTGAAGTTTTAGTAGGAAGACATGAAGACAAAGGCTTTGTAAAACTGAGAATCTGATTCCAGTCTTACTCTGACAGAACAATGTTCATTGGAGGTACTATGAGTGCTGGAGGCTGTCCTGGTAAGTCTCACAAAATCAGGACATGCTGTGGTTGATGGTATGATTATAGAGTATGACTCTAATACAGGAGTAGAAGGCTCAGGTACTGGGGAAATATAATTTATAGATGAGAAGATAAACTAAATGAGAAATTACACTATAAAGTCAGTAAACACAAGTTAGATTTGAGGTGAAAGAAAAAGAGTGAGCCAGGGTGTTCATTGGGTGGTAAAGAAAGGAGAGAGAACTAGTTTCCAAGATGGAGAGATGCTAACAGAAACAGATGACAAGGTGTACTGGCTAGTTTTGTGTCAACTTGACACAGCTGGAGTTATCAAAGAGAAAGGAGCTTCAGTTGAGGAAATGCCTCCATGAGATCCAACTGTAAGGCATTTTCTCAATTAGTGATCAAGGGGGAAAGGCCCCTTGTGGGTGGGACCATCTCTGGGCTGGTAGTCTTGGTTCTATAAGAGAGCAGGCTGAGCAAGCCAGGGGAAGCAAGCCAGTAAGTAACATCTCTCCATGGCCTCTGCATCAGCTCCTGCTTCCTGCCCTGCTTGAGTTCCAGTCCTGACTTCCTTGGTGATGAACAGCAGTATGGAAGTGTAAGCCAAATAAACCCTTTCCTCCCCAACTTGCTTCTTGGTCATGATGTTTGTGCAGGAATAGAAACCCTGACTAAGACAAATGGTATAGAAAGATCTAGAAACTAAACATAGAAAGAGTTGGAATAATGTAGAAAGAGTGGAAAGAAATGATTTGTAGACAATCATATGGATTAAGAAAGAGGCCTTCTGGGAAGGGAATGAGCTTAGCAGGCTATCCTATAAAGCAACCAGGTTCAACCCAAAATACCAAAGGGAAGAGAAAAGAATCAGGCTTAGGAGATTGGGGCATGGAGGTTCTGGACCTGGGGCAACAGCTATAGCAGGAGAAAGTAGGGGTGGGATGGGACAGCAGACAGTGATGTGTGTTATAAAGGTTTGGAGCAGGGCTAACTGAGCATGGGAAGCAGACACACAGTGGGGACAAGGACTCAGTTCTGCAACTCAGCTCTGGAACTCTCTGAGTGATGGTATAGTGAGTTTCAGGACACAGCCTCCCTTGAGTGACTGCTCAAGAGTGGCCTTTCTTTGTGTATTATTTTTTAAAGTATGGATTGTTATAGGGTCAAGGAGGATATTGTTAATGATTTACTACTAGCAATTAATAACCAGTCATTTCCAGTGGCAACCTAGTGGTCCCAGGACTTCACATTGTCCCATTTAAACTTCTGATAAATCTGCAAATGAGAATATGCAGTTCATTTCTATTTATTGCATGGGGGGAAATTCCAAGAAACTAAGCTTTTTACCAGGAACTCACAATTAACAGCAGGAGAAAGAAACGATGAAGAGAGACACTGTTCAGATATGCTTAGCAGTTATTCCATCTGGCTAATCATTTTCATATACATTCTCCTACTTAACCATCATGGTAAAACCTCAAAGTGAAATTATTATTATTATGTATTCATCATATAAAGAAAAGAATTATGGCTTGAAAAGTCTTGAATCTTGGCCCAGCATCAAAACCAGCAGAGTCTTTTATTGTGAATGATGATATATAGATGATGTCTGCTTACATGGTAGCACGCCACAGAAGTCAAGTATGGAGTCCCATCATGCAGCTGCCCCACGGAGTGACCAGTTCAAACACATAGCAGGGGCCCCTGCCACAGAGATGAACACTGCAACTTTTAACCTTGTTGGACTCTCACCCTGCTGAGCCATCTTCCACCACCAGCCAGCTAATCAAACATGTCCCGGGCCAGGGGCTTCAAGCTGCTTCAATTTTTCAAGTGCACCAAAGAGTAGCAAAGAAAAATGAGCAATCCAGACCCAGAAAAGAGATTTGGCCCAATGCCCCTAAATAGCTCTTGCTACTCTAGAAACAGACCCTCCATCTGGGATTACAGATGCTGTTTAGTGACCCACAGTCTGGTAGCCTGGCCTGCAGGGGCTGCCAAAAGGATCACAAAGTCCTGGCATGTGTGTGCCAGCAGAGGTGAGTCAGGATGGTTTCTGGGGATGAAGGCTGATGTGGACTCAGGCAGAGTCAAGACAGAGATTGCTGAAAAGGCAGCCAATTGTCATCACGCTCTGTGCATCAATTATCCCTGTCCACAAACCATATACATAACTTCAAGGGTGAGGCACAAACAGCTCCAGACACCAACGCAGAGACAGTTGTAGACATGAACAGCTGCAGAAGATACAGTATTCCCTCGGTATCTGCAAGGGCCTGTTCCTGAGATGCTCTGCCCCCAAATGATATAGGATTTGCATAAATCCCAAACATATCCCCCTGTATACCTTAGTTCATCTGCAGATTATCTATAATAGCTCAAACAATGCAAGTACAATGTAAATAGTGGTGCTGGTATAGTATGGGAGATATTGACAACAGGAATACATCTGTATGTGTGCAGTGCAGACTGGGCCATAGTAGACCTCGGTTCATTTCTCATCTGCAGTTGGTTCAGTGTAAAGATGCAGATTCCACAGATACAAAGGGCTGTCTGTGCTAGGAAACGGTGGAAGGGGGAAGCAGAGGAAACAGGTCCATCCTTTAGGAGTACCAACGACCCTTATACACAGGCAGGAGCACACGTACACATAGGTACATACACAAGACACCCCTGCTTATCATGAAATGCTGACTGCTCAGCACCCAGCTGCACCCAGTGACAGCAATCCCCTGTCATCCCAATGCACACTCTGGCTCACAAACCAATTAGAATCTGGGCTCCAGCTTCCCTGATAGAAATAGATAAGGTGACTCGCTGTTTTAAAGACCAGCCTTTCCCAAACCAGAATCCCCTACTTTTAAACTCAGCTAAGTGTTATACAAGCAATAAAAAGCATCTGATGTGAGGTTTAGTAAGGAAAAGACAACATATTGAGTACAAACATCACTGGACTTGTATTTTTTTAAGCATTTCTTCTAGCCCAGACCTGCCTCAAACAACTGCAAATGTAAAATCGCCCTCCATAGACCCTGCCTGGCTTCGTGAGGTTCCTAGAAAAGTATTTTTAAAGGTGTACGTTTATCTCTTTCATCCTTTTCATTTGTGTTCATATTAGACTTGTGGATTTTTATGTTAACAGTAATTTTCCAGGAATGCAACCCCTACTCCTATGGAAAACAAAGCCACACTCACAGAAAATTGAAATGGCCTTTAGGGTAAAAGTGCGGGTGGGTAGCTCAGGAATATTATGGTTTGGGGTAACGTGGCACCGGTCATGGAATTCTAACGGGCTGACCACCCATCTGACTGGTTTCAGGATTGAACAATAAAAAGTACCTAATGCATGGAAGGTCCCAAGCTATTGAGCAGCAGGACGTCTTTTCTCCCCTACTCTTAGCAAGCCCTTAGTATCCAAGGACACTTCCGCTGTGAGTACCTTGCTAAAGACCTAGAAGTGGGGAAGGGTTGTAAAACCTATGCCCATGTTCAGTGTTCAAGGGGGGATGTGCTAGAGCTGACTGAGATGTGCATGTCTGGTTAGGACCCACTGGCAGGGTATAATGAAGGATTAACATCCCACCCAGACTTTCTGCCTGAATGTAGCCTTTGAACCTGATGGGGATGCATGGGACAGCTACACACACAATGCAAAAGGACAGTGACAGGCAGATGCAGGGAAAGGGAGATGACATTAAACCTTCTCTAAGTTTATCAAGCCCTTTGGTCACTGAAGGCAGGTGCAGCCTCAAAGGTATGGAACAAACATCAATCAATCAATCAAACACCATAGCTGGTGGGCCCCAGAAAACAGCCCAGGTGGTTAAGTGGGGTACAGCAGAGAAGGAGGACCTCAAAAACAGCTCCAAAGAGGGATTAATTCCTGGACCCCCTTAGTTTCCTCCCTGGGGAATAGGATCGTAATCTGCATAAAGAAGCCTAAGACTGAATTTAAAGGCAGATGGCCATCAGGTTCCAGACTGGCCACTGGGTGGCACACCTAGGAGAAAAATATGAATAGCGTGGCTGCCCTGGAAACTTAATGGCCATAGAAATCAGCCCACAGGCAACAAGCAGAACCTGTGGTCTGAACCTAACCCAGAAGAACAGAAAGTAAGCATGCTCTGTGTGCTTTCAGTGTTATAAAGTGTCAGCTTGACCGGATCGATCTGGAAACATCTAGAAGACATACCTCTAGGTAGGTCTATGAAGGGGTTTCCAGGGAGAATTTGTCCTGGTTGGGGGTGGTTCCTCAGAGGGAATAGTACCTTCTAACTGAGGTCTGGATACAAAATCCAGAGGCGGGTTGCAGTGAGGAAAAGCAGCTTGCCTGGCTGCTCTTGCTTCTTCATTGTGACTGAGAGCATCTCTCACTCTGGGGTCAGCAGACAGGCTGCTGCAGCTCTCCCACAAGAACTGAGTACCAGGGACTCCCCAGAAATCTTCCTCATTTTCTGTACTTGATTGAGGCTGCTGAAGCATCCGGCCTCGTGAACAAAGCAGATTATCTGCCTCTCTGGTGTTCAGGCATCCTCTCCAGGACTATCTAGCCCCTTCTGTGTAAGCCAATGGAATAAATCTCATTTTATGGTGCATACATGAATTTTACCAATTCTGTTCCCCTAAAGAATTCTAATACTAATTTTGTAGATTTTTTCTCATTGCTATGAAAAACATTTTTATTAACATACTAGACCTTACTGACCTGTGTATAGTACTTTGCATACAATGCCAGGATATCATTATTACCCAGTAAAGCAGAACTTTACCAAGAACATATGGGAAAGTTTTCCAAGAACTTTTCACCCTAGCCTGTAGGATAACACAAGTACTTACAAATATAAACATTCAATCATACAAAGTATATTATCTAATGAAACTGACTCAAAGTAGAATTCAGTAATATAAATATAACAAGAAAATTCTTTAAAACTTGAAAAATATATTTATACATAGTCCATAGAGCAAAAAGAAAGTCCACAGGAAGCTAGCTATATGAAAAGAAAAACATATCACAATTAAAATTTCACTAAAAATATATGTCAAAAACATTATTTTAGTGGTACTACTGGCAATCTATGCAATGGAAAATGACTGAAATTATACCCTAACAGGTGAATGTAGATATTAACTCGGCTCGATTTGGTGAGGTTCAGTTTTAAAAGGAATGAAATTCTGCTACTTGCATCAATTTGGATACATTTAAAAAGCATTATTCTGAAGGAAGCCAATATTGTTTTATTTCTTTTGTTTTGCGATTATAACATGGTCACATCATTTCCACCTTGCTGTCCCTCCCTCCAGATCCTCCCATTTACCCCTCTTGGCTCTTTCAGATCCATGGCCTCGTGTTTCTTGTTGTCTGCTTGTATGGTTTGCTGTTTGGATTCTGACGTGTGTTGAGTTTATGTGTGAGGGTTTCTTTTCATGAGTACATGTAAGTCTTCCCACACACGCACGGGAAGACTGGAGGTCTACACAAAGTATCTTCCTTGCTTACTCTAGTTTATTACTTTTGGAGACCGAGCTCCCTCCTGAGTTCCTCTTTTCCCAGTTGTCCAGACTGCAAGCTCTGGGACATCCCTGTCACCATCCTCCCACATTGCTAAGGCCACTGATCTCCACACCGTCTCGCACTCACATGGTGCTATGCATGGAGTCCTCAGGTTTGTCTCTGCAGAAGGCACTTTATTGACTTGAGTCATCCTCCTAGCCTGGTCACTTACAGTCAGACAGCAGTCTAAAATGATAAAACTGTCAAGATGAACAGATCAGTGATTGGCAGGACGTAGAAGCAGAAGAAAAAAATGCCCTGCTTTATGGACTTGCTTGTACATCCAAGTTTATGAAACATTCCCTAAAGAAATTTGGTGTCCCAGAGGAATGACACCTGCTACAAGGACAGTCTATTTCTGTGGTACCTGTAGCTGCCACACAGCACACCAGCCATCAGTTACTGAACTACCCCCTTAGCATTTGCAGGATGTTCCTAGGTTAGCTCCATTGTTAAAATGTATCAGCTCCCGTGGGACTCTCTTTCAGGGCATCTCTACTCTGGGAGCTTCTTCTTGTTAGATGGGATTGGGGTCACTGGAATCTTGCCTACAGCTGCAAAGACCCTATTTCCATGCAAGGTAACATTCAAGGCCAGGGTTTATCCTGTCATGGATGGAATAACAAGTCCATCAAAACACCAAGATGTTACAGAAAATAAGAGATGAAAGGCAAAACAGCGATGCCAGCCTTGATCAGCCCCACGTTCTAACAGTGACTAGTTCCAAAGAAGTTGACTGACATTGAATTACACAATTCTATATAATGCAGGCTACACCTCTTTTTTAAAGTTTTAGAACCAGTGCTCACAGATGTAAAATTTAATAGATTTTTTTTTTTGCACTTGTATCCTCCTGTGTTTCAGTTTCCCAAGCCTCAGCAAAATCCTAGTTTAACCGCCTGGCCTTTTCACAAAATTATCCTGGTAGTTACTGGCCCTGGGAGGAGTATAAACGATCTCTCTCTCTCCTTATGGCCCCCCAGACTCAGTCAAGAAGGAGCCACTTTTATTGCTGTGATCTTTTATTTAAAGGGACTTTGTTGAGCTATGCACACCTTTAAAAAGAGAGAGAGTAATTAAAAATTTTTAGTACACAGATACAGATGTTGCATTTGAAAGCCACCACGAGGGCCGTGCTTGTCACTCTTTCACTGGTTTATTTATTTACTTAGTAAATATTCACTGAGCACACAACACACCCACATGTCTACTGTGACAAACACAAATAGGACAAAGCCAGGCAAAGAGACCGAAGTTCAGTTTTCAGTAGCTTCAAACAGCAAACAAGGTACCACAGGCCTTGGTGCAACCCCTAACTCATCCTGGAGAACAATGGATGGCTGTCCTCCAACCACACATACTCGTTTCACCAAGCCCTCCTTCTAACCCACTGCTCAAGCATGCTAGAACCAGCCCAGCCTTGAACCTTAAGGGCAACTGGAAACACTCATTTCCTAAGTGACAGACTGCAGGAGCGCCATTCCAGGCTCTGAGCTAGAAGGTGGAAATGCAGAGAAGGGGAAGCTCCAGGAGGCAGCTTCCCCCTCCTCCCAGCCTTTGTCTGGAGAGACCTTTTTTTGGGGGGGTGGGGTGGAGCTGAAGAATGGGGAGCCCTTGGCACATCAGCTGGCTAGGGGAGCCCATGAGGCAGCTGGCAGCTGCTCCTCCAGATATAGCCCTGCTGTCCTGGGAACATGGCAGCTTCTTATTCAAAAACAAGAAGTATTTTTAATTCTCTGGCATTTGTGCCCCATTTAGAATATTACTTCAGTCACTAATCAGGGAAGTCGAGCTGCTCCAGACTTTTTGGGTGCTCTAGAAGCTTCCTGGAAATCCGATAGCACCAGCAGCCAGCAGAACATGGGCCAGCTGCTCTGTGGAGCCCCAAGTGAGCCTAACCATATCCCAGCTACACAGGTGCAAGCCCAGGAAGGAGGCTGCTGTCTACAAGCATCTACATGAGGAGAGCTCTCTACCTAGAAAGTTCTGCAACTTAGTGGCCAAGAGGCATCCAAAAAGATGACCAAACACTTGAAGACAGGGAAATGTGTTATAGCAACACCCCTCTTAGACTCACTTGACAGGAGAGGATTTTAAAGTCCAGAGATGTTAGCCAAGGAACCAGAGAGCCCTTTGGCAATACCACTGTGCAGATCTTAGATGCTGTCATTGTGTCAAATTCTTTTAAAACTTCTCTCCTCTCACCCAGCTCCTCCTCCTTCTCCTCCTCTTCCTCCTCCTCCTTCTCCCCCTCCTTCTTATTGGTTCAGCTTTCTGTTCTGAAAAGCTCTGACAAATCCACTAGCCCACAGCCCTTTCTGGCAGTGATGTTGCTGATGGATAGAGAGCTAGTGGACTAACTACTCAACTCCTACTATCTCTTGTTTAAAGAAAAGGAGACACAAATAAGTCACCAATTACCACACCATCACATTTACATGTGGCTGCTATTAATCTCATTTAATTAAAAAGGGAAAGCTGAGATAACGGTAGACAGGATTTCAAAAACAAATTAAACATCTATATAAAATAAATGGCTAATAGATTTGGCCATATCAAAATCAAGAGTCAAAACTCTCAAGTACTGGCTATAAGTTCATATCAATAACATATAAAGAACTTCTACTAACTGATAAGAAAGTACCTTCACTTCCTGCAATAGAAACTGAGCAAAGGAAACACCATGGACAGCAAATTTACTAAGGATCTAGACGTGATGGTGTATACCTCTACTTCTAACACTCAGGGCATAGGAGGAGAAGGATCAGGACTACAAAGCTAACACTGGCTACATAATGAGTTCAAGACCAGCCTAAGCTACAGAGCAAGCCCTGTCTGAAACAAAATAACAAAACAAAAATAAAATCCAGAAAAAAAATACCATTTTACACGCATTCTGTGAACACAAACAAGAAGGCTCCATATGCTGTAGAATATGTGCATTCAGAGCATATTCCACACTTAGCAGGTAAGAGGACACACTGGTGTAATTAATTAGGAAGATGATCTGCTGTTTCCCATGAACAATCAGAATGCCGCTCTTAGAAATTCTCCCACATGTTAGCAAGATGCAAGTATAGGAAGGCTCAGAGCCACACAGTTCAGAATAGCAACATCTTGGCATAGTGCCCAATTCCCATCACCACTTGCAGCAGCATCCCACTGTCACACCATACAGTATTTGGAATGCTGTGAGATGAACTCTGGCCACATAACACAACAATGAGCATGCTACAAACCAGGGATCATGATTAACCCAATTCTGAGGTTCAAAAGGTAAATGAGAAATCACGGAGATTTTTTTTCTTTAAAGACAAGAATCTTTCCCTGGGCATAGTGAGGCTCGTCTCATACTTACACATGGATTAAAGATTCATTGTAGAATAACTTTTTTAAAAACAGCAAGGCACTTCTGAAATTCCTCAGACCAATACATAAATGGAATTTCTATGACAGCATCCAAAAGAGATGAGCTGGGATTCCAGTGGCAGAGGACAGGGACTTTGCTGTAGCCTTTTATTTATGCATGCATTCAGGCAGAGCAAAGAGAGAATTCTATAGCCCTGATGATAAAAAGTTAACCGAATATCGAGCTACAGAGCTTGGGAAGGAAATGTCTTCTAATCAGTCTGTCTGCTGGAACCAATTGCCCGAGATAAAGCCAGTCCATGCAACTGAAGAAGGGAAATGGGGAGTTTGTTTGGACAAATGAAACAGCAATGATAAAAGAGGCAGCATCACTACCAACGGGGAAGTAAATATCGCTGAAGCAAAATTAAAAGTTGTGTAAGAGTTCAACTTCCCAGAATCTCTTTGTGAACTTCGCATTGCAAATGCTTCTCCACCCTCCTAAAGGGATTTTAGAGAAACTGGAACATGGACTCATCACAGCAGTCTGCTCCTATAGTTGAAGAAGAAGTTGCAAATCCATAGACACTAGTGAAGTACTGCATATACTGTTTGTTCCTATTCTTACAGAGATCTGATAGTTTAATTTACAAGTTACATTGAAAAATTAACCATAATGGAAAACAGTCAAAATGGTCTACAGAGACACAATCACCTGCATCACTACATCAGTGCTTTGGGGCCACTAAGTAAAGCGAATGTTTCATGAACACAATCCTTGTGATATCAGTCACCCACAACGGCTGTCAAGGGACTAATGAGTAGGTGGCCTATACAACATGGATAGTTTAAACCCAGGAGTAATCCACATTCTAGGCAGGACGGAACAGGACCGTGAGATTTCATTATGCTTACTCAGAGTCAAGTATATTTTTTAATATTATTTATTTCCAAAATTTTCCATTTAGTATTTTTGCAGTGGTTGATCGTGGTCACCTAAAAGAACAGTATATAGAATTGTAAATAAGAAAATACTACGGTACTGTTTCTGGAATTTCCCTACCTCAACCTAACTGTGGATCAGTTAATAGCCAAAATTCCATACATGAAACACCACAGTAGAGAAAATGGTAAGCCAGCTTTTGAAATGTGGATAATAAACATTATCAGAGAAGGGGGCCAAAAGCTGAAAAATCAATGGCCTCCAAAGAGCTAAATAAAAAAAATAAGAATGCTACCTTGTTGCCTCCTTGATTCTAAGCAGTGATTTAAAAATCACAATTGCCTGATTCCAGTTGGAATATTGTTTTAGTTAGAATTACTATCATTATGATGAAACACCATGGCCAAAAAGCAAGTCGGGGAGGAAAGGGTTTATTTGGCTTACAGTTCTATCATAGTCTATCGTGGAATGAAGTCAGAACAGGAACTCAAGCAGGGCTGGGACCTAGAGGCAAGAACTAGTGCACAGGCAACGGAGGGGTGCTGCTTATTGGCTTGCTCCTGATGGTTTCCACAGCTTGCTTTCTAATAGACTCTAAGACCACCAGCCTAAGGATGGTACCACTTACCATAGACTAGGCTTTCCTTCATCAATCACTAATTGAGAAAATGCCTTGCAGCCTCATCTTACAGAAGCATTTTCTTAATTGATATTCCCTCCTCTCAAATGACTAGACTGTATCAAGTTGACATAAAACTACCCAACACAAATGACCCACTGTCAACTTGACACACAAAAACATCACTGTTAAGCCACAACCTTTACTTTCTCATTCATCCATAAGATCTCACATTAAAAATATGAATGAGTTTTAAAATCCCAGTCTTTACAAATTAAAACACATTAAATTTTCAGTCTCTTTAAAATAGCCTATCTCTTTTAAAATGCAACATCTTTTAAAGTTCAAAGTCTCTCAACTGTGGGCTCTTGTAAAATAAAAAAATAAAAACATTCTGTGTTCAAGAGGGAAGAACTAGGATACAGTCACAAAGCAAAGCAAAGCAAAACTAAACTCCAAAAGTATAAACAACTCAACATCCAATTACTAGCATTCACTCATGATCTTCTGGGATCTTCCAAGGGGCTGGGGTCACTTCTCCACCTCTGCTCTCTGCAGCACACACAGCTTGTCTTCAATGCTCTGGCTAGCTCCACTCCACAGCTGCTGTTGTTCTTAGTACTCATGACATGGTATTGGCACTTCCAAAATGCTGGGGTCTTTTGCTGTGATTGGGCTGTACTTTCACCGATAGCCTTTCATAGGCTCTCTTCATGGTCCCAAGCCTCAATTTCTCAGCATAACTCCTTGCATCCTTGGTTTTCAACTACCACTGAGGCTGCACCATTGTCAATGGCCTCTCACAGTGCCAAGTCTCAGCTGTTCTCCATGAGTCCTTCAAGCTTTCAAAACAAGTACCACGTGGGTGACTTCTACACTACCAAGTACAGCTACCAGCACAAGGTACAACCTTGGCCACCTCTGGAACACAGCTTCTGTGTACTCTCAAGAAAAACTTCCTAGATGATTTCACCCCAGTGATATATGCTGATCACGTCACAATCCCTGCTAATTTCTCAACCAACCAGCATGGAGTATCCCAGGAAAGCAAAGGTTTCACTTTAGTAGTTCTGGTATCTTGTTAATCACAGCTGGTTCTTCAGCCCCAGCTAACCAGAACCACTGAATCTTTCATTCAAAATAACAAACGACCCTGATAGAATCTTTACACTTTCCTCTGAAAGTCTACCAAACAGGCCTTCATCTTCTACATCGCCCCAACACTCTTCCACACTCCTACAGAACAGCTCGCCAAACACTGAATACTCAATGGCTTTTCCCAAAAAAATCATACAAAGTCCTTCCACAGTCCTCCCCAAAACAATATGGTCAGGTCTGTCACAGCAATATCTCACACACTTGGTACCAACTTGTCTTAGTTAGGGTTGCTGTTTCTATGTTGAAACAAAAGGCAAGTTGGGGAGGAAAGGGTTTATTTGAATTACACTTCCAGATCACAGTCCTTTATTGAGGGTTGGAATCAGGCCACAGGAGCTGATGCAGAGGCCATGCAGGAGTGCTGCTTAAAGGCTTGCTTCTCCCGGCATTCTCAGACTGCTTTCTTATAGTACCCAGGACCAGCATCCCAGGGATAGCAATACCCACAATGGGCTGGGGCCTCCTCCACCAATTGCTAATTAAGAAAATGCATTACAGGCAGGTCTGTCTACAGTCTGATCTTGTGGAGGTATTTTTTTAATTGACGATCCCTCTCTCAGATGACATTAGCTTGTGTCAAGTATGTCAACTTGACACAAGCTATCCAGCACAAATATCATGCTCAGAATAGGATCTAGAACAACGCCCCCACCCCCAGACAGCTAACTCTTAAACACCCACAGAACAAGCAACTCCATCATCTCCCAGGTCAATCTTTCTCTTCCAGGAAGCCATCTCTGAAGGCCCCTAGAATCATTAAGGGCATCTTCCACAATTAACCACAATATTAGGCTGGCAAGATGGTTCCATTAGTAGAGTGCCTGCTACAAAAGCATGAAAACCTGCATTCAGATACCCAGCACCCATGTGAAGAAAAAAAAAAAAGAGAGAGCCAGGTACAGCATTGTTCATCCGAAACTGCAGAGCTGGGAAGGCAGAGCCCATCTGTGAGCTCTAGGATCAGTGGGAGATCCAGTCTCTAAACATAAGGTGAAGGAGCTACTGAGGAAGATATCTGATGCCACACCCCAAGCCTCAATATACATATGCACCGACATGACACACAAACAGGTACATACACAACAAGCAAGGGTGTGCTGAGCACTTGAATTTCAGCATCAAGCAAGCACAACATGGTGCCTACTTTCTTGGGGCCTGCTTGTTATCAAAGGTGAAAAATCTTCCATCGGGTAGTTAGAATACTGCCTGTTTGATTATAAATCAAAGTCAAGGTGATGGAGGGCAAACAGGATGCTGAGGGACTAGATCATGATGACAGGGATGGGAGCTCAGATGAAGGAGCGAAGGTTATATTGATTTCTGAAAAGTGAACTGCAAGAAGTTGAGGGTGTGTGTGTGTGTGTGTGTGTGTGTGTGAGAGAGAGAGAGAGAGAGAGAGAGAGAAAGTCAAGGAATATGTTGGACAGTGCATGGACTCTGAAAGCTAATAAGTTCAAGATTTTGATCTTCACTTTGAATTCAATAAAAATCTTAAAGAAAAAATGGGGTGTGTGGAATTAGGTGTAGGGGGTATTTTCATATATTTCATTTTCAAAATATCACTTTGAACTAACAGAACTCCAAGTCTCTAAGAAGAGTCTTATCCCAGCATCTCTCGGAGGGACAATTCAAACTTTAACTTTGGAGAGTAAGGATTATTCACTCAAATAGGAGAGCCGAACTTGGGTAATTAATTTTAGGAATGGATGTATAGACATGGACCCTGAGAGACTGCAGCAAGAGGGGAAGGGAAAGTCTGAGTGAGCTGGGTAGTACATGCCACAGTGCTAAACCAGTGTTCTAGCTCCAGCTGCTGGGAACATTTTGAATTGTTTACTGAGCTATTTATTAAGCAAATAGCTCTAGACTCCAGACTCAACAGTGATCAATCCTAGACAAGGTTGAAATGTCAGCATCTCTTTGATGTAATATAAAAGAAAAGGTTCAAAGATGAAAGGAATGCTTGCGTTCACCATGGTTACTGCACCCCACTCACACACTATACTCCTGAAGGTCATTGGCTTTAGCAAGTGTTGAGAGACAGAGGTGAGAGGTAAAAGCATTTTAATAGTGAGTCTCAACAGGTTGAAGGGATAGTCAAGGGCAATTGCAACTGTCCCCAGACTTCAGCAGAGGAGGATTTTTGAAGGCCAGATGAAACCATCCTAGTATCAAGTATAGTGAGCCCCATGGCCAGAAAAACCAGCAGAGCTGATGGAGTTGTCAGAAGACTGTCACCCACGGGATGAGCTTGCTGAGGGTAACTGCCTTTGAGACCCAAAAAACAAAAGTAGACATATGACCCAAAAGGCACTCACTTAACTTGTGTGACTAGAGGTGAGTAGAAAGGTCTTATCAAAGCCATAAAATGGGGGCATATCCCAGTGTAGTACCACTGAGAAGGTAGGGACTTTGAGAGGTGATACCTTGAGAAAAGTTAATAGGCATGCCCGCCATCACAAAGGATTAGGGGACTTGGAAGAGAACTCTGCAGTTATAAGCACTTACTATTCCTGTAGAAGAGCCAGGGTCAGTTCTTAACTACCTACCGTATCAGTTAGCTCACAGCTAACAATAACTCAAGCTCCAAGGGAATCCAGCACTGTTTCTCCTTGATAGGCTCCATGATACACATAAACTTACTCAGACACAAATAGAAGAACATACATGAAAAATAAATGGCAAGTGGCAAGAGAGAACCTGCCCGTACCCCACCCTACCCCAAGTCTTCTTCTTGTAGCTTCCTAGTAATGAAGTAACAGGTCTTGCTCTGACATGCATTCCCAACATAACATGTTGCCTTACCCTAGGCTCAAGACTCCAAAACTGCAAGCTATCTCTGATACTTTATAGTATCTTGCACAGGAATTTTGGCAACTGACTATGAGGCTGGAGTCTATTTAGGACCAGCACTCTTATAAAAGAAGCCCGAGAGAGTTTCTTTGGGATTTCCCAATGAAAACATTCAGTAAGAAAATGCCTCTCACTGGCCAGGAATTGTGCTTTCCCCGGGCATCTAGCCTGATGTCACAGTGATCCAGGGGGTCCAACCTCCAGAACTCTAAGAACATTTGATTTGTAAACTATGTGGAGTGTTATGTTACAGCAGTTACATTGTTTCAGATGCTTAGAAGGGTAAGTTTGTATTGGGGGAAAGAAAACACATGATTTGGAGGGGGCATACTACACAGTGGATTTTAACTAATCTGAAGTTCTAAAAACCAAAGTCTGCCCAAGGCCAGGTAGGGGTTAATGGAGGTTGCTGTGTCTATAACTTTTCTGTTGCTGTGACAAAAACATGACCAAGGCCACTTATATAAGAAGAAGTTTATTTGGGCTTATGATTCCTGACAGGATGAATCCATTGTATCAGGGGGGCATAGCAGCAAGTGGTAGTCATGGTGCCCGGATCAGGAAGCTGGGAGCTCACACCCTAGAATACAAACGGAAAGAAAGTAGCACACATTGAAAGAGCTATGAGGCTCAAAGCCCATCTCCAGTGACATGCTTCCTCCAGCAAGGTCTCACCCCCAAACCTCTCCCAAACAGTCCTATCACTATGAACCATATTTTCAAATCCCTGAGCCTACTAGAGATGTTTCTCAGTCAACACATCACAGAGGCCAGGCGTGGAGCACAGTTTTGACCATCACCAGCAGTATAATGTATATGGTGGGCCCTCATACCTTCTCAATGATGACTCATGTTTCCTAAGTGTGTTTAGGAATGGATATCCTCAGCAATGATTCAAGATTCCCAAGTGGCTCTCTAATCAGAGGGAAGACAGCAGAAAGGGCAAACAGAAAACACACCTCTCTTCCTACAAAAGTAACACAACAAAGTGCCGCTCTGTCCCTGGGGGAATCTGAGAAAACAACCCTGTCATTAAATATTTGGTGAAAAGCAGATGCCCACAGTCAGAGCCCTCTGTAACTTCTGCTTTGGCAGATGCATAAGATAATAATTCACAGAGACTGGCAATGGATGGTCTTAAACTTAACCAAGTAGTGACTCCCATTGTAAGTTCTGTTCCTGGTGTGGTCTGTCGATTATATCAAATCAATACAGAGCCTAGCAGCTGAGGCATGGTTATTGATCCATCAGTACTTCTCATTCCCACATCACAACACTAACCAAAAGGGATACAACAAACCTTCAGGGATATACCTTCGCAGAGGATCAATTTTCTGATTTGGAGCCACATCAGCCATAAAAATATGATCTGACATCCACTAGAACATTATGCTAGTCTACACTGATGGCATTGTGATAAAAAGACAGAGAGCGTAAATTAGCAGGTGCAGAGAGCATGGTAAGGCAAAAGCTCATATCTAAAGCAAACAAATAACTAACCTCTATGAAAATACAGAAAACTGCCAGCATTGGTTATATTTTCTGAAATCACATGTCCCACTACACCTAGACTATAGACATGTCCCACTACATGCCAGAATATACTCCACAAAATAAAAGGTAAAAAAGCTATTCTGGGTCTTCTGCCACAAGCTAGATGAATCACAACTGCTGTGAGGGGCTATCCGCTAAGTCAGGCTGCTGCCCTTTTCATGAGATCAGCTAAGCCTACTCAGTACAGTTCATCATAATGAGGCCTGTACAACTGACCAAAGCAGAGGTGGATGCTTGGAGCCAACCATCAGACTGAGCTCAGGGAACCTGGTGGGGAAGCTGGCAGAAGGACTGGAGGAGCGGAGGGGGATTGCAACCCCATTGGAAGAACATCAGCTGGCCTGACCACCCAGTTCTCCCAGAGTCTAGACCACTAACCAAGGAGTGGACCTAAAGGAATCTTTGGCTCCAGATACATATGTAGCAGAGGATGGCCTTACCTGATAGCAACAGGAAGGGAGGTCCTCGGTCCTGGGGAGGTTTGATGCCCCAGAGTAGGGGGATGCTGGAGCAGTGGGGTGGGAGAGTATGGGTGGGTGGGGGAAGCACTCTCATACAGGCAAAAGGGATTGGGGAGAGCAGATGTGGGATAGGAATGGTGGAGGGGTGTGGGGAATTGGGCTATGCACAGACAGGCTGGTCTCCAGTTGAGCTGAGGTCTGAATCCCGAAGGGTGATAATTCACCTAAATGACATGGTAGGCGTTCCCTTATGCTCCTGGAACTCTGGCCTTTGCCTAAGTCACTGCTCCCCACAACCCCCACAAGAAAAGCATGGCTAGAAGTTATATAGGCAATGGCCCAAGCTTCTGACCTTTAGGCTAAACTCCTCCCCAGTTACCTAGCAACAGTAAAGACCATAAAAAGGGCTGTTCAGCCCCTGCTTACTCTCTTACTTATCTTCCTCTTATCCCTCACTCTCACCCCTTTTCTCCTCTCTCTCTCTCAATCTCTCTCTCTCTCTCTCTCTCTCTCTCTCTCTCTCTCTCTCTCTCTCTCCTCCCTCTCTCTCTCTCTCCCCCCTCTCTTCTACCTTCTCTCTTTTTCTCCCTGCCTTTCTATAATAAAGCTCTAAAGCCATTGAATGTCTCTGTTCATCAAGGCCCACTGAGCTTGGAGGATGGGATGAGCCGTTTCTAATCTCCAGTTAGAAGGCCTTCCTGTGCTCCAGTCAAGATCCACTGCACTCACTCTTGCAGGTGTTGGGAACCTCTTCCCTCATCCCTCTCTCCCATAACCCCAGTGGCTTTAGCAAAGTAGCTCTGGGAATTCCAGGTAGGGCTGCCCCTTGCCACCACTCCCACCTCCCAAAGAGTGGGTCAGAGGCTTAGATGCCCACCCAGGGATGAGTGGAAGGTAGATAGCAGCCCTCTCACACCTGACAGACCAGAGAATAGGTAAAACTCTGGCGGGGTGTGGGTCTCCCCTTCCCCAGGGCATCCCCTGGGCCCCCCTTTTTGGTTCCCAACAGAGGGGGTAACCAGAAAGTGGGATATCATTTGAGATGTAAACAAATGGAATAATAATAGTAATAATAATAATAATAATAATAATAATAATAATAATGAGGCCTGTAGGCTACTGGCATTATCTCCTAGCAGGAGCAGGATGGGGAAGTATCATTGGACCTTCACCTGAATATTTGGCCACTCCCATAAATATTTGTCTGCAGATCTGCCCTACTTACATATGGCTCTGAAACCTGGAAGGTGGCAACAGTATAGAGGCAAAAGAAGCCTAGGAGAAGCCTCCATCTATGAGGCCAGGAAGCAGTTCACATTCATGCTATATAGACTATGGTGCTGATGCTTCCAGGTCACCCCTCACCCGCTGACTCCCCAGGGTGAACTCTGATGAGGACCATACTTTGGTTTAATTTTGGGATCTGAGGAGTGTGTGGGTCCCAGGAATCAAACTCAGGTCATCAGGCATAACAAAACAAACAAACAAACAAAAATTATTTTCCAAATGAGCCATCTTGTGTGGTAACTGTGAGTGGGGTCTTGACAAGCATGTTGCTCTCTTCCTCAGTACATAACCCTTGACACTCAGCTCTAATAACTCAGGACTCAAAATTACTACACTCAGTCAGGATTACTACACAAAAAACAAGCCAGTTATCCCTGTGGCTTGGGAGTTAACTCATGCCCTCTTTGGCAAGGGACTGTGGTCATTTTTAAAGTATATCCTGTCATTCAGCATAAGTAGAAAAAAATATCTACATGTGAAGACAATATTAGTGGGTGGCCATAATATTCTAACCATATTAATATTCTAACCATAGTAAAAGCCAGCCTGGTCTACATGGTGAGTTCCAGGACAGGCAGAGCTACATAGTAAGACCTTATCTCAAAAAAAAAAAAAAAATTAAGTAAAAGTAAAAAGATGAAGCCCGAAAGCACATTCATGTCATGGCAATGCCATTGAGCCCACCCATAATGGCTGTGTGAGATGGATTAAAGGAATCAGCCCAAGTTCAGCCACCCACGGTCCTGATATCTCACCAAACTATACCACAGTGGAACCTAACTGCTCTCTACAGCCCAGACTCCTCTGGTTGCTTCCTGTGGCTTTACCCTTTTTTCATAAACCAGAGCAGTAATAGATTTTACTGAGGGAGAGAGAGAAGGGTCTCTCAAGTAGGAGGGAGTCCAAGGGAGGCAGCCTCTGTTTCCTCCTCATTCTCTCAGTTTCCCGTGGATTGTGAGAGCTACCCAGGATGGAAGCAGCCCATCATTTCTCTGGTGAAGCTAACTTCCCTTGTTTATCATGAGCATCCTATGGGTAGAAGACAAGAGAGTAAGCAGTATCAGATACACAGAGAGAAAACAGAAGCTGGGAAACAAAACTATTTCAGAGGATGCAAATGACCATGGTGTGGCCATAGAGGGAGGAAGATGGGGCAATGGAAGTCAATATAGAAAAAAATAAGCTCAAGAGATGAGGTATCATGGCAGTAAAGAGCACTGTGGGAACAGTGAAATCACCCAGCATTAAATCTGGACCACAGTAGCCAGGGAAGACAGTTCTCCAGAGTCTGAAACTTTGTGTCATGATGGGAGGTAAGGCTTAGTGGATGCTTGAAATTGACCTCACATAGCAGTGTTACAGGAGTATCAAAGACCTTTGTTTCCAAGGAGGCCCAGAATAGCAACAGTTTGCTGAGGCATCAAGGGAAGCAAGCCTTCTTCATGTTTAACCATGCAGTAGTTAGAAATGATCTTGCTCTACAGCTTCTGTCCAGAATGCATATGGGCCTGGTCTGTCTCCTTCCTGTATATCCCTCCAGAGCTGAGAACAGCAACTGGCACAAAGTAGGATCTCAATATGCACAGGACGCCCATGATGTGAATGAATGGTCCTGAGTCTTCCTTTGCTCCATCTCATGTCTCTTCACCTTCTGTGATATCTTGTTTTCAAGGACTCTGGAGAATGACTGGCTATAAACCTATCATGTTCTTTTATGTGTACCTTAATAAGGTACCCTTATTAATAAGGAACGCTTTAATGTCCATAACCATGTGGCTAAGAAACCATGGGTTTAGAATCAAAGACATTTTCCCATACTCATTATCCTTAGGACACTGTATCAATATTGTCTTAAATCTTGTGATGGCCCGTTCATTCACCCAACAAGCCTTTTCTGAATGTTGCTTTGTGCCAGTACCTAAAATAGAAAGGATCAGAGACCCCAGGAAAAGTTTACCTGATCATGGCTGCAGAGATCAGCAGTTCATGGGGAAAAAAGGATTGGTACACTTGCTGTTAAGTATTCTTCAATTCAAATCTGCCCCAGCCATTTACTTAGTTATAATGAGATATGTGCTCTCTGAGTCCCAGATCCTCCATTCATCTACATAAATAACAACCAAAATTCATATACCTGGCATTTGGGTGAATATCAAGAATTATCTATCACCTTTTCTAACTCCTTTTCTCTTCATTTCCAATAAAGCCTGGCATGTGACTACACATACAGCTGAGACAGTTGGAGGAGGCAGGACAACAGGTCCTAGGGCAGACTGGTAAGCAACGATACCATTCAAGACTGCTGACCTTCGCAACAGATCTGCCAAGCCATGGCCAGTGCCAGACCATTCACAGTCTGTTTCTATAGAACTGAGATTTCTTCAGCCACCAGGTACATCTAGGTCACTGTTCATTTGGCCTATGGACCCAGGACAAGAAGCATGTATATACATATGTGCATGTGCGTGCGTGTGTGTGTGTGTGTGTGTGTGTGTGTGTGTGAGAGAGAGAGAGAGAGAGAGAGAGAGAGAGAGAGAGAGAGAGAGAGATCCAGTTCAGATACTGTCTAGCTGAAAGCTTCAATGTCTTCCACCATTGAGCCATGTATATGAAAGTAATGAGCACTGCAATGTAGGTGATCAATCTGTTCTAAGGATGTTATGGTAACAAATGAAAGTGTGCAGTTCCAAAAGCAGAAGAGAGAAGGTAGTATAAATGCATGCCTTACCTGAGCTTTGCAAAGCTACAGAAGGGGTGGGGGGAGAACAAGAGGTGGCATTATAATATAGATTCTAATAAACGTTTTAGTGGCACAAGTTCTAGAAGGAAGATGTTGACATGTACTTCAACATCTGGGACTGTGCAGCATCTCACCCATCCCTGAATTCACCATCAGTGCCCCAACCTCATGCCATGGAACACCCCTTTTGCCTTCCATGCGGTCCCAGAAACTCCCCTAACAGATTATCTAGACACTTCTACTGCCACTCCATATCACCACTCCATCCTTACCTGCACACACAATCCTCCCCTACTACCCACACACTAAAGGTATGTCACTTCATAGCCCCAGTGTGAAGGAAATATCTGTAGCAATAGGCGTGTCCAAGCAGGACAAATCTCCCAGCTTCTATTTTCATTTACAGACAACAGACCAAGGGCCACACCCATCTGCCACAGGGACATAGACTTCTCAACAGCTCCTGCATACTACAAGTCATAGCCAAGACTTGACATTGAAAACCTGTCCCTGAAACCCAGCAGCTTGGTCAGAATTCTGTGAGCACCTGCAGCAGACATAAGTGAAGCTTCCCATTTACTCCCTAGCCTCTCATAGCCCTGTGGGGAGAGATAGGGAAGGCTCACATGAAGCATCAGCAAATGCTACAAGATAGACAACCCCTTATGCCAAAATGTCTGGAGCAATGCTATTGCCATACATATGCAGTGTTCTTACACAGCATGACGGCTGTCTGTCACTCCAACAGTCCGGGTTCTTTATTACTGCTCTGTAGCCAAGAACACACAGCTGGCTTGGCTGTGCACATGTCACTGCAGGTGTCCACACCTTCTGCTGGGCAGAGCCTTAGCCTGCCAGAGCTTTGGAGGCTGTTGTAGGGGCTTCTCCTTCCAGACTTCCTGTTCACTTTTGGGAGCCCACCAGCCTGTGCAAACAGCCTGAATACTGGGATACTCCGACTCCAAGACTTGCAGCACATGGCCTCTGGCTGCAGTTAGGAGGGAGAGCCTCATCTCCTGCAGGGCCAGAGGCTGAGTGGTTGGAGGCTGGCATGTTTTCCATAGTTGCCATCAGCACAAACCAATGCCCTGACAGCATCCACACAATGATGGTCTCTCCTTTTCTATGATGCCACCAAACATTTTTCTCACAGTTGAGTAACCACATACAAAAAAAGTCTACAAAAAAAGTCTCTTGGGAAACGTGCTCTGAGTACAGAGCAAGGACACTGCAATCCCTGAACCAGGATGCACAACAGGGACCCCAAGACAGGGTACTAGAATGTAAAATTGATGCAGGATATAGTGCAGACTTACCTACCCTAGGGCAGCACAGAGCAAGTAACAGACATAACAAACAGATGAGACTGCCCTGAAACCCACTCAGGGCTACATCTAGGCCAAGTTTAGCTTCTGTAGCACAGAGGGGCCTACAGACCCCTGCTCACCATCTCTAGTTCTGAAAATTAAAAGCCCCTCCTCTGCTATTACCCACTGTAACAGACACCTGTGCTCTAAGCAAAGTGACGCTTCCCAGGGTAACAATACTCAGCCACGTTTTCTAACAAACTGACCAGAGAGCGTTGGAGCATCCTTGCAGGATTGGCAACCCTGGGCCTATGGGAAGGTGAGATGCAGAACTTCATGATAAAAGGTACCTCTCCACCCCCACCCCACCCCTATTCATCATCCTAGCCCCATTTCAAGCATACCCCAGACACCTGGGTTTGCAGCCACAAACTGTACTTTCAGATTACACACACACACACACACACCCCACACACACACACATATATATATATATATATATATATATATATATATATATATGATCACATTAGTGGTCACCCAGCAAAGGTATTTTCAAATTGTCCACTTAACCCTCCCAGAAGGTCCCTGCTGAGAAAAAAAATCACTCTCTTACACAGAGAAAGCAGAAGCCGCACAGCCAAGGTCCTGGATAGTCAGTAACAGACCAGGATCCATACAGAAGCCTGTCTCATCCCAAGCTCTATCGTCAGAAACCAAAAGAAAACCATGTAACACCCGGTGCTGGCTACCCATGGGTCACAATGCCTGGAGCAGAGCATCCCAGTCGTTAGCAGCCCCTGGTGTCCTGCCAGGTCCATTTTAGTAACTACACAGAGGAAACAGAAATCCCAAACACACTGAAGGGTTGGAAATGCCCACGCTGAAAAAAAAAAAACAATTAGATCTCCTCTAGCTGTCCTACCATGGGGGTAAATGTGACAGGTGTCATACATCACCTCCAGCCAAATTCAATTTGTACCCATTTATAACACAAACATGTCTCAGGTGTACCAGCCACAGAGCTCATTTAGCATTCCGCACACTCTCCTCAGAGCCGGCAGCACTCTGGGCTGTAGTGAGAGGAGACTCGATCCATTTAGGAGTAAACCTATTCCCAAGTAGAAGAGAAATTGGTTTCCTTTAGATGGTAGACCAGGGAGCCCACCCACACTTGGGAAGAACCAGACGGAGCAAGGATGGAGCCTGGCACAGGAGAGAAGTCACTGTTGGCTACCAGGACACTGTATGGTAGACAGAACCACCGAAGCTGATGAGTGGGGACCAAGGCCCTGCAGCCACCACTAAGCCAGAGCAGCTGTCCCTGCTGTAGCATGGCCCCTGCGTGGTCGGTGGGGCCTGGTGGAATCCTGCTGAACTGAGTTCCCACTTTCACCACTAATTGCTCAATGACCTTGTTAAAAGTCATTAAGGCTTGATTTCCTGCCTGTTAGAATGAGGGTGAAGGTGACTCCGAGTTGGAGAAGAAACAAGACAGGGAAGGGAAATAGAAAGTGCTTTTTAAATGCGCCAGCATCAGCTCTGGTCTCACAATTTACAACATACCAACACGTCAACCAGCATTAGGGAACAAAACAGAAGGAAATAGTAAGTACGGCAAAAAAAGGCCCTGAATAAAGGAAAATCCTTAGGAGAGCAACACTCTCAAGGCTTTGTGAACATTGGCAGCTAATCCTGGGAGCTTTTCAAAAGTAAAAGATGTCTGCTGATATATAACGCACATACAGAAAGCCCTATCCAGAGGCAAGTGAATTTTTATAAGTGAACACACAGAGATTAATATTTGTAAACCTGCCCCTTGCCCGGCCCCCTCCCCAGGAACTCTTAGGAACCACTTTACAAGTTGTTCTTGTTTCTGATTCTCAAATGAGGTTAGCACAGCCTGAACCAGACTGCCTGGGAGGCGGATAAAAGTCCTGAAGGCCACTCCACACAGAAAGCCTATGTCCTGATCAAGGCTTGGGAGGAATCCACTCGGAATTGTGGCACTTTATTTGAAGCCTTGATCTGTAGACAGAAGCCAGTCAAACTAAGAAAAGGCCCCCTCTCCCTTTCCAAGTCTCTCTGAGTTTCCCAGAAAGATTCTGGTGGCCAGGAGGATAGTGGGGGTGGGGAGGCAAGCAAGAGACTGCTCTGTGACCAGGTGTGCTCAGGTTTGGGCTGAAAGGAGCTCTGATCTGCTTTTAACAGCAGATCCATGCCCTGATAGGTAAGGGCTAATTGAAAAGCCTTCCCCCTGTTGAACATAGTAATGTGCATATGTACCCAGAGATCTGGGGCTGCTTGCTATTTTTTTTTTTTTTTTTGCTTGCTTGCTTGCTATCTTGCTTCACTGTTTTTCTTACCTCTTTTTCTGGATGAAGTATTTGGGAACTTTGAACAGACTTTATTTGTCTAGGTTTTTTTTTTTTTTTGGTTGGTTGGGGTTTTGTTTGTTGTTTGTTTGTTTGTTTGAGAGAGTGTGTCATTGTATAGCTCAGGCCAGGTGGAAACCAACTTTGTAACAAAGCTGGCCCTAACTCTCTTGCATCAGTCTCCTGAGTTCTTTGGTTATAGGTATGAACCACCATACGTGACAATAGACTGTAATTTTTTATAGGTCCTTTGGTAATTTCATATCCCTCCCTCCAACTCCTACCAGAACCCCTGACCCACATTTCTCTCCCAACTTCATCTCTTCTTCTTAAATTTTTTCAATGACCCATTGAATTCAATTAATGCTGTCAGTACACAGATAAGTATAGGGGACCCACAAACCAGGCGGCATATCAGGTGCCAAACCACTGAAGAAAACTTATTCTTCCAGTGGCCACCAACTGCCAACAGCTCCTCAGCTCGGCATGGGACCTTGTGAGCCCCTTGTCCCTGAATATTGGAGGGTTGACTGATCTCATCCTGTGTGCCAGAAACATGGTTCATGAGTACAACAGGCGGTCACGTCCAGAAGACTCTGGCTCCCACGATCTTCCTCCCACCTCTCCCATGGATGCTTCCTGCATCGTGGGGCTAGCTCAGAGGACGTACATTTCTCACTTAGGGCCAAACACTCCCCAGTCACTTCTCAGTGAGTCTCTATGTAAGCCACCTTCCAGAACATAAAGAAGCTTCCCCAACGAGGGGGGAGACTTGCATGAGTCTGTGGGTATAAGGATTAGGATTTAGAAGGCAGCTCGATATTATGGCACATCAGCAAAATTGAATTAGTAGGTTCTCTCCAAGGGCCTGTGACCTCCCCAGCTGTGGATTCAAGGCCAAGTTTAGAATACTGGACATGAGCTCCCTCCTGTGTAATGTGCTTGATGTCCACTTAGAAAGCTGTTGATTAACTATTTTCAACAATGTGCATATCTTGCCAGACCAGCCATTATTGTACTTCGTAGTGCTCATAGCTAGGTAAGACCATTAATGGCTCTTTCCTCTTAGCACCCAGCACCGTCTCATACAATGAAAGAGAGGATGCTGCTGAGTTAGTGTCGGTTGATTCTTCCACATCCTAGGATCATATGTGTTGTGTCTTTGGCAATAGAGTCTTGCCATCAAGTTCTAGTGGGTAACCACTAAGCAATAGCAATAGGCTGGATTGTTCTGAGAGTCCCTGGAAAACCTCGCCCCCAACCAACAACTTGGTTGAATACCTGGTACCGGAATTTTTTGTTTGATTTGGTTGGTACCCTATGGCTTTTGGAAGGAGCATCATACATATATAAGCTTTATGAACAACTTTAGACTCATATCAAAGCTGAGCAGAAAGTGCAGAGTTCCCATATAACCTGTGCCCCAGGATATGTGTGGCCTCCCTGTCACTGCCCTTCTCACACCCTCCCAACATATGAGACACACATACACATCACCCATACCCAAAGTCCAGTTTACACTAAAGTTGGTATCTGGTTAAAGCCTGGAAATGTTTACCATTTTCCCACATCTCAAAGTAATGCATGAAGCTGTTGGCCTCCCAACATTTTGGAGACCTGCACCCTCAGATGTGTGGGAATGCCAACAGGTAAGTCTACAAAGAACAGAACAACCCTGTCCAACAGAAATTAGGGCTAGGGAAATGGCTCAGTGGGTAAAGTGCTTGTCATGCAAACAGAAGGCCCCAAGTTCAAATCTCCAGCCTAGCATGCCAGTGCATACATGCCTATAATACAGTATTCATGAGAGAGAGAGAGAAATGGAGACAGGAAGATCCCTCGGAGCTCACAGAGCAGCCAGCCTGGCACAGCCCATGGCAAACAACCAAGAGACCCTGTTTCAAACAAGCGGGATGGTGAGGACTGATTCACAGCATTGTCTCTGGCCTCCATACAGTGTAACACTTATATTCACACCCACATACACAAATGCTGATATACTGCCACCATACTCGAACACTTCTGTGCACGTGCATATAAACATATACACCAAAATAAAAGGGAAAGGGAAATGTAATCCAAGCGTACATTTGATCTAGAGCTGCTTAACAGTCACTACTTCTCAAAAGGTAAATAAAAATAGGGAAAAATCAAGTTAACTCTATATTTTATTTAATCATATATATATGTATATATATATATAAACATAGTTATTTCGATATGTAATCAATATAAAAACTACTAATAACATATTTTACATTCTTCTTGTAAACTAGGGTATACTATAATCTTATAAGACATACCAATCTAAATGTTAAAATTTTCAGCAGAAATACTTCATCTGATTTTAGACTTCATAAAAGTTATCTTTAGAAAAGTAGACTCATATAATCAAGTGTTTCCAAACATAGTTTTTTTCCTAATTAAGAATCAAGTTCTTCTAATTTAAATTTATTTAGATTAAATATTATTAAACTTTCAGGACCTCGTAGCAGCAGCCACTTTTAAGCCCTTGTTAGTCATCTGTGGCTGGTCATCACAGGTGACCCCTGTGCTATAGACAAGGAGAAACAAACACAGACAAGGCCAAAGGCCTATGTCATAATGGACATTTTCATGGTAAAAAACAGTGCCAATGTTTTTTATTCCTTACCGTATCTAAGAGTTTGCTTCAAGGCCATCTGTCTACTGAAGAACGGATGGTAACAAAACGAAGTTTCCTCAGACTCAGAAACACTAGACAGTAATACAAGGCCACACACTGGGAAGGTCCACAGACCTTAGTCACCAGCTTCTGGGCAGAGAGCCCTCAGGGCTTGGTCCACAGACCTTAGTCACCAGCTTCTGGGCAGAGAGCCCTCAGGGCTTCTGACCACCCCTTCCACCTGCAGCACTCAAAGCAGAGTTATCATGATAGCCATTGCAACGCACACTAGTTAGCACTGTGTCCTTCAGACTTGCTGTGTTCTGTGGATCACCATAAGCACCTCACAGAGCACCATGCCATAGAGCTCGCAGGTCCATAAGCTAAGTACTGATAGGACCTCATTTACTTTTCCTGTCTTCAAAGAATTTGTCCCCAACAACCTACCCCATGTTTTCTGCTCCATACAATTGCTAAATTTCATAACAACTGTTGATTGAGAATCCCTACATATATGTGTGTGTGTGTGCGCGCGCGCGCGCGACATATATATATAAACACAACCCATTCATGGTCATATTCAGCATCTCTTCTGGAACATTCTCCTGACTTACACTATTTGATCCATGTAAGATTTTTATAGCCACATAAGCAAAAATCTAGGCCTCATTACAGACTCTATATCGTATTTGTCTAATGCCTCCTTGAGTTGAATTACATCTACTCTCTTAACATGACTCACATGAGTTGTCCTTCCTATTCTGTGCTATATACAAGGACTGCACCACCTCTCACTCAAGCTACAGCCAAGGAAGGAAGGAAGGAAGGAAGGAAGGAAGGAAGGAAGGAAGGAAGGAAGGGAGGAAGGGAGGGAGGAGAGGGGAAGGAGAGGGGAAGGAGAGGGGAAGGAGAGGGGAAGGAGAGGGGAAGGAGAGGGGAAGGAGAGGGGAAGGAGAGGGGAAGGAGAGGGGAAGGAGAGGGGAAGGAGAGGGGAAGGAGAGGGGAAGGAGAGGGGAAGGAGAGGGGAAGGAGAGGGGAAGGAGAGGGGAAGGAGAGGGGAAGGAGAGGGGAAGGAGAGGGGAAGGAGAGGGGAAGGAGAGGGGAAGGAGAGGGGAAGGAGAGGGGAAGGAGAGGGGAAGGAGAGGGGAAGGAGAGGGGAAGGAGAGGGGAAGGAGAGGGGAAGGAGAGGGGAAGGAGAGGGGAAGGAGAGGGGAAGGAGAGGGGAAGGAGAGGGGAAGGAGAGGGGAAGGAGAGGGGAAGGAGAGGGGAAGGAGAGGGGAAGGAGAGGGGAAGGAGAGGGGAAGGAGAGGGGAAGGAGAGGGGAAGGAGAGGGGAAGGAGAGGGGAAGGAGAGGGGAAGGAGAGGGGAAGGAGAGGGGAAGGAGAGGGGAAGGAGAGGGGAAGGAGAGGGGAAGGAGAGGGGAAGGAGAGGGGAAGGAGAGGGGAAGGAGAGGGGAAGGAGAGGGGAAGGAGAGGGGAAGGAGAGGGGAAGGAGAGGGGAAGGAGAGGGGAAGGAGAGGGGAAGGAGAGGGGAAGGAGAGGGGAAGGAGAGGGGAAGGAGAGGGGAAGGAGAGGGGAAGGAGAGGGGAAGGAGAGGGGAAGGAGAGGGGAAGGAGAGGGGAAGGAGAGGGGAAGGAGAGGGGAAGGAGAGGGGAAGGAGAGGGGAAGGAGAGGGGAAGGAGAGGGGAAGGAGAGGGGAAGGAGAGGGGAAGGAGGGAAGGGAAGGGAAGGGAAGGGAAGGGAAGGGAAGGGAAGGGAAGGGAAGGGAAGGGAAGGGAAGGGAAGGGAAGGGAAGGGAAGGGAAGGGAAGGGAAGGGAAGGGAAGGGAAGGGAAGGGAAGGGAAGGGAAGGGAAGGGGAAAGGAAGAAAGAAAATAACATACAAAATAACCTCATCTATGTCAGTCTCCCTAGTACATATCAAACAAGTCCTTGTTGGTTGTCCAAATTAGTTCCTCTTCGCCTCCCATCCTCTACAATGCCAAGGAGTATTCATCCATTCCATTGCTATAATAAAATAAATGATGCTAGGCACTTTAAAATAAAAATTAGTATATTCAGCTCTTAGCTATGAGCATTCAAAAGTATGACACTTGCATCCGTTTCGATGTCATATGAATCTCAGAATGGGTGGGATCTTGGAAGTGGGAGCAAGGAGGACAGGATGGACTCCAACAGCCCATGGACCACAGTAAAGCATTTCTCCAATTGGACTGTCTAGGATGAGACATGGAGCTCCTATAGACGGATTAGTATCTCAGAGTGACTTCTCTCATTCCCCCCTCTCTCCCACTTTCCTCTCAGCCATTTGGTGTGACTGACCCATTTAAAAGCCCCAGCAGAGAGGATGAGAGGCAGGATGAGAAGGTAGCTAGCACCCAGGCCCCAGGCAGTGATCGCTGCATGCAGATAGTTTATGGGGCCTCTCTTCTGCTCTCATCTGTCTCGCATCAAGTGAGAAAAAAAATCTATTTTTTCCCCAGGCAGCATGCCTACAACTTCAATCAGCCCAAAATATGCTTGGCTAGATGTGCTTGTGAGGTGTTCTAAGTGGTACCCAGAGCTCTCTGAGATGCCATAGTGAAGCCTCACCGTGTAGTGATAGGGCCAAAGCTCCACCAAGTAAGCAGATCTAAGTTGAGTACAGACTCCTCCTGGAAAAGGGTGTCCCAGTTCTGAACCCCACTTCTCAGGCTGGCTGCAGTTCAGACTCATTCTGCTCCCCCATGGGGCATCCCTGTGATCTCTGTTCTCTGGCTGACTGGCTGACTAGTAGACCTTCCTCTCTGCTCTATTTCCTATGCTATCCTTCTCTGCTAGTCCAGGTATGTTGGAGACTTCCTGCTCCCCACACAAGGAAAGACAGTAGCCCATCTTCCAAGGCAGAGTAAGAAAAACACACAGCAAAAAATAAAAGAATGGAAAGTGGAAGTCCAAGCATCTTATGGCAGAATTTGTGACTGTTTATTCCAGACTCATTACAGAAAAGTGTACATGGGGGAGCTCGTGATGTCCCAATGAGCAAAAATTTGAAACACATCCAGTGACCTTAAGCATCCTTAAACCAAGGTACTTGATAAGAGGGTCTCAGAATATTCTACCCTCTACTTTAGGAGAGGATGTCTATTGGAGGAGTTGGCCCAAGAGTTGAATTCTCCAATTCATATAGGCTTGACCTCAATTCTTGACTTCCTCATGCACTCTGAGCAGAGAATATGGCTTCCACTTGGTGAGTCTCAGGTAAGTAGGAATAGTATTGGTATCAGTGCTGCATTGGGGAGTGAGAACTAGATAATCAGATACACATGAAGCAGTTGGTATCTGGTGTAAGAGCAATTCCTCAGACCCAGTGATGACAAGAGCTTACCTGTGTCTGCTGTGGGGGATGACCTCCACCCTGAAGACCAGAGGTTTCATCCCTCTGTGTTGCCCTGCCTGTAGCCCCACTTGCTTAATACAAAAACCAAGCAGTTTTCCCACAAGAACTGGCTTTTCAGCTGGGCCCGGTGACACAATCCCATAATCCCAGTTGGGCAGATTAGTGAGACCCTCCTCTCAAAGTAAAGAGCAAAAAAGAGGAGTTGGGGGCATGCTCAGTGGCACAGCAGTCACCCCATGATGTGATGGCACAGCGCTTGTTCAGCATGCATGAAGCCCTAGTTTCAATCCCAAATACCAATTTGTAAAAAGGACTCCCCACTATATAACCTTGCTACTGTGATACCAGAATCAAAGGGCTCCACCAAAGGACAACATATACACATATGCCAATCACATCGCTTTGCCCTGAAAGCCCTTAGACGTGGACCACTATCTCATTTCACAAAGGAAGAAAGTGCTGGGAAATTGGGTGTTTTCTTCATGTATCACACAGCTGGCAAAAAATGGCCCTGAATTTTGAGCCTAAGATAGAAACTGATGCTTGCGTCCAATGCAATGTCTACAATTGGAGATTATACAACCCAGCCCAGCCCAGGGGAGAATCCAGCACAGCAGCCAGTTGGACTCCTTACTGTGTTAACAATCGAGTCTAAGGATTTCAGTTAACCAGCAAGTGTTCTTCTCGCACCTCCTCCCCTAACCAGATCCTCAGTAAAACTGAACTTGGGGCTGTATACCTAAAAGCGAGGCCTCTAGGCCCTAAACTTTCTGGCCAGGGGACAGATAGCCAATCCTGTTGTACCACCAAGACCCCCTACTCTGCTGCAGTGAGACCATTGCTGGTGCCAATCTCTACGCTTGCAAGAGTAGCATTCACATGCCCAGCACAAGCCCAGGAAAACTCAGAATTTTTGACAACAATTAGCTCAAACTAACATATGTGCAATATCTGTATTATTGCATAATTTATATACATTTCACACTGTTTGTGGGGGATATAAGCACCACACCAGAAAGTATTTGCATATAGATGGCGGCTTACAGACATATGCTTGCATTTGATGGGTAATATCTGAGATGTGCGCATATGCAAACATGGAACGCCTGCTTACTGCCGCAACTTCAAGTGCACTGATCCTTTGCCAGTTGGTTAATTTTTAAAATTTACAATACTGAAATGTCCATTTCTGAGCATATAAGTGATTTCCAACTGCCTGATGAGCTGTGGATGCCAAACAGCACAGGGAAGCAGCTTTACTTAGAAAAGTCAGGAATCAGACTCACTGTGGTTAAAATCGAGCAGGACAGTATCTGTCAAAGAAAAAAATCATTTCCTGAATCCAACTGGTCATCTACTCCAGTGACACTCACTTAACAAACATTCAGCTTCTGCCCTTTGCCAGCCACTGGGGACCCAGAAGTGAGCCCAGTGAGGAGTAGGCAGCTCAGACCCAACAGAGTGTAGCTAAGTGCTCAATAGATGGTACTAGTGATGGTAGTCAGCAAGAGATTGGTGTTTGGGGTGATAGGACCAGCCCCAATGCAGAAACATAAGCACACTTGGAATCTGTGTGTCAAGAGGAAACGCAAAACACCTCCTCCGTCTGGCTGTCAAGTATGGACAGTGCCACTATTTTCATCAAGAAGCAATAGATAACAAAGGACTTAGCTAAAGCACATGGGACTGTCTGGTTCGAAGAAGGCAAGACAGGGCAGGAAAGGGGATGCTAGACATAGGATACTTTCAGAGAGATCCTGGTTCCCCGTTTATCTTGAAACTATGGCAAGAGAGAGAGTATCACATGAAATTGACCATGGTAGCTGTGATGGTTTGTATATTCTTGGACCAGGGAGTGGCACCATTTGGAAGTGTGGCCTTGTTGGAATAGGTGAGACCTGGTTGGAATAGGTGTGTCACTGTGGGTGTGGGCTTAAGACCCTCACCCTAGTTGCCTGGAAGTCAGTCTTCCACTAGCAGCCTTTGGATGAAGATGTAGAACTCTCAGTTCTACCTGTGCCATACCTGACTGGATACTGCCATGCTCCTGCCTAGATGATAATGGACTGAACCTCTGAACCTGTAAGCCAGCCCCAATTAAATGTTGTTTTTTATAAGACTTGCCTTGGTCGTGGTGTCTGTTCACAGCAGAAAAACCCTAACAAAGACAGTAGCCATTGTAGGGTCTGACCTTTGGTGGCATTTGATACATTCACAACGCTACTACATTGCTTTGTAGCTATCATCTCCATCCAATTCTAGAACAGTTTTATCACCTCCATAGGAAGCCCCATGTCCATGCCTACTGCCTGCGGCGTCCACAAACACTAACCTACTTCCTGTGTACATAAACTGACTTATTCTAGAATCACATAATGCTCTTCTTTCACTCAACATAGTTATTTCAAATTTCATCCCAGCTATACCACATCTCAGTATTTTGCTCCTTTTTATGGCAGAATAATATTCTACTATGTAGATGTACCACATTCCATTATCCATCACATAGTTGACGGGCATTTGGCTTGCTCCTGTTTGTAGGTTGCTGTGACCAGTGTTATGAACTCCTTACCTGATTTTAACGGATGAAACAAACGTCACTCCAGATCTAAAGAAGTGTTGACAGTGACTTGTGCCATCATATTAGATAAATACAGAGTTGTTCTTTCTGATGTCCCAGTGAGACCAAGATTTCTTCAGGAAAAGATGTTAGCTGCTGGCTCTTCATCTATACACACTGTCTCTGTTTTGCATCAAATTCTGTCTTGTGTTTCCTCAGCTCAGAATTCCTAATTGATTTATTGACATAAAACCAAGGCTCATATTACAATAGTCATTAAAGAAACTGTTAATCATTAACCTGTAACTACTGTCATCAAGACTCTCTTGTTGGCTGCATACAGATGAGTGAAGAGAATCAAAGTGTGTGAGCATGCGCCTAGCTCACACTTTGCTCTGCTCTGAGCCAGCTCTGTTACGGACATTATCTGACTGGATCCTCACAAGCAGTCACGAAAGTAAGAATTACCATCCCCTGATACACAGATGAGAAAACTCATCCTCAGAGAGGTGAAATGACTTGTCTCCAATCACACTAATGAGAGGCTGAGCTGGCACTCAGCCACCAGGTGTGTTTGACTCACAAGCTGCCTCCCAAGTCAGAGCCATTGCTTCTTGATAGAATAATTAATGGTGAGTCTGCATAGCCTGTTCCTATCACATCCATGTCCTTCTGCCCCATCAAACCGGGAACACGGCAAATCTGCAAATAAACACAACTCTTGTCTGTTAGCCACTGTGTCCAGGGCAATCCTACTTACTCGGTTTTGAGGATGGTGTTAAACATAACAAGCTTTAGAGTTTAAATCCACCTTGATCAAGGGCTTAGGAGCCAGGATCTCTGGCTGCTCTGATTACCACATAATTTCAGGAGAGTCAGACCAACCAGTGAGCAGATTTTGGTCTTCCTATGAAAATAATAGGGGACAGAGGAAATATTTTGATTGTATGGAATGTCCTAAGAATGATTTCAATTGCCTTTAGACGTAGTATCTCGATGTGCTCATGTGCATATCTGTAGGGCAGAGTGGAACTTCAGAATGGTTGTGTTGTAGGGTTGTACGTGCCATATAAAACACTCTCCAGGCATTCAGGGCTCCCCTTGAACAGGCCTCTGAGCCACAGCCCAAGAGTCTGGGCACCCGCCCTTGTTTCTGCAAATTCTTAAGGGAGAAAGTCCCCAGGGGGCCATAAGAAAGGGGCACACCTATAAATGTACATAATAGCTTTGTAACTAAATGAAGATTCCACCATCTGGAACACACTATTCATACTTTAAAAAAAAAAAAAAAAAAAAAGTCTCACATCTTCCAGTAGACTTCTGAAACAGAAAATGCAAAGGTCAAAACTTTCGCATTAATTCTGAGAGGTGGGGAAAGCTGGCTGGTCTGGGCTCTCACCCTGGGGCATTACAGCACCCTGCTGAGATCAGAGCCAGCCTTCTTCTCACCTCACTCTGCCCACTGTTCTCTGTGGTCACAGCCTTCCACTATTCAGGCGGTAGCAAATCTCCAAGTTTTATCTACAACCCATGTTTCCTCACCTCCAGTATGACAAATTCACATGTCTCCTCCACGTGTCCAAGTGGATAGCTCAGTCCAAAACCAACTTCCTGGCTTCCAGGCATCTCTGACGCCATCCCACAACCCCTTCAGCCAATAAAAGGAACACACTCTTCTTGCTCAGGCCTGAGTGATGGCAGAGCCTTTAACTTTCTCTCAGGTTCCTGTCACTCGCCTTTCAAATGCATCCAAAACTCAATCGCTTTTCAGAACTTCTCCCTAGAGCCCTTTGTCAAAGCCTCTGTCACCTCTTGTCTTTGCGGTACCGATGTTGTTCTTAAAAGTCTCCTTCCTTCCATGTCCTGCTATGATCTGTTTTCCACAGCAGACTTGCTCAAACCTTCTGCTAGCTTCCAATTTGGAGTAGAATCTGATTTTCCTTCAAGGCTTCTCAGGCCCTAAGGGACTGGAGGGTAGGGGATTCTTGAGCATCTAATATGTATCCTCATCCAGGGCTGACTCCTAAGTTTTCTTGGTTGCTCTTTCTCCAAGGTTCCAGTTGCTTCTTCTCATGCCCACACAGATTTCTCCAATGTCTCCACACCACCATGGCTCTCCTTGCCCTCAT
This sequence comes from Mus caroli, assembly GCF_978045245.1. Taxonomy (NCBI): domain Eukaryota; kingdom Metazoa; phylum Chordata; class Mammalia; order Rodentia; family Muridae; genus Mus; species Mus caroli. The sequence continues at coordinate 28,087,742 of NW_028227267.1, read as the reverse complement.
CCCTGTCCTCCTTCCTATCTATGTGTTTTCCTGGTATTTATAAGGACACACTGTGTGTATGTGGCCGTGTAGCCATTATCAGTCTCTATCAGATAGTAGGCTACATGATGAAGTTGGGGGGGAGGGGTGTTGAGGCCTGGTTCACAAATGTAGCTCATTAGCTGACACAAGGCATGTTAAATAGTTGCAGGAGAGAGGGGAAGAAACATTACAAACCCTTGAAGCCCAGAAAGTTAAGCTTGCCCAAATTCAAATAGCTAGAACAGAGAACTTCTTACATGTCCATTAGCCTGAGCAACCAGCTCATATGCCTCTGCCTTTTCTTCAACACTGAGTTGGTCCCTCTCTAGACCACAGACTTTGTTGAAATTGACATCATTTTCCTGAGACAAGTAGAAGAACTGGAGACATATAAGAAAAACGTGAAAAATCAATTTTCTGGTAATAAATTGCCTGTGGTCTAATTATCATCGACAAACAATTATTAAGAGCTCATGAGCACATGGTGCCCTTCTTGGCTTGTTCCGGGAGGAGAAAGAAGTAGAAAAGCAGACAACAGGAGGCCCATTAATGTGACTGATGCTTCAGCCTTCTGTGTCATCCAAGGGATGAAAAAGAATGCAGACTGAGAAAAGGCTAGAATCTGAGTGAGGACTTCACTTCCTAAAGCCAAACCCAGCCTCTGTGGAAACCACTCACACCCTTTATGGCTTCTCCACTAAGAGATGTAGGCTATAGGATAGAACTGAGGTACCCAGGTAGGAACTCACTGCTGAGTCCTTGCCAAGGGTGTAGGCTGAGATCACCCACAACCTGCTCTGTCTAAGCCAGCTCTCAAAACTACCGAGGTACCCAGACTTGCAAGGAGGCTAGCCCTCTCCCAGTGTACCCACAGAGCTAAAAGGCCTCTGGGGATATGACAAGATGAAGGTGGTAACTCTTGCTAATTCAACATGAGCACCAATTCCCCTAACCAGCTGTTGGTGCTGAAGGTACAAAGTGCATTCCTACTTAGTCAAATGAGGATTAGGCTGTAGGTCAGAAGACATCTCTCTGGACCATTTCATCCCCATTTACTCCAAGGCCTCCCCTGTGGAAAATGAAGATTCAGCATCCACACCTGAATTCACTGACAAAACATCTTTGAGAAATAGCGTTATTCAAATGTACAACTTCAGAATCATAAATGAGCTTATGGTAAGTAAACTTACCCTTCAGAGTGATCAAATAGAAATCCCAAGGCTCTGAAATGCTGTTAATATTTAATTCTTTAAATGAGGTACTTATAGGTGTGCTAGAACAGATAATGGCATCCCAGAAGCAGCTATCCTTAGATGTTACCCAGGAAAACAGAAACCCTTAATGCTGCTTTAAGAGTTTTGGATTCTGTATATGCGATAAGTATGTAAATGTAGGTATATATATATATATATATACATATATGTGTGTGTGTGTGTGTGTGTGTGTGTCTTTAAACAGGATCTGTATTTTTCAAAAAACATCAAGCAAAGAGGAGTTTATCATGGGACAAATGAAAAGAAAGACACCATGCTGCCACACCCTCCAGCTGTAATGGTAGCTCTACAATCCCTTCACGGAGGTCATCTTAGTGGATACTCAAGGAATCCAAAGTGGGCAGGGTAGCTTCATCTGCTTTATAGAGAGAAGAAAAGTGAAGTGGATGAGGGCTGTGACTTGTCCACAGTGAAACTATGCTCACCAGAGCCAGGATTCAAACCCACATCTCTCTACAAAGCTACACTGCTTTTGCAGACCCACTTCCTAGCACAAGGTCTTTCTAGGGCTCTGATGGTATCTGGAAAGTCCTCTATAATAACATTCATGGGAAGATCACACTTATGATAGTCTGTTCCCCCACTGGCCTCCCTCTCTAGACTGAGCTGCTCAAAATAGGACCCTCAAATATTTTCATCTTTGTATCCCAGTACGGTGCCCAGATGGATGAATGATGAGCAAGTGAATGAGTGGGAGATGGATGGATCAATGAATGAACTAACAGAGAGAGGAATACATGAGTGAACAAACAGATGAGTCATTAGATAAATAATAGGTGACTGACTTCAAGACAGGTGAGTATGGGTGGCTGGAGAGATTAATTGGTTAATGTATCATCATGTGTATGTATATATAATTCAATTAATAGATGATTGAAAGATGACAGAAGGGGATGGATAGATAGATAGGTAGATAGATAGAGGATAGATAATTAGATAGAGGATAGATAATTAGATAGATGATAGATAATTAGATAGATGATAGGTAGGTAAATACATACTTTCATTCATACATACATACATACATACATACGTGGACAGACAGACAGATAGATGCACAGGCTAGTGGATGAATGCCTGGATAAATAAGTGCATAAAATTACAAAAAGCTGGGTCTAGATTCTAGATGCCTTCATGAAACACAGTTGTCTGGACTGCATGCACTGGCATGTATTAAATGAAGGTTGATCAGTCAAAAGACAGTATCCATTACCACACTCTCAGCAACAGCCTTTATTTCCACTATTCCGTTCTACTGAGTCTGCTGTCTGTCCATCATGGAGGGTGGGAAATGTCCCCTAACGGCTCTGACATGGATTTCTCAGGAAAAGGAAACTCCATGCTACCATATGCTATTCTTATCCATACAGCTGTCCGATCCCCTTTTTAGGCAGACTGAATTACTTAATTCAATCCTTTAGGATGGAATTTCAAAGGTTGGTTAATTATAAGTCACAAAAAAAAAATCCAGCACATCCATTTTACATTTGCAGCTGTCTAATTTCTTAAGTGCTTTCTGATGGAGGAGACTGAGTATCTATACCCTCCTGATGTTTGCAGTTGCTGGGAGAAAAAGACTCCATTATGAACAGTATCTATGCTCAAAGCAGGCTAGTAGCACAGAGTGGACCGGTGAGATGACCCAGAGTTCATCTAGTGCTAAACTTCTCATGGATTCATCAGGTACTGTACTAAATGCCCTTAGTTCCAAACCTTAGGGTAGGTATCAGGTATACCCTAGGGAAACATACAATATGATGATGCTGGAGAGAAAAGATGATGGGTGTAAAACTAACACATCCATACAATTGAAAAACACATCTGTAAGGTGAAGTACATACCGACAGCCAAAAGTGCAATGCTCTGCAAGAAGAGCATGGGGTGGCAGGATCCAGCGAACCATCAGAACACTGACATCATTAGACACTAGGAGTGGGAGTTCCTGTCTAAAGCTTTGCAGAGCCTTCTGCAGCCTATGTCAAGTGAACCTGCGAGTTTCCACAAAGGGCAAAGCTACTGGGCAAAAGAACTGAACAATCTACTTAGAGGTGATCAGCCTGGGATGTTCCCTTGGAAGGAAGTCTAAAGAGACAGAAGGTGGTGGCCCTCGGGGAACAAGAATCAAGAGAAAATGTGCAGGACTTCAGAGTCTAAGGCAGACAGTCCCTTGTCAGACAAGTGACAGGCCCACTCAGAGACAATGGCTGGGTATTCTCCAGAGCCAGATGATGGAGACTTTCAGCCTGGAAGAACAAAGTCCTTTTGAATAGTTGCCTTGAGTTTATCACTAGGACAGAAGCCTCTCTAAATCTGTTGGCAAAACCAAGCTTTGAAAGCCATTCAACTCTGAACATGATGGCTCTTCCAACGTTTGAGATGTCTTAGTAGCCAACCATTGGCACTCTGACCATACCATGTTCATTGGGAGACTGTTACTTCTAGCTCTAAGGAGAACCAACCTGAGGTCAACATTCAGCATTACAGAGTCCGAGCACCCCTGTGGCCAGAGGAAGCCAGCAGGAATGGTTGTCCCCTAGTACCTGCTGGCTCAGAAACTAAAGGCCTTTCTTAGCCTAATCTGTGAAGTGTTTGCACTGCTGACAGATGAAACTTCTGGCTTCACAGGGTACAGTGAGGATCACTGGGAACATACGTCATGACGCAAACAGCTCAGACACCAGCCCACAGCTTCTTGAGCTAGAGGAAATGCTTCACTCCCCCACACTCCGTGGCTTCCCACTCAGTGGTTAAAACAATGTAGGCTACATTACAAATCAAAATAAGCAACAGTGCATTTTATAATTAGCCACAACTTGACAAATTAATTAGTACAACAGCACAGTGTGTTCCCTGAAGCATGGCTTACTATATTTTGCTTAGAGAATATATGTCACAAATTACAGATGTATTATTCAAGGTACTTATGCAATCAGAGTGGATTCTAAAGGTGCCCTTTTGATACCACATTCTGAGATGGAACAAGGGCTCAAGGCAGCCAGGGAAAAAAATCAAACCTACTATCCAAGCTTCAAGCTACAAAGGTGGTTTGCAAAGACTTACTTCTTTCCCTGGAAGCAGAACAAAAGCTGTCAAGGACCAACATCTGGCCTCTGGAAAGAGCTAATGACAATTAGTTACTTAGAATGTGTGAAAGGCAGAGGATCTGAGGCCCCAGAGAGTCGGAGCCTGATGATCAGAAGTATACAGGCTAGGTCCCAACCATGTAATAGCTGTGTGGTGTTAGCCAAGTGCCTTGGGGGGAATGGATGTAGCAGTGATGATGTGAATATCTACCTTGCAGGATTACTGGATGACTGAAGTATATAGATCAGAGGCCAGGTTGTAAGAAGAGCTGGTAAAACCACGACTCTCTGGACCAGGGAGATGGCTCAGCACGTAAAGCATTTCCTGTGCAAATATAAGGACCTGAGTTCAAGTCCCCAGAAGAACAAAGCTGAGAAGAGTAGCTCATCTCAGGAATTCAAGTATGTCTATGGTGAGATGGAGGGCGAGAGAGCTCCTTTGGAAGCTCGTGGGCTAGTTATTGGGTAACACAAGCAGAAACCCTGTCACAAACAAGATGGAAGGCAAGGACCAATATAGAAGGCTATCCTCTGACGGGTGTGCTTGAACTCACACACACAAATGCACATGCGTGAATGCATACACATGCCTGTGCACACATGTATATATGCATGCATGCATGCACGCACACATACATGCAAGCACATTACATCATGCACAAAAATAAGAAAGAAAAATTCTAAGATGCATGTCCCTAGAAGGCAGAAGAGGGTATTACTTCAGGAAGCATTGCAGACAGGTTCCTGCATACCCTGAAGAAATGCATTCCTCTGAGGACAGCCAATAGCCTATTACTTAACCTTACTAGCTTGGAAGCCCAATCATGGGTTCTCCTGGAGGACTAGCCAAGTTCTGAGAGGTCCATAGACACACCAAAGGCCACTGGGCAGTAAGAACTCTGACCAGCAGTATGCTGGCCAGTAATTAACATGCAGCTCTCTGGAGCAGGAAGCCCTGGGCTACAGATTCACTCTCTTCCCTTGTTGGAAAGTGTGAAGCTCTAATTTGCAGCACTTCAGAATGTGGCTGTATTCGGAAAGAGAGCATTTAAAAAGATGTGAAGTTAAAGTTGGGTTATATAGGTAAGCCACAGTTTAAGATGACTGCTGAGAATATTGGAAAATTTGTACACACACACACACACACACACACACACACACACACACACACTTCAGTAGTGTGAAAACAGCTACCTATAAGCCAAAAAAGGGGAGGGTGCTCAGAAAAAAACTATTCTATTGATTCTATGATTCAGAAATCAAGCTGCAAAACTATTTGAGAGTGAACGTTGGTTGTTAAAGGCACTCAGCCTAAGGTACTCTGGCACAGCAGGGCAGCACAATCATATTCCTGGCATGACCAACTTCAAGCCCCCAGTATGCCATCCCTAAAGGGACAGAATGGAAACAGGTGCACAGGAGTAGCTCTCACAAATGAGGACAAAGTGGGTCAATTAGAACAAAAGCTAAACTCAAGCCTGGGACTCCAATCTCACACTCCGAGGACAGGCTCTGCCCTTCCTCGGGGGAGAGAATCAAAGGATCTTAACCAAATGTGAACTGCAGAGATAGTGTGCTTGCCAAGGACCCTATGATCCCATTAGTTTTAGGTGCTGTGCTCCACACTAAAGAAGGAGTCTAGGCCCCCTTGTGTAGCTTACATAATCAATACTGACCTCTATGACTGTCCTTCAGCTTGGCAACCTAGCAAACTAACCTCCAACTTGGCCCATTCAAACAGCCCATTTTGAACTTTGTCCTTCGAGACCCTTGGACATGAGATTAAGTTTGTGCTGGTAAATTGGGTAGCCTTAAAAAGCAATCCTGTTGCTCATATTTCCTAGTTCCAGGAGTGTCACCTTGCTCCCCTCTCACTACAATTATGTTTAATCCCAGATCCTTCTTCAAGCCAAAGTCATCCTGGTAAAGTAAGCCTAGCATTCAGCAAGGCCCAACAACTTTTGCTTTCTAGATAGTTTTATAACACAACCTCATCCAACTAGCACCCAAATAAGCCTGTCATCTTGCAATAAAACAGATGTTTCTAAATGGGTCTAGTGCTCTCAGAATTGGATATAAATAATTGGCCCCCAGAGGCACAATGTGGGTGGGAAGAGAACACATATGGGGTTCTGCTGCCTTGTGCCCAGGTGGACCTATATTACAGACATGGATTGGAGTCTAGAGAGCATCTGCTCGGACCAAGGACACATGGACTATGGTAGAAAGAAAAACAGTTCATTGGGAAGGGACGCTTGTTTTCTTTCCCTGTGTTAGGCAAAGATTCGAAAGAAAGATCATGTACTAAAGAAAAGGCTACAGTACTGTGACTATTCTGAAACTGCTTGCTGGGGAAGCTGACTGGGTGGAGGCCTGACTTTTAACTGAATCTCTCTCTGGGTATAGCCTGACGAAGGCACATTGACGGGGAAACAGCAGCAAGTCCACATCTGGATTCAGCACCCAAACAAGCCTGTCGCCTGGCAATAAAACAGATGTTTCTAAATAGGTCTGATGATCTCAGAATTGGGTATAAATAATTGGCCCCCAGAAGCAGAATGTAGGTGGCAGGAGAACTCATATGGGGTTCTGCTGCCTTGTGCCCAGGTGGACCAAGAAATGCTGGGGGCTGGGGGGAGAAGGGCTATCTCCACTGAATAAGGTACACTTTGCACCGAGTGGCAAACATTCAACACAACTTGAGGAAAGCCACAAACAAAGCTGGTAGGATCTGAATGCTGTGGAAGGCTGAGCAGAGATGCTCTCTGGGCCACAGGCTGGGGAATGTAGATGCAGTTCCTAGCACTCTCTCTGCAGCTCTACCTCCCTCTGCCTTCTCTTCAGCTATGGCTTCTCAGTACTTAGCCTCTCTCTTCTCATTGCCTCTTGCTCACTGGCTTGCATGTGTTACCTGTGATTTGGACATCAATTGTATAGCCACTGAGGCTGACCACTCTGCTCCACCACACGTGTACAAACTTTCTGACAATGTGTTAAAGCAGTGGGTTTAGGGGCAATTCTCCTGACCCTGCAAAGGGCCCCAGAATGAGTCCTGGGACAAGCTGGTGAGACCTTGTGTACCCATCACCTGCAAAGTCTACAGTCTTGCAGACACCACAGCCACCAAGCACAACATTGCCACATTGGTCTTAGAGACTCTGGACTACAGGTCTGAGTCTTGGGGAAAAGACTGTAGAAACCTCCAGGTAAATGCTATTGAAAGGTGATGGCCTGGAACTGGTAGAAGACCGATGACTACTTTCCCTGGCAAAGCCAACTGAGAACAACCTGAGGCATCCTGGGTATGCTATAATGCATGAGAGTCATACTTGTTGGGCTCAAACCCAAGCTTGCTTTGTTGTTACACTTTTCAAGCTAAGTATGACTTAGAACAATCCATTGACTATCTAACCTCAGTTTCCAGGACTATAAAATCTATTTGCTTCCCACAGCTTCTGTAATGTATAACAGAGAACACTAAGAAACTAAAACCCAGGGCCCAGGAGTTACTCCAAAAGTCTACAGAATCAACTCTGTCATCAGAGTGGCATCCAAAGGCAGAGATGCTTGTTGAAGCTTCAGTGAAGCCCAGACAGTTCCTACCACTTTTCACCAGCTGTTAACATGCCATCCCTGCCCCAGATAACCTGATGCCTACTGAGGGCCCTTCTACTTGAGCAGGTGAGCCCTTCTTTCCAGGTGCCGGATCTATCCAAGGGACCTAAGCAAAGGGACCAAGAAAGGCACAGTGGCATATGGCATGGAAACCCTGTTTGGTCTCCATGAAGTTTCTCTGATCAGCCAAATAAAAGGAAGCCTGTGCAGGTGCCCGAGAAGGCTTACAAAGCCTCATTTGAATCCTTTAAATGGGTGTATGAGCTTAGAGGTTCATATAAATCATGCCCCCTCATTCCCCTCCTGCTAGATGACTGTCCCAATTTCCAGCGGCAGACAGGAGGTGTACCTCCATGTCTGTAGTCTCTGTTCAGCCAGGGGGAAGTGAGTCAGCCTCTGTCCTGTCAACTCTGACCCACCATCTCAGCACTGGGCGAGGCCCCTCCCTCTCTACCCTCTCCCCAGAGTGCCTCAGAAAAAGATGGTAGTGTGGGTAGAAACAGAGATCACCCTGCCAAGGGAAGTAAGCCGCAAGCAGAAAGCAAAGTCAATCATATAGGCCCATCAGAAGGATTTTCTCTTCTAAGTTGGACCTGGCATTGAAGTTAGCTCAGGCTAGAAAGAGTGGGGGTCATGGGAGGGAGGAGGAAGAGAAGGCTGACCAGTAGGTTCTGGGTTACAGATAGGAAGAGGCAAGAATTGTACTGCAGAGAGATCAGATTGGATAAATGTTCTACACATCTCAAAGAGCTGGGGAAAAAAGGAGCTTGAAGTTTTTTATCATAAAGAAATAAGCTTGAGTTCATGGGCTTTTAGCCTGATTGGTACCCCACAAACATATACATTTTATATTTTATGTGCCTGTTACAAACTAATTTAAAAAAAAAAATGTTAAAGCTCCTAAGAAGAAACACAGAACTCAGGGTCAGTCACCTAGAAAAGCAGGTTTGGGATCAGGTGTGGGGAAAGACAGGAGACAGCCAGAGGGCCAGGAGAATGAATGGAAATCTGCGCATGGTGGACAGAGGGTTGGGGGTCACATCTCGAGGATGGGCCAGAGACCTGGAATGGGAGAGGCTCCCAGGAACCAATGAGGGTGAACTTAGCTGAGACTCACAGCAGTGAGGATATGGGGTTCTTGCCTCCTGTAGTCAGGCAAGAACTCCGCTGGAGTAATAGTGTCCACCAACCCACCCACAAAACTTTTGACCCAGAATTTATCCTGTCTATAAGAAATGCAGGGATTGTGGATGGAGCAAAGACTGAGGGAATGGCCAACCAATAACCAGCCCAACTTGAGACCCATCCCAATGGCTAGCACCAATCCCTGACACTATTAATGATACTGTTATGCTTGCAGATAGGAGCCTAGTATAACTGTCCTTCGAGCTGACTGAAACCAAAACCGCTGTAGAGAGGCACAGCCTAATATTGGTTAGAGCTTGGGACTGTTGGAAGAGTTGGGGGAAGGATTGAAGGCCCTGAAGGTCTTTCCACAGAAAGACCAACAGAGTCAAATAACCCGGACCCTTGGCGGCTCTCAGAGACTGAACCACTAACCAAAGAACATACAAAGAGCTGGACTGAGGCCCCCTGAACATATGTAGCAGATGTGCAGCTTGGTCTTCATATTGGTCCCCCAACAAATGGAACAGGAACTGTCACTACTGTGTGTCCCTCTTGCCTGTCTGTGGAATAAGTTCCCCTAATCAGGCTGCTTGTCTGGCCTCAGTGGGAGAGGATGTGCCTAGCCCTACAGAGACAGTAAGGATTCTTGGGGGGCAGGGAGCTCCAGTCTCCTAGATTAGAATGGGAGGGGATGAGGGAAGGACTGTGTGAGGAGGGAACAGGGGGCAGCAATCAGGATGTAAAGGGAATACAAAATTTAATGGATGAATTAATTAATTTTTTTAAAGATGAGAAGAAAAGCAGTTCCTCTCCATCCCAGTATAATTACAGCACGTGGTAGAAACTTCGTTATGATAAGGGGGCAGGGTCAAACCTTGAGGAGAGAGGCAGGGAACCCAAGGACAGAGGAGGAAGGGAGCATCTTGTTCCCCTGGGAGTGTATTCTCCAAGCTGAGCCAGCAGCTCTCCTGCAGGCCTCTTGCCTCAGGCCCCTGCATGCACCCTCATTACTGCAGCACAGGCTCCAGAGTCACAGAGACAGGAAAGGGCCTGAGTAGGCAGGCTGCAGGCTATAGGTGACCTGTGTCGGCTCTGCATCTGGATAGAGCTTCAATCTGATCTCTCCCAAACTCAGCTCAACTGAATTCAATAAAAGCCTCTCTGGAACTACGCAGACTACACTGTAAATAATCTAGCTCCCAGAGTTCTGAACTTTAAAGAGTTCTCCCACTCTTTAAAAAACAACTGCTCACATCCTCCATTTCTGTTTCCCAGATGTTAGCTCTTATTGTGAATGTCACCAGTCTACAGAAAGTGGCACTTCCTGGAACTTCAGATAGTGATAGAGACCTTTACCTACAAGGTGACATAGCTCTATGTAAGGCGACTGATGAAAGTCAATAGAAAATAAACACAAAATTATTTTATATGATTATTTGGGGTCTTAGAAATCATTTTCTGCAATGTGCATAGGAGGGTAAGAAAGCAGATTCCATGTTATATATAATACCAGTTCATAGCTACCTCCAGCGGTGCATAGGACAGAAACAGTGCTCCCTACAACAGAGTTCTTAGAGACAGAGGGGAACAAAGCCATGCTGGATTCTCTGCCCATTATGTCTAATGGACACCAGGTACACAGTAGGTGACATAAGCATGTCTGCTGAATGTAAGAGCAATGGAGTCAGTGGCATTCTGCTGCAATGTCTGTCTGTTTTAATTCCCAGGCAGTCAGAGCACATACTCTCAAAATGAGCATTGACCTAAGAGGTGTTGACACGTAAGCAAGTGGACTTGACGTTGGTTATGTCTGAATTGCCAGCCATTCGTTCTACAGAGGCAGGAAGGATGGAAACCTTGCTAATCCAGAGAAGAGACCTCAATTGTTTGGAAAAGTACAGTCAGGGATTCATTAAAGCAACTCTCTGTCTACCCTGTTCTTCTCTGTTGCATAGAGAGCAAATGACAAGGCCAGTCTTCCCAGAGGTCCTGAGATTTTACCTCCCAAGGGGAATCTTATTCAAAAACAGGGAAATCCAATCAACAAAAAACAAACAAACAAAAACAAAACAAAAAAAAAAAACCAATGCTATTACAGGCAATCCCACACCCACATGGAATTCCCAGCTCTTCCAGATGTGTAAGCAGCAAAGGGGAGGTGATGGGCAGGCTGGTGATTTCCAGACTTCCAGGGGCCTCACGTTTCTCTGCTAAAGGGGAAGCCAAACCCTGTGTTCCTGGGTAGAATTTGGCAGCTTCTCTTCATTGGCTATCTTATACATAGTAAGAGTAAATGCTGTTTTGACTATTGAGCCGAATGGTGCAGCAGTAAGTCCTGGCCTAAAGCAAAAGCAGCTTTAGCCCTCTCAGGGCAGTGCCAGACAAAACCACACAAAATTATCACAGAATAGGGAGGGCCAAATGCCATGTGCCGGTCCTACCCATCAACACTGAGGTGCAAGAACACACAAAGCCTCGTTCCCATGGAGCCTATAGCCCAGTGGAAAAAATGGATTACACACAGACAAAGTGAGCAAAGCTTAGCATGCACAAATATTGTTGATATAGCCTAATGTGTATTAATTCTCTTAATCCACACATCAGCCCAATGCAGAAGCCTTTGTTATCATCCATGGGAGAAAACCAAAGCATAGAAGCAAAGTAGCTTGCTGAAAATTGCAGCTGTTGATGGCAAAGCTGAAATTCAAAGTTGGACGTTCTGGAAACCTCACTCCCAAGTCTATAGTCACCTGGTGAGTGAAGGTGTATGTAGGAGCCTTAGGCTCCGTATTATGGACCTCCATAATATATACATTGTATGCAGCAGTGGCTACAGCACAGAATGAGCATATGATGTGGTGATCGATAGAGTAATGGTGTGGGGAAAATTACCTTGACAAGTGAGACCAGGATATTTCTTTTGAAGAGAATTGTCTGTTGAGGATATTGGAAAATAGCTATGGTTGCAAATGGACCACATAGGACTGGGTGCTGACTGGCCCAAGATTTTGAAGAAAGAGAATATAGCCTGTGCTGTAAAGGAAAAAGTGAGTGCTTGGAGCTCCCGAGACAACCTAGAGAAAAAAATGGATCAGGATGAGAGAAGAGAGAAATGCTAGGCCCTGAGTGATGGCAAAACACCCAGCCAACCTCTAGGAAGGTCTAGCGGTCTCATGAAAGGCTTGTGACTGCTTGCTGATAGGAAAGATACTGTTGCTATGAGATGTGAGCAGAGGTGCTCATTTTCACTAGATCTTGAGGCACACAAAGACCTATGACTAAATTCTGGGTTGTAGCCAATATGACTATATCATATAGATAATTAAGAATTCCCCTCTCTGTTCTTTGTATCAAAAACTATTCTCCCAAGTAGATGGCTTGATTAAGATCTCATATAATAAACCATAAATTCACCTAAATCCACCTATCTTAATCTCCCTATGACATCTAAAAAATTAGTCTCTTGACAAGTGACACAGTCAGGACAGAGGGTGTCATGTTCTCATCTTATGATGAAAATCCTCATAAAATGTCCCAGCCATTAATTGCTACTACACAACTTACTTAACAACAGTAAATGCTTTGGGTGGCTAAACTCTCTTCATGAATAGGACAACAGAGGTTCAGAGAGATCAAATAATTGCTGAGATCACAAGCTTAGCTAGGGACCCAGTGGGAATTCTACCCAGGTCTGCTCAACAACAAGGGCCTCTCCCAGTATTGCAGAAACAATGGTTGTGAGTGGTTGTGCAACCTCAGCTTGGTACTGTTTCCCTGGGCTTCGAAACCAATGAGTACATTGAAAATAATTAGCTGCTCATACTCCAAATCAATTAATCTTAGTTAAGCTCATTGAAATTTCAGCCTCAGTTACTGAAAACACCAAACTTAGTTGATCACCAAAGGCAGAGTCCCAGTAGGAAACTCATTCTAGTAAAGATTCAGCTCCCTGCACTCCCTGGACCCTGATGGGAGAGGGGAGCCTGGCAAAAGACAAAAGAATAATCCACAAGGGTGGAGCTGAGCCAACTCTTGCTTTCAAGGCCCAAGCCAGTGGCACTTTATTAAAACATAAGCTGAAAATCACTTATTCTGCATTAGGTGATTAATAGTGTTGGCCCCTTCCTGGGACAGAGCAGCCGCCCTGAGAAATGACGCAATTACTCCCAGTGAATGTGAACATTAAGGGACTTGTTACTAACAGGGTGGTGTGTACAATTTCATGGTTAATTAGGACTTTGGGGGAGCACCGCTACATTACCCAGCCTAAACAGAATTCTTAAGCTGCCCCTCTCTCCGTGCCTTCAAATTGTTATGAAATAAACTTCAAGAATTAAGGAAATCAAAGATGCTCTGGGTTAATTAGAAGCCAGCAATGATTGCAGGAAGTGATTTGGGGGGCAATCTTGGACCAGCCAGATCCCAGTGGCCTCTTATCCTCATGCACACCACTCCGATGCCCTCCATGGCCCAGCAAAAGCACTTGGAGATGTGGTTTCCAGGGAGAAAAATGACTTTTAATCAAGACTGGGAAATGGAATTAGATGTGTAATTAGATAGAAACAGCCACAAAACCACAAGCTGGGAGCTTGCTGCAGTATCAAGCCTCTGTTCTCAGAGGCTGGTGAGAACTTAGGCGTAAACTGTGCTGATGAAGGCATTTGAGCTGTTGTTCTCTGGCCAACTGGAACTTCCCAGGAGAGAAATAATGGTTGCTCTATGCTCACTGGAAACGGCCCACGTGGTGATGCAGCAGGCTGTACTCTGCTTGTGGGCTTCTGCTCTTTACTCTCCTGTCTGCAACCTAAAGCTTATCATCCTTGCACCAAAATGAACACGTGCTCCTTTTTCTCACTTTGGGGAAACAGACTCCAGATGTCCATAGAAAAAAGCCAGACTTTCAAGGCTCTAAGATCAAAGATCACAAATTCAGTGCTCTAATTTGTGTTCATTTCAAGTTTACAGGCATAAAAAGCAAGGTGTCATACTTAACAGAGACAAGGTTTTCTGTGACCACACACACACACACACACACACACACACACACACACACACCAGGATTACTTGAGTGAGGACAAAAGGCAGCCACTGCCTGGGATTGTGAATCTATCAGTAAGCCCACCTCCCTGGGAACCTTGCAAAGCCATCCAAGGGGCACAAAGAAAGAAGGCACCCAAATGTCTGACACCTAGTATTCTAGAGTCAAAGAAGCCAGTCAAGTGGTCCAGAGGGCTCTTCCAGGACCAAAGACAGACAAGTTTGTGCAAAAAGACCTGTACATAAAATAACTTTAAGGGAAGTGTTTAGAACAGTGGCCTGGGAGAGAGTGGCCCAGGCAAAGAGTCCATGACAATTTCTAGATAATGGCAAAGGCCCCTTTCTTCCTGAGCCAGACTGGGGTATCTGAAAATGCCAGAGAAAGCAAAGCAGGAATAGACATTGCTGTGGGCTAACATAGCCTGAAGCTACATTAGCCTTTTGCTCATGAAACTGAAAACTCACCTGTTCATCGCATGCTACCTGTAATCCTAGAGCTATACCTTTCTGCTTCCTTCATGGACTAAGCCCCTAAAACTGCAAACAAGCCCCCAGTTAAATGCTTTCTTTTATAAGGAATGTCTTGGTCATGGTGTCTCCTCATAGCAACAATAATTCTAAGACACTAGGACACACTGGAAAGTTCACAAAAGGCTACAGCTCTGGATTTATTTTATTCTCTCTCTCTTCTAGAATTTGGTTTTCTTCTTTGTAAAACGAAGATAGTAGTTCACCTCCCTCACAGAACCAATACAAGATTGAAGACAAGCAAACAACAAAACCAGCCTCTGTATGACAAGCCTTATCCGAAGCACTTGACACATGTCATCTCATTCTTGGTCGTAAACCTGATATCACTAGCATACCCTTATTTTACACATGGGAAGCTGAGGTTCAAGGAAACTAAGCAACCTGATCCCAAAGCCACAAGCTGGTAATTGGCAGTCTGAGAAGTAAATTTGTGTTGATAATAGATCCTGAGCACAATGCCACCAGGGGGTGCTACATATGTATGAGCAATTGGCCTGGCCCACAGAAGCATGGGTAAGTTACCCTGATGCCTCCCTCTCCCTCTCCTTCTCCTACCATAGGACTTAGATTAAACCCCTGAAATGTGGAGGTGTCTCTCAACACATTACACTGAACTATTTCAAATTTTGCTCTCTTAGATTTGGCCCAACATTTGACCCCACACAATAGGTTTTAGATTGAATCCCAGCACTACAGTGCTTCTCCCACCCCAATTCATAAACGCATCATTTCCTGAATGAAAAGAACAAGTAGAGTCAGGAATGCTGGGTTGCAGGGATGCTGGACTGCCCAGGGAAAGTATGGCTTGCTGTGATCCTGGGGAACTGAGCAGTGAGCAAACCAGGCGCAGATATACCTAGTTTCCATGCAAGACAGGTCCTGTCTCACGGGCACTAAAAATCTACCCAGTTTCCAGGTACAAGGGCCCAACCAGAAAGAACTGGTGTGACTCTAAAGGACACACATCTCCCAAGGGTGCACACCTATTGATAGGAATAGTTACAATGCTTATTTTCAATTACCTCTGGGACCAAATTCTATCCATGAGTCTAGCGTGTTCAAATCTCTAAGAAACACACAATTGCTTTCTGGAAACATTTTGTTCCCTCCGGCAACCCAGCCCTTACCCTCTGCCCTTTTGCTAACCATCACCTAAGCCCTCACAAGCTGTCACCAGCCTGTGCTTAACAGCACCACCACTTTGTCTGTTCCTTAATTTTAAAATGACATTCGCCTTTCACTATGAACAGGATTGTATTTGCGTATGTTAAGCACCTGTGAGAGAATGTGCTCTCAAATCATTGGCTGATCCACCTCTGACAAGCCTGGCTGCCAGTGGAGAAATGATAGAATCTATGCACACACAGAGAAACCCAGATGTGTTCTACAAGCTTCAGCCACGTGAGACTACACAGCAAGTCACATACAGGGACCACTGAGCTATTAAGTCAATACATAATAGGTAGTCATAGGAGGATACTTAGCAGTTACACTTCATAAGAAATGTCTGTCTGTTCCAATATTTAGATACTCAAGCTTTTAGAATGAGACACAAAACTTCTCAACTGGCAAAACTTACTAGGAATTTAACATGCTCAGAAGTGTGTTGATATGTATTGTGTGAGTGGTATTTAATTTATTTCATACAATTCAAATATTGGATATTTAATGAGTTGCTACATGTTGAGGACCATGTCTATAGCTCACTTTGTGTAAAGACACTCAGAAATAAATGAAGAAATGTCAATTTGCTTCTTGTAAGAAAAGAATTGCAAGTCTAGGAAGAGTGTGGTACAAAATCAAGATGAAGAGACTGGGGAGATAGCTCAGTCAGGAGAGTGTTTGCTGTATAGCAAGCATATAGCTAGGAGTTCATATTCTCAGGACCCATGTTAACAACCATGACATGCTGGGATATATCTATGATCCCAGCACTAGAAAGAAAGACAGGAAAATCCCTGGAGCTTTCTACCCAATCCACCTAACTGAAGGAGTCTGGAGTCTGTGGAGGAACCTCTCTGCAGCAACAAGACAGAGAGGCCCAGGAAGATACTCAGTGTCACTCTCTGGCCCTGAACACACATGTACACATGGAGAGAAGGGGAAGAGCCAGTACTTACATATACAAAAGAAGACTAATTTAAAGGTTTAGTATGAAGAGGAAGAAAAAGGCAATTCAAAAACACAGAAAGCTAAACACCTAGGGATACCCTAGCCTACACATGCATAAAACTATATGAAGAAAGCCCTTAACAAAGGAAGATGGGGAAAACATGGAAACACACTCACTTACTTGTGCAATGCTCGATATCATAAGGATTTTTTTACTTTCCCTAAATTGATTTATATATTCCCAATAAAATACCCATAGGCTGGTTTGGAGCCTTAGATGGAATAATTTTAAAGTTCAAAATGTAGAAAAAGCAGTGGAAGAAATGAAAAAGAATAGAGGAGTACACAAAATCTAATCATATGATGAGTCAAAATATAAAGTTAGACTAAGGCAAATCAGTGTATTTAGATTAAAATATCAGTTTGATAAAATAAATTTTAGCATATTATAAATGATGTAAAACTCATTGCAGCAATGATGACTTATTCAATGAAGAATGAAATAATTATATATGATGTAAATTATAAATCAAGTTTAGAGTTTCCTTTTACATGGGCAGGTATTTTGCTTGCATGTAGGTATGTATACACATATATGCACAAGAGGACACCAGATCCACTGGAACTGGAGTTACAGTCAGTCAGTCATGAGGAATGAAGTGACTACTAGAATTCAAACCTGGCCCTAAACTTAAATTTCAGGTTTAAAGGTTTTTATGGGACCATAAAAGTACCTACAGGGGAAAAAAAAGTAAACCATTATAAACAGTGTACAAATTAATGTTTCCTATGACCAAAGCTCAGACATAATAAAGGATAAGATCAATGATTTCACTATACATAAATAGCAAATATTTCATGACAAGCAAAATAATAATAATAAAAAATTGAGTTCAATATTTTCAACTCGACCAAATATCAAGAGATAAAAATCCCTACTTCACAGATCTCTGGGAAATCAACAGAAAACCAGGCAGAGTGCAGGAACACAGGGCCAACAGAAAATGAAACACAACTAACTCCTGATCATCTGCAACAGTGCTTCAGGTCACTCAGAAGACAGACGCAAATTAAATCTATGCTTTCCTGCTATTTTCATGCATCTGATTGGCAAAAAGTTCTTAAGTTGGATAATAGATTCTGTTGACAAAGCTGTGGAAAAACAGTCCCATTTACACACAGTAGGTTGGAGTAAAGCTAGCACAGCCATTTTGGAAAGGAATTTTGCAGCATCTATCAAAGTTACCAATGCAAAAATCCCTCTACTCTGCAATTCCATTTTTAGAAATTCATCCTATGGATATACTTTGAAAACTGCAAGCTAACTGACCTAATTGCAAGGTTATTCTCTGCACCTCATTTTTTTTTAAGCAAAATACTGGATGGAATCTAAATGTTGCCATTAGAGAGCTGGTTTAAAAGATTATGGCACAACTATGCAATCAAATAATCTGTAGCTGATGAAAAGGCTGGACAAACGGTTCTTACACTAATCTAGAGAGATCTGTAAGCATGTTTCAGAGTGAAAAGGCAAAATGCAGAATGAGTAGATGTGCTGTTGGTTTCAATAACTTCATATACACTTACACCTACCTGGGAAGGGCCCCAGTTGAAGAATTGCCTCCACCAGATTGTAGTGTGCATGTCTGTGAGCCATTTTCTTGATTAATGATTGATGTGGGAGGGCCTAGCCTACTGTGGGTGGTGCCACCTCTGGGCAGGTGATCCTTGGTTACATAAGAAAGCAAACTGAGGATGCCATCAAAAGCAAGCCATGGAGCAGCTTTGTTCCACGGCTCCCATTTCTGCTCCTGCTGGAGTTCCTGTCCTGACTTCCCTCGGTGACAGATTATATGATCAGACATGTAAGCCAAACAAACTCTTTCCGCCCCAAGTTGATTTTGGTTATAGGATTTTATCACAGTAGTAGCTAACTAGGTCAGTGGGATGTGTAGCATGCCCTCATTAGCATTAAAAGGTCAAAGAACATACATTTACTTATTTAAAAAAAAAATCTGGGCATCCCAAAATGAATAATTTGGAAGATGCAAAACAGATTAGTGCTTGGAGACTGTCTATACATTTTAGCCTTCTAATTTTTAACATATTAACTTATGATTATAAATTAAATGAATATGCTAAAGACAAATAAATATCAATGTAACAAACCCTAGAGATTACACAACCTAGAAAAAACTCTAGAACTCCATGGAATGTGGAGGCTGTAGAGAACATGGAAGGGAGGGCAGTTGTAGATGGGAGGGTAAGATTCTTTGGAGCTAAAACAAAGGACAGTGGCAGATGACAGAGACTGTGAAGGAATAAAGTCTACAAGTCGGTCCCATAATGTGTTTGAACTATTCATATAAATTATATAAAACTCCCATGTGCATATATACATCTATTCCATAATTCAAAGCATTTTAATAGGCAATGAATGCCCTTCATACTAGAAATCTCTTGTAAGGAAATCATTACAAATATATCCAAAGACTGAGTGGCACAGATGAACCCCAACACAAATGTTCAAAACTAAATGAGTAATTAAATAAACCATGGCCTTCCATATAATGCAATGCCAAGCAGGCATCTAATTAATGCTGTAAAATATTTAAAGATATCAAAAGATGTTTGCTCTCAGTTGTAAAGATACACACTAACATATTCACTGCAGCTATCTCTAGGAGGGATGTCATCAACAACTTTTATTCTTTTTACATATTCACACTTTCTCATTTTTCTAGTGAATATGTATTGCCCATGTAATAATAAGTAGGGCTTATAACAAAGAAAAAATGGAAAAGCAAAGACCCAGTTTAGTTGACTGGTGTCTGGGAGAGCTGCCTGACTGGACATCTTGTTTAAACTCTCCACTTTAATAAGTTCCAAACCACAATGGGAAAATCCAGAAGACCTTCCTCCGAGAATGCTGAGAGCAAGAGGCATGGGGAAGAGGTAAAGTCAGAAGCTCAGAAGTTCTGTCCCATGCCCTCCTACCCCTGTAAGTACACACACATGTGCATGGGAGCACACACACACACACACACACACACACACATAAACACAGGCAGGCAGGCAGTGGTAGACAGAGACAAAGATGGCCCAGTGACAGCCAAAGTACCTCTACTTTGCTGTTTTGTACAAACGGACCTCCTGGCTAGGATCTAACTTTAGTAAAGAGGGAATGAACCACAAAGAAATCCATGAGACAACTGCACCCTGAATCCCTGTCTTTAGGCCTAGTCTAGACTCGAGAACCTCACGGGGTGGTCATTACCACTACAGCTGCTTTCTTAGACTACAGGAAATGAGCATGAAAGGCCGTTACCTAGAGCAGATAGGAGAACGTCACTGGGTAACCAAAGGTATGACACAGCAGAACTGATAAGGAGACTGGAAGGCTAGAGGTTTAGGTCTGGGGAACCTGGCAGGCAGGTACCCAAATGGGTACCCTAAGAAACAAAGAGAAGGGCAAGAGCCAAGCCCTCCCCCTCTTATCAGAGGATTTGCACCTGACGATGAATACGTGGACTGGTCTTACAACTCTCAGCAGACACCAAGACCATGTCCTCTCTTAAGTAGGGGCCTCCACTTGCCCATAGATTTACTTATGAGTAGGACAACAGGAGCAGTGTGATCTGCAAAAGCTCGGGTCAGCTATCAGCTGTGTTTCTTATCTTATCCCCAGGCTCCTAAATGGCTGATCCCGTGTCTGGTTCGGAAAAGCCACTGACCTAATAATGGCATAATTACAACTATCACTGACCATGATTTTCCCACTTACCAAGCACTATAATAACATAAGCAATCTTACTTAAGCCTGGCAATAAGGGTATGAAGTCACAGGAAAGAAGACACCAACAGCCCAGCTTTTCGTCTACCACCAGCACCCATGCTCTCTGACATCAACTTTAACAGCTCCTTCCATTAAGAGAGGAAGCCTAAATTTCATTCCCTAGGGTTGGGCAGATTCTGGGAGTTTCTCTGCTTGACAGAATAAGGCAGAAGTGATGATATGTATACTAATTCCAAACCTAGATCTCAAGGTCCTCTGCACACACCCAGCTACTCTGCTGGAATTTGTCACTTCCATGAGAACTGGGTTGAGCCAGTATGAGGCCCACGCGGAAATGACATTCAGAGAGGACACCCTTGTCATGGTCACCTAATCCAGTTAACTCTTCATACAACCCCAGACATGAGTGGAACCCCAAGTCCAAAGAAAACTAGACCAGATAAGGAAAACCACTAGGTCAGTTGGCAGACTCATGGAAACTATTTTGTGTGTGGGGTTATGGGTGTAAATTATGTTTGAGGACAGTTTGCCTCACTATCTTATCACAGTAATAAATACCTGGACACAGTATGTTCCTTGTCATTTTTCAAACTCAGGTTGTAATCAAGAGAAGCTCTCTAACTACAGAGTAAGTTTTCATTGTTACTCAGAGACAGGGACTTGGGAAGGAAATCAGCATAAGATGAGTCATGAGGGGAGGGTGTTCTTGATGGGATTCACACCTTTACACACACTAAAACCCCTTCTCTCCTTTCTCTTTACCCCTCACTCTTCCTCCCATGGATCAAACATCAAGAAGGCAGGAGTTCACAAAGAGCCTCTTCACCAGAAACCCACCTTGTTGATACTCTGCAATCCAACTTCCAGTTTCCAAAACTGAGAAAACAAATTAACCTTCTTGGTGAAACCCTCTTGGACTATGGAGACTTTTATTGGCAATGTAAGTAAACTAAGACAAGATCCCCCCTCACTGCCAGCAAGTAGTAGTGTAAATCCGGAGTCTGCACTGTTACATGACATCTCCTGTGCCCTCCCCAACCTTGGGGGATAGAGCAGTGGTTCTTCTGGTTATATCAATATTGGTGCTGAATACCAGGTGATCCAAATGAATTCACCTAGGTCAGCACTTCTAGCGGTTCTCAAACTTCCTAACCCTTGGGACCTTTTAATACGGTTGCTCATGTTATGGTGACTCCCAACCATAAAGTTGTCTTGTTGATACCTCAGAACTGTGACTTTGCTACTATTATGAATCATAATGTAAATATTTTTGGATACAGAGGTCCAAAGGAGGCACAATGCATAGGTTGACAAACGCAGCTATAGTCAGTGTCTGTGATCCCTTCTTCTAGAAAATGCCTTGGAGAAAGACAGAAACTCCTATACATGTAGGAAAGGAATCATTTGGCTGCTTCCCTGGGCTTATCGGCCTTCTCAGGAGTAGTAAAAGCAAGATTTGTCTTTCAGAAATGTTCATCTTAGATCCAAACCCAATGATCTGAGTCCCATTTTTGTGTTCCAGAAGCTAGAACCCCAAAAACCTGATTGTAAACCCCTATTCCTATATGCCCCCACCACAGAGCCTTTTCTACAAGTCAGGCTGCTGAGAGAGTAGATAGCTAACATAACATGGACAGATGGCAGGGCCTGGCTCCCATTGAACAGCCAAGGAAAGGAGGCTCTTCCAGCCCACCAGCATGGTGAAGGCAGTAGCAGCTTGTATCCAAATAGAAATGGAGCCTTAGGTCACTTGAGCTACTTATCCAGGGCCACATGATGCCTCTTGCTATAGACTGTAGCTCACTGAGATGGTTTGTTGCCATGCATATGGGAGCCTGGCAGCTGTCTCCCAGGGCTTTCAAACCACACAGCAATAAAGAGCCCCTAGGGCTCAAGGCCCATCTGCTCTGCGAAGACAGAGCTTCAAAGGAGATGTCACAAAGCATCCCAAGATGCTGTCTGCTTTCCTCAGAGCTGGAGCACTACCCTCAGCTTTTAAGCCGGGGAGAAACTGTACAGAAGATGAAGTTCATCATCACCAGGCAGAAGGCTGTGGCTCAACAGAAGCCTCCAATAAAGTTGTAAGGGTCCTATAGAGCTTTTTATAGTGTTGAGGATGTTCACAGAGGGTAGCTAATCTTGGTCTGCTGACAAAGAGAAAAAGGCAGCCTTAAACCAAAAAAAAAAAAAAAAATCAAAAAACAAGGTAGGTAGGGCTTAAGAGGTCTTTCCTACAGTCAATTCTGTGGAGGCTCTAAGGAGTCATCCAACAATCAAGACAAGAATATGGAAGAGAAATAATTGGCCCTATGAGGTCATAACCTGGGTAAAGAGTGTATGATCTCATCTAAGGAAGAGGGGCGCCTTCCTAAAGAAGGAAGCCAGAGACTTATCTAAGAGTTATGGAGGGTGGAGAGGTAAGAGAGGCAATGGTCTCATTAGAAGGAACAGCACATGCCTGGTAGATAATGAAAGGTAGGTCTATTCAGGAATGCAAGTTCCTGAGACAAGGAAAACAAAGGAAGCAACCATGGCTGCTTAAGCAAAGGAAAAGGAAAAAATTGTCCTACTATGAACACCTCGCATGTACCAGAAAAGGCACCTACTATGTGCTGGGCACAATGTCAGGTACAAGCACTCAGGAAAACATTAGATTTATTTCTTTATTCAAGCCAACAACTGCCTATGGATCCACTGTTGTTCTCCCTGACCAACCTGAGGGAAAGTAACTTTACAAAATCACCCTCTAAGGAAAGAATAAGAGAGCTTATATTCAAAGTCCTGGTAAACTATTTCTTATTGATGTTCAGTTCTCTCATTTACTTTATTTTAACAAGCAAGATGCCATTTGGGTAGAAAGACATTAGCCTGAAACACCTTCAATCAATGCTACTCTTGAATGTTCATGAGACTGTCTGATAGAATCATTAAAAGAGGAGGCAAAGATATTTAACCTCTATTTAATAATTATTCCTGGATTTGACCTTAGACTCACAGGCTGGGGATGTAGCTCTAAATAAGTGTTTTACAAATCACTTGGAAATGTAATACTATAAGTAGTTACATTGTGGAGATCAGGAATACACACACCTACAGAATAAATGAAAAACTGTCTCCTAATGTTATGTAAATGAGAATGGTGATTGGATAAACTCTCTAGGGACAGAGTTTTACACAGATCCAGGGAGTGCTGGATCTCAAACTACCATAATGGAAATAGAGATTCTGGGCCCTAAGAAAACCGGGTTAGACATTACCCACGGTAACTCTGGTAATGACAAAGGCAAGGCTTTGAATAAAACTGGCCCATAAACTGCAAGAAGGGGGAAGATGCAGTATTTCTAAATTAACATACTCTTTTACATAACTATGAATTTCAATATGTATGCACAACTAAATTAATAAACCAGATGCTACAGTGGGCATCTGGCTTCTTCATATACTTCTATATGAGTCTATATGACATCTGACTTCTTCATATACTTCTGTATGAGTCTACATGTCCAACTCCAAGGTGACTCCTACTTCTCTATGGGATCTTCTCACTGGAGAAATTGCAACATGCACTTTCTATTAAGAGCTGCTCTGTATTCTACAATTCATGGAAATAAGTTGTGTAATGAAGTGGAAAACTTACCCAGGTCTACCCATCAGGCAAATCTCACCCCACCAACCAGACAATCTGATAAAGCTGCCTAAGTTTGAATAGCATTTAACCACCCTGTTAATGAGGAATCTGGTCCACAGAGACCTGGAGTCTAAGCAACTCAACAGTATGGACATAAATGGTACTACCAGAACAGAGCCCCATCTGCCTCACACTAAAGACTGTGACATTAAACCATGTAGGTATCCCCAGATGTGGAACCTACCCATAACCACAGCACAGCCTGGCCTCAGTGAAAAGCCACTCCTTGAGCACACACACAATATTGCCAAGCTCATGATGAGCAGAACTCCAGGCTACATTACACTCAGTGTTGAAGAAGACCCAGGGCTGGCCCAGGTGTGAGGCTCCCACCACCCCCCTAGGCTACAGGCCACTGCTTCTGTGGACTAGCAGTACCCTGTCCCCTGGCACCTACTTCTTTTCCAAATGTCAAGACTCTCTGAGCAGCTACCTCCAAACAGAGCCAGGAGTTCTCTGAGATCTCACCTTAGGAACCAGAAGGTTAGTGAACTCTGGGGTGCTCGCTTCACAGAGGTGCAGGGCAGATTAACTACCACTCCACAAGGCTCTCACATCTCCCTGCTACATGCATCACCCTTCCGGTGGCCTCCACAATCTGCTCTGACACACATAGCATCAGCCCTTCCTGGTAACCTTACTCCCTTCCTTCTTCCCCCTCTACCTCCTAAATATGGGTTCCCATAGCAACACTGATCATCCCATATCTGTAGTGCCAACCTCTTTGACTAAAGAGCTCAAACCATCCAAACTAAGTAGAAGCCCAAGAAAATTTTAAAAACCAACTCCCAACTCTCCTCTGCCAGGCCATGCAGTTGCCCGTTTTGACTCCCGACTCGCCTCTGCCAGGCCATGTGGTTACCCGGTTTACATGTTCTCTCCTTCTCTCCTCTCCCCACAGCTCTGTCCAGGAATTACTTTCCTGTCTAAAAGGAGCCACCTCATGTTTAACATCAGCCTCCAAAATGGTAGTCATGCCATGTAACTTGATCCCTCCAATCTCCTGCTTCCAGCTGCCAATATCAGAGTCCTCCAAGGACCCCCACAGGTACTGTGAGATGATGTCATAGCACCCTTTGCCTAGCAAGAACTCTGCTGTTTTTGCACACTTCCCAGTCACTTGGAACTAATCACATGAGACAAACTTGTTTCCATGGTCTCACCTATTCTCTTGATGTGAGAACATTTAGAATGCTGTCATAGTCACTCTCAGGCTCCAACCACGGCTCCTCTTCCAAGAATTTGTTCTTACATACTGTGCCCTCAAAGACTAAATGTTCAACCTCTGTCTTCAAGGCAGCATGGAAAGAACTGAATAGGCTGAGCATCAGGCCTTGCTTTGCCAAATGCTACAGATGAGTTCCTCCAATGTTCTATGCCTCCATTACCTCATCTGTAAAATGGGATAGTAACGTTCTACTAAGGGGACAATCAAGTTTGCTTATGGTTTCTACTTCTATTGCCCAGTCCCCACTGAGGACTCTTGCTCAGAAAACCTCTCTCTGATGACTGCTCCATGAAGCATCCAGGCCTAGAGGAGCCTAAGGATGACCTACATATATGCACACAGAAACATAGACAGACAGACAGACAGACAGACAGACAGACAGACAGGGGGAGGGAGAAAGGGAGGGAGGGAGAGAGAGAGAGAGGGAAGCAGGGAGGAAGGGAGGGAGGGAGGGAGGGAGGGAGGGAGGGAGGGAGGGAGGGAGAAAGAGAGAGAGACAGAGAGAGAAATGAACACACACAAACATCCCTCCCTAAGATAATGACTGTGAGTCTAATGGTATATATTTCTTTGCATCAAAGGTATTCCAGTGTCTAACTGACCCTTGAGAAATGTCTAGGGGTCAGGGGTCACTCTGGGATTTCTCCTGAAATCTGAACCAATCTTCATTCAAAGTCTGCTGCAAGAGAGTCCACCCTTAGCTAAATGACCACCTTACCAAGTCGTAATGAAGAGCCAGTCTTCATTTGCATGCAAAGCACATAGAAGACGGACTGCCATGAGGACTGGCCCACCGTAAGGACTAGTCAACCACACCACACCACAGTTATCCAGCTCAGTTTTCACCAACAGCTATATGCTTCACCTCCCCTTTGTTACTATGAGTCCCTTAAAACTAGAGCCCATGGCTTCCAGATCCATGTAAACCCTGTGTCCTGCCCCTGGGTGTGAAGCTGCAGACTCCGGTTTGGGGTTCTATGGCTGTAACTAGCCACATCAGAGCCCTCACTTAGGTCCCACCGATTTCTTTCTCCGTTCTCCCTAGGAACAAACAGTATTAC
The DNA here is from genome assembly GCF_978045245.1 of Mus caroli. Taxonomy (NCBI): domain Eukaryota; kingdom Metazoa; phylum Chordata; class Mammalia; order Rodentia; family Muridae; genus Mus; species Mus caroli. The sequence goes on along the minus strand of NW_028227267.1, from coordinate 28,061,168 downwards.
ATAACCGCTGTCTGATCCCCTGTGCCCCTTGAAATTCTGCAGGTGGAAAGCCAGTGCTTCTGCCCAGAACTTGTGAGGCTGGATGGTGTAAGGTTTGGCACAAGAGGCTATCCCTACCCTAGCCCAGGAAAAGAAGAAAGGCTACAGTCCTCCACCTCTGTCCAGATGAAGCCCACAGCGTCCACTGTTGAGGAGAGCACTATCGCCTGCCTATATATCAGCATGTGGTGGACAAGACAACCACTGAGGTAGCTGCCCTAGAACTGACTCCAAACAAGGAGGATGTGGACTGAAATTGGCTCCCTTTTGCAGACAGAGACACTGACTCCACATCAGCAGTGGACTAACAGCTCTTTTTTTTTTTTTTTTTTTGATTCATTATGAGTTTCACATCATGCACCCCAGTTCCGCTCACCCTCCCAACCCCTCATATAACCACCTTCACCCTTGCAAAAATCACACACACACACACACACACACACACACTAAAAACAAAGCATAGAAAACTTCTCATCGTTGAAGCTGTAGTATGTCACAATGTGTCCCACAATATATCTCTCTGACAACACAGGTCTGGTTCAAGATCTCTGGCTTCTGTGACACCATCAATATTGGATCCTCATCAAGACTTCTCCTGGTTAACCTGTTGTTGCCCTGTGTCATGGAGACCCTGAAGCTTTGGAACAACAGGACTGGCTCTTTCACATATCCCAACCATTCATATATGAGGATATAGATATTGGGTTGGGCTAATTCAGAGGCCTGGATCTGGGTCCCGGTGGTAGCTGAGCTGCCCTCCAACTCTCCCTTATCCAGCACTGTTCCAGCTAGGCCACCCAATGCTTCCATAGGTAGGAGGCAGAGTCAGCTCTCCTGCTCGCATGCCCACAGGTGGGGGGCTCACCTGCACCTATGCCTCCAGAGAAAGCTCCACTGTGCCACACAGACAAGGTTCAGGACCCATTCTCCCAAGTGCTACAGCCTATGAAGAGCTGAGCCAGCTCTCCTGCTCTCACTCTCCAGTAGCTGGCTCACTTGTGACTTCACATCAGGACCCAGCTCCACAGTGTTGCCCAGGACTTGCTCTTTCAAGTGCTACAGCCAGTGAGGGGCGTTTCTCTCTAGCCACAGATGTTCTTGAACTCACTTTATAGACTAGACTGGCCTCAAGCTCACATTGATTCTCCTGTGTCTGCCTCCCAAGTGCTGGGACTAAAAGCGTGTGCCACCAAGTCCAGACACTAACAAATCTTAAAGAAACACCTACTATTTACTGCAAAGTATAAATTGCTTGGCTCTGAGCTGTACAATGAGAAGGGGAAGTGACAGAAACTCGCATAGGCATCTGAAAGAGACCCAGAGAATTGAGTGGCCACCTGAATACCTACAGTGCTCAAGAGTCTACACAGATCATTTGAACAGGTCAGTATACGATGGTTTAACACACATCTTATCCTCAAGTTGTGTTTTAATAGGAATGATCTTGAAAAGCATCCAACATCACAAGACTGCCTAAATAAAGGATGAACGGTGCCATATTGTGTACTTCACCAACCTGCTATTATAAGGAATACTTTGCAGCCCTTAGAAATAAAAATATAAATGAACATACATTTATAGGAAAGTCTTTGATGATGTATTGTGATGTAAAAAAATCAAATTATAGAAAAACTATAAATAGTTCCACATATATACATAAAATTTGCAAGAAGGATAAGATGCAGGTCAGTAAACTGAAGCTACAGAGCTTGTTTAAGGAATGGAGTTTTGTTAGTCTATATCCACAGTTTGTTATTTACTAACTGCATGTAGCTACTACAGTGTTCAGTAACAGTGACAGAAATTGTATATATGGCAAACCACATGTAGAATTTGATCTTTTAAAAAAATCAAGAGTTTTCAATCTTTAATCTAGAGGATGTCAAATGTTCATTGCACTTACTTCAAAGCACAAGGAGATAGCTCTCTTTGTTTAGGGGTGCTTTTGTTGTTTTGTTTTGTTAGCAGTGTTAGGGAATGAACCCTCAGTATCATGCATGCATATGCCAAACTCTATTTTTACACTATGACTACACATATGGATATTTTCTCTGTCATGATGATATGCAGTCTTCTAACAAGTTTTGAAAACAAGCCATTTGCATACTAATAATAAAAATGATTCCATACACATATATATGAAGATGCCATGATTAAATCCATTAGTTTGTTAACTTAAAAATTAATTAAATAATAATAACCTCATCAATATTCATGAAAGTATAACTGAGAATGGAGTTTTGGAAAGTCAGCAACTTTCTCAGTGTTCATATTAATCCCCAGCCTGCTCACTTTGACCCAAAGACTTTCTCAAGACAAATATGATTCTCAGTATCAAGTTGGTGATGGATGAAAAGACTCCCATCTCCTCTCCTGACTATGCAAGACAAAGATCCCTCCCTGAGAAGTATCATCATGAAACCACAAGACTTTTTCAAGAAAGTCGGCCTAGATGAAATGCAACCCTCCAAAGGTGAGGGGGATCAGCAAGTGACTCCTGAGCCCACTGTGCCTAGGCTCAGCCTACTAGATGAGTATTGAACTGCTTCTATTCTTCCTGCACTACCAACAGAGGAGCTGAGGTCCAGTCATGCTGGAGTCATAAATTAAACCTGACATCCCCCCAAACTCCTGCGGGTCCTCTACTGCCTCCCCTCAATGTCCTTTTTACTCCTGTTTTTCTCTCTTGGATCCCAGATGCCTCTGCCAATCAAAATGCTCCCATTTCCACAGTCAGGCTATTTTGTGCCTCCACACATTTACAGTCACACTCCCCTTTGCACAAAAAGTCCATTCTCACCCAGGCCACCTGGTGGATTTCTACTCATTCTTTCAAAGAAAGGTCACACACTAAAAATTCACCCACTAGCCATATGAAGCTCACAGATGTATTTCTCAGCCCCATGTGGCATTGTGAAAATAAGGACATTTTATATTTAAAATTTTAGATTTCCAATCCTTCCAGACCAAGCAGAAGATCTAGTAACACTCATCCCACATCCCCATGTGGCAATCACGGGCTATGTCTGAGGAGCAGCTGTTCTCTTCTCATTGATGTGTGTTTCCCAGTGGGTCATGGGCACAAACGTCAGCATCTAGCCTTCCCCACAGGCCGCTGGAGATCTTTCTGTGATTGCTACCTTTGCCTTTAAGTTCCTGACTTTGAGTGTACTCCCTGGAACAGCAAAAGCACCTGAAAATGGGTTAGAAGTGAGTACTCCTATACCTGGTCCCAGACCTACTAAATGTTACAGCAATCTCTCAAAGTATTCTGGACAGCCTGTGCCCTGAACTGGTGTTCTTCCCATCCACCCTCAACTTCAGTCCCAGCAAAGCTCACTTTGAAGAAGCTCATGTTGCCCTTCTGCTGGGTGCCCTCTAGACTGTCTTCCTATCTGATAAGATCCTTCTGAGCAGAGCTATTTCTTATTCCACCCTCCCCAGTACCTAGCAGAGAGCTAGCCCATCAGAGATCAAGGGCTTCTGTCAAAGTACTAACGTCCTTAGTGATGATCTGTGCTCCCCCAAGTTAGAGAAGGGTAACCACAGAGTAAAGCAGCCCTAGCCCTCAGTGGAGAATCAAATGCTAGCAGCTCCAGAAGTAGACGCACTTCTGCAGAAGATGAAGTAATTTCTACTCACAGCACCTGCTAATCGCTCAAGATCTATCTAGATGTATGGGGCTATAGAATGAAAGGTGTTATTAATCGTACAGGCTGGGAGGCAGTTCTGAACAGCAGCCCTCCTTCCTAACAATGCCTTCTCTCGAATGTTAATCCCTTGCCATTATTTTAAATTCTTCAAGTGCTAGAGAAGTCATGTAGGTTGTTTTCCTGAATAGTCACTCAGCTGACAAGCATTTTCTAATTGACAGAGCATGCTGAAAAGACAGATTAGAGAGAAGGGAGAGCTGTATTAAGATAGTGCTGTTGCCCACACACAGCAGGAGGCCAAATTGACTGAAATGTAAGATTCTGAAGAGAAGTTGTTCTTCAACGGGCCCATCCCTTCGGCCCCTTCCTGGACAGAATTCAGGGAGGTTCTACTACAGGTGGCTCCCATCAAGAGAGTTGGCTCTCCTCCAGCAGTCTCAAGACAAAACTGAGGAGGGAAAGGCAGTTAGCATAGTTCAGCTGCTCAAATACGTCTGAAACATCACAATAGACTATGTGCCAAAGGATCGTTCTTATCTGTTGGGAATTGCCCCCATTTTCCAGGGAGAATACAGAAATGTGTCCTGTGATGACAGGGCTACAGTCAAGTCTAAGTTCGCCTGCTTGGGAAGTTCTGTGTGCTCTTTCCTATCATCAAGCTACCTCCTCTCCCTATAGGAAATATGCCATAGGGAGGCTGCGGAGTGGCTCAGATGGAGAAGTCCCTAAGCCACACAGCACAGCCCTCCAGTGAGGGCTCAAGTGTCACCAAGGGTGTCCTGTGGGCCACTGTCACTCCTGCCCTGATGATCTTGGAGCTGAAAGTCCTCCAGGTTAGATCCCACTATCAATCAACCCTCCTTTAGTACCACAGGGAGCCGATGGACTCCCCCACCACCGCCCTCAAAGCACACGCGCTTTGAACAGCTAATGAGGCATGCTGGATGGCTGCACTGCCTAATGTTTGCAGCTTTCCTGGGGTGAGATAATGCCACCGACGAGGAAGTGTACACTGAGCCATCCCAAGCACTGATAAGGTGTTAATAAACCTTAGCAAATGCTGATTAGAGCTGGCTCTGGCAGCACAGAGCTGTGCTCCTTCCACACAGGCAGGAGGCCGGCCAATTAAACTTGGGGAACTTCTCACGTTGGAAGTATTCCCAGGATGGCAATGGAGTAAATGCATCCCCAGCACCCTCAAGGTGCACACAGGCCAGACTAAGCCGGGACGACAAGCTGCATCTTAGCACCAAAGGACAATGTGAACATGAAACACTCTGCAGACCTCACCGACAAGGGCCAAAGACTACCAACACCCCCCTCCCATCCCCAGATAATCTGTAGACATCGGGTTTACTTCAAGTGTTTTCATACATATCTTTATAGCTGATATAAGGACTCTGGGGGATAAAATGTTTCAAAATAGACAAGGGGGAATATCAGGTGCTAGCTGTCCCCAGCGAGGTTGTCTACAACTCCGCTATCCTGGCGTGGGTTCCAGAGCCTGCATTGAGGTCTTATCTCACCCAGAAGTGCAAGGAGCCTATGCTCTTCTCGAAGATGGCACTCAGTTTATAAGAGCATGTCCTGGGACACAAAGCTGAACCCTCTGCCCCAAATTAACTTACTACCATTCCTAGCCCAGATTTCACACTTGGACCAGGCAAAGCCGGTCCAGCTGAGCACCAGCTATAGGCCTCACATCATCGTGGTCTCACTTGAGCTTCTCCCAGGACACCCCAGGCTCTGCCAGGATCTGCCAGACTCTGCATCTAAAGGACAAAACTTACAAGGACAAAAGAGAGGGTATGATAGAAAGCACTTTTGCACACCATTATATTTCAGGTTCTATCTTACAAATGTCCCACTACCCAATCTAGAAACTTCCCTAGGCAAGCCCCTGTGTGAGGGATAGAAAAATGTCACCATTCACAAATAAGGAAACTGAAGCTCTGGGCAGAAAATGACTTGTCCATGGTCACACAGTCCCTCAACAGCAAAAGTATGATTCTATCCAGGTCTGGCTGACAGTGAAGTCACAGCAAATATGGTCCCACAGCACACCGCAACCCATCCTTCCGCATGCTTATCAGGAGCGATGTGAGGTCAGACAAAGAAAGAATGGCATTTAATAAGTCACAGATCTGAGGCTGAAAGCTAGCAGGCCAGCTGGAAGCCTGGTAAGCTTCCTTCACACTCAAATAGCTATTCTGTGCTTTCCTGGGGCTCCCAGGGGAGTGGGGGGGTAGAGCGTATTCTGTGCATATTACTCAGCAAGGAGTGGACCACTTGATACCACTCTGATTTCCAATTATAAAGCACACCCAATATTTTAATTTCAAATGTGTATTTCACCGGTCAACAGATTGAGGCAAATATTCCCACATCGGGCCCCTGCCTTAGCAAGCTAGCAGCTTCAATAAAGGTGAAGATGTCCTGCCAGGCAGGGGCAGTGGCTGCTGATACTGTCACACGTCCTCTCACTTAATTAAAATGAACAACTTGATGAACATCTTGGGGAGGCAGCGTGCTCTGACAGGGTCACCTGAGGACATTGCCATTCTGAAGAAGGGAGATGCCCTAACCCCAGCCTAAATGAAGCAACAGACAAGTGCGCCACCATTGCTGGGAAAGCAGTACCTACTGTCTGGTGCCCTGTAGCTGAAAGGCAGAGACTGTGAGCAGGGTTGGGAGTGAGAGGAGTTCCCTTCCCCCCACACTCACTAAGCTACTCTACCTACTGTTCCCTTCCCCAGGACTCAGCACTGTTTCCCAGGGTTACCATTAGAAATGTCAATCTGCTCTTCAGTCCTTTCCCCAGCTTGATATGCCTTGACGATTTCCTGAAGATGCCACAAGGAGGAGCAAAGTATGCAGACAGCTGGAGAAGGCAGGGCCGTGGAAGACAGGGACAGAAACATGAAGGATGGGTGCTAACATCCCTAATGAGAGCTGCACTCAAGAGCAAGAATCTACTCATCTGAGACAGGTCCACAGAACACCAACCCTCCCACCACAGACTGTGCAGGGCAGCATGACGGGTCAGCAAAAGAATAAGCAGGTCTGAGGTTTGAGGGAGCTGGGAAGGGCATGGCTGCTGTGAGCAACAGAGATGCAGTCAGGAATACCTCCATCCTTGGCACAGTGATCAGCTAAGAAACTTCCTCAGAAAGACTGTGCTGAACTTTTTCCCATGGTAAAAATAGTTGAAGTGACTGGGCAAGGGCATCTAAGCAGCATCTTCATTTCCCACAAGTCAGAGTATCCCTTTCTGCCTCTACAGAGGCCTTGTGGAGACAAAAGGTCATTCATGGTGCATAGGATCCAGAAAGCCCAACTGAGTAGCAGGCAGATGAGAGGGATCTGGCCACCTGATCCTGATCTCGGTGACACAAGGAAGCCCTGGCCACTGTGGTTTTTGATATGGTACCTATGGAAAGCACTAAGCTTATAGAAGAAAGGCAGGTGTCCACGGAAAGAGCTGCAGCTGCGGAGTCAGCTGTAGCATCACCTCCCAGAAGGCATGCAGACTGGAGAGGCAACTGTGAGCCAGTGTTGGTATTTATCCTTCCTACATACCCAGCTTACTTCCTTCATTTGTCTCTGGTTCAGAAACATTTTCAGAAGTTACATGCAAGCTATGCTAAATGGAGAAGTCACGGGCAGGCATGGTGCTGGGAAAAAGGCCCTAGATGTTGACAGAGCATGTACCAGCATCAGAAACCAGAGCAAGTACAATACCAAGAGTGGAGAGAGGCAGTATGGGCTATGCCATGTACTGAAGAGTCTCCTGCAAAGACCAAATCTTTTGCAAAGGAGACCATTTCCTAAGGGTGTAAGTGCTTACATTAAGATAATCATCTCACATGTTGGCCTGGGACTTCAAACCCTTATTCACACAGACTCCTAAGAATCCTTCAGTCTTGTCCTGACCCCAGGAGACCTCAGCAGCTAATGCAGAGGAACCAGCTGAAAGGTCAGTTGACTGCAAAGAGTCTCATCATCTGGTGGCCTTCCCTAAAGCCTGCTGCTATATGTATCCCTGGGATCCATTTCTAGACATTACTCTACCCTCAAGCTGGCATAAGGCCAGTAAATACAAAACCTTGAGGTGCCTTCTGGGAGTGCAACTGGAAGTTTAAGGTGAACTTCTGGCTTCATTTAGCTTTTGCAAACATATTAAAGCATTTTGAACGATTGAAAAATTGCAAGAAAATGGCTGAGAATTCAACTCAAATACAGAACACACACACACAGACACACACACAAGCACAGACACACACACTACTACACTCAGGGCTGGCTAGATACACCCAACCTGTATGAAGAGACTGTTCAGGACTAGTAGAAAACCAATCTCAACCCCCTAGAAGAATGGGGCGATTCCTAGTGTGGATGTCTGGGTTACATGAACGCCCTAAGTCCAAGTGTTACAGCTGCTGGCACATGGATCTGCCCTAGCTCTGCCAACAGTGCTGCAGGAGCTCAGCCACACCCCTACCTACTCTGAGCTTCAGTTTCCACCATGAGTCTGGATGCACTCTATCCTCTCAGAGGATACTAGTTTTCTACTGCAACAGAGCACAAGATGCCCAAGAACTGCTCATTCAAATACATGATCAGCAAACGCAGCCCTTGTCTTTAAATCCAAGCAATTTCCTCATTCCATCCCAAGCCTTTTTGTACTAAACCCATAAGCCTCGGTTTGACTAAAGAAATATTGATACTTTCTTGTTACACGGTAAAACAGACATTTCCAGAGCACGTACTAGTGAGCACAAGCCCTACAACCAGAGTACTGGGGAGCCATGGTGACTATCCAAGAGAAGCTCATGGATCCTGGGAGAGACCAAAATTTACGATGAAATCTGGTCCTGGAGTGGAAAGCCCAGACTGCCAATCAGGGAGCCAGATAGATTATGAAAGAGATGGTCAGAAATGAATTCCTAGAGGACAGCTCAGCACCTGAGGGGATGCTGAGGAAAAGAAAAGAATGGTAAGGTAGAAAAGTGACCAGAAGATGGAGACACCTACAGGAAGCCGGGAACAAAAGGATGGATGAGGGTAGGAGCCTGGATCATCTGATGTGGCCATAAATGTGATGTGATGCAGATGTGATGTAGATGGGAGAAGGCACAAGGGAAGGGGGGTGATGGAGAAAGTACAGGCTGCATTCCAAAGAACTGGAAGAGACAAGAATTACTCCAGGGCAGTTGGGGACACTGTGAGAGGGCTCATGCAGAAAAATGGCAAGGTGAGTTTTATATTTTAGACATTTAAGTTTATGACACTGTCTAGCCATGATCCATACCTCAACCACCTTCCCTCTACGGAAATCTATGATGACTTGGACAAAGATGAGAATGGTAAACTAAGATTTATCACTGACCATGGAACAGATGTGTGGAGAATCATGGAGGATTTGTAATACCTACGGAGCTAAAGGCAAACTCATGGGGAGGCACTGCAGCTCCATTTGTCAGGTCACTAGGTGTTTTCCCTCAGACAATAACAAGTTTTTCCTCATTTTAGTCAAAGGAGTCAATAGCTACTCTGTCAATTTGTTTTTATTCTGTTGAGTAAACAAATATAGGCATGTTTGGAGAAATACAAATATATTTTAAGTAGTGCAGGTCATTAAAGACAACGCTGCACATAAAATAACACAAATCCATTCCAGATTAGCAAGGAATATAATGACCTGTAGAATCCAAAATTACATAAAATGTAAAGCAAAAAGAAACAACAAGAAAACAAAAAAATGTAAAAGAAAATGTCAGAAGTAATATCAAATATATGGCCTAGGATGATAAGCATAAATTGAATAAGTCCTCAAACTAAGTCACAGCCACAAACACAAAGTCCTCAAACACAAGCCAGCCCAATGTCAACCTATGCTCCCATACCTGAAAGACAGTGGCAGAGAACTGGTCTCCCTTTGTTGTATATGTGTGTGGCACTGCTGTCGTCATCATTCCAAATTAGGTCATGGTCTCAGACATCAGTCTACTCCAGGGAGACACTGCCCTTTGCTAAGATATGCAAACACATAATGCATGTGTCTCTGCTTCACACACAACTGCAGTCTAGGGAAAATACATACCAGCAGCTAGGCAGGACAGAGGGAAAATTCAAAGCTTCTAGACTCTGTTGTATCATCTATATAAACCAAAGTCACATTTTGCAAACATCAAGAGAAAATGTTACAACTTTCCAGTAACTTTTATCCAGGTGGTGGCTTTGTGAGTCTTCAGAATAAGGACTAGAGAACAACAACTTTCATTTCATTTCTACTTCATAACTTCTAGGTAATCAAAAAAGAAACCTTTGATTGTTGAGGGGAGTTAGAAGGTAACATTAATACCCCCAAATATTTTAATAAGTGAAATAAATTCTTGTTAAAATAATTATCAAAATGCAGACCTTAAGCAAATAAACAGACTGATGGAACCAACTGATTCTGCACTCACACTTAGCTCCATGCAGCACAGAGAACCATGCTGCCTCTCAGCTGCACACAGCTGAGGAAGGAGTGAGACACTGCATCCTGCACAAATGGCCATCACACAGGAGACAATGCCTTCTTTCCCAGTGTTCTGCCTCTGGATGTCCACCCCAGCCACAGAGCCTTGCCTAGTAGGTATTTAGGGATGTGGCAAACAGAGGTGATCTCTTACTGCCTCTTCTGGAACAGTCTAGGAGGATAAGGGAGGCTGATCCCCACCCTGCTCTGGCACAGTGAGCACACTCAGGCCTCCACTGAGCTCTAGGTCACAATATGGCACTACTCAAAGGCCATCTTGAACTGAGCCCAGCACCAAGAAACAGTATCACTCAGGACCTAGACAAAAGAATATAGACTGTCTACCAGGCTGATATCATGAGAGCCTTGCTCAAGGATAGGTATGGGCAATCAGGTCAGCAGCACATAGGCTCTGAACTAAATAAGTGCACCAGCTCCACCCCCTTATCCCTACAACAAAGAGGAATGCAGAGGACATGCCTATTCTTCTGGGCACAAGTGGCCAAGAAGTGCCTGTACATCCACTCCTTGCCAAACCATTATTTTCCCTTTGGTCCCAGAGAATCACACCACTTCAGAGAAATGTACAAGTCATCACAGTTTCATTGTGAAAAAGTCGAAAGCTTTTTGTGCTCGAAAGAGCACAGAGAGCAAAGGGAGGTGAGGGGTATTCAAATCTGATCTCCACTTGAAGAGACTAGGAGGATGGGGCTCTGCCTGCCTTTGAGTGGATGAAAGAAAGGGAGGATATGTGACCACTGGAGGGAAGGGGAAGTGAATATTAATACGTGGTTGAGTGAGTACATGGGTGAATACAGTGTGTAAGCGTGTGAATGAATCACTGTGGGAATGAGGGATTGCATGGGTGAACAGCTAACATTGCAGAGCACATGGAATCAATGTCAGAATGCATAATGAACATGTGAGCACTAGCCTCTATGTGGCATCTATACTGGGAGACACTGGCTCAGTTCATCTACTGTGGTCACCACAAAAGTCTTTTATTGGGTCCCACACTCCACCCAGACATTCAGACCCAACAGCAGCAATTGCAATTTGGCACAGACTGTGCTGTGCCAGAAACACTCCCAAGAATTCAAATGCTGGAGTGCTGACCCCTGCTACCTTAGATGATAGAATCTTATTGAACACAAAGTCTTTTCCTTTTTTTCACTCTTCTCCACTGTTTAAATTTTATTAGCATCTGTCTGTTGTTGAAAATGATGAATTTCATTATGACATTTTCCTACAAATATGTTATAAACTTGAACCATTATCCCTGTTACACCTTTTCATCTCCATCCTCAGCCTCCTCCTAGTCTCCTTCCTCTTCCCAAATAATCTCCCTTCTTCCCTCAAATGAGAAAGAGCATAAGTTATTTGCTTGTGAAGGAGCTGGGTCAGATCACATAATGTGATGATCTTCAGTTCCACCCAGTTTTCCACAGATGCCATAATTTTGTTGATCTTTTGGGCAAGGAACCATCCATTGCATATCTGCCTACCTCTTCTTCATCCATTCATTTGTGGAATGACTATCAGACTATTCCATGCCTAGAGCAATGTAAAAGGTGCTGCAGTAAATACATATGTGGAGTGTGGGTCTCTCTGTGGAGTGCTAACTTAGATTCTCTCATAGTTACCCATGGGAATGGTATAGTTAGATCATATGGTATCTCTGATTTCAATTTCTTGATGAATGAATATAGAAACATAACATAAATGATTGAGTTAAAATGATGTCATCCACTAGGAGAATATGGCTCGCAGAATCAACTAGGCAGGGCTCATAGGGTCTCAGAAAGACTGAAGCAGCAATTACAGAGACTCATAGGTCTGCACCAGGTCCTCTGCTTACATATTATGGTTGCCTAGCTTGAAATTTTTGTGCCACTCCTAACAATAGGAGTGGATTTTTCTCTGACTCCTTTGCTTGCTCTTAGGACCCTTTTCCTCCTAGTAGGTTGCCTCATCTAGTCTTGCTTGATATGAGGTTTGTGCCTAGTTGTATTGTAACTTGTTATGTCATGTCTGCTTGATATCCCTGGGAGGCCTGCTCTTTTCTGAAGAAAAATGGAGGAGCAGTGGATCTGGGAGAGCAGAGAGGTGGGGAAGGACTGGGAAGAGTGGTGGAAGAGGAGGCTGCAGTTGGGATGTACTATAGGAGAAAAGAATAAATTTTTAAAAAGAGGACACCTTAAAAACATTAAGGTGGAACTTGCTTCCATTTGGTAGTGTCTTTCACAAAGCAGAGGGCTAGAAACACAGAGAAAAAATGCTGGAAAAAAAACAGAGATCAGAAAGATTTTTCAAAAGATGAAGCTAATACTAGATGCCAGCAGAGGGCTGGGACATCTATCCCTTGTGGCTCTTATAAAGACTCAAGGCTGCAAACATCCCAACTTTGGACTTCCAGCCTCCATAACAGACATCAAATTTCTGCTGTGGGAATCACCTCCTTTGTGGTACTGTCTAACAGCATCCCTGGTAAAGGACCACAAGCTACTGTAAAGTTACCCTACCCTTACCAGATACTGGTGATGGCTGCCATCTTCCACAAAATGCAGACAACTTGTTTGGAAACAGGTGTTCAAGGTAAAGACAGATAGCTGGAAGTTCCTCATGAAGATCACAGTGGACTTCTCTATTCATAGACAAATAAGGAAACACAGCCCTGGTGAGGCTTGCTAGCATGGTAGCTACTAGACGATCCTAAAAGATGAACCGTTTCTTTTCTGAGATTAAAAGTTGTCATCTCATGATGGGAGGGATTAAACTAGCCTATCATGGTGATAAGGGTATATACAAGCAGTGTTTCACATCACAGCATCTAGGAAGCAGAGAGAAGGACAATGAAAGAAAGGACCAGGACTTCATGCAACTCCCAAGGACATGTTCTGAATGACCTAATTCCTCCAAGTAGGCTCAACCTTTTTACTTTTAACATGTCCCCATAAAGTTATAAGTCCATCAACAAGAGATAAATACATTGGTTACACCAGATTCTTCATGATCTTAGTGACTCTGGGGACACCCTCACAGACATACTCAGAGGTACGATTTTCGAATTATTAAGTAGGTCTATCTCAACCCAAGCAAGCTGACAATCAAGATGCACCATCATGGCAGTGATGTAGCAGAATGTCAAAGGAGCCACATGTGAAGGGTTTCATGGAGCATCTGGAAATGGATGTTTCAGCCATCCCCCACACGTTGTAACTTCTGGTGTCTTTCTCTCTCCCATAGAACCAAGAATATTCCTGTGAGCATTCCGATGCCCTGCCTAGGCTTGGCAACTAATGTGTGTCACTGAATGAGGGAGGGAAGTAACTTATGGATAAAGAAAGTGACTCCTAATACTAGCCTCAGCTTCTTTTCGCATCATGTTATCACCCACTGCAAGCTGAATGAAGGGTGACATTGAGTGGTATGTAAATAGACATCTTTAATTGCTATATATTTATTTTAATTAATTCCAATTAAGGAAATATTCACCGCCACTATATCCAATCCCTGATTTCATTGAAACTGTTACTGAGGAGGAGGAGGCTATAATAAAAAGGGAAATTGTCCAGGCCTGGTGACACACTATGAAGTCCCCTTACTTACAAATGAAAGCAAGAAAACCAAGGGTTCAAGACCAAGTGTCAGCTATGTAGTACATGCAAACCTGTAATACATGAGCTTTCCTACAGAGCAACTTAATGAAAATGCTGGGTGGCTGTGGCCAGTGATTCACTGGTGTTAGAGGAAGGTGAAAACACTGGGTGGCTGTGGCCAGTGATTCTCTAAGGTGTCTTTCCTCATCCTGATGTGTTCCCACTGTGTGCTCCATCCTGATGGGTCCCCATGCGGCTTTCTGAGGATATATATTGCGAAGTGCATAGGAAGCAGACATCACAGGAGCAAGGAAAACAAAAACAAAAGAAAACAAAACTCTAGCCTCAGAAACACACCTCTGCATGAGCCAGATCATGGATGGACACTAGACATCAGGGATTACTGAATAAAATTGGTGTGTCCTACAAAACAAATAGAAGTTTTTAACTCGAAAGCCCACTATAAAATCCCTCTGGGGCTTCCCAAGAGGCCAGACATGGAGCCTGGCCTCTTTAATATTCAAAGGTTCTCCATTTGAGGACAAACATAAATCCAGCAATATCTGACATTTTGCAATAGTTCTCACATCTCTCCCCAGCCAGGCTTGATCCTATGTACCCACAGGCATCTCCAAGGAAATACCTAGGGGTTGATTTCCAACTCCAAGATTGAAAAGGGGCTATGATCACACAGCACATCTTTCTCAGAGGCCAAGAGGCAATGACAACTCTGAGGATGTGCTTAACAAAGCTCTGGGACAGCTTCAATGGACTCCACCATCGATCTGCTCTTGCCTGAGTCTTTTGCCTCCTTCTGCTCTTACACTAAAACACACAACCTGCTTCTCCATTGCAAAGGCCACAAAGTGTAAAATTTGTAAACTGGAAATGTCCTCCTGTAGACATGGGCAGCATAAATCCCTAATACCTGCAGCAGCTTCTATACACACTGCTCCTTGATCTATAATCCAACTACCTCCCCACTCTCTCTGTTCTTTAAATCAGGGCTCACAATTTTTCCCTTTAAAGCCATCATGTTCTTCAAATACTCATGCCATGTCCTCTGTCTTCCCTGAATTCCTAAAGGAGGGTTCACATAGGATCGATGAAGAAGCACTAAACATAGTCTTCAACACTGTCTCCTGCACGACTGACCAAGCCTCAGACACAATTCATGGCTAGATGAGATACAGGAGAAAACATAAGGGTTCAAGAGAGACAAAGATATTTTCCATCTCTGCCTTCCCCAAAGAGTTGGACACCCTGGCCTTACAATTCAAACCACAGGCACTGTGTGAACGTTTAGTGGCAGAGAGAGAAGCCATAAAGCAATTCTCACTTATGCAAGCATGATTGGCAGCATCCATGGACCTATCCCTGTGCCTAGATATGTATTAAGTTCAGTTCTGTCCCCAAGATCAACAGATACAGAGAAGCATCTAGAATATACCTATCCCAGATAACACAACCCACCATGAAGCAGGCATCAGCCCAGCAGCTGCTCGCTTGATCTCATGGCAGGCAGGAATTCCCCCTTGGCATTTGGAACTTCTGCTTTAGATCTTGAAACAGTCGGTGGGAATGTACCCAGAAAGTTTTTGACAACCCCATCTCCAACTTCAACCATACTCAACAAAGAATAAGACACTACTGAAACCTCTTGTTGAAATACTGCATCCTATGTTGGCAGGTGGCCTGCTGGGGCTGATCACCTTTGAGCACAGTTCTAGGAAGAAACTTCTCAAGTTAGCTTCTTCATTTCCAACAGAAGTTCAACAACACTCCAGGCCTGAAGGCAAAATCCACCTGCAAGTTGCTCGGGCTCTGTACTGCCTTCTTTTTCTCTAGGGCATCAAGACTGAAATCAAATTTAAGGGCATGAGGTGCTGGCCTAGAGGGAGTGAGACATCCATCAAGCAAGAGAAGAGAAGAAGCCAGGGTGTTCTTCATAGCAGACCATCTCAAACAAAAGCTCCATAAAGTGAAGACAATGGGACAGCCTAGGGGCCACTTCCTGGTGCCAAACACAGATGGCCTTGACCAACACATTCAGAGCCTATGTCTTCTTCTTAACTGTTTTTCAAAACCTACCTTCCTGTTGGAGCTGCTAAAGCTAAGAGGTATAGAAGTACCTGCCACTTATCAGGCTCTTGACAAATGTGTCACCTCACTGTATTGACCTCACTGTAATGGAGAATTAACTCCCACTCTTCTTGAAGTGTGTGTCCCTTCCTTTCTGGAACCTGGCTGATCTCCCTGACAGTGGGTATGGTGGCCTGGAAAATGAAAGGCAGCCAGCAAAGGCATCTGAAAGGAGCAGCAGGAGAGCAAGGAGAAACTCAAGGGGAGCAGTTCCCAAAGTCCAAGTGAGAAGACCCAACCAGCAAGGGCAAAAGCTGAAGAATAGCAAGAAATGAAGCAGAAAGAATGACTGGCGGCCTTAACAGAGCAGCTCCAGCAGGATTGTCGGTAGGATGGTCTGCATGAAAGGTGTCTAAGTTTAGGTCTTCAGAAGCAAACTCTGAAAGAAATAGTTTAGGAAACACATTAGGAAACACACAGCGATGACTGCAGTTTCCTTCAGCTGGAAAATGAAAGTTATGACACATGGCCAGCCGTGGAACAGGGATGGGGCATCCATATCCCGACCCCAATCCATCTTTGAGTGGAGGCTACTCCCAGTTGTGCTAGTCTTCCCACACTCAAGCCTGCTGAATCAGGCAGAACTGAGGCTTGGGAACATGAATGTAGGCAGTCCAGGCATTGACAGAGGTGAATGTGAGGCCCAGGCATTGCCAACATTTGCTCCAGAAATGTTCAGTAAGGGAATAAAAAGAGATGGTACCTTTGGTTTTGTTTGGGGTTTTTGTTTGTTTCTTTGGTTTGGTTTTGGTTCTGGTTTTTTGTTTGTTTGTTTGTTTGTTTGTTTGTTTGTTTGTTTTACCTGCTACTGTATAAAATACTTTGACAAGAGCAACTCAGGAGAGAATGAGTTTACTGTGTCTCACATGTCAGGTCTATCACTGTAATAAGTCATAGTGTCCACAGCTTGAGACAGATGTTACATTATATCTGTAATCAAGAGGCAGAGAGCAATAAATGCACGTGTGCTAGTGTTCAACTCAATGTCTCGATAACTATAATCTGTAGGATCAGCTGCCTGGGAACTGGCACTACCATGAAGTATGCAAGTCTTCCCACATCAATTGGACAATCTCCCACAGACATGCAAGAGAATCATCCTTGAGATGATGGTATCTTTTGTCAAGCTAACTATAATACTGACCACAGAGGGAATGAAAGCATGAAGTCCAGATAACCATTTCAGAGTTTTGCTTAAAGGAAAGGCCAAAAATGGGAGTCAAGACATGGGCTGAATCGAGAGCAAGCGAGTCGGAGAATTAGAACATGTCAATAGAGTTATAGAAAGATATGAGGTGCTGAAGCATGTTCATACCTACTGAAGTTTCCTCCTGCAGTATGAGACAGGGACTGGCTTCTAACATCCTTTGGAGACAGCACAAAGACCTTCATGTCGAAAACTGGGGCAGAAGAGAGACTAGTGGCTACTAGTGATAGAAGCCAGTGAGTGTGACAACGGAGACAGGAATCGGCTGTCCTTCTTGTTCCCATTCTCTCGTTACATTTTAAAAGCCGGGTATTTATGTCTATAGCAGCTTCATTCAAAGACACCAAAACTTGGAAGCTGGCCAAATGCCCTTCACTAGGTGAACAGAAAAACTGTGGTACATTCAGACAATGGAATATTATTTGGTACTAAGAAGAAATGGACAATCAAGCCATGAAATGGCACAGAGTGATATGATATGCTTCTGCCAAGCAAAGGAAGCCAAGCTGACAAGGCCATAAACCATATGACTACTGATACATGGCAATCTAAAAAGTGAAAAAACATGCAGACAGTCTAAAACCATAGCTGCCCAGGGTGTGGAGAGCACTCTGGTGGAGGCTGTAATGGGAGACACATGCGGATAGAGATGTATCCATGCCCAGAGAATGGACACACAAGATAGAACCCTCATGTAAACTATATGCTCAGTGACTAACAACCCATCAATACAGGCCACCAAGCTTATCTCAGTGATGTGAGATATTAATAACAGGAGAAACAAGAAAAGAGAGAGGGTCACATGGACCTCTCCATACTTTCTACAAACACAACATTGCTCTAAATACAAAGCCTACTTACTTGTAAAGCAAATTTAACAGAAGATCAGGAACATTAAGTAGAGATTCATTATGGAGATCTCAGTAGAGGGAACACATGGCACCAAGTGCCCAGGAGAATATACCAGGTGGCACTGAGGGCTAATTACAATGATCGGGCAGGGAGTAGGGGATGAACCAACCCAGAGGCCAACCAAGCTACACCCAGGCTCTTTTTCCTCCAGCCATTTTCAAGTACCAGGTATAGCTGCAGGCATGGAGGAGTCAGGGGGTGGACTCAGCCAGGCTCAAGGCTCCCTAGACAAGCGTGCTTCTTCACCCCATCTCATCTGCATGGCCACAGCAGCTTCTAACTAATCCTCAGACTCTAGCCCATTGTTAGTGCTTCTCTGCCATAGAAGGCTGCAAAGGAAACTCATCCCAGGGTGGCCTGGGGCCCATTCAGCATCTCTTCTGGTGTCATTTCCTACAAGATGGAATATTGCAACTGTACATAATGCAAAGGAACCTACTTGCCTCCCAGGCCCAACCTGGCTCACCAGTGACATCTTCCCACCTCTGTCTCCCTCCTGACTCCCTACCATACAGTACGTCCCTAACCAGGGCTTTGTGTCCTAGTATATATTATTACTTCTACTCATATTTTCCTTCTTCCTCTACTAAACCCAGTGCCAGTGGTCCCCATATGAAGGACAGATTCTTGCATTAGTGAGGGGCACTGGGAGGACTTACCTGCCTCTCTGTCCCTCTAGACCAAGAATGCAGAGAATAAGAGATGCCATGTTTGGTGTCTTGACACCACACCTAGCACCAAGCCAAATACATAGTAGGCACTCAGCAACATTTGTGAAGTGACTGAGCGAAAGGGCAAATATAAGTGGATTCAAATGTCACCTAGCCCAGCTGCCAGCTGAACTGGAAATTGGAAACAGGATTTTCTTCTTCCTTTGAACACTATATTTTCATGCAGTCATTTCTAAACTATCTCTTGCTGGGAGAAGCGCTCTCTGAGAGCAGCAGAGGGGGGCTATTATGGGGAGTGAGAGATAGCAGAAAGAACTGTCCCTGAGTGTGTTTACACTGCCCCATTAGTGGCATAATGCATACTTCCATGAGGACACGCCAGGTAGGTCATAGAGGGTTTTGCAGTGCTGGGCCACAGTAGACTATTTGCACAGTAATGAGGCATAGTCAGTGTTTTGCACAGGTCTGAGGCACAGGAGACATTTGCACATTGCCGAAGCATAATGGTGGTTTGTACAATGCTGTGACACAGTAGGTGTTTGGCATAGTGCAGAGAACAGCAGGGGGGTTGTACAGTGCTGCGTTTCAGTAGTAATTTGCACAGTGCGGAGGCATCAGTACAGGGTTGAAGCAGAGTAAAAGTAAGTGGTTTGAACAGTGCCGAGACATAGTAGGTGTCTTGCATAGTGCTGAGCACAGTAGGTGGCTTGTACAGTGCTGAGTCTTAGTAGCAGTTTGCACAGTGCTGAGGCACAGTAGGCCCTCAAGTTCTGCCTATTTACTCTTTTCTTCGTGAGTGAGGGCCTTCCTATCAAGAATGTGTTCCTTAAATCTTCCTTCTGAAGCAGACATTGCCCCAGATGATAAGGACAGCTACAACTTATATTGCTTTTTCAAGTGATAGTAAAAGGCCATCCTCCATCCATATCCAGTCTCCTGGCTATTCTGAGAAATGAAGGAGCTGTCACTAAATCACAGGGAATATAAGTTATGTCATTATCTTCGCCCCTGGGAAGAAGATGATAAATCTGCCACCATTAGCTTCAGGAAGCCAGTCACCTTGGGCAGCACCGCCAGTGACCTCCTGTGACAAGCACCTGGTGTACAGCTGTCTACCTGAGTCGGCTCCAGCACAGACCACTTCCTGACTGAGCCTCTATTGACGTGCTTTTGCATTTACAACACTAAACCAGTAGTGCAGAGTTCCCAAGGATGGTCGCCAGCAGTGTCAGGCAGTTGCTAGGTTGCTCATCCCTGAATTTGGAGTCCTGATGTTTGAGTCTTTACCCCACCCACATGCCCTGGGTACCTCCTTAAGTCAGGCCCTGGAGTGGCCAAGAAGAGAACTGCTAAATGTTTACAATGTGCTCCACTGGACATTCAGAACCACGAGGGAGATGTGTGCACATATCATACAATCAAGTACAGGAGGTTGAGAGAGCACAAGGACAGGCACCTGGGCATCCACAGCTGCACACATAATATAGGCGGGAGAATGGGGCTCCAAGATCTCTACTGATCACATGTTTGGGGATGAGTCAAGGTTAATCCTGATATTTTCTGACTCTCCCTGATTCCATCATGGCCTCCATGCAGGGCAAGGTGCAGCATCCTGACTCTTCCTTGCCTACTTCTTCCCCATCTCTGTGCACCAAGTCCCATGGAACGTCCTTCGAACTCTCAGACTTGGCAATGTCTTCGAAGTTCAGGGCTTTGCACTTTTTATTCCCTCCACCAAGAGTGCATGCCCCTGATTTTTACAGAGCTGGTTTGTGCTCATACTTGAGACCTCAGCTCAGCCATCCCCAGCTCCAAAACATTCTCTTGTCATTCTCCATTGCACCCTAT
Source organism: Mus caroli (assembly GCF_978045245.1). NCBI lineage: Eukaryota > Metazoa > Chordata > Mammalia > Rodentia > Muridae > Mus > Mus caroli. The sequence goes on along the minus strand of NW_028227267.1, from coordinate 28,040,574 downwards.
GCTCATTGTCTACACAGAATCATATCTCTGCACAGCTACATTGCTATTTTTCAGATATCTGGTGTTTCTAAGATTGATTGATTGATTGATTATGTATATAGTGTTCTGCCTGCATGTGTGCCTACAGGCCAGAAGAGGGCACCAGATCTCATTATAGATGGTTGTGAGCCACCATGTGATTGCTGGAATTTAACTCAGGGCCTCTGAAACAGCAGCCTGTGCTCTTAACTACTGAGCCATTGCTCTAGCTCTAAATTCAATAGTAGCCACATAAACATCAAAGTATGGAAGAAAGAATCCTTATGCACTGTTAGTAGGTGTGTAGATTGATATGGCCAATATGGAAATCAACATATAGGCTCCTCGAAAGGTTATAAATAGAACTGCCACATGACCCATCTCTACCACTCTTGAACATAAACCCTTAGAAGACTCTATATCCTACTACAGATACATTCACATGTCATTATTTATTACTGCATTATTCACAATAGTCAGAAAATGGGACTGATGAACAGATGAAGAAAATATGGTATTCACACATAATAGGATGCTATTCAGCTGGTAAAAAATAAAGTTATGAAATTGTCCAGAAGATGAGCAGAACTGGAAAATATCAGAGTAAGGTAACCTGGGCTCAGAAGAAAAGCTATGTTTTTCTCACCCATGTGCCTGATCTAAGCTATGAATTATTGCAATCGTATGATGAACTTGGAGTATGTGTGAAGACCAGATGATAGACAGGGGTCCTTAAAAGGAAGGAGTGGGAGGAAGGAAGACCTTAAGGAATAACAGTATCATATAAGTGATGTTACGGTGGAGGCGAGAGTCGTGGGTGCAAAGGGTTAAGGGGAATCACATGGGAGAGCAGGACATGGGGTAGGAGGGAACTATATGAAAAAGCCATATGGAAGCCTAATGTTGATAAGCGTAGAAAAAAAAGGTTGAATGGAGGTACCCTGCATGCTGAGACAACGTTCCTCCCAGAACTTGTAAGTATTAAACAAATACTCCTATGTCAGCTGTAGGCTATCTCCCTACACCCTGTTGGTCAGAGACAATATAGGTTACTGTTGTTAGTTCCCCACTACAAATTAATAGTAAGCAATACTCTATTGCTGAAGACACCACAAATGTTAGCCACAGGACATGGGGAAAAAACACTCAATGTGGAACGGAAAGGAAAGGCAAGCTTTCTCCTGTCTGACTAGCTTTCACAGTGCAAGCAGGTGCTAGGAAGACCGCGAGGAGAGAAAAATCATCAGTTGCCTTGTCCAGCTATGAACCCTGTGAGTTACAATGGCAACTGATGTAGCAAGGTCTGCAGGTGCATTGGTGGGATAATGGCGTTAATGTTATGGGGGTGACCAACAGTTGTTTGACTGTATTCAAGGACCACTCCACATGCCTGTTACTATAAGCCTGGTCAAGTGCTCATGCCTGGAGAGATCATAGACCCTAGCATGGAACCGACAACTATTACTGTTTTGCTGAATGAAGATGTTCTCAAACTGCCTTCGAAATACTGCGGTATTTACACATTAACGTGTCAGTAGTACTCTCTTCACCAGAGAACCTTCTTATTCAAACATGTTAATGCAGAGACTTGTAACTTATCAAAGTGCTAAGAACAGGTGATAATGGAGTACTCAGCCTTAAATAAGTCACCTATACTGCCCTGCAACGCCTGGGGAACATCATAGACGAGGAGGCAGGAAGCATGGACAAGCCACGAGAGGTGTGTTGAAAAGGACATCTTCTGAGCGTGACATAGCCATTGAGCATGTGAGCTCAGTGAAGATACATGCACAAGACCTGTGCAAGACTGGACCTTTCAACATTTCATCATGGAACAAGAAGAGTCTATGAAGCCTCACCATTCCCTAAGGCATCATTGATTTGGTGGCTTGGGGAAGGGCTATCATTTTCCTCAGTGCTGTAACCACTGCTGGATGGCATGCGCTTCAGTAAATACCTTCTGACCACACACATCAAGCAATCCTAAGTAAACTCAGTGAGTCACATAACAAAAAAGGCATGCAAGTAGGAAAATCTGGAGTATCAACAGAAGGAGTGGGTGTGGAAGGAGGTAATGGAGGGTAAAAATAACTAAGATTCATTATATCCATGCATGAAACTGTCGAAGAGTAAATAATGATTCCAATGCATTCGTAGATAGGTAAACACGTGAAGGGCATCTGCCAGGCTCTCTTGCAGCCACTGGATCCCTGAAGGAAGGAGCAAAGGGATCTCACCTGGAAGTGCTCTCTCTACCTTTCTTGACAAATGCAGTGAGACAGTAAGTCAGATGAAATCTCAGCATAGGGCACAAGACAAAGTCCCACCCCTGTCGAGGAACTAGTAGCATTTCATAGCTACTAGAAGGGGAAGGGCTTTTCTTTAAGGGGAGGCCTCACACCCAAGAGTATGCAGGCAATACAAATTGGACTTGATGCAGGGAAGTTGGGAGCCAGAGCCAGAGCCAGAACCGGAACCAGGGAGCAAGAGAGAGAGGAGGATGCTGGGTAGGTAAGAATGAAAGAGTAGAGGTCTAGAATGAGATGGGGGTAAATATGATCAAAACACATCGTAGAGATTCTCAAAAGATAATAAAAACACTATGTTTTAAAAACGAAAGTGAGACAGGGAAACAATCTCAGAGTCCACAATCAAGCAGAGACCCTTGCTTAACAATCATGGCTGTCTGAGGGTTCTGCGGAGTTCACAGGTAGTCACAAAAACAGGTGACTTGTACAGGTGTTTGCATGTATGTGTAGGGGTGCATCTGTGCAAGTGTGTGTGTGTGTGTGTGTGTGTGTGTGTGTGTGTGTGTGTGTGTGTGTACCTATACCAAGTGCCTGGATAGAGCTATATTCTATTAGAACTTGGGGAAGATAAGGGACTTGGTCTTTTCCCATACCTTGTGATGGTCAGGACATGCCCTGAAATGGAGTGCCAGAAATATTTTGCTGAAATGTGAAGTCTAAAAGTATGCACACTGTAAACTACTACTACTTTAACTTCCTTGGCTTTTCTGTACATGTAGACCAGGAGAATGAACACACCTGAGTCTCTGAAGATGAAAATAGTTGCAGTTTGAGAATAGAAAATAAATTTAAATGCATGGGGGAGAACAATACAAGATTTTTCTTCCTCCATGGTTATACATGCCTTCAGTCCATACTGCCTGTAGCCTGCCTACTGTGTCCACTGTTCTATTAGGAGATGGAGCCTGTTTCTGTCCACCAGTGATCTCTGTAAGATTTTTATGTCTGTGTAATAATGGCTATGTACAGCTGAGTATTTGGGGGGCTCAGTGAGTGGTGTCAGTGAGTGGTGTCTGTGTGTGTGTGTCTATGTGTCTGTGATTGTGTGTGTGTGTGTATGTGTGTCTGTGTGTCTGTTTCTTGCCTCTATCCCCAAAGTATAAAATCCTGTGGGACACAAGCAAAGTCAGCTCTTTCTGTCTTCTTTACTGGCCACTTTCCTAGGTATCTCAAATAGACAAATAACTTCTACACTTATGCTAGGAAAGCTCAGGGCTCACTTTCAGGGATTCTTATCCAATGGACTTTCATAAGCACAGAACAAGCAGCCCACCTGAGACAGGACAGGGAGACAGCTTCCACTTGCCCTCCACACCCTCACCTGCCCCGCACCTCTTGATCATCTGGATCACTGGCCCTGTGTGAAAAGATCATCACACCTTTTCAAATTAATGCTTGTCATATTCTAGGGACTGCTAACAGATAGTGCAGCCTGCAGCCCCTGGGCAGGCCCGTGCAGACTAGCCTTCTCCACCCCCCACTGCCCTTCAATTCATGCAGGGCACGTACTGTAGGCAGCACAGAAGGAGCAACTGTCTGCCAAGGCCCTGACACTGGCTGCCTCTGTCCTCGCCAACAACCACGGACTGTTCCAGCCCTACCAACACTTCCGTAGCTTTGTCTCCGCTTAAAGGCACAATCTTGCTCCACCAATTAATGAAGCACCTTCTCTCCCACAATTCCCTAATTTCCCCAGAGTCAAATGTAAAGTGTATACAATTGCACAGCACACAGTTTGATAAAAGAAAGCTTATATCTTTAATAATTCTCAATGAAAGAACATCCTGTGAAGGAATTGCCTAATTAAAAGACAACAATGGGATAAAAAGCAAATAAAAAGGGAGAGGCGGAGAGGGAGAGAGAGATCACACGTGTTAATGTGGAACTAAATAAATATCCTCCACTTGAGATCCTTTAAACACTTTCTTAGAAGCCAGATTTACTTGTTAAGCATTCAAATGAATTCTATCTTTAAACATGCTTGAAAAATGAGCAACTGTTGACTAATTTTGTATCTCTGTGCTTAAAGAATGAGGGATGTGGCCAAGAGAGTGTGGGGATTGCTGTTCTAGATCTGGAGTTGCTAGAAGGATGCCGGCTTAGGGAAGCGCTGTCCCAGCCTAGCAGAGGTCAGAGAGCAGAATCTACTACTGGAGAAATAATATTTTGTCCTAGTAGTACCACTAGGTACAACCTCAAGCCCCAAAGCCTTAAGGCAACAGTGAAGAAAGAAAGAAAGAAAGAAAGAAAGAAAGAAAGAAAGAAAGAAAGAAAGAAAGAAAGAAAGAAAGAAAGAAAGAAAGAAAGAAAGAAAGAAAGAAAGAAAGAAAAGAAAAGAAAAGAAAGCAGAGCAGCCGCTAGGAACCTTAAAGAATGACATCATGACAAAGGCAATGACATCATGAGTTTCCTTTCTGTGTCAGGTATTTCATAGTTGAAGACTCTGCAACCCAGAAACATCAAAACTTTACAACATGATGGGAAAGCCCCAGGTAATGCCAGCCCTAGCTCCAGGAAAGTCCACCAAAACAACAGACTTGGATACAATGATCATGTTGCTCTGGTATCTAGCCAGACACTTCAGGGCATAGTGGTTTGGCTTCACTCACACTCATAAAGGCCAAATGGAAAGCCTAGAATTTCCACTTCCACCAGGCTGAAACAGAGTACTCATTGCATGTGCTGGGCATTGTCTGACAAGTCCTCATGTAGATGAGAACACTCATCTCTACGCAGAAATATAGAAATCACATGGATACACATACTCTCACAGCACAGTGTGTAAAATACTCCCAAACGTGCCACAGCATAAACAAGAAGCTCTGCCCCCATCCCTAGCCCTCAGCAGAATTCCAGAGAACAGCCTAGATGTCTACCCTGATTTCATAATTATGAGGAAACAAATTGATTTCCCAGACAGCACTAGGAGAATTAGCTAAAATATAAGTTATAAATAAGTAAGAAGCAGAATTTGAAATGTCCCCAAGATATTCAGGTTTCAAATAAAGATCACTATTCACATTAAGAACCAGAAGAAGCTCAAGCTAAATGGGAAAAGAAAAGACAACCAATAGATTTGAACAAGGAAGATGTGTTTACATTCTGACAACCATGTATAAGCAGGATCATTAAAAACAAAAAAAAAAAATGCTTCAACAAGCAATTGCCCATATGTTTGAGCCAAAAGACAACAGAAACTTCAACAGAAGGTCAAGAATCAAAAGGAAATTTGTAGACTGAAAAAATCTAACAATATAAGACTCCATGCAAGGGGGTGGGGCATGAGGCCTGGAGGCAAGAGCCAATGAACTAGAAGATCTAATAGTAGAGGCTGCCCAACCTGAAGAATGAGGAAATAGACTTTAAAGGAACCATCACTACTTTAAGAATCTAACACTGGCACATCAGAGTCACAGAAAAGGAGGAGAGAAAGGGTGGAGCTGAAAAGGTACTTGAAGAAACAATGGCCCGCACTGCTTAGTTTGCAAAAGATATAAACCTACAGATTCAGGAAGCTTTCATGAGTAGAAAAAACCCAAAGATATCTGTATCAAGAAACATATAGGCAAGTATTTGATAAAATAAAGACAGAAAAATCCTGAACTCATCAAGAGATTGCTTACAAGGAAAAATAACAATTGGAATGGCAAACTATTTCTCATCAGAACCACCGAGGTCATATGTAGGTGACCCGATATTTCCCATGAGGAAGTGACATGACATTTTCCATAGGAATGACAATAGCATTTTTCAACATTTTTAGGAAAAGACCTGCAATCTAGGATCATAAATTCAATGAAAAAATATCCTGTAAAAAATGATGGCAAAATAAAGACATTCACACATGAATACATTCAGAATTTGGTGTCAGGAGGCTCAACCTAAAGAGAGGCTTCAGGTAGTACTCGAAACAGAAAGGAAATTGTCAAGTAAGGTGCCTTGAAATAGCACAAAGGAGGAAAGAATGTGGTAAGAAATAATAAGGGTAAGTATTATATACTTTCATTCTCTGCTTAGAGTTGCTAAATTTTGCTTAACAATTGAAAGAAAATTATAACACTGTCTGGTATAGTTCTACATATAAGTGCAATAAATATGTAAGACAATTATATATAGGCAAGGAAGGAAGACAAAAGAGAGATAAGTTTTCTGTGCTTCCCTCGAACTGGTAAAATGGCAATGAGCAGACAATAATGAGACTGTGTGCGTGGGTGCATAGGTACGCGGGTGCATGGGTACGTGGGTGCATATGTGAGTGCTCAAGTTGGGGGAAACTACTTCAAAGGCTAGACAAAGAAGTTCACTAAGCAACATTATAGATAAATCAAAATGGAATTTTAAATAACATTCAAGTTACTCAGAAAAAAAAGTCAAGAAAAATAAACATACAGCACAGAGATTAACTGGAGCCAATAAATGAAATGAAAGGTACAGAGGCAAAAGAGACAGCTCAATCAGTAAAATGCTTGCCCTGCAAGCATGACCACCTGAGTTCTACTCCCCAAAACCCACGTTTAAAAGGAGCTGGACATGATGGCACATACTTGCAATCCTAATGTTGAAGAAGTAGAGGCAGGAAGGTCCCTGGGGCTCACTAGCTAGCTACACCCCAGATTGCCTAGCCTCCCCAGGCATACATACAGAAACACACACACATACACACACATACATACACACACCAAAACCATGGCAGATATAAGCTTGAATACATCAACAAGGACAAATGGCCAACTATACGCTATTATGCTGCACTCAAAAGAAAAAAAAAATCTCAGCTTGTTATAGGAAAATTTTTCTAATGAACAAAAAGAAGTTGAAAGTAAAGCAATGGGGAGAAAAACAGACTGAAATCAGAAATCAAGACTTGCCCATTAACATCAGATAAAGAATACTTGAGAGCAAAGGAAATTGCCAGAGACAAAAAGAGAATGACAGAAAATCATCAAGAACATAATACCGACCAATTCCATCAGCCAACAGCATCTAACACACACTTGTGAACATTTCACTCAAAAAAAAACCAAAATGTGCATTCTGTTCAACTGTCAGATCCTGTTTGAAATCTTGGGCTTTTACAGACTGTGTCCTGTGATCACTGTGGAATCAAACTGAAAATCAATAACATCCAAATAATAATAAAAATCTCCAGGCAGCATGCTATAAAACAACATTGGGGTCAAAGAGGATGTCTCAAAAACAACCCAGAAATCTTCTTGGAACAAAATGAAGACAAGTGAATTGAACTGTGTCAGATATAGTTAAAGCAGCATTGAGCAGGGGACCTGTAGCACTCACTGAAGGCATGCATTTTAAGAAGTCACCAGTCTCCTTTGTCAAAGATAAGTGTCCATATGTGCATGGGTTTATTTCTGTGTCTTCAACTCTCTTCAACTGATTGGCCTGTCTATCCCTGTATGAATACATGCTGTCTTGATCACCTACTGCTCTGTAGTAGTCTGAGGTCAGGAGTGGGGATTCCTCCAGAAGTTCTTTTACTATTCAGAATTGTTCAATCTATCCTGGGATCTTGGTTTTTCCATATGAAGTTGAGAGTTGTTCTTTCCATGTCTGTGAAGAATTGTGTTAGAATTTTGATGGGGATTGCACTGAATCTCTACAATGCTTTGGGTAAGATGGCCATTTTACTATGTTAATCCTATCTATCCATGTGCATGGGAGATCTTTCCATAATGTGATGTCTTCTTTGAATTCTGTCTTCAGGGAATTAAAGTTCTTGTCATACATATCTTTCACTTGTTTGGTTAGAGTTATATCAAGATATTTCATATTATTTGTGACTATTTTGAAGGGTGTTGTTTCCCTGGTTTCTTTCTCAGCCCATTTATCATTGTATAAAGGAAGGCTACTGGTTTCTTTGTGTTAATTTTATATCTATCCACTTTGCTGAAGTTCTTTATCAGCTGTAGGAGTTCTCTGGTAGAATTTTGGGGGTTGCTTAAGTATACACTCATATCATCTGAAAATAGTGATAACCTGACTTCTTCCTTTCCAATATGTATCCCCTTGATCTCCTTTTGTCTTATTGCTCTAGCTAGAATTTCAAGTACTATATCGAATAGATGAGGAAGGAGTAGGCAGCCTTGTTTTTGTCTTCACCCTGATTTTAGTGGAATTGCTTCAAGTTTCTCTCCTTTTAATTTGATGTTGACTATTAGTTTGCTGTATTCCACTATGTTCTCAGCAGCCTTACTCATAATAGCCAGAAACTGGAAGCAACCCAGATGTCCCTCAACCAAAGAATGGATACAGAAAATGTGGTATACAGAAAATGTGGTACACAATGGAATACTATTCAGCTATTAAAACCAAGGACATCATAAAAATTTCAGGCAAATGGATAGAACTAGAAAATATTGTTCTAAGTGAGATAACTCAGTCCCAAAAAGACATGCATGGTATGTACTCACTGATAATGGATATTAGCCAAAAAGTACAGAATACCCATGATACACCCCACAGACAACTAAGAAGTTAAACAAGAAGGAAGGCCCAAGTGAGGATGCTTCAATCCCACTTAGAAAGGAGAACAAAATAATAATAAGAGTTAGAAAGGGGGAGGAATCTGGGGGAGGGGAGGGAAAAAGGGGAACTGAATAAGGTATGGGGGGGGGGGAGACAGGAAAGCAGGCCAGATGCTAGAAGAATGAATGGAAATATGCAGCTGTAGGAAGTGGGGGAGTACAGGGAGGAATCTCTAGACAGTCACAGAGATCTGAGATGTGGGAGGCTACCAGGACTCAATGTGGGTAACCTTAGCCAAAATGCCCACCAGTGGGGATATGGAACCTGAAGAGACTGCCTCTAGAAGTTGACAGGGCCTCCAGTGGAGGGATAGAGACACCAACCCACTTTCAAAATTTTGGCGCAAAATTGTTCCTGTCCCAAAAAAATAAAATAAAATACACACACACACACATACATATGTAGGGACAAAAATGGACCACAGACTGAATGAATGGCAGACCAGTGACCATCCCAATCTGTGATCCAACACATGGGCAGGGACCAAACCCTGACACTATTACTGACACCATGCTGTGCATATAGACAGGAGCCTAGTATGGCTGTGCTCTGAGAGGCTCTACCAGCATCTGACTGAGACAGATGCAGATACTTAACAGCCAAGCATTGGACTGAGATCAGGGACCCCTATGGAAGAGTTAGGGGAAGGATTAAGGGGGCTGAAGGGAATGGCAACCCCATAGAAAGACCAACAGTGTCAACAAACCTGGGCCTCTGGAAGCTCTCAGAGGCTAACCCATAAATCAAAGAACATACAGGGGCTACTCTGAGGTCTGAGGTTAGAGGCATATATACAGCTCAGGCTGTCTTGTCTGGCCTCAGTGGGAGAGGATGCACCTAATCCTAGAGAGACTCGATGCTCCAGGAAGGGGGAATGCTGGGGGGGAGGGGGGACACCCTCTCAGCAGTGAAGGGGAGGGGAAGATCTCTGCAAGGGAGGACCAGGAGAGAAGGCAACATTGAGATATAAATAAATAAAATAATTAAATAATAATGGTTTTAAAACATGCAACAACCACAAAAAAGTTGCTAGCCAACTAATCAAGCCTCAATACTAAGAACCTAGAAGAGATAGATACATGCATGGATAGATAGATAGACAGACAGACAGACAGATGGCACAAAGTAAGGCCCAAAATAAGCAGAAGGAAGAAAAGATAAAACCTGAAACTGGAAGCTCTAAAGCCTACAGGTAAGGGTGAAGGCAAAACAGAGCTAGATACTTGAAAAGCTCAATAAAATTTACAACACTGATAAAGAACTGAAGATAAATATAAACTTCCAGTATCGGTAATAAAACAGCAACAAAACCCTGAAAACATCCAAGGAATAATAAGGGGATGTCACAAGCAACACTTTTCATTTAATTTGACAAATTACTTGAAATGAACCCATTTCTCAAAAGCCATGAGCCAGAACAGTTTGCCTAACCTGAAATAAATAGTCTGAGTAGTCCTAAACTAACAAGGGAAACAGATTTTTTTTAATTTTAAAATTCTCCAAACAGAAATAGCGAATTATAGATGGTTTTACTGAAGAACTGTATCAGTGGACTTAGGAAAAATTCTATACAATATTTCCCAAAATAGAAGTTGGTGAAACTAGAAAAGGAATGTCACTCTAATAATAAATCACACAAAGACAAAGAGAGACAATAAAATTAAATAACAAACATAGATGCATAAATTCTTAGCAAAATATTATCAATCGAAATTCAAAAATATATTTTTTAAAAGGCACAATACAACATGCCAGGGATGCAAAGATGGTTCCATTTTGAAAGTCGATTGATGCGCTCCACCATATTAAGAAGCTAAAATGAAAACAAATCATATGATAACTTGCAACAATGAAGAAAAGCCATCTTACAAATGTCAATACCCATTCGTGATTTTAAAGATCTCTCCTAAAGAGGAGAAAGGGGACTTAACCAACTTGCCAGAGGGCAGCTGTAAGGAAGCGACCACTCACATCACACCAGGCTGAAGCAAAAGTGCAGGCCTCCTTTCCTTTGTTCCTCAATTGAGAGGGAACAGCATAAGAATATTCTGTGTCACTCCTTTCTGGTCAGGATTTTAGACAATAGAATTAAATTTAAATGTAAATAAAGAAAAGATCTAATAATAAAAAATCAATTGAAAGTCATAAAGTTTGGCAGGGAGGAAAAAAAAGTAAAAACTGTTCCTATTTTTGAATGTTATAATTGTGAAGAAAATCACAAAAAAAATTTGAAAGATTTTTAAAAAAATAAATGAGTTCAGCAAGGACACTTAATATTCAATCTACACATAAGTCACTCATATCTTTATATGAGACAATGACCCTCCCTCCTGGTAGTCTCACTTTGCAGGGTTCTGATTCACTATCATCAGCCACAGTCCAAAGCTAAGATGTCAAACATGCCATCCATTAAACATTCGTAAGTTTTAAATTACTCACTGTTTTGGGTTTTGAACATCCAGTGAAATGTCACCCAGCCTGCTCCATCCCACTTGAGGTATGAATCACCCCCTCTATCCAGCATAACCACACTGTATTGCTAACCACACCACCCCAACCAGTCACCCAGTGGCCATCAGAGCAGCTGTCATTGTCTCTTCAGAACTGTGTTCCAGGCATCATTGTTTGACTTAGAGAATGGCCCCAAACACATGAGTAGTAATCTTTCATTTGAATTTGAATCAGCCAAAGAGAAGCTTTAAGTTATATTCTTTAAATGAAAGAAAAAAGTTCTTAATTTTATAGGGGAAGGAAAAAGACATATACACAGGTTGCTAATATCTCTAATAAGTATGAGTCTTCTACCAGCTAATCATTTTGTTGCTGTTGGGGGAGTTGTTTTGTTTTGTTTTGTTTTGTTTTTTAATGTGAGTACACTGCTGCTGTCTTCAGATACACCAGAAGAGGGCATTAGATCCCATTACAGATGGTTATGAGCCACCATGTGGTTGCTGGAAATTGAACTCAGAACCTCTGGAAAAGCAGTCAGTGCTCTTAACTGCTGAGCCATCTTCTCCAGCCCCTATCAGCTAAATTTTTAAGAAGAAAAAAAAATACACTTGCACTTTCTGTTTCCATACCTCAAACTTCAAAAGTTCCAGCTCTATAACTTTATACCATCAGGAGAACAGACTATGGTTCCCATATTTTTGTTTTGAATGAGTGCGTTTATTAAGTAAGCAAGCCAAAGTGAAAACCTAGTGAGAGAAGGGGGTGGGAGGGAGTGGAGTTCATCAGACCAGGTGCTCAAATATCCAGCCCAAATCGACCTGGGCAAGACCCCTTTAAGGACAACCAAATAGAGTTTCTATCAAGTCCCAAGCTGAGCAGAGTACTTCCTTGGGGGAGGAAGAACATATGCAGACAGAGATGACATCATCAAATTAGACACGGGTGGCATCCAACGAGAGCCCACTGGGAAGTTGAGGAGTAAGGTTCCAGATGACACTCTACCTCTGTGGCTGGCAACTGCAGGAACTTTGGTATCCTTAAGATAAACCTCTGATGGAAATGGCTTACCTATGATCTGATTTCAAGGATGATGTTTTTACTGTTGGGCTGTTCTGCTGTTCTCTCCTTCCCATCAGAGGTGGGGGAGCCCACCCATCCGCAGGCGAACACTAAAGGATCCTTTGAGACAAGCATGCCTATGTCTGAAATGGGAATGGGTAGCCTCACTTCCAGAGCCAGCTTCTCGGTAAGCTTGAATAGGACGTGACACTTTACGGATAGGATGCACATTACAGTATATGATATGTGCTTGGAGCAATGGAAAATCACTAAACATGTAGCTAAAAGATGGGAACAGGAAACATCCTAACTTGTAAACTAACTTGACCATGGGTATTTATGTAGATGGAAAAACGTAACTATGTACCTACAATTTCATGCAGACACTAGGAATGATTTGTCATTTGCAATTGAGAGATGAAGAAACAAAGCGGAGAGGAACAGAGGGAGGAAAGGAGAGGGGGAAGGAAAAAGAGCAAGTAATGGGCAGGCCTTGTACACTGGAAGGTGCATGATGTTGACAAAGGAAATTAAAGGAGATTTCAGACCAACAAAAGGCATAGCATTATGTTTGTAGATGGAAGATTCAACATATTAAAATGTAAATTCTATCCAAATAGACACAGAGGTTTAAGATAGCACCTACCAAAATCGCAACAAGATTACTATTTCCAGACACAGACAAGATTAATCTAAATTGTATTCAGGAACATAAAAGAACTAGAAGGGCTACAAATATATTTTATAAACCAAATATGATGAGAAAACCTACCTACTGGGTTTCAAAGCATGCACATCAGTAGCATGGGGTGGCTGATCACTGCACGTGGGAAGCTAAGCAGACAGACTGCCATGAGTTCAAGCCAGGCTGAACTACGCAGTGAGTTCTAGGCAAGCTTTGGCTACAGAGTAAAATCTACTCTAAACAAAAAGACTTACAGAGCTACAAGAAGACTGTTTGCTATTAGTAAAGATGCAAATGCACATTGCTGAGATGAGAAAGAGCAGACTTATATAAACATGAAACAATCCATAAAAGGGGCCTTGGTTCTGGAGTAATTGAACAGCCATAGGCCAAAAAGAAAAAATAAAAAATAGAAAGAAAATCCTAAAGCAGGTCTCACACCTGTGTAACAATTAACTCAAAGTAAATCATAGACTTGCTTGCAAAGTCTAAATCTAAGAAACTTTGGGAAAGGAAATAGGAGCATATCTTTGGAATACATTAAAAAAGGGTAATTAAAATTAAAAATTGATAAACTGAATGCAAATTCAAAAACTCTCTTCAAGTCCCCATCAAAAGGATGAATAAAAGACAACAGCAGGCTGAGACATGTCTGCAGAGACGCATCTGCTGAAGGCTGGTACCTGGGACATTCAACATCCACAGTGGAGAAAGGCAGAGCAGCCAATTAGAGAACGGGAAGGACATCACACTTGAAGGAGAGACACAAACCGTGCATGGAAAGGTGCTCCACAGCATCGCCAGCAGGGAATGCAAATAAGAGCCAGAAGGAGCTGTCAGTGATCACCTATCAGAACAGCTACAACAAAAACTCCTGGAGAAACTGGATCACTTGTTCATCGCTGCTTCTTGATGAGAACCACAGTAAAGCCACTTCAGGAAACTGACAGTTTATTTTTTAAAAAAAGAATTGAAATGTGCAATTGCCATATGACCCAGCAATTAAACTCCTGAACATCTGTTCCAGAGAAATAAGGACATGTTCACATGGAAACCTTCCCACAAACACACGCACCAGCATCATTTACAATAGCCATAGCCTGGGGGTACAAAATGGACAACTCTTAAGTGACTAGTTAAACAAACTGTATTACATCATGCCCCGAAATAGTACTCAGCAATAAAAATGAATGGACTATGGATCCACACTACAACCTCCATGAGCCCCAGGGAATTATGTTGAATGGGGGGGGGGGGGGGGGAAGTCAACTCCAGTGGCTGCAACGCTGTATACCAGAAGTTCTCAATCTGTGGGTCTTGACCCCTTTGGGAAACAAATGACCCTTTCACAGGAGCCACCCAGGATCATCAGAAAACACAGATATTTACATTGTAATTCATAACAGCAGCAAAATTATAGTTATAAAGCAACAATGAAAATTATTTTATGGTTGAGGTCACCACAACATAAGGAGCTGTGTTAAAGGGTCATAGCATTGGGAAGGTTGAGAGCCACTGCTATATACCATTCCTAGAACATTCTTAAACAGACAGAAAGTGGAGAATGAGTTAGTGGACACAGGGTTTAAGATGGTGTATGGTTGGCAAGAAAGTGGGTGTAGCTCCAAATGGGCAGCAGTGAAGATAACCACCTGTATCCTGACTGTATGAACAACAATCTCAATATTGCACTACAGCTCAGCAAAGACAAGCCCTGGGGGAAAGTGAACAAGTGCTTCGGCTTTCTCTGATTATGTCTTAGAACTTCATGAGAATTGAGTCATATGTTTTTTTTCGTTTGTTTGTTTGTTTGTTTTTTAAGTTGAGACATAAAGAAATTCTAGCAGGGCTAGAGAAATGGCTCAGCAGTTAAGAGCACTGACTGATCTTCCAGAGGTCCTGAGTTCAATTCCTAGCATGAACATGGTGGCCCACAACCATCTGTTATGGGATCCATGTCCTCTTCTGGTGTGTCTGAAGACAGGCAACATTGTACTCAAATAAATAAATGAAAGAAAGAGAGAGAGAGGGAGGGAGGAAGGAGGAGGGAGGGGGAGGGGAGGGGGGAAAGAGAAAGGGAGGGGGAGAAATTCTAGCATCCTGGATGCCAACGATCAAGCTTGAAGGGCACGTGTACAAGCCCTCTGGAATGCCAGAAGCAAACACCCTGGTTTCTAAGATTACTAAGTGTCTCAGGGAACTAGAATGGATACTATCCTTTGATTAAGATCACCTCTCCAGCAAGAGAGGTGTTCCATGGAAGTCCATGCATCCATCCCAGAGCCCTCTTCTGAGAGGCACAAGAGGGAGACCACAACAAAGTCATGGTGTACTAAGGGCAGAGCGCTACCTCATGAACAAAATGACAGGGTGATGATTGGGATGCTGTGTCACACTACAGGATACCTCCACCCGCAAGCTACGAACTCTCAACACCAGAACTGAAAAGACTACCAGCAAGCCTCTAGTACAGGATGTGTGCTGAGAAAACTGTTGAGTTTACGTGATATTCTTGGGGGAAAGATTTCTCAATCCCATCACTTTAGAAAGCAGTTTCCATAACTTTTTGGCAATTTGCTGTGCATGCCGATGTAAAACACACTGCACTGGCCTACCAATAAGAATCTGATTAACTGTTTAAATTAAAATGTTGTGATTTCATCAGCCAATGAACTGCATTTCCATGTAACTCTTTTTTACATTTATGTTAAGTTGGCCCATAATATTTATGTGTCTATTCATCTGGGGTACCTAACATTATATGTTACCACAAATGACAGATGTTTAATCCGTGTTATGGCTAAGTAATATTCATATATTTCACTTTTTATTTACTTATACATTGATGGACAGCTCAGTTGATTTGCTGTCCTGGCACTCTGCCTGGGCCACGATAGACATAGAAGTGCAGGTCCTCTATAATTCCTTAGATGTGTACTGAGGGTTGCTGAATTACATAGGAAGTCTCCTTTCAGCATTTGAAAAATCTACATAAAAGTTTTATGTGATTATATTAATTTACACAACCCAAGCAATATATAAGTGTTTCCATATTCCATGTCATGGCCAGCATTTGTTATTTACCTTTCTGATAACAGCCATTCTAACAGGGGTAAGCTGACATCTCATTGCATTTTTATTAACATTTCTCCAACTGGGGATGTCAAACCTATTTTTATACATACTTTGGCAATTTGTGTATCTTCTTTTAAGAAATGCTTGTTCTTCAGGCAGGGTGCGTGTTGTTGTTATTGTTGTTATTATTGTTGTTGTTGCTGCTGTTGTTGTTGCTGCTGTTGTTGGAGTGTCAATGTATGCTGGGTCTCAATCACTCATCAAATATCTCATTCTGCAGACAGTCCTTCACTTTGTTTTTTTCGCTCTGCATTAGCTTCATACTTTGTGATTCAATGATCTCCTCTGCCAATTTTTTGTTGCTGTCTATGCTCTGTGGGGCTTGTGAAAAATCTTTACTCTAAGTGCCTTGATATGCATCATCTGTTTTCATTTCTGGTACTTTTATAGCTTTAGGTCTTCCGTTTGGGTCTTTTACTCATTTTGGGTTGATTTGTTATATAGTGAGATGATAGGAGTCATCTTATTCTGCATATGTACATATGGTTTTCCCCACCTCCTTTGCAATGAGATATCTAGGGAATAGATTTTACCAAGGAAGTAAATTATCACTGCAATGAAAATCACAAGACATTAGTAAAAGGAACTGAAGCCAAAGGAAAAAAGTGAGGAAGGGAGGGAAGGGAGGGAGGGAGGGAGGGAGGGATCTTGTGTTCTTGAGCTGAGAAGAATTAACACTAAAACATCCCCACTACCCGAGGCCATCTTTAGATTTAATGTATCCCCCATTAAGCTACCAATGAAGTCTAAATAATCAAAGAAATCCTGAGACCCAAATAAAGCTGGAGGCAGCCCAATGCTTGTCTTCAATACATACTACAAAGCTATTGTGTAGAAAACAGCACTTAGACTAAACCACCAGAGTAGAGAGCCCAGAAACCAATGCAAGTATGTCCAGCCAACTGACATTTATTGGAGTTTGCAGAATGTGCACCAGAGGAAGAAGCGCATCTTCAACAATGGCCCTAACTACACTGGCAATTCACCTCCCACTTAGAAGACTAGAAGCACACTTTGAGATCTTTTAATATAGGGATGCTGGAGATATAGGTCAGTGGTTAAGAGCACTTGTTGCTCTTGCAGAGAACTTGAGTTCAATTTCTAGCACCCACATGGTGGCTCACAACCAACCATAACTCAAGTTTCAGAGGATCCTATAGAAAGGTATAATATAATCCACACACACGTAGGCAAAACATTCACATATAAAGCAAAATAAATAAATCTTTTAAAAGGTTACTTTTCGAAAGAACAATTATAATCTATTTCTAACTTCTACCAGATTTAAGAGATCCAGAAGAATTTTTACCAGTCCTCATTTGGATCTGTGCAGGGAGGAAGAGATCATCACCTTGTCAAACAGCCCCTCTGCCAATGCACAGTAGGGTTGGACATAATTCAAAGACCAAAGGTGCAAAAAGTCTATAATATATTCTTTTCCAAAATGTAGCTGGGCTAAAGTACCAGAGTAGGGTCTAAAAGACCAGATGTATAAGTGCTCTATTTCTTCCCCTGTATTTGAAGCCTGTGGTGGATACCAGGATTCATTAATAACAATACTAATGATTGTTCCAACTTTTATTATTCTTGAAACAGTATTATGGTATTCTGCTCATAGATCTCTATAACACTAAGGTCAACTATTTAGCATTCCTGAAGTACAAGAGAGGGAGTAGAGTTTCAGAGATGGTAAGAAATTTGCACAAGATTATCTTAGGGTCTGGTAAGTAATGGGCTACAATTTGGGTGCAGACCTGCCCGACAAGTCCCTGTGCTCTTAAGTAAAGCAATGTAAAATATTTTTTACGTGATGCAAGCTTCACAGAGAGTCTGTCTCTTCTCAATTCTAACTTCCATCTCTAATTGGAAGTTCAGTGTTTATATTTGAGTATTGCACTTGAACATGTCCTGTTCACCCCAAGTCACAAGAACTTTCTGTCAACCCATGATGCTTTGCTCACACTGAGCAACCAGGAAGCTTCCATCACTGTTCCCAGGAAGCCTAGGACACGAGAGTCATACTTCTCTGAATGTGTCATAAGCCAAAGAGCCAGCTAGAGCAATAACAATACTACCATGTGAATGCTGGGACAGACAGCTCTTTATGGGGTGTTCATGAAGAAATGGTGAAACCTTTTAATCATAAGAGATCTTGTTAAGTTGCCTTCCAAAAACTGCCAAATTACTTCCTCATCAGCAATGTATGAGAGTAAACACCTGTCTAAAAATTCTATACAGCATGCACAAAAATGTCTACCATGTATTGCAGATGAAAAAAGAGAAGAAAGTAGATACTTTCACCCAAGCTTTGCCTTTTATAAGAAGGAGAAGCAATAATTAAATAATACCATAGATGTGGGGAAACATGGATGGATAGTAAATGAACTCTCAGTAGTCATTATCTCTGAAATGAGAGAGAGAGACAGTCAATCATGGTTGTGGTTTTTTATAAAACTTCCCCTTAAGTTTTTAAAAAGAAGGAAAAAGGTTCGGCTTAGTTGTTGGGAAAAATAGATAGTAATAAATAGCTAAATGTGAAACCACAGATCATCTTCAAAAAAGACGCCTACAAAAAAAATGCAATGCAGAGGTTATTCTCCAGTATGACTTGCCAGCTCCACAAACCCATTCAGATGAAAGCACTGTTCTGTCAAAGCAGCCTGAGGACACACTTTGCTCGGGGCTTACCCCTGCTCCCGAAAGCATCCAGGTCTGCTCGGGTTCTCAGGTCAATACGGTCACAAGTGCACACCTTTTCTATTAAAATGACAGTGTGGAAGCTGCCAATTTCCCTTCCACAAACATGCAAACCTTGTTGGCTCTTTTGGATTTAGCCCCTTCTAGATTTAGTTCTATGCGAATGTCCCTTTAGAATTTCACCTATTCTAACAAAACAATAAATGCAGTATTTCATCTGCTTTATTCCCTTATGCATTGTATGCTCATCTGATGTCAAGTGTTCATGGGACAGCTTCAGGATATGTCACTCAACATACCACAGTTTCCTTTGCCACATTCTTTAG